>NC_069687.1:7797500-8422500 GCF_023699985.2 Odocoileus virginianus
TCCCCAGACAAATTGAATTCCTTGGTGAGAATACGTAGGTGAGATAATCAAACATATGTAAAGTGTCTGAGCTGATTTCTTCAAAACAAATGTGCCCAACAAATAGGATTGCCAACTTTCCTCTGCTCATTTGCTAAAAAAGAGCCACGTCTGCAATTTGAGAACATTAAAAAAGCCCAATTTGGATTCACCAAAGGCCTCATGCAGCGGGGAACAAAAGGCGAGCATAATACATCTTATTTAAATTGACACAACTTCTGTTTTAGCACAACCCCAGCCTGACATTGCAGTTTTTGGAGACTGTAAGTAAGATTCTGAGAAGTCAGTAAGATGGAAAAATAGAAGACCATCATCTTTTTTCAAGTGATCTATCATTAATTTCTCTGTATCAGGAAAAAAAAACTGTGAAAATAACTGTACACTAAAATTATGCCTTGGCTATCAGCATTTTACTTCAAAAACACTACTAAAATGGATATATAATAAATAAAATAAATAAATGTATTCCTCCTTCAGGGTGGCAATCACCCTGAGACTAATGGCTCAGACAGTAAAGACTCTGCCTGCAATGCAGGAGACCCGGGTTCGATCCCTGGGTTGGGAAGATCCCCTGGAGAAGGAAATGGCAACCCACTCCAGTATTCTAGCCTGGAGAATCCCATGGATGGAGGAGCCTGGCGGATAGTCTGTAGGATCGAAAAGAGTCAGACATGACCGAGCGACTTCACTTTATTTTTGCTCTTTCTTTTCAGTTATTGTACTCAGTCTCCGGTGTGAAGGATAACTGCATGCCAGCTGAACCGGTGCTAAAATAAGCAGCCTCGAAGCTCAGATGCTCTTGTCTATTCCCACATCTGGCAGGAGAAAGTGGCCACTCTCCCGCCACTTCATGGGGAGAGCCTGCCTAGGTGGACTTACAAGGAGCAGGGGTGGGGCTGTGGCTGCTATCCCAGCGTCTTTGATGATGACCTTTCATCTCACACAAGCCTTGAACACACTTCTTTTCTTCAGCTTCTCTCTCAAAACTGGCAAGTGTCAGCCCTTCTCACGCCAAAGCTCACACTGTGCCCACTGCCACACACTGCCTGCCCTTCCACGGAGTCCTCTCCTGGACCCACTAAGAGATCATGGCAGAAACCCCGTGTGTTCCTTTTCAGCCTCATGGAGTGGTGTGTAAGCCAGCACTGGCAGGCCAGCTGCCAGATCTACAGGGAAGAAACTAGGAGCCTCCTGGCCCAAACCAGCCACAGGCAGCCCTCCTTAGGCGTCCACTGCCCTCGGCCTGCACATCACTCATGATGTCCTCAACTTCAGCCTTGGACAGAAGCTGCTCCTTCTTCACACACCCTTTTGCCTCAGTTTACCCAGCCTGAGAAATGGAACTATCTCACCTTGCTTTGGGGCTCATCCCCAGACTCTGACCATAGGAGCTACTCTACCTACATCTAGGGCTTTGAGGCTCTTTTACACTGATGTACCTAGGTTTGTACAGGGCTTCCCAGGTGGCTCAGTGGTAAAGAAGCTGCCTGCCAATGCAGGAGATGTGGGTTCAATCCCTGGGTTGGGAAGATCCCCTGGAGAAGGAAATGGCAACCCACTTCACTATTCTGGACTGGGAAATCCCATGGACAGAGGAGCCTGGTGGGCTATAGTTCGTGGAGTCTTGAAGAGTCAGACAAAACTTAGTGACTAAACAGCAAGCTAGATTGTCTATACAATTCAACGGCGTGAATAGATGGAAATACAGGTAAAACATTTAAGGAAGTACAAGTTTCATGCTTGAGCTCAGTCATGTCTGACTCTGAGACCCAATGGACTATATATAGCCTGCCAGGCTCATCTCTCCATGGAATTTTCCAGGCAAGAAATACTGGAGTGGGTTGCCATTCCCTACTCCAGGGGATCTTCCCAACCCAGGGATCAAACCTGAGTCTCCTGCATTGGCAGACAGGTTCTTTACTACTGAGCCTGTAAAAGTTTATGAACAGGAAATAAGCAGTGGCAACTTCTCTTAATTAAAGCCAGGTTCAGATTTCTAACAACTTTCCTGTTTTATTTTAATCCATAAGCTTTAAGTTGCCACTGCCAAAAAAGTTACATTAAACTAGAGGGAAAAAATGAAAAGAAACACACAAATAAATATAAAAGGGAGGAAAAAAAATTTATTGTCACTGATATGTTAGCCAACAGAAAAGGAGAAAAGTACCCTAACTTCTTATAGATAGATAAATTGGTTAGCCCTACAGTCATGAATTGAGATCTTTATCCAATATATTTATTAGAGAAGAAACCACATATACCATTAGTTGACTTGCCAATAGTGGCCCTCAATTTATCGACATCTGCACTCTTTCTTGGTGAATCTGTGGTCAATCTTTCTGGAATATAGACAAAAGGCAGAGCACAGCTTCGATAAAGCCCCATCAGTCCTTTTGGAAAGTTCTTTTAGTCATTCAACAGCTACTTATGAAGAGAATCAGATACGTTCCTAGGCACTGGAGCTCCATCAGTACAAGTCAGATAAACAGATCTGCTTGTATGGTGTGCAAAAAAGACAATAAACAACATAAGAAGGAAATGTTACAATAAGCAGGAAAGTGACAAGATCCATGGAGAACAGTAATCTCCCGTTGACCACTTCTTGTGCACCAGACTTTGTGTATACATCACCGAGAAGCCAGTACTGTCATCTTTTCTGGAGGAGAAAACTCAGGCTCAGGAAAATGAAGAAACTTGCTAAAATTCATACAAATGGGAAGTTGATTCACAAGCCAAGATTCAAAGGCCCATCTCGATAATATAATGTGTTTGTTTAATCATTACACTGTTAGATTCTTGCGAAATCCTAAAGAGACCTCACTAACCATCTGAACAGGAAAACCAGGTGCCAGGCCTACTGCAGTCTGGGTGAGAGGTAAACACAAGGGAACCAGACACCAAATGACCCAATGGTCCTCAATATCCTGAATACCCAGGCTCCTCCTTGCCATCTCCACGGTGTCTGCAACATCCAAATTCTACTTTTCATTTTTACAGAAAGCTTTACTTAAAAGAAAATAGCATAAAAGAGACTGCCTTTAAAAGCAGACTGTCTTATCCATCCTGACCAAACAGAGGAGGAACCAAGATGCCCCTTAGTAGGCGAATGGATAAATAAACCAGTGTCCATCCAGACAGGGAAATGTTATTCAGGGCTAAAAGGAAATGAGATAAAAATCCAAAAAGACTCAGAAGAACCTTAAATACATATTTAAATGCATTGCCCATAAGTGAAAGAATCTACTTTGCAAAAGGCTACATTCCGTATGAGCCTCACTATACAAAACTATGGAAGTGGTAAAACTATGGAGACAGTAAGAAGACCCACGGATGCCAGGTGTTAAGCAGGAGGGGAGGATGAACAATGGAGCACAGAGGATTTGTTAAGGCAGAGTAACTACTCCACATGGTATGTCAATGATGGACACACACCACTGCACATTTGCACTGCCCAAACCCATAGAAAGTAGACCAAGAGTGAACCCTAACATAAACTATGGACTTCAGGTGTCCATGATGCATTAAGGTAGGTTCATCGGGTGTAACAAGCGTACCCCTCTGGTGGGCGATGTTGATGGCAGGGGGGGGTTGTAGGTGTATAGAGGGGCGAGGGGGTATATGAAAAATTGCTGTGCTTTCCACGTAATTCTGCTGTTCACCCAAAACTGCTTGAAAATAAGGTCTATGTATAGATATATCTGGGCTTCCCTTGTGGCTCAGCTGGTAAAGAATCTGCCTGCAATGTGGGAGACCTGCGTTCGATCCCTGGGTTGGGAAGATGCCCTGGAGAAGGGAAAGGCTACCCACTCCAGTGTTCTGGCCTGGACTGGAGAATCCCATGGACGTACAGACCATGGGGTCACAAAGAGTCAGACGTGACTGAGCGATTGTCACATAAATATATCTAGATAATATAGATATATGCTTGTGTGCTAAGTCGCTTCAGTGTCCAACTCTTGGTGACCCTCCAAACCACTCCTCTGTCCATGGGATTCTGCAGGGCAGAATACTGGAATGGGTTGCCACGTCCTCCTCCAGGGGATCTTCCCAACCCAAGGATCCAATCTGTATCTCTGGGGTCTCCTGCATTGGGAGGGGAGTTCTTTACCACTAGCACCCCAGGGAGGCCCACAAATACAGGCCTCCCCGGTGCCTCAGCAGTAAAGAATCTGCCTGCTATGCAGGAGCCGCAGGAGACATGGGTTTTGATTCCAGCGTCAGGCAGATCCCCTGGACGAGGGCATGGCAACCCACTCTAGTATTCTTGCCTGGATGGAGAATTTCATGTACAGAGGAACCTGGTGGGCTACTGTCCATGGGGTAGCAAAGAGTTGGACACAACTGAAGTGACTTAGCTCTCACACACATGTGTATAAATATATCTATATATAAAATATGTATACACACATAGCAAATGTTAAGAGGCATACTGTCATCACCACTACTAACATTTATTCAAAAAAACTTACCATTTTTCAAAACAGCTTCCCTCTGTCTTACCTACATGTATGTGTCCCATTTGATTATTGCAAGATCCCTCTAGAATGATGCCATGGTAACACTGATAATTAATTATGAACGTTGTTATTTCTGTGGGGAGAAGGTCAGTGCAGTCTGTTTATAAAACAGAACTGAAAGCCTCAGAACAAGGGAACAAGAAGAGAAAAATCTCATTAGGCCTGACAGTCCTTGATCGTGAGATTAACATCACTTTCTTCCCAACTACAAATGTGTCAAGTTAAGTCCACATCATTGTGTTTCTCTTCTCAGAAACATGCGCTAAGTCCTTGCAAGGCCTTTTTCCCATGCCACCTTGGGAAACAAAGATGAAAAATGTAACCGGATGATGTCTTGGATGCAACGTCAGCAAAAGGCCAGCTCCTCGTGAAGTGACACACGCGCCAAGAGCCGCTCAGCACTGACCTTTAGAGAAATGAACATTTTCTCAAAGACGTTTTCTAGCAGCGAATCAACAAATTCTCCGATCTTATCTCTCAGTGCACTGAGGTTCAGTGCAACAGATGTAGGGTCAACACACTTTTGCAAGGAGCATCTGTTTCTAGTGTGTGCTAAATATCCTGCCTATTTTTAGTTAAAGTTTAAAAATAAATTTTTATAGAGACACAAACATGGAGAATAAATGTAGGGATACCAAGAGGAGAGAGGGGTAGACTAGGAGATTGAGATTAACATATATACACTAATGATGTGTGCTCAGTCGCTAAGTTGTGTCCAACTCTTTGCAACCCCATGGACTGTAGCCCACCAGGCTCCTCAGTCCATGGAATTTTCCAGGCAAGAATACTGGAGTGGGTTGCCATTTCCTCCTCCAGGGGATCTCCCCTACCCAGGGATCAAACCTGTGTCTCCTGTGGGTTCTGCATCGGCAGGTGGATTCTTTACCACTGAGCCACCTGGGAAGCCCATACACTATGGGTACTATGTATAAAATATTAATAGATAATGAACTGACTCATTTGAAAAGACCCTGATGCTGGAAAAGATGGAAAGCGGGAGGAGAAGGGGACGACAGAGAGTGAGATGGTTGGATGGCATTACCGACTCAATGGACATGAGTTTGAAAAAGTTCTGGGAGTTGGTGATGGACAGGGAGGCCTGGCGTGCTGGCCCCAGTCCATGGGGTCACAAAGAGTCAGACACAACTGAGCGACTGAACTGAACTGAACTGAATGAGGACCTACTGTATAGCACAGGGAATTTTGTTCAATACTCTGTGGTGACCTAAATAGGAACAAAATGCAAAAAAGAGGGGATATATGTATACATACAGCTCATTCAGTTTGCTGGACAGCCACAACTAATACAACACTGTAAAACAATATGCCATAAAATAGAAAAACCATACATTTTTAAATGAGTGGATCATGTTCTTACTTGAATCTGTACTTACAAATGTCCTCCACAAAGACTGAATTTAACTATCCTCTTTTAATGAAACCAAATTAAATCAGCAACGATACACAGAGCTCCTTCCTTTTGCATAATCGCCCAAGTGTTATAGGAATAATAATATAAGAAATGTGAAGGATAGTCCCTCACCTCAAAGTGCTTACTCATGGAAGCTGAGAAAGAGATGAAAGGATATCAAGAAGTTAACCGTTTAACTCTCAGACTCAAGACAACTATAGAAATAGAAATTCAAGGCAGTAGAGATACATAATATTCACTCTAAAACTGGCAAGGTATATAAGGAAAGCTGTGTACTTTTATGTACAGTCTTCCTGCTTCCTAAGTAAGTTGCCAAAACCTGGACCCTTGATCAGAATGGAATGGATGCGCCAGAAACACTGATTCAGTGCTTCCCCAACCAGCCCACTCATCACGCTCCACTGAGAAACTTTCTAATCACCCTGCTCCATGCCTCAGGCCTCTGATTTTCTCGGATTACTAGGTCTCTCATGAGTCAGTTTCCGCCAATTCCCCTTCTCTCCTGGCCTCCACCAACCCAATATCTGCATAACACTTATAGAGTTTGCAAACTTTTCTTAAACCTCCTTAGGCACTGTGCAAGATCTATTTCCTGAACAAGTATTTTGTCCTAGAGACTGGCGAATATGAGTTGCATCAGCTCATATACAAAAACTCATGCTTTCCAAAGTATCTACTTAAAATATTCCCATTCTCCTCTCTAAGAAATAATAATAAAAGCTTTCTTGGGAACTGACTGTATATATAAAAATACTCATTCCGAAGTGAAAATTAGGAATTTCAGGAAAAGAACAATATTTGCACTTATGTGCAAATGAAAGTCCTTCAGTCGTGTCTGACTCTCTGAGACCCCAAGGACTATAGCCTGCCAGACTCCTCTGCCCATGGAATTCTCCAGGCCAGAATACTGGAGTGGGTAACTGTTCCCTTCTCCAGGGGATTTTCCCAACCCGGGGATCAAACACAGGTCTCCTGTATTGCAGGCGGATTCTTTATCATCTGAGCCACCAGGGAAGAATGAACCTACTTCAAAATCAAAACAGTTCTAGAATACTTCAAAGTGCTGAAATTCCTTTTTCATTTCCCTTGAGATTGCCATTATTTCAGGTAAAACAAAAATCTGTGTTCCTTCTGAACCACAGGGCTGCGACACCTTTGGTCCTATCCAGTACACTGGGGTCGAGGTGAGATAATTAATTACCCAGAGGCAGCGATTAAACCGCCACCACGAGGAGTCAGCAGGCAGGCATGTTCAGGAGAGGGTCTCTCAATAACAGCCTCGCCCAAGAGCAAACACAAGCACTCCCCATGAAACCTTCTCACAAGACAGCAAGTCAAGGAGCCAACGCCAGACACATTCCAGGTGGGAGAAGCTGACACGGACTTCTCTACTGCCCCGACCGTCACGATTTCCCAAAGCAAGAAGTCTCACTCTTCCTTCACCTGCAGTAAGGACCGTGCCTAGAAATACCATCTGTGTGTTCCACCACTCAACACATACTTGCTGATTCCCTACTAAGTGTCTAGCCCAGTAGCAAACGCTGGAATCTAACGAGGGAACTCGACTGAGCTCACAGTGAAGGCGTTGACATGGTTGAGTAACAAGCTCACCAATGTCACTTCCAGGATGGGACAGCTACAGAGGGAGCCTGTTTGGGCCGAGGAGAGGCCCAGTGGGCATCCCCAGCCAGGATAGTCAAAGGATATCCACCTATTTTTTTTTTCTAGCAGTTCTTGGCAAACTAGTATTTTGACATTAAAAATCGACAGTAAATGATAGTAAATACATCAGTCTCTCACAGTAAATGATAGTAAATACATCAGTCTCTCTGAGTTTTACTCTCCATTCTTCCAGTTTGGCAATCTATCCTTCTTCCCTAAACTCTTCTTAGAAGAACCAGGAAGTAACCTTCAAAGGTAATTTTCTTTATATTTCTGAATGTATCTCTGCTCTTCAATTTAATGCACAGAAGATATGTGATGTTACTTGAAGATTCAAATGGAATCATTATTTCTGATTTAAAAACTTGCAACATGCGAGTTCAAGAAATACAGTATAAATTCAAGTTGCAAAGGTTCTTCTGAGGATTGATTGATGGTTTTCCCTGCCTGAGACTCAATTCTCAGGGTAGAAGTAGGACATGTGTGTACACTGTAAAGTGCAGAAGAAAAGTGTCACATTAGTTAAAGGAATGCGTTCAGTTATCATTCTGCTCACATCACATCAGTGGAGGAGGACATGGCAACCCACTCCAGTACTCTTGCCTGGAGAATCCCATGGACAGAGGAGCCTGGGGGGCTACCGTCCGTGGGGTCGCAGAGAGTCAGAGGCAACTTATCAACTCAACAGCAAAGTAACTGCCCCCATCAGGACCATGGCTGTGTGCTCATCGGCAGAAGTTCCAGCAGGACGGGGGAGGAGGGGGTTGCCTTTCCCAGGGTGGTGTGAGCCTGCTGGTACCCCCTTCACACCTGACACCTCCTCCCTGTTACCACCAGGGTCAGAAGAAGACTAGTAGTCTTATTACGACTCTCCCTGGATAAGCAGGACCATCTGACATCACCATTATGGGACCACTTTTAAAAGTAGCAAAACCTAGCTATTGAAATTTGAATATGCTCTGTCTACTCAATACAACCACCTCCCCACCAGTTGCTGTTGTTGAGTTTTCCCACTCTTTGTGACCCCATGGACTGCAGCACACCAGGTTCCTCTGTCGTGTCCTTCACTATCTTCCAGAGTTTCCTCCTTGCCAAGAGTCAACCCAGATCACTGTCCGCAGCCAATTGGTAACCAGCCTGAAAAAGGCTGAATTCTTTGAACATCTTTGATTTTCCACTTTTTTTAAGTATGTGCGTGCATGCATGCCTGCTAAGTTGCTTCAGTCGTGTCTGACTCTTTGTGACCCTATGGATGGCATCCCACCAGCTTCCTCTGTCCATGGGATTCTCCAGGCAAGAATACTGGAGTGGGTTGCCATGCCCTCCTCCAAGGGATCTGCCCAACCCAGAGATTCAACCCCAGTCTGTCTCCTGCATTGCCAGTTAGGTTCTTTACCATGAGCACCACCAGAGAAGCCCCCCTTAAAGTATCCATTTTCCTAATTTACAGATGAGTCCCGAGAATGTTTTTTAAGCCAAAAAGGCCCATGCATCCTCTGTTACCAGTTACCAGGAAGGACAATATTCTGAGCAGCCTATCTGAGATAATCACTGCTCATTTACGTTTTAATATGCATGAATAAAAAGGCCCTAAAATAGCCTGGCGCATGAATCCAATATTTGTCTTTTAAATTAGTTAATCTGGTATGGGCTTCCAAATGCAACGCCTTATTAAAAAGAACATCGCATGGTACCATTTTTCTTTCTCCTTTTAGCTTCTTGTGTTAGGGACTCACAGGGACATGGCATTTCTCTCTGAAACACTTGGAACTGGTCAGTCAGGATATGGAGACAATCAGCGTTCACACTTAATCGAAAATTATGAGTTCCTAATGGGAACCGACCAGTGGATGTATGTGAGGAAATATTAATTCTTGTGCTCACTTCATCAAAGAAGAATATGAGAAGTCAGGATTTCGATCCGAGTCCCACAGGAAGCAAGCGCTGACAACAGGAGCCTCTCTGTGAAGCTGCTGCCCTTCACCACTGGGTTGACTTGCCTTACGTGTGTGTGTCAGTCATTCAGTGATGTCTGGTTCTTTGCGAGCCCATGGCCTGTAGCCCACCAGGCTCCTCTGCCCATGGAATTCTCCCAGACAAGAATACTGGAGCGCGTTGCCATTTCCTACTCCAGGGGATCTTCCCGACCCAGGGATGGAACCTGGGTCTCCTGTGTTGCAGGCAGACTCTATGGCCTGAGTCACCAGGGAAGCCATTGGCCTTCATTAATTTCTTGCTGAAACTGCCTGCTTCCCGTCTCAGTCCCACTTTCCCATCCCATGGTAGCCTCTTGTTTGACTCCTGGCTGGTGTTCAGAAACAGAGACACCACTCCATTCTAAGGTGTCAACTGTGTGTGGATGACTGGGACATGAGGCAGGCAGAGCTTGAATGGTGATGACACAAAGACACCATCCCAAGTTAACTGCACAGAGGCCAAGGGAACGCCCCCCAGCACAGTTCATCTAACCCTGTAAATCCCTTGCAAGTTAATATAATTTAGACTCCAAATGAAGGTATCCTGTAATAGTCAATGAAAGAGTGAAGTGTTAGCCACTCAGTCATATCCAACTCTTTGTGACCCCGTGGACACTCCATGAACTATCTATCCCTCTGTCCATGGGATTCTCCAAACAAGAATACTGCAGTGGGTGGCCATTCCCTTCTCTTGGACATTTTCCCGACCCAGGGATCGAACCTGGGTCTCCTGCATTGCAGGCAGATTCTCTACCACCTGAGCAACTAGGTACGCCAATGAACCATTCCTTCTTTCTCCTCAATATTCAAGGAACCATCCCTTTATTCTTTTCAACTGAACAGTAACAGCTGCTTTTAAATTACTGAGTAATTGAAGATTATTCTCGCACCCTTCATATGTTTCCATTGCCTAAAAACATTCTTCTATTGAAATGACCAGAAACTTGTGTAGCTAAGATGGCTTGTTACTGTTGCTGTTCAGTTACTAAGTCATGTCCACCTCTTTCTGAGCCCCTGGAGTTCAGCATGCCAGGCCTCCCTGTCCTGTGCTGTCTCCCAGAGTCTGCTCAAACTCATGTCCATTAAGTTGATGATGCCATCCAACCATGTCATCCTCCGTCACCCCCTTTCTCCTTTTGCCTTCAACCTTTCCCAACATCAGGGTCTTTTCCAATGAGTCAGTTCTTTGCATCAGGTGGTCAAAGTACTGGAGCTTCAGCTTCAGCATCAGTCCTTCCAGTGAATAGTCAGGATTTATTTCCTTTAGGATTGACCAGTTTGATCTCCTTGCTGTCCAAGGGACTCAAGAGTTTTCTCCAACACCACAGTTCAAAAGCATCAATTCTTCGGTGCTCAGCCTAATTTATGATCCAACTCTCACATCTATACATGACTACTGGAAAAGCTACATAGCTTTCACTATCCAGAACTAGGGAGAACCATTTATCACATTCTACTGTCATCAGAGATTCATGGTCGCCTTATATGTGTGATGGGCTATCATGGGTCCCTTGGCTGACTTCCCATTTGGGACAGAAAAGAAGCTGGACAAAAATGAAGGATGCTGTCCCAGGATGCTGCTGGCTTCTCCCAGTCATCCTTCCTAATCTGCTCAAGTTCAAATGTGTTTTCAACAGGTGTGTTCTAGGGGACAGACATGTCACTGAGCTCTCGCAAAGGGTTTCTTTTCCACTGGGTCAGAGAGGTAAGGAGATGAGGGAGGCAGGAAGTGGAAGAAACAGCCACTCCAGAGCTGGGCAGGACAGCAGTTCTCTCTGGTTCCATGTCTCAGGAACCAAGGTGAACATTAGTAGCTTCCCTGTTCTGATGGCAGCCTGAAAAGTCAGGCATCAGCCCTGAAGCCTGAGAATCCTGGACACTGGGGAGCTACAGGCTGGTTTGCCTCTGTGCTCCCATATTTGTTTGGTTTATAGATAGATAGATACATACATACATACATACATACATAGATATAGATATAGGCTGGGTGATCTTTCCCCCAGGTTGGCCTTTCTGCACTAGGGAAGGGGTCCAGATTGAGGGAGAAGTTTGCAGGGAAAAGGGTGAAGAAGGAAGTTTTGGCTGCTTGAGGATCAAGTTCCTAATCTATCAACAAATATGTCCTTGCTTTGGATGGGAGTGAGGAGTTAGGAGAGGAAGTGAGCAGGGGGAGGCGGGGAGCGGGGGAGTGTAGGACAGAAGATGGTGACTAAGCTGGGCCTGGGCACAGGGGCGGAAAGCGCTCCTGGACCTGGCCTTGGCCGTGGCTTCTGTCCTTTCATTTCCCTTTGAACCCTGTCAAATGGGAAATGCTCAGAAAGAGGCTTCAGATGTTCCCAAGCTCCCTGCTGTCAACCAAGGCATCTCACAATGCTTAATGTGAAATTACTCCTGATGAAAAGTCTTATCCATTCATCCAGAACTGAGAAATCATTTCCTGAAATTGGGTTCAATCACTACCCACAGAGTAGAAATTCAGAGCCCACACTCAAAGATGCATGTGTGTGTATGTGCATGTGTTAGTTACTCCATCGTGTCCAGCTCTTTGCAGCTCCATGGACTGTAGTCTGCCAGGCTCCTCTGTGCACGGGATTCTCCAGGCAAGAATACTGGAGTGGGTTGCCATTCCCTTCTCCAGGGGATCTGCCTGATCCAGGGGTTGAACTCGGGTCTGCTGCACTGCAGACAGGTTCTTTACCATCCGAGCCAGCAGGGAAGCCCTCAAAGATGCGTTTGTTACCTATATTCAAAGGAGAGTTTCGAGAATCACAGCACAGTTACAACAATCCAGCTGAGAGCATCATTATCATAAATAAACACACAAGGTCTAAAACGCAGCAATGCCACCAGAAAGGAAAGTGACTTTCAGTTCACCCTCCACCCAGCTCTTTCAAGAAAATTACACTGAACTCTGCCGTATTTTATGTCAGTTCAGAAATAGACTTTAGAAACTGTAAAACAAATTTTTGGAAGCTATGACATTGTTTTAAAAAGCAGTGTCACAGTTATTCTTCAACCCGCTCAGACTCCTGGGTGGATGCTAACACAAAAGGCATTTTGTCACGGAGGCAGGGCCATTAGGCAGACGGAGAGTCCACAGTGTCTGTTTCTCAGCCCACAATGTGGCACCAGGGAGCAGAGTAGCGTGTAAAGTAGACGAGACTCAGATCACAAAATCCTCAACAGGCATTCTCTGTAGCTGCTCGATTCCCACGGCTATAGCATCCAAGTACGACAAGAACCAACTCTGACCCAAGAAACACATCATGCCCGGGGCCATTATGACTCAAGACTGGAAGGCTGGGGTTGAACTTGAACCATAACACAGAAGGCAATGTTTAGCATGGCTGGAGCTGGGCTGGGTATAGTGTAGTTCAGGGATGTTTTCATTCTGTATTTATTTTGTGCATTTGTTTTGTGTATATGATTAACAGTTACAGAATTCGCTCTATCAAACAGAGGTATTAGTTACTGCAAGCTAAGGGAATGTAATAACAAGACATGTGTGCGGCAACTATGCTAATACCACAACCCAGTGAGCAAACACGAAGCAGCGGGTGTAAGTACAAGCACAGAATGGTCCCACTGGCTGCCAAGGGTGCAAGGATGCTGGCGTTTCTGTGGTCCCACCTGGTGGGGCCAGGAAGGTGGGAGCATTGATCATCACAAGGGATGGCTGCCCCCACCTGCGCCCACCGCCACCAGGAGACTTCACAGGAATGCCAAGCATCACTACTCCTAAAACGTCACAAACCTTTATAGAGCAATCAAAAAAACTGATTTTAAGGAAAAACCTCAACTAGTTTATGGCCGTTTCTTTATTCTCTTTCTATCCCCACCTGAGTTAATTTTCCCATATTTAAAAAAGCCAGCAAATGCCAAAAGGAACAGATAAGAAGAATGGATGTATTTGGCAATGAGCGTGCTGCAAAAATCACAGGAATTACACCATTAGTAATGGCGCAAAGAAAGCTTGCCTATGGAACAGGGAGAATGCCTCATTGATCTAATTATCTGGATATATGTTTTCTTCTCCCCCCATTAAACTGCAAGCTATTGAAGTCAGAGAAACACCCGCTATGTCTCTGAATATTAGTTAACGCCTTACATAGAGTTGTTGCTGTTATTTACCCACTAAGTCGTGTCCAAGCCTTTTGTGACCCCATAGACTGTAGCCCACCAGGCTCCCCTGCCCATGGCATTTTCCAAGCAAGAAATACTGGAGTGGGTTGCCATTTCTTCCCCCAGGGGACATTCATGACCCAGGGATCGAACCCCCATCTCCTTTGGCTCCTATATTGGCAGGTGCATTCTATACCACTGAGCCACCTGAGAAACCCTTACATATATTAGGCTCTCTAAACAATGGACTGACTTCTTTTCTCACAGGCCAGAAATGGACACTTTAATTCTTCAGTATTTTAGTCTCCTGTTATCACTAAGGATATGGAACTACAGCCATGGCAGATAAATAACAAAACCACAGTCATCAATATATGAAAATCACTCAAGTATCTCAACCTGGTTATGTGTCATCAACTTCCACCCACTAATAACAAAAGCCGAACTTCAAAATCCAGGGTACAGAGGCTCTTCTATCCCACAGGAAGGTGAGAAGAAACAGATCAGAAAGTGTAGGAAAGTTAGGGGAAAAAAAGGGTGAAATCAGTGCTGTCCTGAAAAAGAAAAGCTCTATTTTACAGGAATAGGAGTATAAGTCAATAGAAAACAATCAGGAGAAAATATATGTGATGTGAAGCTCCATTAGCCAGCATCCATCTGTTACTCATATTTTAATATCTTGTGTATCACCCTACAGCACAACATATGCAGTTAAGGAGGAATTCCAAAGCCATTGTTTTTGAGTTAGTTATTGTCAACAGGCCACCCACACAGAGCCGGATGCAAATCACTGAGTCAATTCAGCACCAGTTGACAAAGTTTTGATTAATCCTCCAGTCCGTCTTGTGTTATTATCATGCATTATTAAACGCAACATACGCTTCAGGCTCCATCCTTCTTAAAGTCGCCACATACCCATCGTGATAGTGAATAGCTGTCATCCCCATGAGGCCTCAGAAGCGATCATATTTCCCAGTGACAAGAAAACGTCTGTGCCTAAGACACAAGTGCAGAGCTACATGGCAAAACTCCGAACCTTCCAAAGGCTTTAATCACACCAGCACTTGATGTGTGTGTGCATTCTAATCAAAGCTTGCCTTGTTACCCTACCCAGAACATTCATTTTCTCCCGACTGGTCCAGATATCATCCCTCCACCTCCGGGACTGCATTGAACTCATCCAAGCCGATGGAAGAAAAACGCCACACAGAGATGCCCTGAGGATGGAGTGCCAGAGAAAATCCAGGACACCCAATTAAATTTGCATTTCAGATAAATAGCAAACAACGTCCTGTTAGCATAACTATTGGGTTGGCCAAAAAGTTGATCCAGGTTTCCAAACAGAAAACCACTCGAATGAATGCATGTCTATATTTATATGTGTGTGTGTGTGTGTGTATTCATTGGAAGGACTGATGCTGAAGCTGAAGCTCCAATACTTTGGCCACCTGATGTGAACAGTCAATTCAATGGAATAGACCCTGATGCTGGGAAAGATTGAAGGCAGGAGAAGGAGATGACAGGATGAGATGGTTGGATGGCATCACCGACTCAATGGACATGAGTTTGAGCAAGCTCCGGGAGATGGTGAAGGACAGGGAAGCCTGATGGGCTGTAGGTCATGGGGTCGCAAAGAGTCAGACATGACTGAGTGAATAACAACAAATGTATATATACTTAATAGAGTCTTTTATATACACACTTACTCACACGGGCACATATGCACATTTCAATCATCTTTAGAGTAAAAGATAGGTGATCAGCAATCTAGGTTCTGACAGAAAAACCTGAACAAACATTTTGGTCAACCCAATAGATCCCAAGCAACACCTGGGATATACTAGCACCAAAATATTTGCTAACTCAGGCAGTCCTGCTTATGTAACCCCAGATTGTGGTCTGTGCCTGGTCCCATCCAAGCTATCTGTTTCCGAAGAGGGAAATCTTGGCAGATCTAGTTTCCCCCTTATGCATCATCTCTCCCTGACTTCTTGGAGCTTGCCAACACATCCCTTCTAAGCTGGACCTTTACTCCATAAGACTCCTTCATCAATATCTTCATAAGCTAAACTGTTCATTAAAGATCAAACTAAACTAATCCCCTAGTGAAAGAATTAACTATCCTTGTCTTTACAAAAAAAAAAAAAAAACAACCTAGACACTTATTTAATAGCTATTCTGTGAAGCTGAAATCTCTTACTATGATTTTCTTGATATTTTAATGCTGTCATACAAAGACCACAGAAAATAATCAGTGATGTTCTAAGACAGCTCTTCTCCAATTAAAATACACTTGATTCACAAATACATTAGCAGTTTCATATAACTGTGTCAAAAGGGTTGCTAACACAGTTTAATCTCTAACCTGCTGGAATCACAATACACCACAGAAATGAAAATCCACATATGTTTACACAGTGGTTCTCAACTTGGGCTGTGCTTTGCAATCACCTGGGGAGATTTTTTTTTAAATGCTGCTGCCAGGGCCCCCAGAAATTTGGATTTAATTGGTGTGGGTATGGCCCAGGCACCTACCTGTTTAAAGAGCTCCCCAGGGGATGGTAGGACTTCCCAGGTGGCACAGCTGGTTAAAAAAACCCACCTGCAATGCAGGACACCTGGGTTCAATCCCTAGGTTGGGAAGATCCCCTGGAGAAGGGAAAGGCTACACACTTCAGTATTCTAGCCTGGAAAATTCCATGGACTGTATAATCCCATGGGGTTGCAAAGAGTTGGACACGACTTAGCGACTTTCACTTTCATTTTCACTTTAGGTGGCCCATCTGCCCTAAGTCAGGTTTGCAGGAACACAAGGCTGAATATTTCCCAAACCGTTACAAAAGGGGAAACTTAAATAGCTCTGGAATCTATGTATAGAAAAGGCAACCTGTTCAATTTCTAGATGGTTTTGTAACAATTCCCATACATAAGATGGAACTCAGGTATGTGCATTTTTTCATGGCATAAGGACAATATCGAAAACAATCAAAGCTACCACAGACGCTAAAACAGACAACAGCTGACTGTGAGCCTTTTGCGCAAACTCACTCTCTACTCTTAGAAGAGGTATAAGCTACTATGATAAGATATTGCACAACACAGGGAACAGATCCAATGTGTTACATCTACAAATGAAAGGTAGCCTTTAAAAATATGAATCAATATATTATACATATATAACATATAGTACATCAACTATACTTCAATTAAAATTTTCTTACCGCAGAGGCATCTGAAGGGTCTGAGTTAAGAACTGAGGGGAAGAGCACGTCTCTGGGTGCAACACAGATGGTTCTTCCTGGAGGGCTGAGTTTATTGCCCTGTAGCTGTTACCAAGAAACATTTCCATACCTAGCTGGAATTTCCATAAAAGTAGAAGTGACACTAGTGGTAAAGAATCTGCCTGCCAATGCAGGAGATGCAAGAGGCTGGGATTTGGTCCCTGGGTCAGGAGGACCCCCTGGAGGAGGAACTGGCAGCCCTCTCCAGTATTCTTGCCTGGGAAATCCCGCGGACAGAGGAGCCTGGAGGGTTAGAGTCAGTGGAGTTGCAAAGAGGCAGACACGACTGAATGAGCACTCACGCAAATAAAAGCGGATGCACCCAGCCCTCTGCACCACGGACCAACCAGCGCTTACCTGAGGCTTCATTCTCATCCACACACGTGCATGTTAGAGGCACCAGCCGGCCCAGGGTAAGAGTGCCTGCTCTGCCCGCACGTTCCTGAGCTCACGTGATTGAAGGACCTGAGACAGCCACGTGACGTCCAGGCCGACAGGAGGGACAGCAAACCTCAAGCCAGAAATAGCAGAGAGCTGTCCTGGGCCCCCTCCCAGCGGTCGTGACACATCCTGAGTCTCAGGCTTACAGAGTTTCCACGGGCTTCCTCGAGGGTCAGCCAGCCTCCTCCTGTGCCAGGAAACACGTGCTGAGCTCGTCACCTGGCACGCTCCCAGCGACACCAGAGCCCCAGATCCTGGCGGGAGGCCCCCCAGCACTGTGGCCCCCAACTTCAAGGAAAGGAAAAAGCTCAGTCTCACAGCCATCAGGGACGAGCTGCCTGGGACAACAGAGGCAACTCTGTCATGAAATACAGAGGGAATGTGGAGGAGAGAGAAGGGAAGACAGGGAGGCAAGCCTGGGGACTGGATAGAGCTTGCTTCACTCTCTGATTTCCTGGACATTTTCCCAAAGGGACGCTGGAATCTTAAGCCCTGATTCAGCCAGGATCACAAAGTAGTTTTCCTCCAGAGAAGACATCTCCTTGATCATCTTGCACCGTGCTTTGCATACTGTATGTGTCCAAATAATGACAGTACAGAGAATGCGTGCATCCCTGGAATAGAGCTGACAGCCCAGGAAACAGAGCCTCTGGCCTCTCCAGTGTTGAAACAAACAAAAAGAGATGAGGAAGAAAGAGAGTATTCAAAACATTTTTATAATCCCTTCCACCTGCAGGACTGTGCATGTGCGCTCAGTCGTGTCCAACTCTTTGCAACCCTATGGACTGTAGCCCGCCAGGCTCCTCTGTCCATGGGATTCTCCAGGCAAGAACATGGGAGTGGGCTGCCATGCCCTCCTCCAGGGGATCTTCCCGACCCAGGATGGAACCCGCGTCTCTTATGTCTCCTGCATTGGCAGGCGGTTCTTTACCACCTGCTGCATAGAGAAGCCTGGCAGCTACAGTCCATGGGGTTATAAAGAGTCGAACAAGACTGAGTGAGCAAGAGTGTGTGCGCACACACCTGACTCTTAAAGGATGTTAACCGGTTACAGATTATGAATTACAAATCTTCTCTACATTAATATTATTAATTCAAGAAAACACAAATGCTTATTTTTATAGTTTCCATTAAAAAAAATTGATTCTTTCAAATAGAGTCCTAATTTTACAAATGTCGGCGCACCTACTGTTTTCCAGAAATGTCTTCCAGCCCCAGAGATGCACAGGGAACAGGACAAAGTCCCCATTCTCACAGAAGATGGATGCACAGGAGGGGACAGAGAATAAACATATGCATCCATAGATACATGATGCAATGGCAGGTGATGAGAAGTGCTAGAAAAGACAGAGTGTGAGGAAGGACAGACAGTGGAGCTGGATAGAACCACAGATGGAGCGGTCAGTGGAGCTGCCCCAGAGCAGCCGATACTCGGGCGGAATCCTTCCTGAAGGAAGGCAGGAGCCAGCGCACCACCGGGCAGCTCAGGGACAAGGGTGTGCACATGAATGATCACGGGTGCAAGAGAGAAAGCAGCCAGTGAGGATAAAAACAGGTCAAGGGCCAGGCCACAGGAAGCTCTGTCATTGATGAGTCCTGAGCAGAGATGCCATGTTGCTACCAATGACATCAGGGGATTATGCCATGGTGCCAACTGAAGGCTGAGACTTTGGCTTTCTTTTTCATCCTATCCTCATTTCTCAATCTGTCGCCTCTTCCACAGGCTTGGACATTGCCCTCTGTTTTCATAAGGCCCCATGCTTGGTCTAGCAAACAGCCTAATGCCCAACCATCTGCAGAATCCCAATAACTGCATTTTTGACAGAAATCAAAATTCATCACCCAGTCATTTCTCCTGACCAAATATCGCAACGAAATTCAGAATGCTGGAGAATTAAAAGCCTAATTTAGCTTCATTATATATTTTCTATCTTGGCAGGAATATGAAATAACTTGGAGGAAAAGAGTTCTGGAAACATCAAGGATGACTATAATAATGACTGAGCAATTTCACATGGAGGGGACTAAGCATCGATGTGATGCCCAATTTCCTCCTCCTCTCCTGGATCCAGCTCTCATCTTAATAGTTCACAGAAGGCAAAAGCATCTTGATTTCAACAGACAGCCCATTTGGGCTTAGTTTACCCAATGAAGAAATCCATTTAGTAGGATTTTTTAATTATATTTCACATGTCTGTGACTCAAACTTTCAAATTATGGCCTCACTTCATCAGTGATTTTCGCTAATTACTAGTGGGAGATCTCAGACACAGCTTTGCTGTTGGGGGATCAAGAAGTGGTCTGTAAAAAAAAAAAAAAAGGTGACAGGCTCATCTTTCCCTTGGGGAACAGGTCCACAGGTTGCCAGAACTTTCCAATGACACGGTGGAAGCAGTTAAGCCTAGTCTGTTTAACTCCCCTGAAGCATTGGGAGGACAGCTGCTTAATCTCCCTCTTCTAGAAGGTTAAAGCTGCCAGAAAGTCAGGGCCCACACCCAACTGATCCCAGCCCTTGAGGTCTGAAGACCCAGGGAGGCAGAGCCTTGGCCCATGGCCCATGGCACCCAGCACATCTCTGCTGGCGTCTTTCCCCGAGAAGACCAGATTCCTAAAACTAAGACAGTGATCTCTTTTCTAACTGCAGCAAGAAGACACAGTGCAGGTTCATAAATGGGGAGCATGTTATTTCTCTATTGTTTTTGACTTCCAAGTTTATAATTTCAGGGATCAGTGAAAAGAAGAGTCTCAAAGTGAGCAGTGAGAAATGTATCCAGATAGATTAACTGTCACGCAAGCAGCTCTTCTCCACATTTACCACGATCAGAGCCAGATGAAATTAACGCCCCCAAAGGTACCTTGGGCTACAGAGGTAGGTCTCAACCTCATGGGAATCTTTCAGGTACAATTAATTAACACATCCACCCAGAATAATTTACATGATGGCTGCAGACAGATGAAAGCAGAGAAGGAACCAGATAATTCAGGCTTCCTTTTGGAATCATTTAAAGATTGATTCAGCATTAGACAGGGGCCAATTTAGTTGTAAAAGTTTAATTTTATATTAGCTGTAATGGGAACACACTTAGCAGGTTACATGTATTAACTTCAAACCATTGGTTAGTAGCTGCTAAAATTATCTGACTTCTTGGTTTGTTCATGTCCCCATTTAACAGCTATAAAATGTATTCACACATACTGAAGGTTCTAAGTTCATTAAATAGAACTGATGCTTAACTCTCAAATTATTTTTTAACCTAATGTCAATATAAAAGGCGTTTTTTTTTCAATTTTTGGTTTGGGCTGCAAAGAGCTATCATTAGACAATCTTATATAAGGTTCAGTTTTTGGAAACAAGACTGTGGAGGGTCCCATTTAGGGAAGAAGCCATAAGTGATGTACAGTGAAGTGCAGTCTCATGGGCAGGGTCAAAAGGACAGACCCTGGGTCTTCAGGGGCATCAGAACAAGGGATAAGAAGCTGACAGGGGTGGGGAATCCCTGTGTAGTTTTGTTGAGCCCCTTATGAATTGAGAGCAAAGAAGACATGGTAAGAAAGTGATGAAATCCACCACAACAAAGTGCTGAAAAGCTAAGGCCGACAGCCATCTGAAACTCAGATCCCAGCGGTGAGGTCCCAGAACACAACCAGCTTCAACTCCCAAGAGCACCCTGTGACCCCGAAGACCTGCCCCCCGCCCACAGGCATCCCAAGACCACCACATTTCTCACAGGGAGCCCACCACCTCAATTTCTCTGAAGCACAAGCTTGTGCCAAAACAACCTTTAAAATCAACCAATTACTGAGTATTTGTTAAAAGCTGGCTACAACCAATAACAGAAGGAAATTGGGTGTCCATTCTTCATGGGAAAAACGTCCACTCTTGTTAGAAACAAGATGATATTAGTGAGGTGGCAGAGGTATCATTTTACCAGAAATAAAATACTGATAGAAAGTACATGGGTGTGCTCCATGACAATTAGATCTAATTATGTTTTATTGCCATAATAAAGGAGCACGTGCTTTGGAGAGGTTGAGTTTTTACCATGGCCCCAGACCTGCAGATCTTCATTATCTGCAAGTCACTTTCAGGTTAAATTCATCCCAGAATATCTGGGGCAGATTTACATGTTAACTAGTTCCTTGGAGAGAAGGAATGTGAGCAGTCTTAGAAAGAAAATGCCCTGGCGCAGTAGGACTTCTCGCTAACGGTTTATCTGGATGCCATTGCCGTGTGTTTCCCACACAGGCCTTAATCACTTTCTTTGCAATAAATTGGCTCTCTTGTCAAACTTGCTTTCCCCCGCCTTCTACACAAGGTTACACGTGGTTACGGAGGCTTATTACTTTGTTCAGGATGCACTCCTGAGGTCATTTCTTATTTCCCAGCTTCCATATCTGACGCAATGTTAGTCACTCAGTCGTGTCCGACTCTCTGCGACCCCATGGACTGTAGCCCACCAGGCTCCTCTGTCCATGCAAATCTCCAGGCAAGAATACTGGAGTGGGTTGCCATTTCTTTCTCCAGGGGATCTTCCCAACCCAGGGATTGGACCTGGGTCTCCTGCATTGCAGGCAGATTCTTTATCATGTGAGCCACCAAAGAAGCCCATTGGATGCAATATGGTGCCACAAAAGCCCATGATATAAATTCTCATTCAGGCTTGGGGGGAAAGAAACAGACTGCGATGATTTCCATAGAGTGACCCAGGCAGGACCCAGCTTCCCCTCCAGACATGCCGACCATGGAAACCCATTCTTCCAGCACAAAGGAAAACTTCAGAGAGACAGCGTGGGGAGTCATAAGGCTATAATCCCTCCAGACATGCCGACCATGGAAACCCATTCTTCCAGCACAAAGGAAAACTTCAGAGAGACAGCGTGGGGAGTCATAAGGCTATAATAGCCACTGGAGAGAGATGAGTCACTGCAAGCGGTGAGTCTCGAGAGTCAAACATTTGAATTCTTCCCCCACACGCCACACCAACAGCAACAGCTGATGCACTTTCTCCAGTCACTCACCTTGGGACAGAGCAGCCCTTCTCAGGGTCAAGCAGGAAACCAGCGTCATCTCCCATCATGAAGTTCCCTCCTCTTACCACGTCCATCAGTCACCGAATCCTGCACGTTGAGCCTCCTGTATCCCTGCTAAATGGACCACTTCCCTCTCATGCACTGTAACTTCTCTAATAAACACCATCATTTTACTGGATGTGAGCTAGTAAACAGGCTCCCAAACTAAGTTCCCTGCTTCCAGTCTTCTCCTCCTCCAATCTGTCCTCCACGCTGCAAAACAGATGGCTTAGAGAATCTCACAGATGCACGCCACTGACTGTGGGCCACATGCTGGCCAGACTCAACCATTCCCAGGTCTTCAGCTGCTCCAAGCTTTCTCGCACCCCAAAGCTTTAACAGGTGGCTCCCTCTGTCTCCCACTGCCCCATCTAGATCCTCTCGCTCCCGCAGGTATCCACACAATGGCCTCCTATTTCAGGCCTTCCCTGCCACCCCTCCACTGCTAAACACTCTGGAACCTTCTCTATGTTCCCTTCAGTAATCCATCTTCCATTTCAATGCAGCTGCTTGGCAACTGCCCATCCTCTTTGGCACAATGGCAGTTCTGTGAGATTCTACAGCCCTGTCTGTTTTGTCCATTACTATGCCCTTGATATCTTTTAAAAATGCAAGAGCCTAAAGGTAAGGAAAAATGTAAAGTGAATTATAATGAAGGACATTATAGAGGTTCATGACAGAGTCTCACCGGCAACCCTAGAGGATGCTTATCAGAACCTTTATGGGTCCAGCAGAGAAAAACAGCACTTGACAATGAAATCCATGCCTCTGAAAGAGAAGAGAGGCCAAGGAAGCTGTAACATTGACCCATTCTGATCAAGCACAAGGTATTGGAGTGGATGGGCTTTCCCAGTTGGCGCTAGTGGTAAAGAACCCACCTGCCAATGCAGGAGATGTAAAAGATGCTGGTTCAATTCCTGGGTCGGGAAGATCCCCTGGAGGAGGGCATGGCAACCCACTCCAGTATTCATGCTTAGAGAATCCCATGGATAGAGGAGCCTGGCAGGCTACACTGCATGGGATCACAGAGTCGGACAGGACTGAAGCGATTTAGCACATGCACACGCACACCAGAGTGGGTACATGGAGAAGCCCGCTAGCGCTCTCCAGAGCCGTATTACTAAAAGGAGAAGGCAGGTGATGATTGGGGCTGAGGACACGAGAAACAGAATGAGGGGACAGGGCTTGGGGAGCCCACTTTTATCTTTCATCCAAGATCCACTAAGTAACCATTGCCTAGCACTTAGTAGGCATTCAATAACAAAAATGCTAGATGAAAGAATATTGGCTCCAGAGCCCCAGGTACCCTGGAGTACTGTGGTCTCAGCCCATCCTCATGGGTGTTATTCTAATATTCTAAATTCTGCAGAAGTCTCAGAGTTTCATCTTAAAGCTCAGTTTCTAGGAAAAAATATGTGCAAACCAGATCATCTCACTAGATAGCATCTCTTCAAATGATTCCTTCCTTCACTTACAAACTATAGTGAGTTGTTGTTTGCACTGTTTAGTCCCTAAATCATGTCCAAGTCTTTGTGACCCCATGGACTACAGCACACCAGGCTCCTCTGTCCTCCACCATCTCCCAGAGCTTGCTCAAATTCATTCCATTGAGTCATGACATGACATCATTGGATTATGATGCCATACAACCATCTCATCCTCTGGCTGTTCCCTTCTCCTCCTGCCTTCAATCTCTCCCAGCATCAGGATCTTTTCCAGTGAGTCATTCCTTCGCATCAGGTGGCCAAAGTATTGGAGCTTCAGCATCAGTCCTTCCAATGAGTATTCAGGGTTGATTTCCTCTAGGATTGACTGGTTTGATCTCCTTGCAGTTCAAGGGATTCTCAAGAGTCTTCTCCAGCACTACAATTTGAAAGCATCAATTCTTTGACTACTCAGCCTTCTTTACGGTCTAACTCTCACATCTGTACATGACTACTGGAAAAACCATAGCTTTGACTAGATGAACCTTTGTCAGCAAAGTGATGTCTCTGCTTTTTAATACTGCTATCTATTTACTGAGTATCCATCATGTACCACTCACTCTTCTGGGAACTGGACATATATTACTTAATAAGACCAGGTGCCTTCAATCATGGACCTTACTGGAAAAGACAGGAGAAAACCAATATATAAGCTAAAGTATATGGTTTCAAATAGTGATACTAATGAGGAAGGGAAAATATGTAAAGAAGAAGCAGTGGATCTCTCATGGGAATGGCCATGGGGTATTTCAGATAAGATGTCCACGGAAGGACCCTCTGTGATAGGCCAGCATGACAGGAAAAAGTAACTTCATGGCACCTGGAATTAAAAGCCAGAGATGAAAGAAAAAGCCCTAAGACTGGAAGACATGACTTTAGCCCCATGGTTCCTGGCCCAATGCTGAGTCCCAAACTCGTACAGATTCACACATTGTCTTCCATTCATTTACCATCTCATTTATTCCTTCAGCAAAGGGCTCACCAAGGTGTTACAGGCTGCCAGCGCTCTGGTGGGTGGTAATAACATAATAAATGTCTGTTCCTTGGTTGGGAGAATTAAAGTGAATCTGATCACATAAACTCTCTGATACTTGACAAATTTTGACCTACAAGACAGTAATTATGAATGATTCAAAGGTGATGCTTTATTCCTAAATTAGTAAGCACAAACTACTTGGAGGTAAATAACATGTTTCATAATCTGGATTTTTCAAGTTTTTTGTAAGAGCTCATTTATACACCATTACAAAATAGTACTATTTTTAGTTAGCAAAGAAGTCTCTTCTCTGGGTGAAAGGATAGTTTTTAAGGAACCTTTGTTAACCCTGCTCTATTTACAGTTAATGGCTGAAATAAGTAAAACTGTAGGCTCTTTAAAAACCTTATATTTTGGACCCTTTTCCCAAGTTAATGCAAAATTAACAATATTCTATATGTATTGGTATATAATAGAACTCTTTCCATTTACCTCCCAACAAGAATTTCAACCTAAGATTCTCTTTCCATTCCTTCAGGAAATAAACATTTTAAAGTATAATCTCAGCAATCCAAGGAACTGAGTTAAACAAGTTTGGAAAATATTTTTAGTGACAATCATTACACAAATGAAAAACAAACAAAAACTGGTACAATGAATAGAATCATGATCCATTCAGCCTAGAATGCCAATTCCAACAAACACATAATTAGAAGTTCTTGTTAAGTCATTCAAGTTTCATTGCTCATTCTGTGACCATGAGTATCAAGGCCTGCCTTTCTTGGTATCAATCTTCAGGGTTAGAAATATTCTGAAAGGAAAGATTATGAGAAAAAAAAATATTCTGAATTCTCTCAGGAGCCATTACTGGCTCTTTAATTCATGAGCTCATCCAAACCCTTCAGGAATTCATGTACAATGAGAAAGTATAATAGATTACTCAACTCTTGGGGTGATGAACTTTACAGTTGCACTTCCCACTATGCAACACAGTCCTTCCACAGCTAGGCAAGAGTGCATCTCGTCAAAGAGATCCCATGAACGCAGTCATAGAACAAACTTCCTCTGATCTACACTGTTGGTGGTGATACGGAATTAGACCCTGTCTTATTCTCAGTTTACACTGAGTCAAGGAGATACCTCCTTTCTACAACAGAGTCTAATGCTTTTATCTGGATAATTCAGGAGGCAACCACAAGGATGAAAACTCTCCAACATTGAAAACTCTGTGTGGATTTCATTCCAGAGTCCGAGAATACAAAAAAAGTACCTCTGATACAGTAGAGATAATCACCCTGATAGAAGAAAGCAAGGGCACCAACTCTCTCAAAAGACCCTCCAACCTGCAAATGCTCCAGCCTGAGTTGTCTGGTACCTATGCCCCAAATACAGCCTAAAAACAAAGCTGAATTACTGTGTAGTGACCAGGAAAAAATTACGTAAAGGAAAATTAAGATAAATAATAACACAAATGCAAATAGTACCATCCTCAAAGTGTGACATCTCACCCCTCTGTTCTTACACAGACATCTCGCTCTCTCTTAAGGGATGAATGATGGGGAATCGGGAAGCATCCTTTATATGAGCATGGACATGAATGAAGGCAGGGGAGTATTCATCAGTAGTAGGCTCCTGACAACAGATGTTAGAAGACGTCATAACTGTCAGTCCCAGAAGAGAGCAGGACCAAAACAGCCTGGGTCCACTTCTGTTGCTTCCTGGCTTGGGAGCAGACCCAGTTCTTAACACTTTCACCCCAAGTGTGCACACAGAGTTCACCTGCCTTCTATTTCAGCCATGTTCCAAACATCGTCATCATGACACTTCTTTTTATTAATACATAAAGTTAAATTTCACAAAGGTTTTGGGTTTACATCTTACATCTTGACTTTCTCAAGAATCTGGAGTAGGAAGCAAGGCGCATATTGTTGTGGTTCAGTGGCTAAGTTGTGCCCGACTCTGCGACCCCATGAACTGAAGCATGCAAGGCTTCCCAGTCCTTCACTGTCTCCCAGACAATGCATACCGCTATTTTGCAAATGAAGAAACAGAGGTTCATGCCTTGAAGGGACTCCTAGAGATATGTGGATAGGCAGTGATGCAGACCAGTAGAAATCCTGGTCTGCTAATCCACAATCAAGACTTATTTTCTTTCACTTTCAAAATTAAGTGTTCATAGTAACTGAGCAATCTCCATGCACACAGAGTGGATTTGGACCTCGACCCTCAGGTTCAGTTCTGCTGCTGTGGACAGTATTCTGGCACCAGGAACAGACCTCAAGAAGAACCTGGTCTGCGGCCAGCAGGAACAGCGCAATGCATCTTGCTTCTCCTTTTAAGGTATTTTAAATTAATGCCTTAGATCCCATCTCTCTCCGCTCTGCTCACAACCAAATGCTTTCAATGAAAGTGCCCATTGGCTTAGCAGCAGATTATTTCTTATCTATTTTTGAAAAATCACATAAACTTAACCTGAACAAATATGCTGCCCTGCATGTTCTTCCTGAATTGCAGTCAAAGTTTTTCAATAATTAAGCATTTTTCCTAGAATGCTGTCAACCAAATAGTGCTGTGTGCCAAAGCAAGAGAAGCATTAATGAAAACGGAAAGCAAAACGAAGCCAAGTTCAAGGAGGAAAACTGTCTGCCTTATTTCATCAAAACAAGATGCAAAAGAAAAATATGCAAAGTGAGAAAGAAAGTGTGTTGTGGGTTGTCAATGTGAATTCTCCCACTAGAATATTTTAGGAGAATAAGTTACCCATCTGAAGAATTAAAAAAAAAAAAAACTCACAGGCACATGAGTTTAAGGTGTGTTTTCGTAAAATTTAAGGACATTACTGATTCACTCCTATAATGTGATAAAGCTGGAAAACTTTACTATCCTTATCGGGGGAAAAAATAATCCAGAGGGAATCCTCTCTCTGCATCTCATCCAAGAAGGTATCAAATCCTCTTCAGTTCAGTTCAGTTCAGTCGCTCAGTCGTGTCTGAGTCTTTGCGACCCCATGAATCGCAGCACACCAGGCCTCCCTGTCCATCACAAACTCCAGGAGCTTACTCAAACTCATGCCCATCGAGTTGGTGATGCCATCCAGCCATCTCATCCTCTGTTGTCCCCTTTTCCTCCTGCACCGAATCTCTGCCAACATCAGGGTCTTTTCCAACGATTCAACTCTTCACATGAGGTGGCCAAAGTATTGTAGTTTCAGCTTCAGCATCAGTCCTTCCAATGAACACCCAGGACTTATCTACCTTAGGATGGACTGGTTGGATCTCCTTGCAGTCCAAGGGACTCTCAAGAGTCTTCCCCAACACCACAGTTCAAAAGCATCAATTCTTTGGTGCTCAGCTTTCTTCACAGTCCAACTCTCACATCCATACATGACCACTGGAAAAACCATAGCCTTGACCAGAGGGACCTTTGTTGGCAAAGTAATGTCTCAGATTTTTAATATGCTATCTAGGCTGGTCATAACTTCCCTTCCAAGGAGTAAGCGTCTTTTCATTTCATGGCTGCAGTCACCATCTGCAGTGATTTTGGAGCTCAAAAAAATAAAGTCTGACACTGTTTCCACTGTCTGAAATCCTCTAGATTTCATCAAATTACTTTAAAATGTTTTTCTTCTTGACATGTGTTAATCAATTAGAAAATATATACATCCTGGGGAGCAGTCTTCCAGGGAAATATCGGCCACTGGGAACACATGTGTTTGTGGGGAGCAGAGAGAGAAGAAGATGGGAAGACGGGAAGAAAGGGGCATCACGTGCTCAGCAAAATGCACCATCTCTGACTGCACAAGTCGTGGCGGAACAGCCCCTGCACAAGACACAGCACACAGCTGAGCCACCAAATGCCAAGAAACAAGAATCACCCCTTCTGTCCGAATCCGAAGCGCTCCCAGGCTATACCCCAGAGTCACCGTCTCAATTTTTGCACTTTCACTCTCCCCTTATTCCAATCACTGTGCCTCCTATAGGTTCTCATAGGCTCAGCACACATTTGAATATCAATTTTATCTTTCAAAAACTCAGTGCCCTTGGACGAAAGTGAAGTCACTCAGTCATATCTGACTCTTTGCAACCGCATGAACTACAGCCTACCACACTCCTCCATCCATGGGATTTTCCAGGCAAGAGTACTGGAGTGTGTTGCCATTTCCTTCTCCAGAGGAGCTTCCTGACCCAAGGATCGAACCCGGGTCTCCCTCATTGTAGGCAGACACTTTACCATCTAAGCCAGAAATGCTTCCTAATTAGAGAAGTGGCATATTAGCTTCCTATGGGAAAAATTAGGATAAACTTGGTGGCTTAAAACAACGCAAATTTATTCCCTAGCATTTCTGGAGGTCAGAAATCTGAAATGGGTTTCCCTGGGGTGAAACGAAGACCTCGGCAAGGCCACACTCAAGGCTCTAGACAGCAGTTCTTTCTTGTCTTTTCCAGCTTCTAGAGGGGCACTCTTGCTTGGCTCCAGTCATCCCTTCCATCTTTAAAGCAACAAATAACAAAACATCTTCAAATCTCTCTCTGCTGCAACTCCACATCCTCCTCTCCTCTCTCCTTGTAGCAAAGATCCATCCACTTCTCCTTTATGAAGCCTCCTGGGGTTACATTCAGAACTCACAAGTGAACACTCAAGATAACTCTCATCTCAAGACCCTTAACTTAATCACATCTCTCACGTTCCTTTTGGGATTTCCAGGAGGTGCAGGGGTAAAGAATCCACCTACCAGTGCAGGAGATGCAGGAGACACAGTTTCAGTCCCTGGGTCAGGAAGATCCCATGGAGGAGGAAATAGCAATCCACTCCAGTATAACTGCCTGGAGAATCCCACGGACAGAGCAGTCTGGCGGGCTACAGTCCATGGGGTCACAAAGAGTCGGACACGACTGAGAGCACACGCACGCTCCTTTGGCCAGGTCAGGTAACATTCAGAAGGTCTGGGGATTAGCAGGGGGACATCTTTGGGGTCCTCGTCCTGCCTACCACAGCACTATATATTCACCTCTCAGTATCATCCCTCTAAATTATTTCCTAATCATCTTCCCAAATGAATACATGCCTTAAGATTCCTTCAGAACAATCAGCTTTTTGGAATCTTGATTAGTTTCATTTCTACTCCAACTTAAACCCTGTATATTATGAAACTCTTGGAGAAAGACTACAGGATAGGATCTATATGCTTCCTTCATTCTGGCAGATGTTGGAAAGTTCAAGTCAGATTCCTCAAAATGTTTTGCTCCCATATGCAAATCATATTCTCATAATAAACCCAACTAGAAAATGGCCCTAGTCAGTAATTTCTATGCCTCATGTTAAAAAAATAAAGGTGTATTAATTTAACACTAGTGTGTGCTGTCAGGTAATTGATAAATCCACTGTCCAAAAACATTATCATCACAGGATATGAGAAAAATATAATCATCTGAATATGTCATGGGATATTTGAGATCCAAAATAAATAACTAAATATTCAGACCTACTCCATCAGAGGCAGAGGGGTGTCTCATAGACAAACGAGTGACAGGATACTGCTCTTTTATTAATTCACTTGCTCCTTTCTTAAGGAGTTGTTGGAGATTTGTGAATTCAATCTGCAAACAATCACTTTTTATTGCATCAGACAGTACTTATGCATTCAATTCAATTTAGCAAAAGAAATCTTCTGTACACCTCCTGGGTATAAAGTGTCATGCAAGCCACGGCAGAGGGGGCCCGCTGGGCTTGACTCCAGCCCTGCCTGTGAGGAGGCGCAGGTTCACACACAGACACACAGCACATACACATACACACACTACACACTACATACATATCACACATACACACACCCCACTCACACACCTGCACACATACATACCACACCACCCAGACACACATAGATACCACACATATGTACACACATATACTCATAAATACACCACATATATACACAGATGCACACACCACACAAAAACATATACCGCTTGCATGCATAAATAATTGTACATACATATAAACATGCATGCACACACAAAGATATACACACATACACCCATATCTGTAAACAGAGATACACAGATATACACATCGCGTGAACATACATACTCATGCAGCATAAATGCACTCATACACTCACATGTACATGCAAATTCACATATACGTGCATATGCACACCATCCACAGATACACACATCTCACATGCACACATACACGCACTGCTGCCTAATGGGTCACTCATGAAGAGCAGGAATCATCTTGTTAACGGCCGGGAGACCCGAATGGCCTCCATGGGTAAGGATTCGGGAGCACCATTGCTTGAGAGAGGGAGGACCCGCTTAGAATCTTTAGAGAAACAGGCCCCTCCTGCCCAGACTGTCTAAACGCTCTCACAGCGATCTTCCCACATACTCAGTTACACAGTTTATAGTCCACATTGCACACATTTCAAAAATACAGAAAACTGCCTTCACTTTTGTGTGAACCAAAGAGTCTCCCCCCACCCAAAAACAACCCAGTTGGAAAAGGCAGGATGCAGTGTACCATCTTCAGTGTACTGAATGGCTGACTCACTGGTTCCAAAGATGCTGCCTCTCACAGCATCAAAGCATCTTAAAGCCCAGAACAGGGAAGCCCTCAACGCTCCAGCTGTTGAAGAGCGGGTCTGGCCGCTCTGGCCACTCAGCCAGAGAAGCTGGGACAGGCGGTCTGGGGCCATGCTGGAGTGGTACCTCATGGACTACAGGGGACGCCCTACAAGGCACCGTGGGGCTCGATCCACAGACACCCTCGCTGAAAGAACACACTCCCCACTAGACTCTGAAATCTGCATGATATCCCCACAGGAACAGCACGACCACTGACCTGAGAAGAATCCTGCAGTTTTAGCAAAGCCTGCCATTATTCCCACATCAGCTTCTTTATAAGGAAATAGAGAAAAAGGTCAGTCATCTCAGTTCCTGATTATTTCCTTCCTTCTCAATAACATTAAAACAGGAATATACACGACTTTGGGCTTTAGGGTCATAGTACAATAAAAAAAAAAAATCAAATACAATAAGAAAAAACCTCCAAGATCTAGCTAGACGGATGGGCTAGCATTGTCACATTGCAAATAACCAAACACCAGTGGAGAAACAAATTGTGTGATGCCTGTGGATAATCACATTTTTTCCCTAAATAACAGTGAGATTCAGTGACAATTTTGCCTGGCCTGTTCACTAAATGCCTATGGCAGAGGATAGGGAATTTACTGGGAGGTTTTTCTGGGCTCTGGAGCCTGATATAGCATAATTATGGCTCCTCAGACTGAGGGCTCAATACCAGTGGCATCAGTATCATCCCGGAGCTTGTGAGAAATGCAGCATCCCAGGCCCATCCTGGAACCCTGGACCGGGGTCTGCATTTTTATATAATCCCCAGATGCTCTGTATGTGCCTCCGAGAAGGTGAAGCAGTAGAATAAATACCAGGAGTGCAATCTAGACCAAAAAATGTCACTTGCAGTTTACTTTTGTAAACTTTGTAATTAATTTCTCTAGTTAATGAAGCTAGCCTAGCAATGACTTGGAATTCCTTGGCTAAGAGGATGAGTTATATAATTAATAATATAATTAATCAGTGAAACGGTCAGTTTTTGTGCATCATTAAAGTTTACAAAGGTGGTATCTCCCAGCTCATTATGAAGAAAATAGTATCACCAATAAATCGAGGGACTGCAGCTTACCAAGGAGTTGACTCACTGACTCCCTCCCATCTGATTGCCTGTTAGCATGGCAACGCACATTTGCAGGCTCAGAACACACAAAAACCAAGAAAACTGACACAAAGGAGTTTTTCCCTTTCTGGTCAGGGTTTATGGTAACAACAGGTGAGAAAGGTCAAGCCAAGTGATGATTTGCATCATCCCGTGAAAGAGAAACACCAGCAGTAACTAGGGCAACCAGACAAAAACTTTAAAAATGACTTGCAGTTTACAAAGGGCAGAGCAACTCTATTTCTTTCACAAGAAAATTAACTGTGGGCAAATCCATGGATATTTTCCCCAGATAACCCAACATATAGAAGAAAGTCACACTAATCTTTTACTTAAGCACTTTCACAAGTTGTTTGATTTGCTGTAGAATTTTTAAATTGCATATTTTTACACTTGGGTTATTTAGGTGTGCATGCATGCAGGGCTGTCACTCCACTCGTGTTTGACTCTGTGTGACCCTATGGCCTGTAGCCTGCCAGGCTCCTCTGTCCATGGGATTTCCCACTAAGAATACGGAGTGAGTTGACATGCCCTCCTCCAGGGCATCCTCCCAACCTAGGGAACGAACATGGGTCTCCTGCATTACAGGCAGATTCTTTACTTTCTGAGCCACTGTGACTCAGTTTAAATCTAGGTTTCCACAGATTCTAAAGATTAAAATGGGCCCTTACCTGATTCGGCTCGCTCATTCTTTAGGTGAAAGGTATATTGTTTTGAAGATGAATTAACTGTTAAACATAAGTGGCAAGACATCGCACCAATTTTCAAGATTTAAGAAATTACGGTAACTTCTAAAGTGTCTAATTTACACCTGAGGAAGATAAATGATCACAAGGATCCAGACCATTATATGTTTACTAAGTTGGTCCTCTATAGATTTCCTATGGAAGGATCAGTCTAAATTGACACATTATTTACACAGCAAGAATGAAGAAGGAACATTTCAATGTTAACATCAATTTACCTATTGCCTGGAGATACACATCCATCCAACTCCACGCCATAAGCGGGTCCCCTGTGGATTTCTATAGATCCTTCCATTTATCTGTTTGATGCTCTTTCTTCCTCACTTTCAGATCAGATATTACCTTCCCCCTTTGCAGATCAACGTGTGAACTGCCTGATGCCTGTCGGATCCTCACCAGGAGAAAATGGCCACTCCACTAAGAAAACAAGAAAAGAATGAATCCCAACCGAAAGGAGTTTTAAAAAATTGTAAACATGGGTCTCAAGGATGCATTTATACCAGAATGACATGCTTATCTTTCACTTACTTTTTTCATTCCACATCAGAGCAGAAACTATTTTGGGGGCTGGATAAATGAAGGCAGACTTTAGGCACCTACTCTCTGAATTCCCACTGTCTGGGCTCAATGAATTAACTGTGGCATATTATAAAGACATAAATATGATATTGCGTTCCATCCTCCTGAGAATATTTATGTGAGTTTGTGCCTCCTTTTGGGTGTTTGTGTTTGATCTTCCTCCTTTCTCTGCAAAACGCACCTTTGCTAATCACCACTGTGTCATTACCTACAGGCAGAGTGTGCAAATAAACAGTAACATGGTTTGCAAAGCCTGCTCGGCTGTGATTTTTTAAGTGAGTGCCCCATTTTCAACTGAAATCTAAAAAGAGCTCTAAAAACATTTCAAAATTAAATATTTGACTCTACTATGTGCCTAGAATGCTTTTGATGGATTGTGCCAAAAAAAACTTTAAAGCTGTTTTTACATGGCATTAAAATATAACAATGCCCTTAACTTTCCATTGTTCAACTCAGGGTTCAGCTCACAAAGTGAGAAAAAGCTTTCCACCACCAAAAACGGGAAAACAACCTGAACTAGCTGCTGTGACCATTCCAGCATCCTTTTAAGTTGGTGCTAATTCTCTTATTTGCTCATTTATTTTCTCTAACTACGTAATTAATGCTGAAAGAAGCCTTTGAGAGGCTGGTCACTGAGCACTCTATGCCTTAGTAGAAGGAAAAATACCTCAGATAGGTTTCCAATCACCATGCATGTACAGAAGCCAAAGCCAGCAAACTATCACAGAATCCACAAATATAAGTGCTGAAACCAGCAGAGCCCTAAGACAGCTAAGACCATGATGAGACCAGCATGGTCAGGTTTTCTAGCCTGCAAACGGGGCTGTGGGCTTCCCAGGTGGGGCAGTGGTAAAGAATCTGCCTGTCAATGCAGGAGACCGATCCCTGGGTCAGGAGGATCCCCTGGAGTAGGAAATGGCAACCCACTCCAGTACCCTTGCCTGGAAAATTCCACGGACAGAGGAACCTGGCGGGCTACAGTGCATGGGGTCCCAAAGAGAAGGACGTGACTGGGCACATGCACATGTAAATGGGACTGCACTACAGTGCCTCCTATCATGTGATCATTGCATGCTAACACATCACTCATTCCAGGATCTACCATACTCATTGCATTACCCTCTTCCTTCTGCGTGAGTATATGTTTCTGATTGATTCTGATGCATTTCCTTGATTGAAACCCATTTCAGTACTCCTAGACCGTACGCTTCTGCAAATATTGCCACAACACATGCGGTAGCCAAAAGATCAGACCTACATGGAGAAAAAGAGTATCACTGAATCCCACACTGCTCAGAATATACATTTGTGGGAAAAGTTGGCAGCAAAAAGCCAAGTGATCCCTACCAGTGGTATCTGAGAAGGGCCATCACCATGGCCACGTTTGAGGCTTTATTCACCCCCAAATTGTACTCTTAGGTATAGAGGAGTGTGAGCTAAAGGCTATGACTGTTCTTTTGACAAATCATTCATTCATTTGCTTATTTACTCTTTCCATATGTTTTGAGCACCTACTATGTGCCAGACACTGTCACGGGGGCCGAGGATACAGTGAATGAAGCAAACCCTCCACCCTCCGGGGCCTGCCCTCGAGGCAAGGAGACAGGCACCAGTCAGGCATACAGCCACACAGGATGCCGGTGGCGATGAGCCTCGGGGAGAGAACAGGGCAGGACAAAGGGTAACAGGAGCGTGGTGGGGAGCAGACGGCCGAGAAGGGATGCTGAGATGGCCTGTGATACGAAAAGACAGGACAAGCACAAACGGAAGGACAGTCACAAGGGTCCAGGACGTGAGGGCAGGAAGTGGACCACAGGACAGAGCTCACTTAGGGCCCTGGGCCCCTCCAGATACTCTGGACTTCAATATTATCCCATATTTTATACCATCTCCGCAAGGTCCTCAAGGCCAACACCGCGAGTGACAAGTCATGCTGACGGTCGGACCCTTGATATCCACGAGGATGACATTTCACCACTGTAGTCCTCCCCTCAAAACCCAAACTACAGTGTAGCCCAGAAAAAAAAAAAATTAGACAAACCCAAACTGAGAGAGAGTCTACAAACTATCTGACCAGCACTGCTCAAAGCTGTCAAGGTCATCACAGATATGGACAAGTCTGGGAAACTGCCACAGCCACAAGGAACCTAAGAAGACGTGACAAATAACTAGCAAATGTGGGGTCCTGGATGGGATTCTGGAACATGACTCCACGAGAAAGCAAGTGAGGGGAAAACTGAGGAAGCCTGAGTAGAGTACAGACTTTAGGGAACAATAGTCCAATAATGAGTCAGAGCTGGTTTTTTCCTGGTGACCAATGTAGATTCTAATGAAAGACAGTACAGGGAAACTATACTATCTCGTCACTCCTCTGTAAATCTAAAAAATTTATTTAAAAGTTTATTTTGTTAAAAAATACACAAAGGCTCTCTGTCTAGAAATCATGACTCTGGAATACAAGCTGAAACAAAAACGATGGATCTGTAACAACTTTGGGGCAGATTGCTCAGGACTTAACACCCCTCTGCATGTTTTTGCTGAGTGTTTTATCAAATCTGTTTGAACCCTCCAAGCCAGCCCGTTCCAAATATTCCTTTATGATTCTCTAAATTATTGAGTTATTTTTCCTCCATTGGCCCTACTTCTATCCTCTGGGGCACAAATGACAAGGAAAACCTCTCTTCCTCTTAAGAGTCCTTCAGGTCTTTCGAGAACGCTCTTCAACTCAAGTACTTTCTTGCCTTCACTGGGCTGCGAGCTCCCGGCAGCAAGAATGTGCGCCAGTCAGCACCTCCCTTCCGTGTCCACAGGGGGTCTCTGATGTTTCCACAGCTGTCCTGACTCCAGGGAGGGGCTCTGGCCTCTTAGAGGGAGAAGGTCACGAGTAGGAAGGTCTGCTTGATATTCACGGAGGTCAGAGGTAAAGTCCAGGTAAGTGTTGTTGCCATGCCTGTCCCCAGGTCCCTCCTGCACCTTCTCTAGGGTCCAGCACGTGGGCTCAGGGCAGCTCGTATGTATCAGAGGCCCCCATCTGCCAGGACTACACCTTCTCAGAGGCCTCACCTCGTCCTCCTCTGTCACCTTCACTGCCAAACACAGTGCCTGCATCCACCGATCGTTCAATCAAGGATGCTGACGACGTCCAGGGAGCACAGCAAGATCAAGCTAACGTACTAAAGGATCCCATGCCTCAACAGCAGCCAGATGGGTGTTGTGTATGAGAGAAAATGAGGAAAGGACAGGGGCAAAGGCAGAATAAAGGGGTGATGCTTCAGTCTCCTGAATGGTTTTCACTTCTGGGCTTCCAAAATGAGCAATTTTAACCTGAAAAGCTAAGCCTTTGAGGATTATCATAACTATGAATTTAATATTTAGCAGAAAGTGAAATCTCTTAAATTTGGTCTCCAATAGCCAGCCTTAACATAATTTAGTCTCTCTCTTGTACATTTTAGTTGTGGAACCTCATCACAGTTGTTGATCAAATTGGCTTTCCACGGAAACTGAATTCACACAGCCTTTTATGTAGTCAGGACCACACAGCAACTTTCAACACTATTTTAAAAATGGATTGAAAGTAATATTTTCCTTTTTCAAACTACTATGCACATGCATACTTTGAGTTTAGGTAAGACAAAGATATAAGCAGTTTTACAAAATAAAGCAATTAGTAAATGACAAGGTGGATCGATTTACATAGCTAATAAAAAGAGTATTTACAACCTATTAGAAGCTAATCTAAAGAAGATCCATTCTTCCAACATTTTGGGGATCATACAGAAATCAAGGAAATTTTTTAAAAAGACACATCTACTTATGCTTCATTGACTAGACAAAGCTTTTGATTGTGTGGACCACAACACACTGGAAAGTTCTTGAAGAGATGGGCATACCAAACCACCTTACCTGCCTTCTGAGAAACCTGTATTCAGGTCAAGAAGCAACAGTTAGAACCTTACTGACTGGCTTGAAAAACTGAATGGTACAAAATGGGGAAAGGAATATGACAAGGGTGTATACTGTCACTCTGTTTGTTTAGCTTATATGCAGAGTACATCATGTGAAATGCCAGGCTGGATGAATTACAACCTGGAATCAAGATTGAGAAATATCAACCTCAGATATGCAGATGATACCACCCTTATGGCAGAAAGTGAAGAGGAACTAAACAACCTCTTGATGAAGGTGAAAGAGCAGAGTGAAAAAGCTGGCTTAAAACTCAGCATTCAAAAAACTAAGATCATGGCAACCAGTCCCATCAATTTATAGCAAATAGAAGGGGAAAAGGTAGAAGCAGTGACAGATTTTATTTTCTTGGGCTCCAAAATCACCTCAGATGGTGACTGCAGCCATGAAATTAAAAAGCACTTGCTCCTTGGAAGGAAAACTATGATGAACCTAGACAGTATATTAAAAAGCAAAGACATCACCTTGCCAACGAAGGTCCATATAGTCAAAGCTATCATTTTTCCAGTAGTCATGTACAGATGAGAGAGTTGGACTATAAAGGAGGCTGAGTGCCAAGAACTGATGTTTTCAAATTGTGGTGCTGGAGAAGACTTTTGAGAGTCCCTTGGATTGCAAGGAGATCAAATCAGTCAATCCTAAAGGATATCAACCCTGAATATTTATTAGAAGGACTGATGCTGAAGCTGAAGCTCCAATACGTTGGCCACCTGATGCGAAGAGCCAACTTACTACAACAGTCCCTAATGCTGAGGAAGATTGAGGGTAGGAGAAGGGGACACCAGAGGATGAGAGGGTTGCATGGCATCACTGACTCAATGGACAAGATTTGAGCAAACTCTGGGAGATAGTGAAGGACAGGGAAGCCTGGTATAGTGCAGTCCATGAGGTCACAAAGAGTCAGACACGACTTAGCAACTAATAACAAGAAGAAGAAGCTGAAGAAATCTGTCCTTTTTTTAAATATAGAACAGGAATTAACTCTTCCAGTCAAGACAAAAATAAAATCAAAGCTGAAACATACATAAGAGAACTATATAACTGTCTAACTGAGCCCCCACAAAGGACAATGAGATTTGAGTAGAAGAACTAAATATACACATTGGCAGTGGTGGGTTGTTCTACATGTTTAAATGTTGTCTCTATTTCCAGAGTCCTGTCTTATCATGGTACCATTAGAGAGGTGAGCTCCCGTATCACCACCTCCCTTAGTAGAAGGTGGTTTAAATTTCTGTAATGAGAAACCTAATCATGCTGATGGATCCCATAGAAACTCAGGAACTGTAAACATTTATAATGTGAGAACATTTCAGAGCATACTTTTCAAATCTTAGCTGTAACTGCAACCACTCTATATAGTACACAATTGTTTATAAAAGCTCAGAAATCAAAACCATTAGTATCTCCATATTATCACATAAATACATAAAAAGATATAAAGAGGGACCAAAGGGAAGGTGATGTGAGTGGGTGTCTCAGCAGCGAATTATCAATTACCAGTCATCATTATGGCACCACAATTGTCAGCAGTTGGTCTGAAAGAAGTGGCTCTCGGGCAAATTAAAATTAGTAAATGTTCATTAAATGCTCAAAAACATAACTCTCCATTTGAGGTTCAAAGCAAGTAACTCAGGACCATCCCAAGAGCCAGAAAAGTCTCTGTGTACCTGAGGCAGCACAAACATCAGGATGCCATCCAGCTGCTATCTCCACCACCAGGCACCTATATCACTCCCTCACAGATGGCCTCCTGGGGTGAAGAGTGGAATAGTGGCCCCCCAAGTTCATGTCTGTGAAGAGCTGCCAAATGGCATGAGATACGGAAATAAGATTTCTGCAGATGTACACAGTTACATTAAGATGAGGTCTTTCTGGAGAAAAACAAGTATCCTATATTAACGCATATAATGTGGAATCTGGAAAAATTGATATAGATGATCGTAGCTGCCAAGCAGAAATAGAGATACAGATGAAAAGAATATACATATGGATACCAAGCAGGAAAGGGAAGGTGGGATGAACTGGGAGATTGGGATTGACATATATACATTATTGGTATCACGTATTGGTATCACATATAAAATATATCAGGGCTTTCCAGGTGGCTCTAGAGGTAAAGAACTTGCCTGCCAATGCAGGAGACATAAGAGTTGCATGTTTGATCCCTGGGTCAGAAAGACCGCCCTGCAAGAGGGGATGGCAACCCACTCTGGTATTCTTGCTTAGAGAATCCCATGGACAGAGGAGCCTGATGGACTACAGTCCATAGGATCGCAAGAGTTGGACACGAGGGAAGCAACTTAGCACGCACAAACGCATAAAACAGACAAATAATGAGAACTCACTGTATAGCACAAGGACCTCTACCCACTGCTCTTTGGCAACCTACGTGGGAAGGAAAGCCAAAAAAAAAGAGGATGTGTATATATAAACATACAGCCGATTCACTTTGCTATACAGCAAAAACTAACACAACATTGTAAAGCAACTATACTCCAAAAAAAAATTAGTTTTTAAAAAAAGGTGAGCTCTTTCTGGAGGAGGGTGGGCCCTAGTTCAATGACTGGTGTCCTCATAAGAAGAGACAGAGGATACACACAGCGTGAATGCCACGTGACGACTGAGGAAGGGCTTAGGGAAATGGGTCCACCAGCTGAGACACAGCAAGGACTGCAAGGAACCAGGGCCAGGAAGCTAGGAAGGATGCGTGAGCCAGATTCTCCACTGAAGCCTCAGAAGGAACCAAGCCTGCTGATATCTGATCTCGGACGTCCAGCCCCAAATCTGTGAGAGAATGGATTTCTCGTGTTGTAAGCCATCAAGTGCGGTGTGGTCACACTAGAAAATAAGCAGACAGTAACAATGATTATGAAAATCCCTTTGGTTGTAGCATAAAGACTTAACAAATCTCAACCATTACTAAAGCAATTATAAACATAAAAAACTTGAGGGTAACCAAAAGAATATCTAATAAGTTATCAATTTTCTTCCAGGGAAGGCATTTTGAACTTAGGCTTCGGCATTTCAGTCATGAACTAAATATGTACTTGTTGCATGACCAAAATAGTTCAGGCTTTGACTTGGACACTAGGGAGACAAAAAAAAAAAAAAAAAAAAAAAAAAACGACAACCTAGGAGACTGAGAGAGAATCAGATGTATTTGGAGTAGAAATGACACATTCAAATGATAATGAGATTTACAACAAAGTGTATGATATATTAGCTTGAATCCTATGAAATTTTCAGCAGATGACCCTTTCTGAACTACAAATATTGCTATTTCATATGGTTCGAGTGTTAGCCGCTAAGTCGTCTCCAACTATTTTCAACCCCATGGACTGTAGCCCACCAGGCTCCTCTGTCCATGGAGTTTCCCAGGCGAGAATACCAGAGTGGGTTGCCATTTCCTTCTCCAGGGGGTCTTCCCGACCTGGGGATTGAACCCAAGTCTCCCACACTGCAGGCAGATGCTTTGCCATCTGAACCACCAGGGAAGCCAGTGGCTCAAACTCAGAAAAAAAAGTGGTTTAAGTCGGGAATCAAAATTGTAGCCCTGGGATCAAACGTGAACCACAGCCTGCTTCTATGGTTTTATTGAAATGCAGTCTGTTTGTATAAAGTTTTATTGAAACCCAGCCAGGCCCACTTCTTTGCTGCTGCAAAATGGCTGCTTTTACGCTTCAGCAGCGCAACCAAGCAGTCATGACAGAGATCATGCGGTCCCCGAAACCTAAAGCATTTGCCAACTGGCCCTTTCGGAGAAAAGTCTGGAAGGTTTGCTTAACCTAACAGATGAAACGACCGGCAGAGACAGCAAGGATGACAGAAGTTCAGGAACGGTAAGATGAATGTAACGTGTTCCCTGAGAGCCCAGCCTTGAGCTGGGTCTTGAGAAAGACCTGGATTCTGAACCGGAAGGGGAAAGGACTCTTCAAGGGACGCCATCACTAGATGACAATGGCTGTGCTGACTCTAGGAGCCCAAACACCCGGGGCACCCAAGGTCACTGGGACAACCACAGATACCCCTCCACTGGCTTCCAGGTACTGTCTCAGCCGAGCCCGCCCTGGGGTGAAGTGCAAACAGAACGAGGCAGGCTTGGTAAGGTTTTCAGAGATGCCAACATTCCCTGAACGCCAGACAGAGAAACGGTATCTGTTTTCTTTAAGCAGGAATCCAGAGACACAGGACAAACAGATGATACCTCACGTTAGGGAAACAACGTAACATAATGTAACATCACGTAACATCTATAGATGTGAAATAATTGAATCTAGAGCAAACATTATCTTATTTGGAGTAACTAGCCTTTGGCCTTTTATAGGGTTATATCATGAAGAATAATTATTCCAATGTTTGCAGTAATTATATTTTCAAGAATTATGGGGCATTTTAAACAACTGGGAACCTCTTTGGGTTATCAAATCGAAAAGTAATGAAAAGGAGCAATTTCTTCCTCATTAATAAGTCACACATTTCATCCAAAATATGACCTGTTAAAATATGACCTGTTATCCTCTCATACTATGCTGCCCTCTTCTCCTTTTGCCTTCAATAGTTACCAGCATCAGGGCAGCAGCGGATGAGATGGTTAAACAGCATCACTGACTCAATGGATATGAATCTGAACAAACTCTGGGGGATAGTGAAGGACAGAGAAACCTGGCGTGCTGCAGTCCATGAGGTTGCAAAGAGTCAGGCACAACTGAGCAACCGAACAACAACAGCGACCTGCTACAAAGCCTGTACTTCTCCTGGACACTGAATTGCAAAGTTCTTGCTACCCAAAGCTCCCCAAAGATATAAAAATGATGAAAGGAAGAGGGAAATCGGTCTGAGTCAGAAGAGCCCTCTCTTTCCCAAAAGCGCATTAAACCCTGGTAGTAACAGGCACTGAAGTTGAGGATTCAGCCAGAAAGCCAAGTAGGACGTGTGTGTATGAGCCAGAAAGTAAACAGCTATTGCATGTTTATGTGTCTGAAATTAAATGTATCTTAGACCCCATTTGTGAGGACTGTCCAGGGTAAAACAGTTTACTGATTTTATCAGAACTAATTCACAGCACACAGGGGTGCCATTCATTACACAAACCAGCTGTCCGCTGCCCAGAGAAGACTTCAGCTTGGAAAATAAGAGTCGTCCAGCTTTGAGAGCTGGGTGTGTAACACAACTGCTCCTGATTTCTAAGGGAACTGTTGCAAATCCCTAACGGTGATGATTTCTTCCTCAAGAGCCACCAGGGGCCGAAGGACACGGGGCTCCGGGCTGCCAGGCCAGGCCCTTGATTCCAGCCCCATCAGGGGCAGGTCAAGTCGGGTGATTAAACGGCCAGGACTCAGGGCTGTTTCAGAGCACAGTCATATTTTTGGTTACATGATCTGCTTTACCCCGAATGTTTCACGTGACTTCACGTGAGCTTCATGTGATGATAGATAACGGATGACTACCAACATACAGGCTTCGCTGGCAGCCCAGTGGTAAAGAATCTGCCTGCAATGCAGGAGACCCAGGTTCGATCCCTGGGTCAGGAAGATCCCCTGGAGAATGAAACGGGAACCCACTTCGGTATTCTTGCCTGGAGAATCCCATGGACAGAGGAGACTGGTGAGCTACAGGCTCTGGGGTCACAAAAGAGTCAGACATGACTTAATGACTAAACAACCACCACCTAGGGTACTAGGGTAGCAGTGACACCCACCTGAGAAGCTGGGGAGGGAAAGAAAAGGCATAGTTCAGAGTCAGGACAGTCACAGCCGGCTCAGCTACCATCCCCAGGCCTGCTGTCCTGGCAAGAGGGAGCATTTCCCAGTCCTAAGATCCACCCCTCCAGAGGGGTTATGGGGGGGTCCTGATGGGCGTGGAGGCCTTGGGCAGAAGGAAAGTTGCAGCCGGCTCATGGAGACCTCTCAGGGTATAAGCCTCCTTTTCCCCACTTCCCCAGGGCTCCCATCAGGGGAGGCCAGGCAGAAGCAGAGAGCTGGCCAGCCTTTGTGATGCAGTCCACACAGATGAACCCTCCAGAGCCTGAACGAGGCTCAGATAGGATCTGCAGTGACCAGCAGAAGACACTGGAGCAAAAGGCTAAGACATCACCAATCTTTCCTTCATTTATTTTCTTAAGGTCCAAAGATACCTGCTCTGGATGGTGAGTACAGCAACAATTTCCACTCCAACCATCTTTATTTTCGTACTGGCCATTTCCGCATTCTTCCTCCCACCTTCCTCCTTCCTTCCTTCCTCCGCTCTATGTGGGCGCTCCCTGCGCAGCTGACCTAACAGAGGGGCTGAACCAAGTGCACGGCGTGACATGCTGTTCAGCAGAGGAAGGTGCTAACCCACCTCGTGGCCTGTCGAGAGAATTTCTATTCATCCAATCATCACTAGAGTAATACCTGCTAAGATTAAGAGTGTTCACTATGGAGCAGGCAATTCACCTGTATCAACAGTCAGGAATGTTCACAAAGGTCCCTAGGAGGTAAGAACTACTCTTGTCATTTTGTTGTTGTTCAGCTGCTAAGTCGTGTCTGACTCTTTGCAACCCCATGGACTGTGGCACACCAGGCTTCTCTGTCCTTCACTATCTCCCAGAGCTTTCCCAAACTCATGTCCATTGAGTCAGTGATGCCATCCAACCATCTCACCCTCTGCTGCCCCCTTCTCCTCCTGCCTTCAATCTTCCCCAGCATCAGGGTTTTTTCCAGTGAGTTGGCTCTTCATGTCAGGTGGCCAAAGTACTGGAACTTCAGCTTTAGCGTCAGTCCTTCCAATGAATATTCAGAGTTGACTTCCTTTAGGACTGACTGGTTTGATCTCCCTGCTGTCCAAGGGACTCTCAAGAGTCTTCTCCAGCACCACAATTTGAAAGCATCAATACTTGGGCTCTCAGCCTTCTTTATGCTCTAAATCTCACACCCAAACATGACTTGAGGAAACTGAGGCACGGAGAGGTTAAGTATATCCCTTGAGTTCTCTTGGCTCCTTAGCAGCGGAACTGAGTTACAAACCCAGCCATCTTCATCCAAAACCCACTCTCATAATCACTGCATCTCATAACAGACAGTGAAGAGTTTTAGAAGACCTTGATTCTTGAAGGAATCCTGTAACTGATCTTCCTCATGGAATTAAAAAAAAAAAATCCATTTTGGTGAAACGGATTACCCATTTTGTAATTTTCAAGTTGGACACTGCATATCGTATTTGCTGAAGGACTGTGTGCTGGCTTTCCAATCCTGTCTTTACAGAAACGAATTCGGGGATGACTGACTTAAGCAGATGACTGCACATGTACTTTGTTGGTTCTCATACACTGAACATAATGAGGAACGGAGTGCCAGATGGCACTTCTCCACAGATGGTCTCGGCACACCCTCCCTTACACACACCATCTTCTGCAAAAACCTCGGCACCTTCCCATCGGTAAGCATTCTATGCCTCCAACCCCCTTAATCTGGGCAAGCTCTAGGACTTGCCCTGAGCATTAGAATACAGTGAGAATATTCAATACTTGATTCTGGGCACAACCTCTAACTGCCCTGGAAACTTGGGTTTTCTGCCTTTTGAAACCCATGCCTTCCTGTAAGATGAGGGAGGCCATGTGTCCAGGTGAAGCCGTCTGGAGCATCCTGCTCTGTGAAGTCTCTGATGAGGGTGGACCACTCGCCCCAGTGGCCACATGACCACAACTGCAGTAGAGACCCAGGAGAAACACCCAGCCCACCCAAAGGACTGTGAAAGAGAACAACCAAGTATTGTCTCAACCAATGTCTCCAAATGGTCAGGCTATTTGCTACACAGCAAATAGGTCATAGGGCTTCCCTGATAGCTCAGGTGGTAAAGAATCTGCCTGCAATGCAGGAGACCCCGGTTTGATTCCTGGGTTGGGAAGATCCACTGGAGAAGGAATAGGCTACGCTTCTTGGGCTTCCCTTGTGGCTCAGCTCTTAAAGAATCCGCCTGCAATGAGGGAGACCTGGGTTCTATCCCTGGGTTGGGAAGAGCCCCTGGAGAAGAGAAAGGTCACCCACTTCAGTATTCTGGCCTAGAGAATTCTAGAATTCTCTAGAGTAGGTGATGCCATCCAGCCATCTCATCCTCTGTCTTCCCCTTCTCCTTCTGCCCTCAATCTTTCCCAGCATCAGGGTCTTTTCCAATGAGTCAGCTCTTCGCATCAGGTGGCCAACATATTGGAGTTTCAGCTTCAACATCAGCCCTTCCAATGAACACCCAGGACTGATCTTGTTTTAACTGATCAGTTCTAAGAAACTGATCTGTTTTAAGAATCCACATATAAGTGAATCATTTGATATATATCTTTATCTGAATTATTTCACTTAGCATAATGTCCTCAAGGTCCATCCATGTTGTCATGAATGGCAGGATTTCCTTTTCTGTGGCTGAAAAATGTTTGTGTGTGTGTGTGTGTGTGTGTGTGTGTGTACACCATATCTTCTCTACACATTCATCCATCAATGAACATTTAGGTCGTTTCCAGGTCTTGGCTATTGTAAACAGTGCTGCTATAAATGTGGGGCTACAGGTATCTATTCAAATTAGGGCTTTGCTTTCCCTCAGATAAATTCCCAGAAATGGGATACCTAGACCAAATGATGTTCTAGTTTTAATTTTTTGAGGACTCTCCATACTATTTCTCATAATGGCCACACTAATTTCCACACCCTACACAAGAGTTCCCTTTTCTCCACATCCTCACCAACACTTGTTATTTCTCGTCATTTTGCTACTAGTTATTTTAACGGATGTGAGGTATGATCTCATTTTTATTTATATTTGTATCTCCCTGATGGTTAGTGATCTTGAGCATCTTTTCACGTGGGCCATCTATATGTCTTCCTTAGAAAGACATCTATTCGGATCCTTTTTTTAAGTTGGATTACTTGGCTTTTTGCTAGAGTTGCATGTGTTCTTTATATATTTTGGATACTATCCCCTTATCAGATACATGATTTGCAAGTATATTTCCTCCCAGGCCACAGGTTTCATTTCGCTGATGGTTTCCTTTGCTGTGCAGAAGCCTTTGATGGAATCCCACGGGTTTATTTTTGCTGTTGTTGCCATTAGGTAATTTGTAAGATATGGCAATTATATTTGCAGGTCTTGGTGTTTCCAGAAAATCCAGGAAGAGGCAGAAGGGCAGCCTGTTTGGAGCTCTGAGGCTTGTTGTAGGGCTCTACACAGATGGTTCTGGCTCTCGCCATCAGACTGCCTTCCAGTTTTGAAAGTACAGCCAGCTGTCAGCTACATCACGGCCTGAGGATCCATCCAGAGACAGCAGCCAGGCCTTGGGTGCAAAGCTGCCTGAGTCGGGGTGCCAGCCTTCCCTCACATCGCCTCCACCCGTATCACTGCAGTAAACATCCCCACGTGTCCTCTCCGGTGGCCAGGCTTGTCAGCACCTTGCTGAGAGGTCAGGAAGCCACTTGGCCGGCCCCGGGAGGCAGCTGAGAGGGCCCACTGTGTCACCTGCTCCCCCACCAGCAAAAGGGTTTCCTCCCAAGGGCTTCAGGACCGAGGTCTTCATTTCACAGTGAAGCTACAGAACCAAAGCTACCACTAATAAACTTCAATCAGAATAAAATAAAACATGCAAGCTCTTTATGCCAGGAACGTTTCAGACTTTGACATACAGGCCTCTGCCAATGTGATTAAGGTATCTACTGACCTGGAGCCAGAACTGTTTTTTCACATTAAATTGCTAACTCGTGTTCAAACCCCGGGCTCCTCTTGGTATTCACATTCTTATAAAATTCCATGGGTACCTTTGCAAGTAACTCTGAACCTGACTTTCAATTATTCATTCATTCTGTTGAAAGTTCTTCAGCAAGCAGGACAGGGGGATTGTGAAATCAAATTTTCTCTGCGGGGTCTTCCTTTGCAGTCCAGGGGTAAGATGCCACACTTCCAATGCAAGGGATGCAAGTTCAATCTCTGGTTGTGGAGCTAAGATCCCACATGCTAATCAGTGAAATCCAAAAAAAATTTTTTTTAATTGTTTTAAAGTTCTTTCGGGGCAACCTGATGTGTGGCTAACTTCTCTTTCTGCTACTTCACTACCCAGACTTTCAGTGTTTTATATTTTCCCTGGGATCATGTGGAAGGGTGGCCTTCAGAGTACTTATCTGAAACTAAACCACCATAAACCCTAAAAGGTGTCATGTTCAAACACTCCACACAGTTTCCAAAAGGCTCGGTGGCCAGTGTGACCTCTAAGGAGAAGGCAAAGTCAAAAGATTAGCGGGGCAGAGACGTGCTGGGGGCTTTTTCTCAGAGCCCCACTTGCTGTTCCGGAGCCCCATATTCTCTAGCTCTCTTCAGTTCAGTTCAGTCACTCAGTCATGTCCGACTCTTTGCAACCCCATGGGCTGCAACACGCCAGGCCTCCCTGTCCATCACCAACTCCCGGAGTTGACTCAAACTCATGTCCATTGAGTTGGTGATGCCATCCAGCCATCTCATCCTCTGTTGTCCCCTTCTCCTCCTGCCCCCAATCCCTCCCAGCATCAGGGTCTTTTCAAATGAGTCAGTTCTTGACATCAGGTGGCCAAACTATTGGAGTTTCACCTTCAGCATCAGTCCTTCCAATGAATATTCAGGACTGATTTCCTTGAGTACTGACTGGTTGGATCTCCTTGCAGTGCAAGGGACTCTCAAGAGTCTTCTCCAACATCACAGTTCAAAAGCATCAATTCTTCAGTGCTCAGTTTTCTTTATAGTCCAACTCTCACATGCATACATGACTACTGGAAAAACTATAGCTTTGACTAGACGGATCTTTGTCAGCAAAGTAATGTCTCTGCTTTTTAAAATGCTGTCTAGGTTTGTTGTAGCTTTCCTTCCAAGGAGCAAGTGTCTTTTAATTTCATGGCTGCAGTCACCAAGTCTGCAGTGATTTTGAAGCCCAAGAAAATAAAGTCTGTTACTGTTTCCACTGTTTCCCCATCTATTTGCCATGAAGTGATGGGACCGGATGCCATGATCTTAGTTTCTTGAATGTTGAGTTTTAAGCCAGCTTTTTCACTCTCCTCTTTCACTTTCACCAAGAGGCTCTTTTGTTCCTCTTCACTTTCTGCCATAAGGGTGGTGTCATCTATGTATCTGAGGTTATTGATATTTCTCCTGACAATCTCGATTCCAGTTTGTGCTTCTCTTAAATGAGACTGTTTCTGGAGATTATATCCAAAGCAAGTTGGTGACCCTTTGCTGTGTTGGGCTACACCATGAAAGACAGACTGTGTGATTTCTTTTTAATTTCTTTATTATTTTTGGCTGCTCTGGGTCTTGGTTGCTGCCCTCTGGCTTTGTCTAGCTGTGGTGTGCAGCTTCTCATTGTGGTGGCTTCTCCTGTTGCAGAGCACAGGCTCTAGGGGACAGGCTCGGTAGTTGCTCGGCGACATGTGGGATCTTCCCAGACCAGGGATCGAACCTGTGTCCCCTGAACTGGCAGACAAATTCTTAATCACTGGACCACCAGGGAAGTCCCCACCACATGTGTAAATAAAAAGTCATGCTCACACAGTGTCATCGGAGACACTCAGATACTCCCATTTAGACCAACAGCTACATTTTTATACTTTTGGAGGCTTTCACAGCTACATATAATTTGATGGATAATTATAACATCAACACCTTTATCCAAATGAAACATCCAAAAGGAAACAACACACATCACTGATAAACGCTTTAAGTCTCAAACAACATCCTGAGGCAGGAAGGAATGGGCTCCTTTATAATAGTCTCTTTATTTATTTCTGAGATATTGGCCCACATTTATCCCCAAACAAGGTGCTTCTCCTTCAGGTTTCTGTAAAAGGACAAAAGGAAGACAAAGTGAGTGAGTTCATTCTCCTGGGTCACAAACACCTCTGCAATGAGAACTGGTGGATGGAGCACGCCGACACACAGCCTGAATGATTTAAATAGTCACTGGCATTCTGATGTCAGAGAACCACTGATGATGGCTCCACTCAGAGGAAGGGGGCACCTGGGATACAGGGAGGAAGGCTAGTGGCTAGGGATCTTGACCACCAGGCTGGGATCCCTCTTCGAAGGAGTTTGCAAAAACCTAGACACTCTGCTTAGGGGCTAGGAAATCAGAGAGAGAGACAGGCAGAGGGTGTGAGCATCCCCGGGAAGGCTGGGCAGGAGTGGGTCTCAGGCAGCTTAGTTATCTAACTCTGCTCCAGGGCCAACTGCCCTCTCCACATCCCAAAGCTCTTCTATTTCAGGAAAGGTCAGGTTCCTTTCTTATCCCGACTGCAGACCACACTAGACACTGGAAATGACAGTCCTGCAATGAAGGTGGATTATGTGATTTCTGTCTCTAAGAAAACCACCAAGAAATCTGTCCCACATTTGAAGCCAGTGACATAACCCCTTTTATCCAAATCAAACACAGAGCTAATCATTCGACCTCCAGCCCTGATGAGGAAGATCTCTGAGCCATCCCACAGAGATGCCTGCAGACTTCTCTAAGGTCCTAAAGGTAAGACCGTGGACAGTTCCATCTTTCCCTTAATCTTCCTGAAGGCATTTCTGGGTGCCAGGCCCTCTCTGCTCCCCGAGAACATCAGAAGGCACGTGTCTGGGCTACATGTACACTGATGGGGTCCTCCCAGGGCCTGGAATGAGCACCAGTCAGGTGTTTGTGTTAGTGGGGCATCCCTCCAAACCCCCTCAGGTCTCTCTAGCCCCAGTAAGGAAGGAAGCTCTGCCAGGGCGTGGAGACCAGAGCACGCTGTTCCAAATGTTCCCACACCCAAGTCTTCCACCCACAATCACCCCATCCTGGCTAGAGGTTCAAGGCAATCCTCAAAGTTTAATGGCATTTGAAGCATCCTGGATCAAATCATATCCAGGATCATTGATAAAACAAGAGAGTTCCAGAAAAACATCTATTTCTGCTTTGTTGACTATGCCAAAGCCTTTGACTGTGTGGATCACAATACACTGTGGAAAATTCTGAAAGAGATTGGAATACCAGACCACCTGACCTGCCTCTTGAGAAACCTATACACAGGTAAGGAAGCAACAGTTAGAACTGGACATGGAAAAACAGACTGGTTCCAAATAGGAAAAGGAGTACATCAAGGCTGTATATTGTCACCCTGCTTATTTAACTTATATGCAGAGTTCATAGTGAGAAACGCTGGGCTAGAAGAAGCACAAGCTGGAATCAAGATTGCCAGGAGAAATATAAATAACCTCAGATATGCAGATAACACCACCCTTATGGCAGAAAGTGAAGAGGAACTAAAAAGCCTCTTGATGAAAGTGAAAGAGGAGAGTGAAAAAAGTTGGCTTAAAGCTCAACATTCAGAAAACTAAGATCATGGCATCTGGTCCCATTATTTCATGGCAAATAGATGGGGAAACAGAGGAAACAGTGTCAGACTTTATTTTGGGGGGCTCCAAAATCACTGCAAATGGTGATTGCAGCCATGAAATGAAAAGACACTTACTCCTTGGAAGGAAAGTGATGACCAACCTAGATAGTATATTAAAAAGCAGAGACATTACTTTGCCAACAAAGGTCTGTCTAGTCAAGGCTATGGTTTTTCCAGTGGTCATGTATGGATGTGAGAGTTGGACTGTGAAGAAAGCTGAGCGCCGAAAAATTGATGCTTTTGAACTGTGGTGTTGGAGAGGATTCTTGCGAGTCCCTTGGACTGCAAGGAGATCCAACCAGTCCATCCTAAAGGAGGTCAGTCCTGGGTGTTCTTTGGAAGGACTGATGCTGAAGCTGAAACTCCAATACTCTGGCCACCTCATGGGAAGAGTTGACTCATTGGAAAAGACCCTGATGCTGGGAGGGATCAGAGGCAGGAGGAGAAGGGGACGACAGAGGATGAGATGGCTGGATGGCATCACTGACTCGATGGACATGAGTTTGAGTCAACTCCGGGAGTTGGTGATGGACAGGGAGGCCTGGCGTGCTGTGATTCACAGGGTTGCAAGGAGTCAGACACAACTGAGTGACTGAACTGAACTAAACTGAAGCATTCTGCAAGTTTTCTTGAAGAACACTGGATAAAAACCGCAGCCTTGCCAGGGCAAGGAATACCCAACTGGAAAACCAGGACCAAGAGAACAGAAAGCCTCTCTGTCCTACATTCATTGTATTCCCAGAGCAGGCCTACTGTCGGACAGAGAGTAAGTTTCAAGTAAACACTTGCTAGATGATCAAATATCTCCCTTCACCCAGTGCTCCTCTGGAGTTGGACCACAGTGAAAACCAATGAACCAAGTTACAACAGAAGCCGCAAGGTACCTCCCTCTTTAAGAACATAACAGATCATGATTTGTCCATGACGGTTCAAAACAGGCCCTGCACGCAGACAAAGAGATGCAGAGGATGGTTGCAACTGTGTCCCCTAAATTCTGGAATCCTATGGAACGCTTATATCAATTAGAAGGCAGTCGATAGTCAACACATAAGAGACTATGCTCTAACCAAGTGTATTTCCCTTCCTTCAAATCAAATCCACCTCCCATTTGCCGTGTCAATTTAAATTAAGACAACAGAAAGGATTTGTCAGAATAAAGCTATTAAAAATTAGCCCATCCTCTGTCAACTATGGATTACTTTACAAGCAAACAGGAAAACCTTTGGGAAAAAAAGTAATCAATGAACACAGCAAAGGATAAATGTATGCTGGGTGGGTATTTAACAAGGAAGCATTTCTCTAGGCACGGAGAAACGTAAATCTAATTTTTTCAAGGTGAATAGGTCATCTGTCTCTAGAATGATTGGGGGCACCATGTGTAAGAAGAGACCTTTCCCAGAAGGTAACTGTATCCCCCCTTTCTTCTACAGATGAAAGACCAAGCTTTTTCTGCCTTGAGGATCCACATCAACCTTCTCCTTTGACCTTCTTTTTATGTAAACAAAGCAGAAGAGGGAAAAAAAAAATTTCAGCTGTTCTTTTTCATGCCCCCACCAATAGAATAAAGTAAAAATGTCCCTCTTAGCTACTTCACTGTCTTCATCACCAAGAGACTGTCATCTTACAAAAAGCCTGAAAGTGTTCCCAATTTTATTCAGCACCCACCTTGCTAGCCCGTAATTCCAAGGCTTCTGATCTTTTAGCTCACAAGAAGAGGTAATCCTTTTGTTTTCTGCAAAGAATGATGTATTGTTTGACCAAAGCAATCAATCCTAGTGGTAGATTTAGGCTGACATTCAAAGATGTTGAGCATGCTGATCGGCTGAGTCCCAGACATTGTGGTGGCCAAGATCCCATGACTAATTTTGGATCATTGGACATCAGCCACCACAGGATACATTGGAACTCGCTAAAAATAGCCCAGCTACCCCTCGGCACATTTCAACCTACTGTGGTAGCCACAGAAGTGTGCTTCTCTTTTTAAAACTAGCTTCTTCCTCTGGAATGCATTAAAGGAGTATTTCATGACAGGGAATTTTTCAGGAGGTCCAGAGGATGTTTTAAATAGATTTTTCACTTTAGAACTAACAGCTAAATAATTTGAAAAAGATTATTAATATAAAACTGAATGCCTTTTCTCTTGGGATAAGCAAGCCATACTGCATATTGTAGATCAATAGAAAACAATTGATACTATTTTCAGAACACTCCCTGGGCCTCTACTCCACATAAATGTGGAACATTTAATTAAACAAATCCCATTAATCATTTGAAAGTTTAAGTGGGAAAAGGAAACAGCTAACAACCTCCTAATTGCTCAGAAAAGTCAAGCATTTCAAACATGTTTCATATGTACCTCTAGTTATGTCTTTATATGAATGCCTTTTGCTTTCAACCAGTTCTTTAAAGTTTATGCCTAACTCTTTGACAGAAATACGGCTACAAATCGTTTTCTTCCTACATAGAGGAAAGATACAGGAATGAACCCAGTACTGATGGTCTACTTCACGGGGGGCTTTTTAAAAATCTCATGCTCAGTGACATCCAAGTCTTTGCCAGCCCATGGACTATAGCCCGCCAGGCTCCTCTGTCCATGGGATTCTCCAGGCAAGAATACTGGAGTGGATTGCCATTCCCTTCTCCAGAGAATCTTCCCAACTCAGGGATCGAAACCAGGTCTCCCACATTGAAGCTGATTCTTCACCATCCTAGTCCCCAGGGAAGCCCTATGGCACAGAGAACCCTGCTCAGTATTCTGTAATGACCTAAATGAGAAAAGAAGAATTTGTAAAAGAAGAGACACATGCATATGTTTACCTGTACTTTGCTATACACCTGAAACTAACACATTGTTAATCAACTATACTCCAATATAAAAAAGAAAAGAAAATAGAAAGGGTAGCACGCCCTTGAAGAGTAACAAAGATAAACACGAGAGTTCCCACACTCCTTCAAGCAAGCATTCTTCCCTAACCTGCTTTTGACTAGTTTTCATGACTTAATTAGACTGGTTGTTCACTCAAAAGTGCAATTAAAGAACCACAAGGGGCACTTGGCCCTGAGGGCCACCCACATCAGTGCCCAGCCTCAGCCATGAACTAATTGTGCCCTTTGTCTGGATCTCCTAATGATGATTTTTGCCAAGCCTCCAACAATGATTTTTGCCAAGCCTCCAGTCACGATTTTTATTCTTCCCACTTAGCCCCATCTCCAACAACCTCCAGGCAGAAAATCTGGGCCCCAAAGCCAGTTCTTCTGGGAACATACACTTTTCATTTAAAAACAAAAAACCAAAAACCCACTGAAAGGCACCTAGCGGCAGATCCAAAAGTTGGTTTAAAGTTCACACACTACCACCAGTAGTGGAAGGGAAAGACCACTGGGGTGAACTCATAACCCCGTTTTATGGGCACAACCTCAGCGGACCCACTGCAAGGGACAGACTGGGCAACCTTTCCCACTCTGTGTCACTTCGTCATGTAGACCCCAAACCAAGGCACCAACGGAGCTGAGCGTTTTGGTAGAGGACAAAGATCTGGGTGAAACTCTGGAAAAGCATGACATGAGACACGCACCTGGCTGAGTCTCCCCTCTAATCCACTCACTAGCTGAGAGGTCACGATTCTCTCTTCCCTCTTAACATAAAAGAGCAAAGTCATTGACCGCAAGAAGAAAAACTGAGATTTTTCTGAAAGATTACCAAAGAACTCAGGATCCCAGAGATCAAATGAAGCATATTTATCTGGCCTCTTCTTTCCCAAAGTCACTCCAAAGCTTATACTACTCCCATCTACAAACCCAAAGAAATCTAATGTAGTTCATTTCTATAGGAGAATAATTCCTTTACAATATTGTGTTAGATTCTGCCATACAACAAAGGAAGTGAATCAGCTGTAGGTAAACATGTATCTCCTCCCTCCTGGACTTCCCTCCCACTCGTTGATCTTACCCTTCTAGGTCATCGCCAAACACCAAGCTGAGTTCCCTGTGCGACAGAGAAGCTTCCCACTAGCTAGCTATTTCACACATGGTAGTGCATATATTGTCTTCCCTGGTGGCTCAGATGGTAAAGCATCTGCCTGCAATGTGGGAGAACCAGGTTTGACTCCTAGGTCGGGAAGATCCCCTGGAGAAGGAAACAGCAACCCACTCCAGTACTCCCACCTGGAAAATCCCATGGATGGAGGAACCTGGTAGGCTGCAGTCCATGGGGTCGCAAAGAGTCGGACAAACCAAGTGACTTCACTCTCACTTTTCAGTGCCCATATGAGGGATCACCTCACACTGGCCAGCATGACCATCATCAAAAAGTCTCCAAACAATAAATGCTAGAGAAGGTCTAGAGAAAAGGGAACCCTCCTTCACTCTTGACGGGAATGTAGGTTGGTATAGCCACTACGGACAGCAGTACAGAAGTTCCTTACAAAACTAGAAATACAGCTGCCATGTGATGCAGCAACTCCATGACTGGGCATGTACCCTGAGAAAAATCATAATTCAAAAAGACACACGTACCCCAGTGTTCACTGCAGCACTGTTCACAACAGGCAGGACAAGGAAGCAACCTAAATGTCCATCACCAGATGGATAAAGAAGAAGTGGCATATATATACAACGGAATATTCACCACAAAAAACAAGTGAAACTGGGTCATTTGTAAAGATATGGGTGGACCCAGAAACTATCATACAGAGTAAAGTAAGTCAGAAAGAGAAAAACGAATATTATAAATCAACTATACCAATAAATTGTATCTGGAGTGCTTGACCTTCTGTTATTTTCATTATATGAGAAAAAGAAGTCTTTTTTAAATATTCTGTAGACACTGGGAAGTACTCTTCTTCCTAATCAAAGACGTAAGTTATGTTAGTCCTCCCCGGGTTAGCAAGTCAGTCTCCCCTGTAGCCACGGCCCAAGTTGAAAGCATTGACTTTCTTGAGCCTCCTTCAAAAAACAATTAATTCACTAACAGACACTCTTTTTAAAAGTGTCTTCAAGGTATTCAAATTGACAGGGCGTCTAACCACTGTGAAACCTGACTCTACAGTCCTAACTGGGTTTTAGAGTTTTAGCAGCTGAAGTCCAAGCACTGTTATTTACTCCATGGAGTTCGAAAGAAATGGACCTTACTGAACAACGCTTGGGTCAGGGATGAGTGAGGTGGAGACATCCAGAAAGTCCTTCTGCCAGGACCCTCTCTGGGACACGTCCGCTAAGATGCCCACCATGAGCCCTTCCCCGTGACCTCTCCTCTGCACCAACACAAACCTCAGGGAGATGGAACCCCAGCAGGTGGGCCCAGAGAAACTGTTCGAAGTTAAATAACATTTGCAGGCATCGGCTTTCGAGTGAATGAACCTTTGCAATTCTTACTTGCCAGCTTGCAGTTGCCTGAATGATTTCTTTTCACAAGCTGGCGATAGGACCTAGGAATTCCATCACAGCTGACAGACGGAAAGTAAATTTGGCTCCAGGCCTGACTTGGGAGTCAGCTTGGAAAGCCTTGACAGCCAATAAGCCCCTGCCTGGACGTGCAGGGCTCCTGGGCCCTCCCGTCTCCACCCAGCCAGGCCCACCCCCAACCACCACACAATTTCCGTTCACAGAAGGCATTTACACTGGTTTCAGATGTGCATTGTAAAGGATGTAGGGGTAGACAGGCAGAGTGGGAAAGACTGTCGTCTCAAACACGTCAGTTGAGGTATCCCCACTTTTCCTGGCACCAACTTTGTGACCAGGGGCCAAGGAAGTGAGAGTTCCATGTGGAAAGGAGGCAGGACCTTGAGAGGCATAACTCCAAGGCTCCCGACCTCCACCATCAAGAGGAAAGGCTGAGGGGTGGAGAAGTCCCCACTGCCTTCTCTCAAGGGCTTCTCTCGCCTAATAAGCCGATGCCTGCTTCTCCCAGCTCGAGAGCACCATCAGACATGAAACTAAAGAAGGGAGGGAACTAAATCGCCACCATATTCCCATAATACTTATAACTGACCTAGAGAAGGACTGACCTCATGAGCCAACATGAACCAGCCCAGGAACACAGCTGAGCAAAAGAGCATGTCCATCGATGGTGGTGGTGGTGATGGTTTACTCGCTAAGTGGTGTCCGACTCTTGTGACCCCATGGACTGCAACCCACCAGGCTCCTCTGTGCATGGGATTTTCCAGGCAAGAATACTGGAGTGGGTTGCCATTTCCTTCTCCAGGGGATCTTCCTGACCCAGGGATGGAACCCAGGTCTCCTGCATGGCAGGCAGATTCTTTACAGACTGAGCTACAAGGAAAGCCCATCAATGACACCTCTGATATTACATCATCCAGCCGTGGCTCGGTACCTCCAGAGCTTAGAGTCAAGTACTGAAGATGCCACTGAAGAGCCTGGCCAGACCCTTTTCCATGGGGGCGGGAGCTGAAACAGAGGAGGGGAGGGCCAGAGAGTGAGCCGGGCCTTGTTGGAAACTAAGGGCCAATCAGAAGTTTTGAGCTCGGCTCAGAACTTTGTGGTGAAGGAGAAATGCATTATTAAAAAGGCAGCTGGATTAGCAGAGAAATTGACCAGAGAAAGATCACAATAAGGAGGACCGCAAAAGAATCCCTCGGACTGGGGGGGGGGGGGGGGGGGGGGGGGTGGATAAAAAGAACATCGGGTGATACTGGAGGAGCAGCAGTTCTTTTTTTCATTAGAAAGAATAAGAAACCACAGTCCAGCAAGCTCCTTTCCACATGGGACATCTGGTCACCTTACCTCGGGCAAAGTTTCAACATCTGCAGGCTGGACCCCAGCTCCGTCAAACATGATCTTTCTTCTCTACTTACAGCCCAGAAATATTAAACTTAATAAATAAAATGCCCAACTTTAATTTCTAGCTCAAACATTAAAGATTTCTTTCCCTGACACATTGTCAAAGACCCTTCAAGTTTAAACTTCAGAACAAGGGGAGCGGGAGGAGGTGTCAGCAGATATAAAGGATTGCAATAGTAACGTTCCAGGCTGTGAAGTGAACATTCCAGGCTCTTCCCTGTGATCCAACCACCCAATAAAGGTAGGATCCAGTACACGCTAGACTGTCTGAAATCAGTATTTGATCTCAGCATCTGGATGCTTTTCAGAAAAAGAAATGATTAGGAAAAAATTTTTTAAAAATCATCAAAACTAATGGTCTAATACATTTTTCCCACTTAGGGCAATGTCTTCCCAGAATTCTGTATCTAACATTACATCTTCCTTTAATTACGATCAACTCCAGCTCTCAGATCCAATACAAATCAACAATGATTCTAAAAGGAGGTCTTAAAACAAGAGAAAAATGGCATCATTTTCTTATTCCTTGTGTTTCCAAACTAAGTCTCTGTCCTGGCAACATGGAAATTTCTCTCATCATGTAACCAGTCAATCTCTTTAATTGAATACTTAAATAGTTACCCTTAAAATATGGAGAACATTCGCTCATTGCAAATGAAACAAAACAACTACCAAAGTACCCACCTAAACAGTACTTTATTGACCAATTAAAGCCATCAAAAGTGACATCCAAATAAAAATGTCACCCACTCCTTTGCCACCTAATAAGCAGAAGGAAATATTAATGCAATCTCATAAAGAACTCCTTACTGCTCACCAAGGGTGAGTAATAATTTAGGGGTGGTAACAGAAAAACATGGTCATTTTAATTTGTGTGTAGGTTAGGCTGCCAGTTTGGGGGGAGGCAAACTCAAAATAAGCGAGTCAGAAATCACACTAAGAGGCCAATAAAACTATTGCCCTAAAATTTTAAACTCATGTCCATCTCAATTTTTGCATATGACCACTACAAGGGCTGAAGACATTAAATGCTCTTTACAAATGCTTGCCCGAACCATCCCAGGACTGGAGAGCAATACGTCACCACTAATGGAAAGAGGCATATGAGCTCTGAAAGGCGGCCATCTCATGCCCAGTCTATCTGGAGCCGGGATCGTCTTTGCCAAAGTAAACAGTCCCACAGAAAGTCACCATGTGGAAACCAACTGGTGTGGGAAGGGTAAGGTGCCCAAGAGAGAGCCAAGCAAGCGCCGAGGCAGGAGGCAGAGAGGATTCTCAGGCACTAAACAGATGGAAGTTGCCATAAACAAGAGGAAGGAGCTAAAGACACTCCCATCCAGGGACAATAGTCGGAGAGCAAGGAAATTACAGGCAATTCATGTGTACCTCTGCCCAAAACCGAATCTCAGCTTGTGCTTTAACTGCAGAATGTGTCAAAGCAGAAGGGAAAGAGCCAGAAACGATTCTAAGGACTCTTCTTCTAATGGGGGAAAAAGGACCCTCTCCAATTGAACTGTTTGGGCTCTGGGCATTCAAAACCCTGCATCCTACCACCAGCTCTGGCTGTCAGAAGTCACCTCACCAGCGGAAGCAGATACTCTGCTAGGTGAACAAGGATATAGAAGCAGGTACCACGCACTCTGCCCCATCCCAGGAAAGCAGTATTCTTTGGCAAGCAGAGCCACGCTCTGGAGTTCCAAACCCTGCAGTTCTAATAAGACCAGGAGATGGTGTGTTTTCCAAGATTCTCCACCCCCCCACCCCCATCCAGAGCAATGCCCATGTGCCAATAAAACTAGCAGAAGAGGATTTCCCTGGTGGCACTGTGAAAAGGAATCCACCTGCCAAAGCAGGAGACACGGGTTTGATCTCCGGTCCAGGAGGATTCCACGTGTCACGGAGCGGCTAAGCCCCTGAGCCCCAAATACTGAGCCCATGCTCTAGGGCCCATGAGTCACAGCTACTGAAGCCCTTTTCATACTGTTCATGGGGTTCTCAAGGTAAGAACACTGAAGCGGTTTGCCACTCCAGTGGACCACGTTTTGTCAGAACTCTCCACCATGACCCATCCGTCTTGGGCAGCCCTACCCAGCATGGCTCAGAGTTTCATTGAGTTAGACAAGGCTGTGGTCCATGTGACCACTTTGATTAGTTTCCTGTGATTGTGGCCAATACTTTGGCCACCTGATGTGAAGCACTGACTCATTGAAAAAGACCCTGATGCTGGGAAAGATTGAAGGAGGAGAAGGGGACGACAGACGATGAGATGGTTGGAGGGCATCACTGACTCAATGGGCGTGAGTTTGAGTAAACTCCGGGAGTCGGTGATGGACAGGGAAGCCTGGCATGCTGTGGTCCATGGGGTCACAAAGAGTCGGACACAACTGAGCGACTGAACTGAACTGAAGCCCAAGTGCCTAGAGCCTGTGCACCCCAACAAGAGAAGCCACCTCAATGAGAAGCCTGTGCAGTACAGTGAAGACCCAGTGCAGCCAAAAAGAATAATAATAATAAACAACACCAAAAAGATTTTAAAAACTGGCAAAAGAGAAGTATCTTCAATAGACAACTGGAAACTGGTGGGCAACAAACACGGAGTAGCCCAGGGGTCAGATGAGTTTAATTGATTTGATTTGGTTCCGGGTCTCATCTGGAAACAACCCGGGTTTGCTTGTTTTCAGGACAGAGATCACAGCTCTGATACACTTCCCAGGAAGTGCCTGGGGATCAAAGAGATGCTGCTTACCCAGCATCCGGTGGCGTCAGTGCTGGGCTTTGTGAAAATCCTGGAAACACAGACACAATTCCCAGGAAACACACCAGGATTTGTTTAGGCCATGGGTGGTTCAAAGAACTCTTTAGAGAGTATGCCCCCAGAGTATGCCTTTTTTAAGTGGGTAAAATGTTTTGGTACGTTGTAACCACTCAGAACATTATAAATTATTGTCATTATCTTACGTACCTCTTGCATTTTGAGGTTTTGGGTTTCTTTGGTGCTAAGTTGGAACTATACAACTTCACTGAGGCATAGATTACATACCATTTGTGTACAATTTGATGATTTTTAGTAAATGCACATGTTGTGTGCCTGTCCCCATTATCCACTTTTAGAATTTTTCCATTTCCCTGAAAAACCCCCAGCTGCCCATCGGCAGTTTCTTCCAATCCCCAGCCCTAATCTCAGATAACTTCAAATCTGCTTTTTGTCTTCACAGGTCTACCTGTTCTAGACATTTCACATAAAAGGAATCATACGACACACAGTCTTTTGGGACTGGCTTCTTTCACAAAGCATAATGTTTTAAAGTTCACACTCAGTATGGCCCATATCAAGAGTTCATTCATTTGATTGCCGAATAGTAGCCCATTGTATGGCTGGACCACACTCTGTTTATCCACTCATCTGTTTCAGCTTATTAAATCTATAAATCCAACTAAGCGACAGGGCTCATGGGCCTCATCTCAGCAATACAAGAAGAAAGGCTTCCACAGTTCTAAACTTTTTCTGGAATTTCGCAAAGTCTCTGTAATGTGTGAAAATGTCATGAGGATACAATACAGTGCCTAGAATTTTTGTGCCTGTGGGTGGCAGAGGGAAGGGCAGCTGTTCTCAGTAAATAAACAACACCCCTGAATTTCACTTTTTTATGTTTTAATATACCTAAACTATTAGAATACACACAAAGTGTTTTATGCTAATATCCCAATCCAGCAAGGTCCCGGATTCATTGAACAAGCATTTACAACTGGGTAAACAGCCCTGTATAGGAAATATGAAGCTCACAGTCCTTGGCTCACAAGGACATCTGTATTTCAAGACGATGTCAATAAATCAGTTTGGGAGTATCTGAAACACTTTTCTCCACCTAAATAGATTTTAGCTTCCACAGTTGGCCCCCAAAGTTTTAAGCCATAGCTTTTATCGAAGACACTGTATTGCAGTCTGCACTATTTATATACCACATAAAGGCATTTTCCCATTCATTCACTCACCACATACCTGAACCCAAAGCAGCCTGTGTGCCAGGCACCCTGCTAAACAGAGATTCACTAGAGGCAGTATCATCTGGCTCCTAAGCTTCCATTCTCTGTTGGTTAAAGACTTTAAGCCAATACAGTATGCTGGGTTAGAGCAAAAAGCTACGAAGAGAAAAAGAGGAGGCTGAGGAAGAGAGGAAAGAGGGACGGGATGGGGTCCTAGCTAGCGTGATGCGGAGATGCCTTTCTGAAGACGGGACACTTGAGTGAAAGCTCTCTGAGAGACCAGATCTGGAAGCCACGAGCTGCCCAGGCAAGTGGGGGGGGCGGGGGAAGCTTTCCAAGCAGAAGGAAGAGAACACGTGGAGGCCAAAGGGGCTGGGGTCAGGAGGAGGAGACAGTGGTGGGACTGAGCCACGTCGGGGGCCAGGATCACACAGGATGCTCAGATGAGCTCAGGCGCTCATGCCCCCGACCAGGAACGAATTCCAGCCCGCTGCAGGGCCCAGGCCCCCGGGCTCTTCCTGCACGTTAGCAGCAGCCACCTGCTAGCGTGGTACCCACACCTGGCGGGCAGCCAGTCCAGCTGGCTTGCTTCTCTCACTGCATCGAGACCGTCCCCTCAACCTGTCCTCCATGTCCAGTTTGGACATCACCCTAGCTGTGGCTTGTGCTGTCCTGCGTCCAGCCCTCCCTGGGTCATCCTCCCCCTCTCCTGCTTCCTGGCCACGTCCCCTTCTCCCTTCTGGAGTGCCTGCCCCGCCAGGAGCCCTGGGCGAGGCAGGCCTGGCACCCTGGCCCATCACTGCCGCCTGGTCCTCCCCCAGCCCGCCCACACGCTCTGCCGCATCCGTCGTGCGGGGAGTCCCTACCCGGCAGCCCGCCGTCGAGCAGGGGCAGGGACGCTTGCCCTCACCACCCCTCACCAGCTGCCCTGGAAGCCGGCCACCACCGCCGACACGCTCCAGCCCCTGGGGACCTCTGTGCTGCCACCCTAAGTGCCCTGCCACTCAGGCAAGCAGTCTTACCAGAGCCCAGGCTCCTGGAGCTTCTGGGAAGCTCCAGCTTTCCCAGGACTAAGTCTCCCAAAGTCAAGTTCACAGCGAGCACACGCTGAGGAACTGACTTGATGGGTGTCTCAGAAGCAACTTCTCCTCCTGTTCCGACTGGCACAAACGATGGCCTTCACGGCAACATCCACTGAAGAAAGGGAGGTTTGCATCCCAAGGGATTATTTTTGCTTTATGCTGCACCAGGTACAATGTTCTCAGCTTTACAATCTGTAAAGTTTTACGGCAGATCTAAATTTGGGCCCTGTAACGGCAAAAGGAAATCACAGAAGCCCGTTGTGATGCTAAAGCCCATTTGGCTGCAGCCTGTCCAGCCATAAACGTCCCTGGCCTCCATCCGGGGCGCTCACTTGGCACCGGGTCCTGCCGAAGTCCTGGCAGCAGGCAGCTGCATCCCTGGTGGCTGACAGAGTTCAGCTCCCCAAGACATGTCACATCTCCAGTTTTCTTTACAGAAAGGGAAGTTCTCTGTAAGGAATTGTATTGGGGGTCAGTTGGTGAGGAATGCATCTGTTCCAGGAAGTTAACAGCCAGGCACTAACCATCTTATGTTTCTGCAGACAATTCACAGGACACAGCTTAGCAGAATTTTTCTTATTGCTTTATTTGTTTTTCTTTGACTCTGCTTTTTCCTTACATGGGCATATCATATATCACTGCCAAATGTTGGGTGAATTTGAACTGACTGAAAGGGGCTCTTTTTCCTGTGAACAATTTGGCCATTCTCAATCCTGACTGTCACTTGCCTAGAACTTATTTAATTTCACATCTCAGCAAATACAGTATTATTTTCTCCAGGAGAATTGCCTTCTGATAGCATCCATCTCCTGGTTATTTATCATACATATCTGTAATTGAATTACCTATTGCAGTAATGTGATCTACTTGCAAATGGACATAAAAATGCAACATAAAATAAAATCGTTCCAATATGTACCTCCTCACCATTCTATATGAACCCTAGGGTAGCCGATTTCCCAGAGAGATGGTGACAAGTAAAGAATGACAGATGGGAAGATAAAGATTAGTGAGTTCATGGCCTTCCAGAAAGCAAAGAAATTACCCTCTAAAAATTTATTCTCTTTTAAAAATTTAGTGTTCTTCAATCTTAATCAGGAAACCAATTCGAGTGTATGTAGGGAAAAAAAAAAGAGTAAAGAATGGAATGATTTAATTTTTTCCAAATGCAACAGTACCACACTAATACATTTTAAAACGTAGGAAAGAGAAGTGAAGTGCTCAACTTCGCTCTTGTCAAACAGCCATTAATCTTGGATAATAAAAGAAGGTAAAGAAAAAGACAACAGCAATTCCTTTGAGAAAGTTTTCTGTTTCCTTGAGCCCACCATTGGGTTAATCCTATTTTAAATGTCATGCCCCAGGGACCTATAGCTTGTCTTTGAAGTTGTTTCAGAATACTCTGTGAAATTCAGAGCCAAATTTCCCTAGATCTAGAACCTTTAGATGAAAAAGATTAATTGTGTCAATACCAGTACATAACAATAACTTAATTGTTATACTGGACCTTCTCTGGGATCAAGTTTTCATTTGCTTTGTTCTGTTTGGTATAAATTCTGAATCAAAACAAGTTTGTCTATTTATATTCCAGCTTGCTTTAATTTTTCTCCTCTTTTCTTGCCGTTAGAAATTGATTCTGTATAATCTGGATAACCAGTACCTGATAAATTCATCACAGAAGTCAGTGACATCTTTATCAAACACACCAAAAGCTGCTGCTTCAAACAGCTTCCCAATGAGCTAGCCACTCCTCACCTGTTGAATTTAATCTTTAAGATGCTACCAATATGTGCAGGAATTAGAAACCACAGATTGCCCCCTATCTACAACTGATCATTTCTACAAGGCAGCAAACAGAGTGATAAAAATCAGCAATTTTCAACAAAACTTCTGCATCTCAATTTTAAAAGGCTGCCAGGGACCTATGTGAAAATATCTATGTTAACAACAGTACACAAAGACAAGTATAAACAACTTCAAAGTGCTTACATGTTCTCATCTTAAGACTCGAGAAAAGAGTTGACTTTCTCTGTATAAATGTACAAAGATGCATGTGGGCAGAAATGGCCAAGGTTCCACACACACGCTTTGCACTTGGCTGTAACTCAAATTTGTTAGACATCGTAACTTACCTTTTAAAAATTATTTCACTGTAAACGTAAAAATGTGTCACCTTGATGTTATAATTATACCCTAAGCAACTTGTCTGTGTAACTATAGCAACAAGTTCAGAAGCATTTTAAAACACAAATATAGTACAATTTTAGAATCAAGAATTATGGAGGGTTTATTGCAGGATGTGGGACTTTGCTCAAACACTTGTACACAGAATACTCCAAAAATGGATTCCTTGACTCTGCCATAATATAAACTAATTAACTTGTTCTGTCTCACAAACTGTAGGGTTTGTGATCCAAACCTCTTCTTATGGATAGATCCTAATCTTAGGTAACCTGGAGTTGTTGATTACTTGTTTATATAATGGGATGCCTTTAGACCTCTGCTGGGCATTTAATGAAGAAGGGGAATTTCCCCTCCCCCACTTCCCGGTGTGTGTATCAGAAGGAACGCCTCCATTTCAGTGACTTTATAACAACAAAAACAGACATTTGGAATCATTAAAAATAATCACCAAGGTAATAAAAAACTATGTAATGATTTGGCTAAGCAGTTCTCTCTATCAGGAACAAAGGACAGAGTCCCAAGGAGCTGACATCTCTTATTTTGAGCAATTAGCATACAACACATAGAAAAGTCTGTGGGTTTTAACATCTCCAATCAAGAGTCTAATGTGAACAAGATTTCTTGCTGCAAAGCCATGGCTGGGGATTCGGAAGGTCTACAAACTCTAAAACTTAAGCAAAAGTTTATGGGAATACGCACATATTCATCATGCCCCACTGGCTAACATCTTTTAACAGCCACTACACTACACATTTCTATGCTTCATCCTACCCAGACAGGGAGAAGAATCATTTTAAAAGGAGGCCGGCAGTGAAGAGCACAGGTTTACCTTTATCAAGTTTTGAACATCCCCAAAACTTCTTTTGGACAAAAACAAGCTTTACCACCCAGGAGACCAAAGGCTTTGCTCGCAGCAGGAATCTCACAGCTGCTTGCCATTAAAACAACCGATTAAGTTAGTGCAATTTGTAAAAGACATAAAATGATTAGCATCATCCATCTTCTCCCTGTTAAGCAAAGTATGTAAAAGCATGTAAAAGCAGGTGCCAGCTCCTCACCCCAAGGGTTCCATGAGTATGCAGAGAATTAGCATGACCAGTGTAGCATCATGGATGAGCTGCTATATCATGGCAAAGTTTCTGCAAGAAAGAAACTTAAGGAAAAAGAAATCTGTTTCAAGTGGCCCAAGCAGTTGTACTTCAGACCGCTGTTTTCATTTAAGACAAACAAGAAAAAAAAAATCTTTGGGGGTGCAAAATCTCTGTTTCCTCTGGGGTAAACACAGACATAAAGGAAAAGCTATTTAAATGGTACACAAGTTAAGCTATTATCAGCTAGAACTGAAAGTGTGAACTGGTCATTCAAAACAGTGCAGGATAAACTGCACTCTCTTCAATAATGGAAGTGGCACTAACCAGCAATTAATTTAGCAATCCTAATTAGGTGTTAAAATCTTCCCTGGTAAAGTCTGACTTTGTCTTTCTGGGTCTCCTTAGTAAAGACTATCTCTGTATTTAATAACATATCTGTTGATTGCAAACTTGGCCATCATGACAGGGCTCTTCCGGATAAGCTGATTGTGACATACAATTGCTTTTCCTAAAAACAAGATTCAACATAAACCTTAATTAAAAAAAAAAAAAAAAGATGCAACAGTCATTTGTAACTCCTGGCGTTTTCACTAATCTGCTCCTGGAGGAGAACTTCATGTCAATATTAAACATAACTCACATTCTCTTCACCCGATTCCCATTTCTTTCTGGGTAAATACAAAGGTCAGGGGGGAGGAAGGCAGATGCACAAACAGGAAGATTTTACAGGGATGCGTTTGTCTCTGGAAGGAGTCTTTCTATTTAAAGGACCTGAGTTTGTTGACCACCTTTCCTGTCCCTTCTAACAAGGCTCCCTCCCTGGTCGACAGATCACCTACCCCGCCACCCTCCGCCTCTAGGAAATGATGGCAAGATCCGCCTGGTCCTGCTCTTTACTCACCGGGACCCCCACCCACTCACCGGGCACAGAGGAAGCCTTCTAGCCAGCCAGCATCCTCAGGCCCTCTTCCAGCGCTCTCTCTCGGCGCCCCCTACCGGGGGTCCCCGGGACGCCTCAAGTGCAGGAAAAGTTCAACCCCAACTCTCAACAGCCAGCTGCATCCAGGTATAAAGCGAGGGGAGGGCGAGGAGGTGAACGCGCTTTCCACCAAAGCTCGGGGACCCGGGATCTGACCGCGCTAGGCCTGGCACCCCGCGCCGCGGAGGAGAGCGACCCGGGGAGACCCCTCCTCGGCCGCGGCTCCTCCGCGCATCCTCCCTCCGGCGCCTAGATCCGCCTCCCAAGCCCGAAATCCTAAGCCAGGAGGGGATGCGAAGTGGTGGGACGGCGGGAGAGATGCCCGCGGAAGGGACTGGCCTGGCTGCAGCCAGCCCATCGGGCCGGCGGCTCCCAGGGCCTCTATACATCCCCGGCCGCGGCGATCGGGGCGACCGCCTGCCTCGGTCTCCCTCCCTGCTTATCCACAGCGCTCGGAGGAGTTGAGCCCGGGTCCCACCGCCTCCTGGTTTCTCACGGGCGCCGCAGAGCCCCAGTCACTCGACCAGAAAACCTTGCCCCAGGCAGGCACTGCGAAGTGAGGGCCACCGGGACCCTGCCCTCAGCTCCCTACCGCGCGAGCCCGGACACGCGCCCGGTGCGTGCAGCGAGCTCCGCCGTGCGCCTTAAGGAGGTGTTAGGAGGGTGCCCTCTCCCCTCGCCCGGGGGCCCACTGGGTCGCTCCCCCTTTTTCCCTTTGCACGCTCAGACCTCGGCAAAGGAGGAGACTCAAACTTCCAGCCCGCGAACCTGCTCGACTGTGGGTGACCCCCGCCCCCGCATTGGGAAGTCCGGATCCCGCAAGCGCAACCCCGGAACTGTGTCCCCCGCGCCTGCAGAGCGACCCTCCCGAGACCCACAAGACCCAAGCGCCACCAACTGCCGCCCCCGAGTCCTGGCCCCCAGCGCGGCTCGCTCGCGGCTGCAGCTTACGACCACGCGGGGACGGGTCAGAGTGCGGGGTGGGGTGGAGGGGTCGCTCACCAGGTGCAAGGCGCGTTCACCGCGCCAGTCATCCGGCGCCCGGGGGATCAAGAGCGGCTGCGAGGTTCTTCTTCAGCGCCCGCGAAGGAAGTCCAGGCAGCAGCCGCCGCCGCCCCCCGCCACTTCCCTAGAGTTACCCCCAACTCGCTGCTCTCTGGGCTGGAGCGGGGGTGCGCCGGCTCGAGCCCCAGGCGCACGGTCCCCGGGCGCACGGCCGGACCGGAGGTGAGCAGGTTCGCGCCCAGAGGGAGCGGCGGGGGAGGAGGCAAAGTTGGGCGCTCCAGACAGCTCCGCAGGGAAGCCGCCGGTTGGAGAAGGTAAAGGGGAGCCCCTGGGAGGAGCCACAAGAGCCGGGGCGCCCCCACGCCGAAAGGAGGTGGAGGGTGGTGGCGGGTCGCCGCTGGGCCCGGGGCCGCGGACGGCAGGGGGCTGCGGAGCCCACCCGCGGCGGGAAGCACAGCGCGCGGGAGCCACCGCAGGGAGAGCAGCAGCCGCTGGCGCTGCCTTCCCTGCGAGAAGAGCGGCGCGGGGAGCCCGGGCAGGGAGCGCGGGGCCGCTTCGCCCCGCCCCAGGCCCCGCCCCAGTCCAGTTAGCTCTGCCCCCTAACCCCGCCCCGGCCCCGCCTACGCTCGATTAGCCCCGCCCCGGTCCCGCCCACCTCCGCCCCGCCTCCTGCCCCTCCCGGCCCGGGTGAAACCCGAGCGCCCCACCCCGAGCCTGACCTCCCGGGCCCCTCCCCATACACCGCCCCTTCCCGGGACTGGACCCCCCTCCTCTGCTCCCGGGGCGCCCCCCTGGACTCCGGGGAGGCCCCCACTCCTGCCCGCTCAGGGCGAGGGCGTCCGAGCGTTGACTTTCAGGGAGCCCCCCTCCCCCGCCTCGCAACTTTCGGTCGCTCCCCCGCCCCCTGTCCCCTGTCCCGCCGCTCCGACGTGGCTGCTGGGGGTTGGGGTTGGGGTGGGGGGGGGTATAAAGGGCAGCAGGCGGCGCGGGCCGAGCCTCGGGACGTGGCGCGTCCACTCCAGCGACCTCAGCTCCAGGTACGTGCGCGCCCCCCACCCCCCGGCTAATCCGGCCGGGGGATGGGGGTGGGGATGGGCAAGGGCCGCGGGGATCCTTTGGACTCCGAGTGTGTGATTCTGTTCCTCTTGTGTGCTCAGCGCTGAAAACTTCACAAAAGACCGAGGGAAGTTGCTGCGGATTCTTGGAGGAGCGTGGGGGGGGGGGGGGGGGGCGGGTGGTGGCTGGTTGCGCCTCCCGGCTAGATGGGGTCAATTTTTGCAGCGTTGAACTAGAGAAGCGAACAAATTCGGCGAACCCGGGAGGCAACCGGGCTGCGTATTAAGAGAGGATAATGTCCCAGATGGACAGCAGTCTCGTCCAGTTATGGGGCAAATGTTACTTGTTGCATTTCGGCCGGTTCTTTCGCCTTGATTGAGCGAGTACTCAGGCGAAAAAGATTCGTAGTTGAAAAGCAGAGTGCCTTTCAAGACTCCTGGAATTCGTTGGGGGGAAAAAAAAAGGTGCGTTGGTACTTCGTTCCAAAACTTTGGGAGGGAATCCTGAAGGGCTGCGCCTGGCCTTGCTGGATGGGGGTTGGGGACAGTCTCTCTGGGCCCTTTTCTCTCCAGCTGGGCTTCAGAGCGTGGCTTTCAAGCTTCGCTGGGGTGAGGAAATTCCTGAACGCCCCACCGCGGCCCTGGTACTGCAGTGACAATAGCCAGGTGGCGTTCATCTATAAAGACAACCCATCGCTGGCTGGAAGTGTCAGAGCTCCCGCAGGCGCCACATAGGTCTAGGAGAAAGACAACAGAAAAACAAACTGACATCGATTTATCTTTATTTTCTAGACATTTTTTTTTAATAAAAGAATTAAATGAAAGTAATCCCGCTGGTTTCCGTGGAAGCCCAGCCCAGCCTGAAATCTCCAGTCCCTCTGTAGGGCTGGTGATGGAGCGGTTGGAGGTACAACTCAGGGCCTCACTCGGATTTCCTTAAGATGTCCGGAGGAAATATCAGTAGCTGGGCGGACGTCTGAGATGCTTTCTTCCCCGGGTTGTGCTGGGGGCACTCAGCCAGGTACCTGGCAGCTGCTGGACTCCTGGGGCCTTCAGGAAAAGCTTTAACAGGTCTCCTTCTGTGCAGGGCACGTGGGGCACCAGCTCCATTCCCGACATTCCGATTCTCCTGCCAACGTGGCAGGGAGACCCAGGAGTGCTTCCTGGGGAGGGCGGAGGCTGGCCAAGGTCTCGCCAGGCTGCTCTGCTCCTGGGCGGAAGGAGAAGCCAGCCTCACACTTGACACCATTCAAGGGTGGCTCTGTGGACCTTGGATCTTCCAGCTGCCAGGGCGGAGGGAGACAGAAGCTAGAATCCGACGTGTTTAACTGCTCCTCCTCCTCCTCTGCCCCTCAACACTACAGTTAAAGGCATTAAAAAATAATAATAAATAAATTTTTTTTTAAAGGCATATAGAGGGCTGAGCGGGGAGAAGTATCACCCAAAGAGGGCTGATAACATTTAACTTTATATAATTTTATGTGTCTGTGGAAGGAGTGAAAGTGTTAGTCACGCCGTCGTTTCCAACTCTTTGAGACCCCATGGACTGTAGCCCACCAGGCAATCCATGGGATTCTCCAGGCAAGAATACTGGGATGGGTAGCCATTCTCCAGGGGACCTGCCCGATGCAGGAATTGAACCCAGGTCTCCTGCATTGCAGGCAGATTCTTTACTGACTGAGCAACTAGGGGAGCCCATGTGTATGTGTGTGGTGATTTAGAGTGCGAGAGAGCGGCACTTTGACAGGTACTTACAGACTACACCAAAGCGTTGTTAAAATGTGTATTTTTAGTGATAATGAATTATAAATAAATGAATAATAAAAATGAGGAACGGGAGAAACCAAATAATAATTTAGGATGCACCTTTACAACTAAATGGAACTAAACTGAAGTCATGATTTACCTTGCAACCTGGAGAAAGTTCCTGAACTTTTCTGAGCTATGGTCTTGCCAGGAGCTTAAACAAACCTGCTGGCACATACATCCTTTGTAAACATTCACAGAAAAAGAAACTGGTACAAGTGAAATATTCACCCGAGGCCCTGCACGGAAGTAGGCTGTCTACGACAAAACTCATTTAAAAGAATCCACAGGTGTGTTCTTTTCCCAAATGCGATTTCTGAGTTTCTTTTTTTTCCTTTGATAAGTCTTAGCTGAAGCCCATGTGACATTAAGCTGCTTCTCATCACAGTCAAAAGTAGAGGGAATCATTTCAAAACGAAAGTGTTTAGTTATCTTCTTTTAAACATGAAATCGGAGCTCTCCCTAAACTGTATTAGGTGAGCCATAATATAAAGGAATGAAAACCAGGCAAACACTTGGTGAAAATGATGAATTCTGGGGTGCTGATTCATGTGATTTGAAAAACGCCATCCATTTCCTGATTCACCTCAGTTTCTGGGTGGGAATGTGAGGGGTCCCTCATATCTCTGAAACAAATGACTGATTTTGTCTTGTCTTTACCTTCCTCCCTTGTGTTTGAATTTCAGCCTCATGGTTAAACTGCCACCTCAGCTGAAAGGAGCCTGGAGAGGGTGGCAGAGAACATCCCCCAGAGGAGACTGCCATGCTGCTGTGGGTCAGAAGTGACCTTAACAGGAAACCTTGCTGTCTGTGATGCTTACAATGCAGTGAGATTGTATCCATATCATGAAAAACCTCAGCATAGAAATTGTGGTTCTAGATGTTTCCATCATAACTGGATTTTCCTACCGATCAACAGGGAACATGTTACAGTCACCAACCACAAGTGTTCTCTTTTCACCCCGTTTTGCTTCTTTTAGATCCATGGCATTGAGAAATTGAAAAAATGACTAGATCATCTGATCAACCCCATCAGTTTTTTTTTTGCTTAAAATGGCCAGACATTGAGAAAAAGATAGGAAGTTTTATGCATCACTAAAGTTACCTGGTGCTGTTTTTTGTTCAGCAATTTAAATATTTGGAAGACTCACAATTACAATCGCAGGTGACTGAGTCGCCGAGGAAGGAGAGCTCAAGGAGCCGTCAGCTCCTAATAACATCCCTTGAGCTTCACCAGAAACTCTTGCTTTTTTTTTTTTTTTTTTGCTTTCTTTTTTTTAAACCCAAGAAATGCTCACTCCCCTTTTAGGGCAGCAGCCCACTCCCCTGGCAGAGGTAAGCATAGCAGCTTTATTCTAAAAAGCAGCTCCAAAACTAGGACAGAATAGAAAGAATAGTTATGGCACATCTGAGAATGAGCGTGGGGCAAAGTTCGGGTTCCTTGGGCCTTAAATGGAAGGACCTGGTCCTCCAGGTGGGCAGCAGGCCTCTGCCAGCCTGTGCGTTGCACATCACCACAGCCCCTTCCCTTGCATCTCGGTTTCCACCCCGCTGCATCCAGAAACTGCTCTGAGCTTCCCACGTCTGGTCAAGGGAACGTGCTTCGCCAATGCCGGTAGTTCAGTGCAGGTCAGCACAGAGCAACGTGGCCCTTGCTCCATCCAGGTGAGCTCAACTCACCTGTGATCTCTCTTAAGCTCACTTCACAGGTGAAAACCACCTTCCCACCCCTCACAGCCACATTCGAAGGAGCAGCCTGCCTAAATCCTACCCACCAAGAACCTTAGCAAGAACTAAAGGGTACAGCAACCCGAGCGCATATTCAGTATGAAATGCTCCTTATTTTTTACTTAGGAAAATTAATCTCACATAATCTTAGCAATTAATCTCACTTTTAATAAGGGCCTATTAATAAAAGATGTGTTTTAACTTCAACTGTGTATCCAGAAGAACAAAGTATTCTAGAAATCTGAAAGTATTTTTTCTGGTGTTGATGGTTAAATGTCTAGATGTATGTATTTTTCTAGCATCCCAGTTTCCTTAAAATAAAATCGGTGTGCTCAAAATACCTCAAGTCATCTTTTTATAAGTATCATATGGGGAGAGGGAAAAAAATACAAAATTTAGAAGATTTTGGGAATAGCTATAGGAAATGCAAATGGTTTGCAACATGGAGATAAAGCATTCCTGAGTGTCATTTTCTGACATTGAACCTTATATTTATCTTGAGTATCTATACGCAAAGAATGACTGTACTTTTTTAAAAAATTATGTTTGTACTTATTAATCATTGTCCTCTATATTCATCTGTCTTTGGAAATAGAGCTTTGAGAGGAAATAAGTACATTTGGAAAAACATCTTTGAAGAGAGTACTCATCCTGCATGTATTTAGAAACACAAATAAGTATTCGTTTATTCCAGCATTTACCAGGGAGATCAACTCGTAATGACCTTGAGTTCAGTGAAAAGCCTCTCTACTAAGTGAAATTAAACCAATAGGCAAAGTGTCTCCTGGAGCAACGCAGTGAGAAGATGAGCTGTTAAGAACTCCGTCGCAGCGTCTGTCAAATCTCATTTCAGACCCTCCTTTCCGTTCCCATGTTGTTGCCTTAATTCAGAATGTCAACTTCTCTCGCCCAAAATACCAACCCCTCCTCTTACCGGTCTCCCTGTCACCCCTAGTCTGCATCACTGTACCGCAGTGATCACCTACAAACACCACCCCCACTCCCATCAGCCTTAATAACACAGGACCCCCCCCCCCCCAGTTATATTTAAATTGCAATCATCCTGGCTTTGAAAAAAATTTTTTTTTCTTGCATCTAGGTTTGACCATGGAACTTAGCCATGATGAATAAAATATAAAGTCCATGAAATGCCAAGAAAGTCTTCCTAAAAGGGGCAACAACTAACTGGGCATGCTCTTCCTTGCCCTTCCCTCCCACTTCCACATTCCTGCCTCGAACTTGATTGTAATGGTTGAAATGCCAGCTACCATCTTGGACTCGTAATCTCAGGATTTAAGCCATGAACCAAGGATAGTAAGGGCTTCCCTGGTGGCTCAGTGGTAAAGAATCCACCTGCAGTGCAGGAGACCTAAGAGATGCAGGTTCGATCCCTGGGTGGGAAAGATCCCCTGGAGAAGGAATGGCAACCCACTCCAGTACTCTTGCCTGGAGAATCCCATGGACGGGGGAGCCTGGCAGGACGTAGTCCATAGGGCCACAAAGAATCCAAAATGACTGAAGCAACTTAGCATACAGCCAGCAAGGATAATAGAGCTGGGGGAGAAAAAAATGTCTGAGTCCCTCTTGACTTTATGGAGCCCCCTTATTAAGCCAGGATTTCTGCCTCCAGACTTCATAACATGAAAAAGAAATGAACCTCCCTTTTTGTCCATCATTGTCTCTGTTCTGGTTTTCGCAGGAGGATGTGATTCCTAACTGACAAAAGTGTGAGACTCTCCCAGAGTCAGCACCCCTCTGGGTTCATCTCTCAGCATCACCACCCGTGCCCTCTTCTCTCTCCTCCCACTATTGCCTTCCTGCCTTCAACGTCGTTTGTTGCCTGGCATGTTGTTCTGGCACTGGGCGGCACAGCCAATGCCTACCCTTTCATGCATTACAGCCCTTACAGGAGCTAAGGAAGGCAGGGGTCGATGACTGATTTCACAAGTATGTTGGCGTATGCCCCGGTAAGTGCTATGAAAGACAAGTTTGGTGGTGTCTGCTTTAGTCTGGGGAGTCAGAACAGGCATCGTTGAGGAGGTGGCCTTTGGGCTAACTTTGGAAGGATGAGTAGTGAGTAATAAAAAAAATGTGGGAAGAGCGATTCCAGGAAAAAAGAAGAAACATTTAACTTTAGAAGTTAACACTTGTTAAAATATCAAAGATAGTAATTGCAAAAGAATAGCCACAATCTTCTGAAACAGTAGAGAGGAAAAAAGATGAAATAAAGACAGATTGGTCAATCCAGTAGAGGACTGGAAATGGAAAGAAAAAAATTGTGCAAGAGAAAAACTAGAAGAAATTAAGTAAATACATAAAATCTAATTATATCATAAAGCACATAGCAACAAAGGAAAAAAATATACACCAGACAAACATCAGTCCCAATAAAGCTAGTTTACAAATACTAATATTAGAAACAAATTTTTAGATTAAAATCTTTTTTGGTAAAAATATTCACCCCCTAAAAAAAGTTCAGTTCATTAGGAAATAGAAATACATATACAACTAACAAAAGAGTTTAAAAATATAAAAAGTAAAAATCAGAATTGTAGGGAAAACTGACAAATACCCAATCATTGATAGTGCACATTTCTCTCACTAATTGATGAATTCACAAGGAGAAAAATAGTATGAATTTAGATATTCTGAGAAAAGCAGTTATCAAGGTTATTCTGATATGGTATGGATATATCAAACACTCATGCAAGAATTACAAAAATTAATCAAGTCTGGGGCCACAAAGCAAGCCTCAATTAATTCTGAATAATTAGTACCATAACTGGGTTACAAATTAATAATTTAAAAAATAATTTAGAAAACTTCACATTTGTTGGCTTTAAGCCATATTTTTAATAATGTGACAAAGAAGGAATAATGGAAATCAGAGAAACATATATGTTGTATAAAGATTCAACATATAAAATGTGATTTAGTTAAAGTTATATTTACAGGGAAATTTAGCCTTAAGTACTTATATTAAGAAGGAAGTAGTAAAACTTTTCTCTTCCAACTTTATTGAGATGTAATTGACCTGCAGCACTATATAAGTTTAAGGTGTACAGCATAATGATTTGACTTGTATCATAAGAAGATTTTCCCAATAAGTTTAGTGAACATCCATCATTTCATACAGATACAAAATTAAAGAAAGAAAAAAGTACCGCTTTGTGATGAGAACTCTAAGAAAGACCGAAATTAACAAGGTAGATGTCTAACTCAAAAACGCAGAAAAAGAATAAAGCAAGGGAAATAATGTAGTTAATATCACATTTTAATGAAATATGCTATAAAGATACAGTGGAAAGAATGGGAAATACCAAAGCTGTTTTTAAAAAAAATCGTGAAAGGTTAACAAAACAGACAAACCTCTGAAAAGATATGTAACTCAGTAGGGAAATTTGGCTTTAGAAAATTGAAGAAGAAATGAAAATCCAATAACAATTACGACCATTAAAGAAACTGAATCAGCACACACTTTGACTAGAAGAGCAAACAGGTCTGCAAGGTTTTCGAAGAGAACTCTACTGAATATTCAAGGCACAATTTACCCCATTCTGTGAAAGTTATCCTGGTGAATATGAAAATTGTAGCCCAACCCCCCCCAAAATTCAAGAATGTTTTATCATTAGAAAATATATAAATCACCTCAGCAAGTAAATAAAAAAGAAAAGCCATATGATCATTTTATTGCAGGGAAAAGCCAATTCTGACTCCATGCTGAAACTATTTCTTGGAATTGCTTTCCATTGCTTTTGTTATTATAATCATACCTAAATAACCTGCCTCAGAGAATCCTGCCCCTCTGCCTAACTGTTAAGTCAAAGTGTCTTTTATCAGAATCCTGTCCACCTGTGGATGGCAGGAAAGAAGATAGTAGAGTGAGCTTGGATGGGGTAACAATTTCAGTAACCACATAATATGCTTTGATAAAATCCAGCATGTATTTTTATTTTTAAAAAAGCACAAAAGCTGTTAGCTATTAGATTAGTAACAAAAAGGAATTTACCTAACAGACTGTCTACAAAGAAAATTAACAAAATACTTGACACTTCATTGTGAAAAGTTAGAACTATTTACTTGAAAGAGAAGATCAAGACAAGTGTGCACATGTCAACACAGAAACAGTTGTTGAAAAGGGAGGAACAAACTTTAAATTGCAGATTGTACAAGTGTCTCCAGTAAAACCACTTAAGAACATCTGCAGATAAAGAAGTAGAATGAAAAGAAAGTTCTGCAAGGTTGCTAGATAGAATCTCAACACACAAATCAATTGTGTTCCCATAAGCCAGCAGCAAATATGAGAAAATATGATTTTTAAGATAACAATAATCAAAAACATTGATTTGTTACCTAAGAATAATGTCAGCAAACAATATGTTGGACCTTTGTGGAAAACTTATAAAACTAAATTTAAAGGTCCTAAAGAAGTCCTATGGAGAAGGAAATGGCAGCCCACTCCAGTATTCTTGTCTGGAGAATCCCGTGGACAGAGGAATCTGGAGGACTACAGTCTGTGGGATCACAGAGTCAGACACGGCTGAAGCAATTTAGCACCCAAAGAAGTCCTCAATAAGGTAATTCTCTATCACATTTATAAGTAGACTGATTGAGTATATAATATCTTGAGCATGATATATTTGTTTTGAAATGTCCGTGCTCCCCGAAATTATCCTTAAATACAATGCAGGTCCAATGAGGCTGGCTGTATGAAACTTGGGTAGATCTTACAATGGATCTTGCAAGATGAGCAAACGTTTAGGAGTGGTTAAGAAATTTCTGTAGACAATGAACAAAAAAGGTGGAATTATAAACTACCAATCCTGTTCATAAAGTTGTAACAATTACGGCAATGATGCACTGTCAGGGGAGAGACAAAAAGAACAACCAACAGAGGGCCCATAAACAGACCCAACATACACCATCCTGGACGTGTGACCAAGGGGCTCCATGGGCAGAGGTGGTGCTCAAGTGTGTTTAAGACAATTGACTGCTGCCACTGCTGCTAAGTCACTTCACTCGTGTCCGACTCTGTGCGACCCCATAGACGGCAGCCCACCAGGCTCCCCCGTCCCTGGGATTCTCCAGGCAAGAACACTGGAGTGGGTTGCCATTTCCTTCTCCAATGCATGAAAGTGAAAAGTGAAAGTGAAGTCGCTCAGTTGCGTCCAACTCTTAGCGACCCCATGGACTGCAGCCTACCAGGCTCCTCTATCCATGGGATTTTCCAGGCGAGAGTACTGGAGTGGAGTGCTATTGCCTTTTCCAAAGACAATTGAGTACTTGATGCAATAAACACTGAATCAGATACTTCCCTCAAGCCATTCATACCAATAACTTCAAAGTAGATTAAAGCTAAACTGAGGAACAAAACATTAAAACGTTTAGAAAACATGTATCTATCTATATGACCTCTGGATAAGGAAGGCAGTTCTCAAGATACAAAGACCAGTCTTTAAAAAAAAAAAGTCAATACTGCAAACAACCTTAAAGTTTGGAACTTCCAAATAACAAAATACAACTTAAAAGCAAGCCAAAGCCTGGGAAGATTTTTAGTTCCTACAAATGACAAAAGATGGTAGACAGAAAATATATATTCTCTAACTCCTAACCATCCAATGAAGAGGAAGCAAAGGAAACGTGAAAATGAAACAGGAAGCTCAGTGACCAATAAACCTAAGAGTAGACTAATAACCTCCTTAATAATCATGGAAATTTATTTAAAGCAACATGGCACCATGGAAAACGGATCAGATTGGCAATAATGAAAAAGTCTGGCAATACCAACTGTTATCACATATGGACAAGGGGAACTTTAGAGGTGTAAATTGGTGCAGTCACTTGGGAAAGCAGCTTGGCCACTCTTATAAAGCTGAAAATGTACATTCCATACAGCCCAGTTGGCAAAGTTGCAGAGAACACACCACATACTGCCAGGTTATATAAAGTATTCAAACCCCAAATATCTGTATAGTGTATGGGTACATACACAGTATGTGTAATAGCAACAGAAATGCTAAACACTACATTTATGATGAAATTCATGATGGTGGAAAGACAAACACAGGACACTGTGTTTATCTGTGAATCTGTTTTCCATTAAGAAAATAAGATACAAGGTAAATACTGAGAAAGGTTAAGATTGTATAAAGCTGGTTTGGTGGGTGTTCATTAGATTACTATCTTTTTCTGTATGCTCAGAAGATTTCATCATTCAATAAAGAAGGTTAACGGGAAGTAAGGAAGTGCAGAAAGTAGGCAAAGAGAGCTCATTAGAGCGGTTTTGTCCTGGAGAGGAACAAAAGGGCTGGTAGCAGCTGGAGAGAGATGAGCACAGAGGGCTATTTTTTTAAAGTGGGTCATTCGAATCGTGTTAATATATTGATTGAAATACCTTCATGGCCAGGGAGACATTGCCTATGCAGTAAAGGAAACAAGATCATCCCAGGAACGAAGGTCTTGGAAAGACAAGAGACAATAGAATTTGTTTGGAGAGAGCTGGAGTTTGTCTCCGCCTTGTCATAGCAGAGAGGTGCAGGGAGAGAGTGGACACAGCAGGAGTGGAAGTTTTGTTGGTACAGATGCAGGCCTGCCCTTCTGATAACTTTTGTTTTCCTAATGAGGTATGATGGCAGGTTCGGGTTGCAGGGAGAAAGAAGGTATAAAGTTTAGAAAAGAGAAGCTGTGAAATCGACATCTTGAAAATCAGGAAGACAAACTTGCTGGGATCTCCATGCTGCCTTGAAAGACGAATGAAGCTGGTGGTCGTCATCCTAACGCGAACCCCTTCCCCAGGCCAGTGGGATTTTCTCCTGCAAAGTTCAGCAGCTCAGGCACTGGTATGAGGAAAGCTGATGATTAGACCCAACCAGGAAACAGTTTCCCCACGCAATAGAAAAAGGGAAAAGCAGGAAAACTGAAGATGTTTACAAGGATGTGGCTTTAAGCGTGGTACTGCAATGGAAACCGACTAAGGAGGACGTGCAGACAGAAATCACAGTATCTGTGGACTGGAGGACAAGATACAGTCAAGGAATCATTGCAAGGGGTCCCCTTGAAAGGGAAGCAGAAATTGTTGTGGGGTAAAGGTAGGATGAGGACATGCATTGCATTATGGTGTTTCCATGGCAATGGGGAGCCCAGGTGGAAAAATTAGTGGTTGTTGAAGGCGGGGGAGGACAGATGGGTCATGGAACAGAAGGGTCAGCATCTTAGATGTGTGATCAGTATAGATGTTAAATCCCCCAGAGGAGTCTTCAGGGAAGGAGGCAGGGTCACACAGGCAGGTCAGGAGACCACAGCCGTGAGGAAAGGGCACCATCTTCTTCATTTTACAGGGTTTGAAAATGTGGTTCAGCGAGAGTGAACCTCTAAGAAGACATTCACAGACTAATAGCCAGAGGAACCCAGAATGGCTGGCCCCCAAACACCACCCTTTTTCCACTAAACTTCTCAAGCAAGTTTCAACAGAGTAAACCTGAATAGCCATATACAATGGAATTTGATGCTAATCTGCAGTATCTTTTCTAGAAAGAACTGGTCATCACCACCCTTAACCCGTGTGACTAATGAGAAATAACCGGGAAGTCTGTAAACAAGTCCAAGCCCAGGCTGACCATCAACCCAGTGAATAAGTCTCTAGGGGCTGAGTCCAGACCTGTGATTTTTGAAAAATCTCCCCGGGTGAGTCTGAAACACAATCTGTACTGACTTGGGTTATTGTCAGTACAAAACCTCACCTACCTCTAAAGCATGAGTGGTTCTGATTGTCCCAAGGAAGAAATGTTCCAGCAGAACAAAGGCTGGAGTGCCCCTATTGGGAGTGTTTTTCTATCCATTCCTAAGCTTCTAGAATTCTTGCACTGAGCAGCCTGTATAGCAACTCCTTCCATTCTAAACTGCATCAAGAACATGTTTTTCTGTTTAAAATCTTGTGTAATCAAAACAGATTCTTAGTATTTGCTCATCTTGCCCAAAAGAGTCATTAAAATATCATTAAAATATCTACTATAAAATATTTTGGCTCATCGATAATATATCCTGCAAGATTATTACTTTAGAGATTGCTTATATTATGGGAGCCTCTGTCTTATCTCTTTCTGTCTCTGTCTGTCTCTCACACACAAACATATACATATTTTTCTCTTCCACAAGGATCAGATTTTGCAGCTTTGTGCATGAGTGAAAGCAACTTCTTAGGGACATGAAATGAGACCGGGTTCCCCGCTGAGTAGCACCAAGATCTCTCTGACCCTGTTTACCCTCCCTCTAGCCTAACTTCTCAGCTCGACCAGCACAGACATGATTCTTTAATCACATAAGCACAGGAGCTGCAATAATATTCATTTCACCTTTCCCTGCCCCCCAGGAGATGATATCATGCCTGCTCACCACAGGGAGACACGCCAGGCGCTACGGTAGGTGAGGAAATGGCCTGCAGGTACCTTGCTCCCGGAAAGATGATACCACCCCTGCCAGCCTCCACCAAGCTCATGCTGCTCCCCTCTCTGAGTAGGCAAGATTGCCTTCTCTTCTGTGCCCCACAGCCTCGTGCACGGCATGCGATTCACCCATCCATGCTGTCTGCACAGGTGAAGTCACAGACATCGGAGGCTCAAGAAGTCCCCAGGGTAGTGTATTATTAATGCAAAGTGTCTTTCATGTATCAATAGCTGACATGTGTAGAGTTTTTCCTACTTACCACGCTCTGGTCTAAAAGGTTTAAATGATTAATCTGTTGGTTTTGTTGTTTAGCTGCTAACTCACGTTCGACTCTTTTCTACCCCCATGGACTATAGTCTGCCAGGCTCCTCTGTTCATAGGATTTCCCAGGCAAGAATACTGGACTGATTGCCATTTCCTTCTCCAGGGGATCTTCCCAACCCAGGGATCAAACTCTTGTCTCCTGCATCGGCAAGCAGGTTCTTAATCCCTGAGCCCCGAGAGAAGTACTCTGACCTGTTGAGCCCTCACAAAAACTCTTATTGTTAGAAACTATTATTACAACTATTATTACAACCACTTTATGGATGAGAACACCGAGCCACAGAGAGGTGAAGTAATCTCCCCCAACATCAGACAAGAAGGAGGCAGAGATGGGGTTCAGACAGCTGTCCTCAGAGGCCGGATCATCTCCCCAACTCTGCTAGGTACCAGACCAGAGGTTGGTGAGTTTTTCCTGTAAAGGCCCAGTAGTAAATATTTAGGCTTTGTGAGCCATGGGGTCTCTGTTGTAACTCTAGACAACAGATAAATGAATTGTGTTCCAGTAACACTTACTGAAAAGCAGAGACTTCGCTTTGCCAACGAAGGTCCATATAGTCAAAACTATGGTTTTTTCAGTAGTCATGTACTGACGTGAGAAGTGGACAATAAAGAAGGCTGAGCACCAAAGAATTGATGCTTTTGAACTGTGGTGCTGGAGAAGACTCTTGAGAGTCCCTTGAACAGCAAGGAGATCAAATCAGGCAGTCCTAAAGAAAGGCAACCCTGAATATTCATTGGAAGGACTGATGCTGAAGCTGAAGCTCCAATACCTTCAGCCACCTGATGCAAAGAGTCGACTTGTTGGAAAAGACCCTGATGCTGGGAAATTGGAGGGCAAGAGGAGAAGGGGGGAATAGAAGATGAGATGGTTGGATGGCATCACCAACTCAATGGACATTGAGTTTGAGCAAACTCCAGGAGGTAGGGAAGGACAAGGAAGCCTGGTGTGCTGCAGTTCTTCAGGTTGCAGAGAGTGGAACACAATTTAGCAACTGAATAACAGCACATCATCTACAAAAGCAGATGGAGATGCATCTTTGGCTCCCAGGTGGTTGATCCCAGTGGTGCTCAAGTTTGAACATGCCTCAAAAACATTGGGAGACTTTGTTAAAAATCAAACTGGTGCTCAACACCCTCCCAAGGGTCTTACTCAGTAGGTCCTGGGCCAGGTCCAGGGTGGCATCTTTAACCTGCCTCCAGGTGATACTGATCCTGTGGGTCTGGGTACCACCCCTTGAGAATGATAGCCTACAGGAATCTTAGCATCACACAGCCTGCATCTTATCTTCTGTGGGTAAATCAGATTTGCTGTAAAATCTTACGATTCTTATGACTAAACCCCTATCAGCTCCTTCCCCTGGCAGTCTTTATTCTCAGGAATTTTGTTTTCAGGAACATCAGCTCTTCAAACCTGAACCAGATTTTATCTTCTTGGTATTCACAGTGCCCAGCGTAGTGGCTTATGTTACAAGAAGTTCAAAACTATTTTCTTGTAGAATGAAAGCAAAATGAATGAGTCTAGTGCTGCATTAGATTATTGCCAACAATTTTTGAATGTGACAAAAATAATAAGGATTTGCTCAAATTCAGAGTATAACATGGCCTAGTGTGGGGAAATCATGTGTATGGTACAGGAGCTCATTTTGCCCACTTTCCAAATTTAAGGAAAATCTACATTTTAAGACAAGTCCTGAATTTTGTCCAAATCACAAAAGATGTAGCTTACTCTGAGTTGTGATTCTCCATAAGAAGCCCTTGCCTGTCAAGGTATTCCTTAGAGATTGGAGACCAAAGAGTTGTAGGTTACTTATTTCACAAAAGGCATTAGCAATCTAGGCAGCAACAGATCTTATAGCTCCAAGACTGGGATGAGGCTGACTGGACCTGTCTAGAAATAACTGGAGCACAACGTACCTGCCCAGGTGACTCCCCCTCGGGGTAAGTAGCCAGATAAGTATGACAAAGAGCAAGCCACTTACAAATCTCAGTGCCCTGGCCAAACCTTAAGGGCATCAGGGCCTCCCAGTTCCCTTTATCTAGAAAAACAGGCAGGAAATCTAGATGTTCTCTGAAGTAGTGTGTTGGCCACAAAGGAGTGTGTTCATTCCAATTTTTCCTAACAGCTTAAGCACCAACCCGAACAACTTTTTGGTCACCCCAATATTTTAATTAAAAGGAAAAAGCATCTCCTTTGGTTTCAAAGCATGACTTTTCTTTCTCCCTCTCCACCCCCCAGCAATTCTGGGGGGGGGAAATAACTGAACGCAGCAGCAGAGTGAAGAGATTGCTCCCAGTCTTTGGCACACAAGCATCACGGTCTTCCTGCATCCAAATGTTAATTTGAACTGACAGAACACGCTCAGCACTTTCATTTTCTTTCGTAACAAAAGCGGCAAACTTCACTTCTAAGCATTTTTGTTCCCTGTTTAATGGCTGCCATTCCCGAGGTCGGCAAACAGATGGAGTTGAAGGCAAGAATGTATAATTGCAGATTAGGCAACTGCAAAATTAATATGACTTTGTTAATATCAAGATAAGATTTGAGAGCCAAAAGGGATTTTCAAGATCGTTGATCTTGAACTTCATCCCACAGATGAAGACGCTGAGGGCTGGAGTGATTATGTGTCCCTCTCGGATTCACAGAGCCAGCTGGGGACACAGCGACATCTGATGCTCAGCCTCCTGGCCCATAAACCAGTCCCCCCACCCCGGCACTGAGCTCCACTCTTCCCATTAATTCCTTACAGGAAAGGCTGTAGTTCGCCCCTCGCGGCTTCACCTTCCAATGGACGTGTATATGCACAGGCGCACACATGTCCATAATAATTGTTTGGCTACCTATTTGAACTTAGTCCTCTATTTTCAGATATTTCATAGTTTTACTTGGATCTCTTAACAACACATTGTACAAACACCATGAAAAAATTATTCAAGAAAGACTTAACCTAGCCACATGTGGTAATAAGGATTTCATTGAGCTTCAGATGACAGAGACCCAAAATAACAGGGGCTTAAACACTGGAGGCAAAGGAAAAATCAGGGCAATGATGATACAGTGCTTTCTAAATTCCTCTTGGGGCCTGGCTCCTCTCCAGGGCCACCCCTGGTGGGCTTCTTATGTCTTCATGAACCAGCATTGTTAACCATCACCCCAAAAATGCAGCCATGAAAGAAAGGAGGGGAAGAGAAAGGGAAAGCATACTCTTTCCCATGGGGACATGCCCTGGAGCCCACATACACATGACCTTGGCTGGAACTTCATAACAAGGTCAGATCTTGATTCTGGGGATCCATGTGCCAAGCTAAATATAGTATATGGAATTATGCACTGTTGATGAAACAACAGCTATTGCTTTTTGTGTTAGTTTTGCCTTGCTTGGCCTTTCTGGCCATCCAAACATCTATGCCTAATCAACTTCTCGGGCTTCCCAGGCGGAGCTAGTGGTACAAGAACCCACCTGCCAATGTAGGAGATGCAAAAGACGTGGGTTTGATCCCTGGGTTGGGAAGATCCCCTGGAGGAGGGCAAGGCAACCCACTCCAGTATTCTTGCCTGGAGAACCTCCATGGACAGAGGAGCCTGGCGGGCTACAGTCCATGGGGCCGTGAAGAGTCAAACACGACTGAAGCGATTTAGCACACACACGCAATCATCTTTTCATGAAGGACATACCAACCCCTACCCCAGGTGGATGATCCCATATTGTCACTGTGTTCACCTCCAAATATTCTTGGGCTTCCCTTGTGGCTCAGTTGGTAAAGAACCTGCCTGCAATGTGGGAGACCTGAGTTTGATCCCTGGGTTGGGGGAAAGGCCACTCACTCCAGTATTCTGGCCTGGAGAATTCCATGGACTGTCTTGTCCATGGGGTTCAAAGAGTTGGACACGACTGAGCAACTTTCACTTTCATTTCACTTTCTCCTCCAAACATGTGCTGCCTCCACCAAGTCCAGGTGTGGGCCCCTCAGTCTAGCAAGTATAAATAAAAAGATGAATTTCTGCCCATCCATTGTATTCAGTATGCAATGGTAAAGTAGAAACAAAAAGCTTCAATCAGGGAACAAATCTCTCAATGGAAGTCCAGCAGCAGCTACTGGTTCTTCGCTGTTGCTGCTCAGTCGCTCAACTGTGTCCGCCTCTTCTTGACCCCAGGGACTGCAGCACGCCAGGCTTCCCTGTCCTTCACTGTCTCCCGGAGCTTGCTCAAACTCATGTCCATTGAGTCGGTGATGCCATCCAACCATCTCGTCCTCTGTCGTCCCCTTCTCCTCCTGCCTTCAATCTTTCCCAGCATCAGGATCTTTTCCAGTGAGTCGGCTCTTCACATCAGGAGACCAAAATATTGGAGCTTCAGCATCAGTTCTTCCAATGAGTATTCAGGATTGATTTCCTTTAGGAATGACTGGTTTGATATTTTTGCTCTCCAAAGGACTCTCAAGAATCTCCAACACCACAGTTCAAAAGCATCAATTCTTTGGCACTCAGCCTTCGTATGTTCCAACTCTCACATCCATACTTGACTACTGGAAAAAGCATAGCTTTGATTATGTGGACCTTTGTCAGTAAAGTAATATGTCTATTTTTTAATATGCTGTCCAGGTTTGTCATAGCTTTTCTTCCAAGGAGCAAGCATCTTTTCATTTCATGGATGCAGTCACCATCTGCAGTGATTTTGGAGCCCAAGAAAATAAAATCTGTCACTGTTTCTGCTGTTTCCCCATCTATTTGCCATGAAATGATGGAACTGGATACCATTATTTTAGATTTTTGAGTGTTGAGTTTTAAGCCAGCTTTTTTACTCTCGTCTTTCACCTTCATCGAGACTCTTTAGTTTCTGTTCACTTTCTTCCATAAGGGAGGAAAGCTGTTTGTTACTAGTAAGCAAATCCCTTTGAAGAGTTCCTGGCCAGGTAGTGGAGTCAGCGTCTTGGTCCCTTTTTCTGGCCATACTGGGCAGAGGCCTCTGGAAGGAGATCCTGATCCCTTTCTTCCGTGGCTTTGTCTCCTGGGAGAGCCTTGCTGGTCTCTTAGCCTGTGCCGTCCAGCTGGGGCGAGCCCAGCCCCCAGCAGGTTAACAGTGGGTCACCGATCACTTTTGTACGCAAGCTCCTCTTGCGGCTGCCTTGACAACATCCTTTTCAACCTTAAAATTCAGCATTTTTATTTCCTTACCTCTGTGCTCTGCCAAAATTCTTTTCAAATAAATGGTGACTACTTTGAGGGTGTCTTAAAGAAAGAAGCTTCCAAGGTGGCACAGTTGGTTAAGAATCTGCGTGCTAATGCAGGAGACACAGGTCTGATCCCTGGATCAGGAAGATCCCCTGGAGAAGGAAATGGCAACCCACTTCTGTATTCTAGCCTGGAGAATCCCATGGACAGAGGAGCCTTGTGGACTACAGACCATAGGGTCTCAAAGAGTCAGACACAACTGAGTGACTAAAGAACATAAGGAAATTTCCTTTTTCTGGTCTCCCATTGTCTGACATGCGTGCTGCATGCTAAGTTGCTTCAGTCATGTTCGACTCTTTGCAATCCTATCGCCCTCCAGGCTCCTCTGCCCATAGGATTCTACAGGAAGGAATACTGGAGTGGGTTGGCATTTCCTCCTCCAGGGATCTTCCCGACCCAGGGATCGAACCCATATCTGTTAGGTCTCCTGCATCGGTAGGGAGGTTCTTTACCTTGAGTGGTACCTAACAGGAAATGCCTTATTCAAGGAGGGTGAGAACAACCTATGATCTTTTGCCCTTGCAGCCTTCCCTGAGCTGCCTCTGGTCACTGTCTCAGTTTGGGGTAGAGGCTGAATTTATCAGCCTTAAAACATCCCAGGAGGACCCTTAGTCAACTCAGTTGTCTGCAAATAAGTGAGTGTCTTCTTCAAGACAGAATGTGGCGTAGCAGAGCTGAGGTCCTTCCAGTTTTGGTTAATGTCTGGTGGCTCTAGTCTTAATTGGTCTCTCTTCATCTCAAGCAGCTGCTGGAACACAGTGGCGTCCTGGATCTTCTGATCATTTCCCTGAATGGTGGTGATGGCAGTGATGGCATGTGTTCTGCAACCAGGATCCTGCAGCAGACAGTGTCCCCGGATGTCTTGTTGGTGCATGACAAGCTTCACTAGCTTTCCAGCCACCATGATCTGTGTCTCTGCCACCTGCTAGCAGTATGTTTCCTCTAAGGCAATGACATCAATTTTAGGTTCTAACAAAGGCAACCTTGCACTTCCAGTAATAGAATTCTGCTCTACAGATTCGTCCAAACGTGGGACTTCTTTCTCACATAAAATCTGACCTGCTGTGTCTGTTCCACAAGATTACCATGCACCAGGCTCCTTTCTCCTGGTCCCCGCGTCGCGCCTTGTTAATTCTCTGGTCTTCATGACCCAACATTTCTTACCACCCGTGAGGAGGCAGAAGGCGGATGCTACATCCCTGGAGATTTCACACATCATTTCTGTGCAATCCTATTATTCAGAATTATATCTCAAGAATAAACTCATTCTTCAGCATGGCTTAGTGCCCAGACAAAACTCAAGGTTTTTATTGCTTGAGAAGGAAAGGAAGTTGATACTGTGGAACTTGAGTGGCCTCTGCCACACTGTGGAATCTTTTTAATGTGTGACATATATATTTATAAAAACAACCTGCAATTAGTTTATAGCTATAATTGCAGGAAAACTATAATTTTGGGTTTTTTTTTAACCTCTAAGTCTCTCTCCTCTAGAGTATTAGCAATACTGCCAGTGACGGAATTGTAGGAAACTTCTGTGAAGTATTAGGGTCATCTCATCTCCACTGTGATTTGATCTTCCTTCTGTTCCCAGACAGGGGCATCCTCCTTGGGTGATGCTGGGACAGGTGCTTCTTCTGTGGGAAATGATATTAAATCAAGTGAACCCATCTTTAGTAACTGCTCAAAGTTCTCATTTTGGATACATCCAGCTTAACTCCTTATTTTAACTTGCCCCTGAAACTTTTATTTCCAACAGACATGGTTTTCATTATTAGAATGTACATGGTCTTTTTGTAACAATATTGAGCTTACTTTCTGCTTTCTCTTACGGCATTAGTCATCCCAAGTATGCTAATTTTGTCCCCAGTATCCTATTTTTCTAGGTTCTGAGTCTATATTTTCTGCTGACTTGTGCACATGGTATTATAGATTGTTCTTTTGTGATTTTTAAAATTTAGATTGTGAGTTTGTGCTCAGTGGGTCTTTAGCAATGAAAACCCTGAGTGTCCTGAATTAAAATATGTCCCTTGCAGAAAGTTTTAGAAATCCCAGGAGTGATATCAGACTGGGGCTGTTTCTGTTGTTGCTAATTTTCTCCTTTGGGGATCTCATGCATAATAAAATCAAACTCCAAACCTTCATGAAATAAATCTCAGGGTTATTATTTTTAAGAGAAGAGTTTTTCTCACCATGAGCCCAGGAGAAATCACTGATTATCTCTGCTGATGAGTGAATGTTTCACATTCCCTTTCACATTTCCCTTTCCTACAATTTCCCTTGATATAGCCAATCAAGGGCTTTTGGGAGGGAGGAAGGGGGAGAAATGTCATCACATCCTCCTGCATGCCCTAAGGCCTTATTTCCTGTGACCTTGAAATCTAACCCCCCTGGTTATTGCTCATCAAGATAGGTGTGCCTCACCTGCTTCCTGCCCCGTTCCTGTAAAGCAACCAGGTGAATTTCTATTCTTTCTTTATTTTTAACCCTTGGGAGTTTCCTTACTTTGTTGTGAGCACAGCTCTGCATTTCAAAGCAGTTGGATTTATTTTTATCCAGCCTTTCCTGGTTTCTGCAGTGGGAGGAGTTTCTGAATACCTAGTGGGCCATGCCTCCATAAAAAGAAATCAGCTCCTCATTTCAGTTCATGCAGAAGTTAGGTGCTTCAACCCAATAAATTGCAACGAAAATTTAAAATAAAGAAAAAATAAGTTACAACAGAACTAAGAGAAAATGTTTGCAACATTTGTCACAGACAAAAGCTTAATGCACTCATTAGAAGGACTGTTGCTGAAGCCAAAGCTCCAATACTTTGGCAACCTGATGCAAAGAGCCAACCCATTGTAAAAGACACTGATGCTGGGAAAGATTGAAGGCAAAAGGAGAAGGCAGCGGCAGAGGATGAGATGGTTCGATAACATCATCAACTCAATAGACATGAATTTGAGTTTGCTCCTTGAAAGGAAAGCTATGACAAACCCAGACGGTGTGTTAAAATGCAAAGACATCACTTTGCTGACAAAGGTCCATATAGCCAAAGCTATGGTTTTTCCAGTGGTCATGTATGAATATGAGATTTGGACCATAAAGAAGGCTGAGCACTGAAGAACTGATGCCTTGGAATTCTGGTGCTGGAAAAGGCTCTTGAGAGTCTCTTGGACTGCAAGGAGATCAAACCAGTCAATCCTAAAGGAAATCAACCCTGAATATTCATTGGAAGGACTGATACTGAAGGTGAAGCTCCAATACTTTGGCCACATGATGCGAAGAGCTGACTCTTTGGAAAAGACCCTGATGCTGGGAAAGATTGAAGGCAGGAGAAGAAGGAGGTGACAGAGGATGAGATGGTTGTATGGCATCACCGACTTAGTGGACATGAATCTGAACAAACTCCAGGAGATGATGAAGGACAGGGAAGCCTGGCTTGCTGCAGTCATGGGGTTGCAAAGAGTTGGAGACAACTTAGTGACTGGAAAACAACAAGACAAAAGAAAATATTTGCAACATTTGTCACAGACAAAGGCTTAGTGTGTTTGTGTATCAGGGCACGCCTGGCTCTCTGAGCCAGATTCCAGGTGCTCCTGGAGATGGACAGTGGCTCTAGCTCTCCTTCCCAGACTACTCATCCCCTCACCGAAGCCTGGCAAGCTCTTGCATTCTATGGACTGCCATCCACAGGGGTTACAAGATTGGCACTACTGTTGTCTCACCCTAGGGAGCACAGGTTTTCTGTTCACTCCTGAGAGTATTCCTGATTACTGATGGCAGCTGTATGGCTTCCTGATATGGCACTTTGATGGTGTACGTAGACATGTGGGAGCCATCTCAAGATGGACAGAGGCGGTCAGAGAGCAGGAAGGGATGGCAAGTCACTAGCAATTAGCCTATCACAGGCATATTAGCCTGTGGTGGATTTCCACTGGGGTCTCCCAGAAGTAATAGCGAGTGAATGCTTTGCAGTGAGCTGATTCCTGGCAATCAGCTTGGGGGAAACTAAGCTCCTGCATTTGATTGGGTCCCTAAAGCAAAGAGGATTTTATACTGCCAAGATTTGAACCATCTATCTAGATGATGCTAAATATATAGAGTGCTTAAAAAAGAAAATCCCAAATAAAATATGAGTGAAGGATAATTCATAAAAGGAGCAAGAAAATAATGGATTGGCCAAAATTCTATGACCAACCTAGACAGCATATTAAAAAGCAGAGACATTACTTTGCCAGCAAAGGTCCGTCTAGTCAAAGCTATGGTTTTTCCAATAGTCACGTATAGATGTGAGAGTTGGACCATAAAGAAAGCCGAGAGCCAAAGAATTGATGCTTTTGAACTGAGGTGTTGGAGAAGACTCTTGAGAGTCCCTTGGACTGCAAGGAGATCCAACCAGTCCATCCTGAAGGAAATCAGTCCTGAACATTCATTGGAAGGACTAATGTTGAAGCTGAAACTCCAGTACTTTGGCCACATGATGCAAAAAACTGACTCCTTAGCAAAGACCCTGATGCTGGGACAGAGTGAGGGCAGGAGGAGAAGGGGACGGCAGGGGATGAGATGGTTGGATGGCATCGCCGACCCGATGGACATGCGTTTGAATAAACTCCTGGAGCTGGTGATGGACAGGGAAGCCTGGCATGCTGCAGTCCATGGGATCGCAAAGAGTCAGACACGACTGAGCGACTGAACTGAACTGAAAATGTTCATTCGGGTTTTTCCATGAGATGTTATGGCAAAACCCAAATGAATGTTTTGGCCAACCCAATAGATATTAAACATATATATTAATTTTGCTGAAAAATCAAACAACAATGAGGTATCATTTTCATCTACCAAATTGACAAAAGATTATCAAATATGTGTTTTACCCTCTTATTTTCTGACTAATGACTAAATGTATATAAATGTTATGAAGGGAAATATTTAGCGAGAGTTTTTAAAATGAACACTCCAGTTTCCTCCAAATATTTAAAGAAATAATAAGAGGTTTATCAAAGTTAGGGACCAAAGTTGCTTACATTACCATATGTAATGTAGATAGCCAATGGGAATTTGCTGTGTGGCTCAGGAAATTCAAACAGGGGCTCTGTATCAACCTGGAGGAGTGGGATGGGGAGGCAGATGGGAGGGAGGTTCAAAAGCGAGGGGACATATGTATACCCATGTCTGATCAGCATCACCAACTCAATGGACATGAGTTTGAGCAAACTCCAGGAGTTGGTCATGGACAGGTAGGCCTGGCGTGCTGCAATTCATGGTGTCGCAAAGAGTCAGACATGACTGAGCGACTGAACTGAACTGATGGCTGATTCATGTTGAGGTCTGACGGAAAGCAACAAAATTCTGTAAAGCAATTATCCCTCTATTAATAAATTAAAACATAGTAAAAAAAATAAAAGAAGCAAAAGGCCAAAAAAGTTGGGGACAGAGATAGCTACTGTGGCACTAGTATACACAATAAAAAGAAACAACTTAAATAGATTACAAAGGAAGTATAATCAAATCCATGTTTTTCATCCTTACATAGCTAGTACCTTTGAATCTCACTTTCTTCTCAAAGCCTATTTCAACTCATGCAGAAAAGCTTATGACATTCATATGAAAATTATTTACAACCTAATTATGCAATGACATAGAGAAATATACAGGTTGTAAAGCAATATGTAAAATATATAGTCCTAATTTTGTATTTGTACAAGTATTGGTGACACCTAGAAGTAGGTAGACACATGAGTGATTGTGGCTTTCCCCATCATGAATTCCTCCATTTTCTCAATTTTTCACAGCAAACATGGGTTATATTCATTGTCAGTGGAAAGGACAATAAAAGCTATCATTATGACTATATAGTCGCGATCAGTGGGTTTCCGTGCCTCTAGAGATTTCACTCCCATTTCCCCCGCTGCACGTGTCTGGAGAGGCGCTCACAGGGAGGCCGGTTCCGTGTTCCTCTGACCAGGGCTGGCCCTTCCTGGTCACTGCCCGCTGCAAGGACCATCCTTGGGGATCACGTGGGCTCTGGCCTTGGAGGGGCCCCACTCACAGCCAGGGCTCCCTGAGTTGCTCCACATTACTGAAGACTCTGGTTTCACATTTCTTTTTTCTTTTTCACTTGTTCTTTTTTTTTAGATTTATTTTTAATTGAAGGATGATTGCTTTACATTACTGGTGTGATCTCTGCCACACGTCAACGTGAATCAGTCACAGGTGTATGGACGTCCCCTCCCTCCTGTAGCCCCTCCCACCCCTCCGCACCCCTCTAGGCTGCTACAGAGCCCCGGCGTGAGGCCCTTGAGTCACACAGTTTCCATCGGCCCCCTGTTTCACACACGCTCACGTATAGGCGTCCATGCTGCTCTCTCCATTCGTCTCCCCCTGCCCACCCCTCGCCCCGTCCATAAGCCTGTTCTCAATGTCTGTGTCTCCATTGCTGTTTCGTTTTCTTTCATTTGTTCTGGATCGTCTCTTTCTGAGTTGCTCTGCTAGTTAGCAGTTTCATCACTCTTCCTACTGAGGTGCCCGTACGTGTGAAGTTCAACCAGATGAAAGTGCCAGTAGTTAACAGTTTTTTGCTTTCATAGAAAGCACTTTCAACTGGCTTAACCTACTTCAATTGTATCTGTTCCTCATTTACTGGAAAAATCTTTCTCCTGATTGATTAGATGTTCTCGTTAGCTGGTTGCCCCACATAAGCAGTGATGCTGGGCAGAGCTACATGAGGTCTGAGCGGCACTTTCACAGGAACACAGTTTGGTTGGTTTTTAATCAGTATTTTTAGAATAATGCTTTCCCACTAATCTACACCATCAGCTTAGAGGGTCAGGTTGGAGTATTGACACTGAAATCAGCTTTCATATATATATATATATATATATATATATATATGCACATACATATATATAAAAGAACAGTTTCCACCTGCCTTCAGTTTAAAGGAATAAGCCTGAAAAGAAAAAACAGAAAAAAAAAAAACTTTTACATTTTATACATTGATTAGACTTGCTAGGTATTTCAAATAAATTTTAATTCAAATGTTAAAAGTTACAGATGACTGGAAATAATGTAAAAACACAGAAAATCCAATTTTAAAATACATAGTTCATGTTGGAGTAAAAGAAATATGCATCTCAAATTATTCCTGAATTTTTTCAAAGAAGGATAAAATAAAATGTAATCTAGAAACAAAAGCAGAGAGATGTTACCAATTCTTGGGCAACAATTAGCAAACAAGTCAAGCAATTACTCCTTAAAATAATCTGTATCCTCTTTCTAATATTGTATTGCTTTTAATCTTGGTGCAAAGTTATGATACAAAGTATTCCTGGGCTGGCAGTGGGGATGTCAAGTCTAAAATATAAAAAAAGAGGTTTGGGAGCCTTCAGTTCATACCTGGCTGGACAGGCTCGGAACAGGTTTGCAGGGATGGATGGAGAAGATAAAGTGCAAGGATTGAGCCCCAGAGCCCAGAATTCAGAGGTGTGGGAGGTAGAACCAGCAATGGACTTAGGAATGCCTGATGAGGTAGGAGGAAACCCAAAAGGCTCAGCGTCCTGGAAGCCAGGTCCAGGAAAAGACAGAAATCAAATCCATATATGCCGCTGTGTGAGCAGTCCATCAGTCGTGTCCAGCTCTTTGGACCCCATGGACTGCAGCACACCAGGCTCCTCTGTCCTTGGAATTTTCCAGGCAAGATACTGGAGGGGATTACCATTTCCTGCTCCATCGATGCTGCTGAGACGCCAGTTAAACAAAGAAACAAGTGCCCACTAGATTTAACCATGTGAATCAATAAAATCTGTTACTGAGATTAGAGCGACAGAAATCTGAGAAATGGTGAGAAAAGTGAAGGACTGCAGACCACTTTTCGAAGTTTTCTTGCAACTAACTCCTAATGTTATAGACAGTAGGAAGAGGAAGAACAGGCTCACTTTACTAAATATTTAAAAATATCATTATAACCAACAAGCTGTTACAGAAAAGATGCTCAATCCTCACACTGGGGGAAAAAAAAAAAGATACTTTTAATGCAAGATGTTACCAGTTAGGAAAAAGCACCAAATAAAACATGTCTGGTATCTTTTCGAAGGTTTTCCTATAATTGCATGAGAATCTACAGTTTTCTCAAAATGTATCTCAAAAGTTAACATTACAACGATCTCAAAAAAGTTAAAAAGTGACACTTTTGATAAGAAAAGGCCAGGTTTGAATCTAATATTAGAACTCCTTCAAGCTCTGATTCAGATGGGGGAGAAAGGACTACCAATATCATTTGCAGGAAGAAGTGCAAATGAAAATTTAGGGCCTCGGGTTCAAGAATGATTAAGAATCTCAAGATGTGGCCGGCAGAGCATTAACGCAAGGGTGACTGTGTGACTGCCTGCTTGTACAGCCCCTTCCAGCAGGATCAGGGCTGTGTGGCTGGGTTTCCCAGGGCACCAACGCTTTGCCCACATATGGGGCAGAAGGGGAGGGAACAGCAGTGGTGGGCTTGCCAGCTGTCAGCGGCCCCACATCAAAAATGGGGTCAGACTTTTTATTCCATGCTCTCACCTCCTCCAAGCATTTGTCCACAGGTTAACTTCTCAGTGATGTCCCACCTGATGGGTCCATTTAAAATGTCACACCCCTCATACACCGTGGACTCACTTCCAAGGTGGCTCAGCAGTAAAGAACCTGCCTGTCAATGCAGGAGACCCAGGTTCGATCCCTGGGTCATGAAGATGCCCTGGAGTAGGAAATGGTGACCCACTCCAGTATTCTTGCCTGGAGAATCCCCTGGACAGAGGAGCCTGGTGGGTTATAGTCCGTGGGGTTTCAGAGGGTCGGACACGACCGAGCAACTGAGCATGCAGACACATAACCTAGTTCCTTCAGCCTCACCCCATGCCCAGGGCACGTATCACTTTATCACAAACTGTACTTTCCGTTTTTATTAGAAAAATAATATTTTCACTAGAAGATAAGCTCCATAAGGACATTTTCATCTGTTTTGTCCTGAAAACAGCACCAAGCTGATATTTGGTGCTCAGTGGTATTTGTTTTTGAATGAAGGGATGGATGGATAAATATAGGGTCTAGCAAATCGGTCTTAATGAGAGTGTTAGTCGGTAAGTCGTGTCCGACTCTTTGCTACCCTATGGACTGGGGCCCACCAGGCTCCCCTGTCCATGGGATTCTCCAGGCAAGATTACTGGAGTGGGTTGCCACTCCCTTCTCCAAGGAATCTGACCCAGGGACCGAACCCAGGTCTTCTGCATTGCAGGCAGATTGTTCAGTGTCTGAGCCACTAGAGAAGCCCCACAGAAGCCCTGGCCCAGAACAGCTAGTCTCCCCTTGAGCACGAGTCGTGAGTCTTCAATTACACTAGCGGGGCCTGGCTCCTGCCTCTCTCTGTGGTCCTCTTTCAAATGTAAGCATTGCAAGGGTTGAAGAGTATTTAACGCTAACATCGTATCAGCGTTTTACTGCTTTTGGTCCCAGATGGTAGAAAGACTCACAAAGCCAGGAAGGGTGGAAATGTCATTTTTAAAGTTGAAAACTGAAAACAGCAAAACTTGGAGTGTTACTGGGCAGAAGAGTAGGCAATACTGTGAGAGCTGATTTCACAAAAGCAGTCATCAAGCATCATGGTGAGATTTTAACGCAAGATGCTCAAGCAGCTCTCACTCTGATTGTTAAAGTGTGAGAATGATTGGCTGTAAGAGAATTTATTCCTCCAGGGAACCTGAGACTCCTGGATGGTCTGGAGGGACCAGGGTACTTAGGGAATAATGGAGGAGGGTGTGGGAAAGAGGAGGGCTATTAAAAGAAAAACATCTTTTCCCCAGGTTCCAGCAGCAGCAGCACCGATCACCTGAGTCTAATTGGAAAAGCACAGACTTTGGATCTCACTTCAGGTGAATGGATGAAATGTCTCGTGTTGATCCATCTTTCTTCTCATGTCCACATCTATTGAGCTTCAGAAATAGAAAGAAAGTGAAAGTGAAGTCACTCAGTCATGTCTCCAACTCTTTGCGACACCGTGGACTGTAGCTTACCAGGCTCCTCCATCCATGGGGTTTTCCAGGCAAGATTACTGGAGTGGGTGGCCATTTCCTTCTCCAGGGGATCTTCCCGACCCAGGGATCAAACCCGGGTCTCCTGCATTGCAGCCAGATGCTTTTCTGTCTGAGCCACCAGGGGGAAGAGCTAAATGAAGTGTTCCTGCCCGGGGACTTCTCTGCTGGTCCTGTGGTTTAGAATCCGCCTGTTAATACAGGGGACACAGGTTTGACCCCTGGTCTGAGAAGATTCCACATGCAGTGGGGCAACTAAGCCTGTATTCAGTGACTTACCGAGCTCTCGCACCCTGGGGCCCAGCTGCCGAGTCAAGAGAAATCACTGCAGTGAGAAGTCTGAGCCCCACAGCTAGACAATAGTCCTCCCACCGCAATGACCCAGCACTGCCAGAAGTAAATAAACAGATAAAAGCTTCTTCCAGGATGCCCACATGTTACTGTGTCTCTGCCCACATGATGCACCAGGGTAAGTGAAGCTCACACTTCCATGGCACTGAACCCCCTGTGTTTCTTTAGTCTTTAGCTTCTGATTCATGATTAAGTCTGATTTATGGACCTTCTCGCAGTTGCTTACTGGAGCAAGCGAAGAGAGTAAAATGAAGTTGGATAAAGGAGAAGAGGAAATGAAGTGAGCTCATCTGACCCAACCTGGTACTTGCCTGTATATGTCAGTCTCTCCAGTGGATGGTCCCGATTCTGGAATTTCGATTTGCTCCAGTCCTGAGGAAAGCCTGCAGTCTTTCACCCCCTGCCCTGGGTCACTTTCTCCATTTTGCCAATCATCTCTGTGGATTAGGGAGAAGGCTGTACCTCAGTCTTCATACAGGATGAAAAAGGAGACACACCAAGGAATTATCACGCCTACCGTTGAGACATAAACATGTTAAAACAAAAAGCAAAAACTCATTAATCACGGGAAATGAGTATGAGTTTTAGCCTAGACATATATGGTTGCATGTTTAAATAAAAGGGTGCCACACATGATACATCAGTCTTCAGGCTTCTGAATCGGTCATAACTTAGAGGAGAAGGCTTCCCTGGTGGCTCAGATGGTAAAGAATCTGCCTGCAATGCAGGAGGCCGCAGTTCGATCCCTGGGTCAGGAAGGTCTCCTGGAAGAGGGAATGGCAACTCACTCCAGTATTCTTGCTTGGGGAATCCCGTGGACAGAGGAACCTGGTGGACTACTGTCCATGGGGTCGCAAAGAGTCAGACACGACTGAGCGACTAACACTTCACTTTAGTTAGCAAGAGAAGAAAATCTCTACACCCTACTCAGCCAGAGCTGGGGAAGCATCCCACAGTCATACTCAGGGGTTTTCTTAGATGGTTAGAACACTTGCTAAGGAGCCTTGTGTGTTTCAGTAGCCTTGAGAGGCATGATGGTAAAATTCCAACATAGCAACTCTATCAGTAACTCTCGGAAAGAATTCAAGAATCACGCGACCCTACCCCAGGGGGAGGAGACGTGGCAGAGTTTGCCTGGCCTACGTGACCGACCTGTGCCCCCACCTCCTCGCAAATGGAGTGATCACTGTATGCTTTTTCTCCTAAGGTAACTTCTTGGCTATTAGTTCATTTTTGTTGTTGCTCTTGTTCACGCGTCTCCAGGTGAGACCTGATGGAGAATCTCTGATTGAAAGGGGCCTAGGGGATATTTTCCTCTGCAACAGGGTGACGTGTGTTGTGTGCTGAGGTGGGTGATTGAGGGAGTGCACTGGGATAGCTCATGCTGTTAGCTATCAGCCCCTTCTTACTACAGAGGAATGTCTTCCTCCACACCTACTGGCAAGTCTTCCGTGTGACTTGCTGTGGCCGACAGGTGTGAGCTGACACCATGTAGGCTATACCTGAGTGAGACCTCCAAGAGCCTCTGGATGTCTGCCCCATCTCTGGTTCCTCTCCTGTAGCCACGCCCATGGCACGTCCCCACCAGGGGCCATTCCTCCAGCTCTGGGGTAGGAAAGAAGATACCTGAAACTCACCCACCAAGGACATCAAGGGTTCATGAAATATAAGCCAGAGTTTCAGGCATGGTTCCTACAGCAAATTCTGAAAATGGATGGATGGATTCTGGAACAACTGAGCTCTTTGTTTAGCTGATTATTCCCATAAGGAGTGGAAAGCAATGCTCTCTGCCTATGAAGCATCATGTGCAGTGGCCAAAAGGTTTTGTCAATGAAAGTTTAAAGAATCTGAAGATGGAGGGCTGGCAGCATATAAACAGCACATGTGGACCACAAACTGCAAACTGGACTGAAGTGAAGATGTTCCCTGCTCAACTATTGTTTGCCTATAATCATCATGTTGACTTAAAACACACTCACGGCCTAAAAGTTGAGGACTATGTTTCATTTGGCAAGAATGTTTAGGGCTTCAAGCCCAGGAGGGGCTTCCCAGGTGGCTCAGTGGTAAAGAATCTGCCTGCCAATGCAGGAGACCCAGGTTCGATGCCTGGGTTGAAAAGATCTCCTGGAGAATGAAATGGCCACCTGCTGCAGTATTCTTGCCTGGGAAATCCCATGGACAGAGCAGCCTAGAGGGATCACAAAAGAGATGGATATGACTTAGCAACTAAACAACAATAGCAACAAGCCTGGGAAACAGCATCTAAAGTAATACTGAGACAACTGCTCCAAGGACAGAAGGGAAGGGGAGTCAGGTTATGTAAAAATTTTGTAACAAAGAACAGGTAGTCTGAACATCAAAAGATTATTGTTGATTAAAGAAAACCAGATATCTCAAGTTAAGGAATTTAGGGCTTTTTTATGTGTGGGAGGACGCAAGAGTCGGGACTCACTGAAATTCTTCCTCTGATAGACACCTCGGCTATCTGTGGCCAGTATCCTGGGTTTTCACATCCTTCACTTCCTTAGAGCTCACCACGGGGAGTGGCTGCAGTTTGATGGCTGCTAGATGGCAGGCATACTTCTCCTTCCTGAGTTTCCTCAGGCCTCACTGGTTCACACTGGAGAGCTGCAATCGATGACAACTGTGAGATCTTTTGTTCACTAATACGGCAGGGAATATTACATGTCTAAGCCACATTATTAGAAATCTTCATGCTTTTGAATTTAGGAGTACCCTAGCAATTAGATGGAGCAGGAAATGGCAACCCACTCCTGTACTCTTGCCTGGAAAATCCCATGGTCAGAGGAAACCTGGTAGGCTACCGTTCATGGGGTTGCAAAGAGTCAGACGTGGCTGAACGACTTGACTTACTTACTTACTTACTTACTTAGCAATTAGAACTTGCTCTCTATGTAACTGTCATGTGTGCCTTTTGTGATTTTCTCAGGAATAATCAAAACTGACTTCTTCAAAGATGAATCAAACTTCAGAAGTTTTTTTAGCTGGATGTTCGTAAATTTAGAATGAGAAGTCCACCCATAACAGATTCAAGTGTGACTTATTTTTTCTCCTGTTTTGTATAAGTTAATTTTAGAGCAGAGTTGACACTCTGGTATTTTGTCCTTTTCCTCTCTTTTTTACCCCAGATAAAAATATGAAGACTCAACAGATTCCTTTTTCTAAAAAAAAAAAAAAATCAGTATTCAAACTCACATATTCAACGTCATTTGTATAAATTGCCAGCAAATCTGTTGCCCTCCTGTGATCACTGGGCTCTAAACGGAAGTTTGATAAAGCCTGTCAGTGCACTTGTTAGAGCATCAGTAACCTTGGCCTTTAGGAGGGAGGCTGAATGAAGATGGATGGGTGGCGGCGACGGCCCAGCAGGCTCTTCTCCTGCCAATTGTGGATGCCAACACACTGCCAGCGGCAATGCTACCCAAGTGCAATTAACAGATGCCACGGCCAGAACAACTGTTCGTCTCACTCTCTGCCATCACTCTGACTTTGCTGCTAACTCTGAATCACTTTAATAATGTGACCTGCTGCTATTTTCGTTTGTTTGACACATCTTGGAGTGACAATATTTCCCAAAGAATTATCCATAATGTGATTTTTTTAAAAATCCATAGTTTACTTGTGCAAGTTTTCAGTATTTTTAGTTGTAGAAAAATGCACATGGTTGAGTGGAGTTCTGGCCATAAAAGAGGCACTTTGGACTCTCCCAGTCAATAGGAAAATATAACAACACATGTACCTTATGTTTTCTTAAATATAGTGTTGGTTGTTCAGTTGTGCCTGACTCTTTGTGACCTCATGGACTGTAGTCCACCAGGCTCCTCTTTCCATGAAATTCTTTTAAATAGCCATTCCCTTCTCCAGGGGATCTTCCTGACCCAGGGATTGAACCAGGATCTCCAGCATTGCAGGTGGATTCTTAACCATCTGAGCCACCAAGGAAGTCCTTAATTTTAAACACTTTGCATTTTCTTAAATATAAAATGTCACCCTACCGTTCATTAATTTACTTAAATGGTTTTTGACGTATATATATTTTCAATCTGGGTCTCTGTTTTATTAGGGCAGTACTATAACAAACCTTGCAATTGGGTTAAGACAATTTTTTTTTCTTGTTCACATTACTGTCCAATGAGTAATTCCTGGTGAGTAGGCAGTTTTCCTCTACCTTGTGATTCAAAGGCCCTACTGCTTTCCATCTTGTCCACCTTTCCTGGCGCTGTGGTGGATCCCTGAAACATTGTTTTCAACCAGCTGTTGTTGCTGTTTAGATGCTAAGTCATATTTGACTCTTTGTGGCCCTGGGGACTGTAGCCCACCATACTCCTCTGTCCATGGAATTCTCCAGGCAAGAATACTGGAGTGGGTTGCCATGCCCTCCTCCAGGTGATCTTCCTGACCCAGGGATTGAACTCATGTCTCTTGTGCTTCCTACATTGGCAGATGGATTCTTTACCACAGAACCACCTGGAAAGCCCTTTCAACCAGTAGAAAGGCAAAAAGACAGTGGACAGGGCTCCTCTGCTTCCTAATTACCCCAGTGACAATGTGACACACCTCACTTCTGCTCATTGTGGAGAAATGGTTCATGGCCACACCTGGATAGAAGGCTGAGCTGAAAAAGGTCCTAAGTTGGGCAACCACCTACCAAACATGCATCCATATTGTGGAAGAAAGAGCACAGTTTTGGGTTTATAGCTAGTTTTTCTGCCACAATCACCTGGAGGTGTAATATATTTGATGTTTTTCTTCCATACATTTATAAACACAGATTTATAATATAAATTCTTATGTCAATGTTACTTCAACTCTATTTTGAAATTCAAGCAATAACGTCTGCACATGGCACTGAATTATTCATAATCTGACTCCATCTTTCCATACAAATAGTTTGTATTCTAGTTCTCAAAGCCTGTTGTATAAACACTTGCCAATTAAGGCTCATCTAATAATATAACTGGGCCCATTTGGAGAGTTCCCGTCTATATTCATGATTTGGGCTTGAGGACAATCATAATGCCATGGAAATCACACACTCTTTTTCTCACATACTATAACATTACTAAATCTGCTGATGCCAGCAACTTATTCCCTCAGAAGGAATTTGGAATCCACCATTCTTCTGCCAGTGTAAAATATTTACTTATCTATAATTGTTAATGTAAATTTGTTAAGAATTTTCCAAAGGGAAATTAATTATGTTAACTGATTCTCCACCTTTCTCTCTAATGTGTTGACCTTGTTGTTCATTTTCTCAAAATGCTCTGGTTTATTGGTCAATCGGGGAGCCTTTCTCCAAGCAGTGTCCTGTCTGTGAAAGTGGAAAAACTGAGCTGGCTTTCCTGGGGGGATGCCCTGACTCACAGCCCCAAAGACCACACTCCCCCCTTCCCAACTCCCAACTACTTCTGGTGCTCAGGGGACCCAGCAGCTCTTCAGCTTTCTAAGGGGCAAACAGTCAATTTATTGAACAAAAGCACTTCCTTCCTGTTCCTTTATCTTCCCAAAGTAGCTCTCTCAGAGATACACACCTCAAGAAAAGGGGAAATTTTTCCATACTAATGACTTGATAGTAAGTCAGATTGGTTTCCAATTTTTTTCAACCAAATTAAAGGAGAGTTTAATTGAATTATCAGCCCATAGAACATTAAAAGTAATTTTTGATGATAAATAGTAATGTGATTTCTGCAGTGTAGCTTGGAAGAGTTCAAAGAACTGTGCAACATTGTTATAACAATTTTCTTCTATTTCCATCTATTTATATGGATGAATTTTCTAAGTATTTAAATTTATAAAAGTGCAGAACAGGAATAGAATTGACACTGAATCACTTTTCATTTTAGCAATAGGTAATATTCACCCAGAGACATATGAACTAAAAGAGGAAAAGAACAAAAAAGAAAAGAAAAAGAAGGAAAAAAAAATCACCCATTTTGCTAATGATGCAGTTTTTCAATAAAATCTTATGTTCTTTCTTACAATTATCAAAGTTTGTGAGACATTTTCATTTTTGTTCCATTATGCAATAGTAATTACTGGAATGCTAACTAAATCCAGAAGTAATTATTCAAAATGTAGAGCAGGGTGTTTAAAGTATCACATGATATTTTAGAAAATTAAATTTAAATATAGACCCATATTTATATTGTGGAGAAGTAAAATGGAAATGCAAATTTAATGAGAAAAAGAAATAAAGTAAAACTTCTCCTGTAAGAGTTTGCTCACATAGTATTAAAAACAGTTGGTAGTAGCTGTCAAATCACTTTGTGATTGAGATTCCATAGAATATATTTAAAGGAGAAAATATTAGGATTTAATCTAAGTTAGATTAAATGTTAGCAACATTTGAAATGATAACCTTGCAAGTGTTTAAATTTATGATAAGGCATTTTGGATATTAATTCAAACATGTGTAAAGGGAAACATTCACAGATTCGACATTCTGCTGGGGAAAATATTTGAAGATGCCAGTCCTGATGTTGGGTACACTTCTGTATCAGCATGCAAAAGGTTGGACCAAGAGCATAGAGGTGGAGCATGTGCAAATCTTCTCATCTCTACCCAAAGTCCCCAGGGCTGAAGCTGTGTCTTTACAAAGGTATAGGGTACCTGTATCATAGAGTACATAACATCCTGTGGTGGGCTAAGGGTGGTTACCAATTCTCTTTTTTTAAATCAATGTTTATTGGAGTATAGTTGTGTTAGTTTCTGCTATAGAGCAAAGTGAGTTAGTTATACATATACCCACTCTTTTTTAAGGTTCTTTTCTCACAATAGTCATTACAAAGTAGAGTTCCCTGTGCTAGAGAGCAGCTTGTTATTAGTTATCCATTTTATAAGTGTGTATATGGTCCAACTCTCACATCCATACATGACCATTGAAAAAACCGTAAGGATGTGAGAGTTCGATCATAAAGAAGGCTGAGTGCCGAAGAATTGTTGCTTTCGAATTGTGGTGCTGGAGAAGACTCTGGAGCATCCCTTGGACTGTAAGAAGATCAGACCAGTCCATCCTAAAAGAAATCAACCCTCAGTATTCATTGGAAGGACTGATGTTGAAGCTGAAGCTCCAATACTCTGGTTGCCCGATGTAAAGTGCTGACTCATTGAAAAAGACTCTGATGCTAGGAAAATTTGTGGGCAGGAGGAGAAGGGGACAACAGAGATGGTTAGATAGCATCACTGACTTGTTGGACATGAATTTGAGCAAGCTGCAGGAGGTAGTGGGGGACAGAGGAGCCTGGCGTGCTGCAGTTCATGAGATCACCAAAAGTCTGACATGACTTAGCAACTGAACAGCAAAAGAGGGTATATGTCCATCCCAATTTCCCAACATGTTTATGTCCTTTGAAAGGTAGAGTCCATTGCCCTTGTCCTTGAATCTGGGCTGGAGTGTAATTGGTTTTGGCCACTAGAAGGCAGTGTAAGTGACACCCCAAACTTTGAGCCTGTGCCTTGAGCAAAAGCTGCAGCTTTTCTTCAATAGTCTTGGGATTCACCCTTTCAAAATTCAGCTGCCTTGCTGAGAAAACCCAGATGAGTCACAGGGAGAAGGTTGTGGAGGGGACCTGAACCATCTCAATTCAAGGCCCCAGCTGACACCAAGTGGAGTAGAAGAATCACCCTGATGAACCCATCAGCCCACAGAACCATGAGACAGTTCACTTGACACCGGTCAGAATCGCCATTATAAAAAAGTCTACAAAGATAAATGCTGGAGAGAGTGTGGAGAAAAGAGAATCTAGTGGGAAAGCAAATGGATACAGCCACTATGGAAGACAGTGTGGGGATTCATTAAAAAATCCCACTACTGGGCATTTACCCTGAGAAAGTCTTAATTGAAAAAGACACATGTACCCACATGTTCATTGCAGCACTATTTACAATAGCTAGGACATGGATGCAACCTAGATGCCCATCAACAGATGAATGGATAAAGAAGCAGTATCTATGATGGATGATTACTCAGCCGTAAAAGGAAGCATTTGATTCGGTGTTAATGGGGTAGATGAACCTAGAGCCTTATACAGAGTGAAGTAAATCAGAAAGAGAAAAACAAATATCATATTTTAACACATATATATGGAATCTAGAAAGATGGTTCTCATGAACCTGTTTGCAATACAGCAGTGGAGATGTGGACACAGAGAACAGACATACGGACGCGGGGAATGAGGGGAGGAGAAGGTGGGATGAATGGAGAGAGTAGCATGGAAACGTGCCCGCTACCGTATGTAAAATAGTCAGCCGTGGGCTTTCGCTGTGTGACTCCAGGAACACGAACCAGGGCTCTGTGACCACCTAGAGGGGAGGGATGGGGTGGGAGGGGGGAGGGGGGTTTAAGAGGGAGGGGACATATGTATACCTATGGCTGATTCATGCTGATGGATGGCAGAAACCCACACAACATTGTAAAGCAATTATCCTTCAATTAAAAACAAAAATTTTTATAAAAGAAAAATATATAAATGGTGACTGTTGCTTTAAGTCATAAGTTTTGGGGTCCCTCCTTGCATAGCACTAAGATAATATATACATCAGTATAGAGAAATCCAGAAATAGTACAATATGGGTAGTCATGATCATAAATAGCCTCACATCAATTCAGATCAAGTTGTCACTAAAAAGTTCACTAGGCCATTTCTTGTAACCACATGAGTTATGAATAACATGGTTCCTGAAGAATTTTGAATTTTAGAATTGGGGATACAGGATTGAGATTATGAATATGTAGTTTACAACCCAGCTGAAATCCTCTATAGTGAGTGAAGTGAAGTTGCTCAGTCGTCCGACTCTTTGAGACCCTGTGGACTATAGCCTAGCAGGCTCCTCTTTCCATGGAATTTTCCAGGCAAGAATACTGGAGTGGGTTGCCATTTCCTTCTCCAGGAGATCTTCCCAACCCAGGGATCGAACCCAGGTCTCCCTCATTGTAGGCAGACGCTTTACCATCTGAGCCACCAGGAAGCCCCTTAAATCCTCTATAGTTTTTGTCTAAGAAACTGCAACTAATAACACCTGTCACAGGTTCCCTATAACCTGATAGATGTCACTGTACATTCAGAGACACCGTTCCTCATGATTTTGTATCTTTTCTTGCTGCCATACTAGGATGTAAGCTCCCATGAGGTGAGGAAATATCCTTCTGTTCCCTATGTTTCTGGTAATTTTGAGCATTTTTTTTTATACCCAAAGATAGAAACTTGCCATTTTCACTGTTCCAATGTCTCACCTTTATTATGTATGTGTAGAATTAGCCCCATTTTGTAGATGAAGAAACTGAGGCCCAGAGAGGTTAAGTAAGCTTCCCAAGTCACACAGCTAATAATAGACCACGATGTCTAGATTTGAACTTGGGCAGGTGAGATTAGGAACACTACAAATATAGCCTGCATTTTATAGAACCACCACCTGAGCCGGCCAACCCAAAGGGTAGGCATTTCTCAAATGCTGCTGCTGTTAAGTCGCTTCAGTCGTGTCCGAGTCTTAGTGACCCCATGGACTGCAGCCTACCAGGCTCCTCCATCCATGGGATTTTCCAGGCAAGAGTACTGGAGTGGCTTGCCATTGCCTTCTCCATTTCTCAAATGAGAGGGGGGTTATATATGAACCTGTGCTTTTTTCCCTACAAAAACTTGATGCAATTCACAGATCTTTATAAAGCAACCAAATACTGTATTAGTTACCCAAAGCTATGCCAAGATGATTGACTATTGACGGAAATCACTCACAAGTAAATATATGGATATAAAAATGCATATTGCTCAATTAATTTTGTTGAATCACTGCATGAAGAAACTCCCAGTTTGATTTCCCTGCTCATCTGTCAAGGAGCTCACAATCCCCTTCATTAAGAAGATAAAACGTGGATCCCTCAAAGTCGACACTCTTGTTAAAAAGAGCACAGTCCAACAAGAGCACACATTTAAAAGAAATAAAAGCTTTAATAACAACCAAAGTGTGCCTAAATAATGAATAATGCTTACCAGGCAGAAGCTTGACCAAAGTATTTTTTTCTTTACACATTGCTGTTATCCTTCCTCCTTTCCAAGACATCACAGACCTTCTCAATGCTCCCATTACTTCCAATGCCAAGTCCATTTCACTCCAAGGTTCCTCTCTGTCCCTTCTAATTCTTTCTGCTCTTCTTATTTTGCTGCACCAAAATTCTTCAGCCTGGACTGGCAATTGACCCTTTCTCCTCTTCTTTGAAACTGATTCAGAAACCTCCCCATCCTGGTTAGTTATCCATTTTATAACTGTCTTCTGCAGAAGCCAGACTTCTTTTTCTTCGGAACATTTATAAGTCAGCAGAAACAACCAAACACATTTAAAACGACGTGTGAGTGGATTCCCTAGAGGTGTAGCTGAATGAGGGTATCTGATTTGCAACGTGCTGAGATTATGATGCAGCACATGGGAAGAATACACGACCTGGCAACTTTTCCAAACTTGGTAGATTTGGAACCAGCAAATAATTGGCCTCCTTATTTTGGGAGCAAACGCTGTTGGAGAGAAACAGCACTCCACTTGCTAAATCATGTAAAACAAGGTGGAAGAGAAGAAGATTCAATTAAATCATCATTTGGGGATTTCAAGAAAAAGAGATAGTAAATATTTCTCATAAAACCCTTAAGCCACAATGAAGATGAAGTGGAGAGATTAGTAGTAATCTTTCACATTTAAAAATTGGAGAACCTGATCACGGAATTAGAACAGCAGTCTCTCACTATTTGAATCAAAGTTGTTAGAGACTGCACTTTAAGTTGACGGCTTAATGTTAATAAAATGAAAATAAACAAACAAGGTTAATATTTGTATTTGTAACATATACAAATGCACATTTTGCCACTTCAATTGTTGACATCTAGAGTATTGGGTATAAATGCATATTGAGGTTCATGCAGAGATCACATACTTAGGTAGAATTGTTGATAAAGGATTTTTTTGTCCTAAAAGACTTTCTGAAATAAGAGAAGTTTTCACATTTTGAAAGAAATGCAAATATTTGCCTATTTGCTGCTTACTCATGTTGTTCCAAAAGCCACCTGAAAGGCTGCTTGCCTTTATATTTCCTCCTCTTAAATTGTGTTGACAGTGAAAATCAACCTTGCTGCGGATCTGAACTTTCAGCGTGGGGGAGGATGGCACGTCTGTGCCCAGCGGCCCACATCATGCATGTGAGATCCTGATGCAAAAAGCACCTGGGAGATTAATAACAATGTCCACACCTGGGCCACCGCCGCCTCCTCTGCCCCAGGTCAGGTCACAGCCGGGCCTCAACTCACAAGATAAAGCATGTGTGAGAGATGCAGTATTAAGTTACTCCAAAAATTCAGGGCCTTTTGTAACTAGTCATCTGATCAAGACAGCTGCCTGCATTTCTGCAGTCAACTGTTAAGGGGCTGGGTAAGATAACTAGTTACCCAGCGCTGGGCTTCCCCCAGCCCCACTCTGGGAATGTACACTGGGCACACATCCATGAGGAAGCAGACAAGGGCACCAGGCCTGTGTTCACAGCAAGTCGCCTGCTCCCATTAGGCGACTGTTCTGTGGTTGTTCTAAACCCCAAGTCAGTAATGATCATAAATTAATTGTACCAAGGTGCCTTCCTCAGGGCACTTCACAGACTGGAGATTGCACCTTGATGAAGTAGCTGGCCGTCCCCACACTTCCTGGACAACCAGCTTATTAGGAATACATCCTTGTCATCAAAGGCTGTTTGCTGTCTACAAAGAGAGGACTGCAAATTCCTCTTACCCACGCCAAGAGGAAATGTCCCCGACAGAGGATGGTGCGAATGTCAGGCATAGTATGGGGAAATTTGTCACCGTCTACGATCTGGGTGGGAGGAATTAGAGGTAGAAAAGACCAAATGGGTTGTTTCCCTCTGTTGATCCTAGAAGGTTAAATTTTGATAGAACAATCCAAATAATAATAACATTTTGCATCATTTATATCAGCTGGGACTAAGTTCTGCTATGTGGGACAGAAAGCCCAATTAGATATGTTACTTTTCTTGCCTTGTAAAAGCAGTCCAGAGGCAACAGCAAGAATATCTATGTACCTGCTCCGCTAAGTCTACAGGACACAGAATTTGTCCAGCCAATGCCTCTGCTATCAACAGCATGTGTCTCAGGACTTCAAGGTCCCAACTGGATGCCAGAGCTCCAGCCATCACCACCATGGTCCAGAGAGGAAGAAAGTGGTCCTCATCCGTTTAGAGACACTTTCTGTGACTTGCACAAAACACTCTGACTTACATTTCCTTGACCAAAACAAATGGTCTAATATTTAGCTTTGATGCATGTGAGTAAGCAGTCATTTGGCTTAGTGGCAAAAGATTAAAAAAAAAAATTAGGGAAAAGAGGAGGCTGAACTGAGGAGCAACTGGGGTTTCTGCTGCATATATAACCTCTTAACACATAAAGCATTTTCATTAGGATCTACTTTTGGAGAATAATTTGATTTTTTTTTAAATCAGTCATGTAACCCTAGAAACAAAATAAGTGACGAACATTTGCCTATTCATTGTGATGGTATTTAGAATTACTTCCCAACTGGAAGTTCTTTTCATGCATGTGCACTCAGTTGCTCAGTCATGTCTGACTCTTTCCCATTCTGTAGACTGTAGCCCGCCAGGCTCCTCTGTCCATGGGATTCTCCAGGCCAGAATACTGGAGTGGGTACCATTTCCTCCTCCAGGGGATCTTCCTGACCCAGGGATCGAACCTGCATCTCCTGTGTCTCTTGCATTGGCAGGCAGATTCCTTACCACTGAGCTATTTGGGAAGCCCCAGAAATTATTTGAAATCCCATAAAATATACTAATTATATATTGACTCATCAAGTATTCTAAAGAATTTTGAATGCTATAAAGATATCTATAGAATGAAAATAGGATTCTAATTTTGTCAGAAAAACAGCAAAAAAAAAAAAATAACCTATGAAAAAAAACCTCTATTTCCTCACCTGGAAGTTCTAAAGCTCCAAACACTAAAGCTTTCTACTTCCGCATGTGGATCCAAGTCATAGAAAAATTAAACTTTATTTATTTATTTGGAGAGAGGTTTCTTACCACAATCTCCCGAGTGTCTTCCCAAAATGTAAAACCAAAGTTTCGATTTTGAACTCTAAATCTGGTTGCTATGACAATTACAGTAACAACACTCAGTTCCACTGGGTCACCCTGGTTTCCTTTGTTTCTAAAGGGAAGGGTGTATTTTGGTCTCAGGGAGACAGGGATGATGGATAGAGTCTCAGACAAGAGGTCGGAAGGCTGACTTCTATTTTCAGCTCCCAGCATTGATTTGTGTGGCCACAGGCTAGTTACTTAAAGTCTTTGGTTTTATAGCTACTTTCTCCAAAGCTTAGCTACTTCCATGTGATAGCTGCCCCTTAAAGATGGGAAGTATTAATTGTGGAATCTACCAAGAAAACCCTTAGGTACTCACCTTCTGAGTACTGCTTCTCCTAATTTCCCTACGTAGGTAACGCCTCTCACCCAGCCAAGCATAGTTCATGTAGCCGATGCATTTGGAATGCTTTCTTGGCATGCCTTCCTCACTCTGGACATCTGAGGAACTGCAGACACAGCAGCTTCAAGACTCGAGGAATTGTGTGGATTCAGATAGACTCGAATGATACGAAACCCATTTACAACCACTTGCAGCCAAGGCGTGAGAAAGCAAGTTTCTCTGGACGAAGCGAGTTCAACCAAAGCTCTGGGAAGTTCAATGCCAAGTCTTTGATCTAGGCAGAGCTCTGAACGAGGAACACCTGGGATTATCCATTTCTGGAACAAGACAGGCCTTCTTGTCTGCCACACAAATGTGCCCAAGGAGTTATTTCTTTTCCTTCTGGATGATTTCCTGCCACACTGAAGCATACAATGAGATGGTCAGTTGCTCTTTTACTACGGAATTCAGAGATAAAACTACGCATGTCAAAATAAAAAAGTCCACTAAGAAGGTTTTGGTTCACTAAAAACTTTGACTACGTATCCAGAATTGGAAAACCAACGCTTTAAAAGGCTTGTGAAAAATAAATGAAGGAGTGCGATAAGTACCACGTGCAGAATCATACTATTGCTTGTGAAAGAAGTCATAAAATGTTAACAAAAATACATGTGCTCAGACCCTCAGTTGTGTCTGGCTCTTTTGCAACCCCATTGACTATAGCCCGCCAGGTCTTCTGTCCATGGAATTTTCCAGACAAGAATAATGGAGTGACTTGCCATTTCCTAATTCAGGGAATCTTCCCGACCCATCTCTTGTATCTCCTTCATTGGCAGGTGGATTCTTTACTGCTGAGCCATGACAGGGTCAATTCAATAAAAATACAACCGAGTTAACAAAAATTATGTTCTGAGGACCATTATGATATTTGAGACCACAATTAATAGATCATTGACTTTAGATCTTAGATCTTAGATATTAGATCTTTAGATCTTAGACCTTAGATCATTGACTTTAGAGCTGGACAGACCAGGAGTAAATTTTGCCTCCACTGTCTACTATTTTTTTACTTTTTTTTGCAATCATCAGCAAATATTCCCTCTGAGCCTCAGTTTCCTCCTCTGCAAAATGGAAACAATATCTGCCTTTCAGGCTTATGAAGGTTAAAGAACTTAACACATGAGACTGCAAAAAGGCTTCAGCGACATCAAACATCCAAAAGGTTATTTCTTTTTGTTTAGAAGTTGTCTCAGTGGAAGCAGGAGGCATTTCCCAAGCAGGAGGCAGGATTTTATGTTCTTGCCTAAGCAATGTTGACTCCCTCCTTCCAATTTCTGTAAAACCAATAAGTAATAACATAAAAACTGGAGTCCCATAATTAGCTCAAAGTCTCATCAAGCCCAGATGGAGCCTGTGTCTCTGTGTGTTTTCTCTTCCAGCTTGTTTGGAGGAACATCTTTATCCTGTGGACATTTAAAGAAAATGTAAAGACGGAAGTAACACACACACTCCACTCTGTATAAAGTAGATATCCAACGGGGCCGACCCTATAGCACAGGGAACTCTACTCAATATTCGGTAGTAGCAAAAAAACATATATTCTGTAGTAGCATATATATATATATATATATATATATATATAGTTAGTTAGTTAGTTAGTTGCTTAATCATGTCCGACTCTGTGCGGCCCCATGAACTGTAGCCCACCAGTCTCCTCTGTCCATGGAATTCTCTAGGCAAGAATACTGGAGTGGGTTGCCATGCCCTCCTCCAGGAGATCTTCCCAACCCTGGCATGTTTAAAATCTGATTAAATTGCGATTGACAATGTAGCCTGGTCATTGCTATGACTTGTAACCCTTTAACATGATAACTAGAATTATAATTGACCACATTTTATCAGGGCATATCAGATCTATATGAATTCTACATAATTTGAGGATATCTATATTAGTAACATCAACCATACGGTATAATCTGAGAAGATTTATATATATATATACATATATATATATCTTATATATATACGTATATATATATATATATAAATCTTATAAATCTTATATATATACATATATATATATATACACACACATGTGAACTGAACAGAACTTAAAAAAGCAGCTGGTGAGAGAGGGCACGACACCTCTGCAAATCTCCTTCCACCCATTCCATCCTTCCCCCTCCTACCCCAGCTCAGCTCAGAGCAAGGCACAGGGTCAGGGGCCACAGAAGGAGCTGGAGACTTCTTTTGCCAAAATTCCTTCTAGTATATTGGCAAAGATCTGAACTGTCAGTGTGTAGGGGAGCAACGTGTGTAGGGAGAGATTTGTGGGTGCACGTGTGTGAGAGAAAGAGATACACGTGTGTCAGATGAAGAATCTGGTCCGTGTGTTGGTTTGGAGCCTGTTTCTAAGGTGAGCAACCCACACATCACCTCCCAGCTCATTCTGCTGGCCGCCTCCTTCAAATGCTGTCCGTTGAGAATTTCCTCCAAGGTCAACCAGCACGGGCCTCAAGGTCACTTCTCCTAGAAGCCTTTGCAGCTCCCATCCTCTTGATGGGTTCTGTTTCCCCTGAAAATCAGCCACCCACACATCTTTCTCTCTCACCTACGCATGAGGAATGGCAATATAATCACTAATACATTTTCTGAAACTGCTTAACTAGTTCCCGTAGACCACTCGCCCCTGTGGAAGGGGCATCCATGCAAAGGACATCACTCCAGTCTTTCTTTCGGGTGAGATATCAAATATGCATGGCTCTCTAGCCAGGAGGAAGCCTTGTCAATTGTCATTCCTTCTGAGAAGGGTATAAGGATTAAAGACTCTGCCCACAAAGAGAATTCCACCTATCTTGTTGTGAAAGATTTGCAAGTTAAGGTACTAGCAGAGTGAGGGAAGGAAGGACTCTGCTCTGCAGAGAGGGGGTTAGAGACTGGACTTGCATCTCTGGCACTTGCTGCCCTGACTTGCAAGAGTCAGGTGACCTTCCAGAGCCTTGGGTTCCTAACAGGGGAAATGGGAAGCATATACCCAATCCTGCAGATCTTTTGAGACAAATGTTAGCACAGCACCTGGAGTGCAATGGCGTAAGTGGTGGTTGTCAATATCACTGGTGTTGCGGGCCTTTGGTTCAATCTTTTTTAATGCAAGAACTAAAAGTTGGCGAAATTGAGGCCAAATAATTAAAATAATAATTATGTACACTATTTGAAGATGTGACACCTTTGGAAGGCATTTGACTGTATAAGCCAAGAGCTTCCAGAATATGATCCATATCATTTGAACCATTGCTTCTTTTCTTATGAATTCGTGTTAAGAAAATAAAAGTGCAATATGAGGGCTTCCCTGGTGGTCCAGTGGTTAAAGATCTGCCTTCCAATGCAGGTGACATGGGTTCAATCTCTGGTCGGGGAACTAAGATCCCACATGCAGCAGGGCAAGAAAGTCTGCGAGCTGCAGGTGCTGAGCTGGAGCACTCTGGAGCCCGTGATCTGCAACAAGAGAAGCCTGTGTGCTGCAACTAGAGAAACTCCCCCATGCACCGCGATGAAGACCCAGTTCAGCTCAATCACTCAGTCGTGTCCGACTTTGCGACTTCCTGGACTGCAGCACGCCTGGCTTCCCTGTCCATCACCAGCTCCCGGAGCTTACTCAAACTCATGTCCATCGAGTTGGTGATGTCATCCAACCGTCTCATCCTCTGTCATCCTCTTCTCCTTCTGCCTTCAATCTTTCCCGGCATCAGGGTTTTTTCCAAGGAGTTAGTTCTTCGCATCAGGTGGCCAAAGTATTGGAGTTTCAGCTTCAGCATCAGTTCTTCCAATGAATATTCAGGACTGCAGAGCAGCCAAATAATAATAATAACATTCTTTTTTAAAAATGCAGTATGTTTTATAGTTATAAAATTATGGCAGTTAATGCAGTGCATGGTTAGATGAGTACATCAAGGCATCAGAGTGAAAAATCTAAACTAGACCCACACTTATGCAGTCACCCTGTATGTGACCAAAAGTGACACTGCTATTCAAGAGAAAAGATGGCTTTTTGACTGATGGTGCTATGCCAGTTGGATATCCATGTGGAAAAAATGATTCTTAATCCTTGCATCACACCAAACCCAGAAGTCAATTACAGATGGAGTACAGATAAAAACACATGCAGTAAAATAATAAATCTTTCAAAAGAAAATATGGGAGAACATATTCATGACTGTGGAGTCGGCAGTGATTACAATGTGGTAATCATGAGATCAAAAAAAGACAAATTGAAAGCATATTAAATTAAGAACGTTTGTACGTAAAGACATCATTAACAGACTGAAAGGGAATCCCGTGGGTTGGGAGAAAGTTTTGCAAAATATATATCTGAAAAAGGATTTGTATCCTGAACATATAAAGAACATCTATAAATCATTAAGAAAAGAGAGACAAGACAACTCAATGGGCAAATTGTCAAAAGACTTGAGCAAACACTTAGTGGATGCTCCAAATGGTAAGTAAACACAAAAAAATGTTCAAGAGGCAACAAGGTAATGTGAATTACAGTAATGATAAGATATCACCATAAATCCACTAGTGGCTAAAATGAGGACAAAAACCACCAACGGTAGGAAAGTTGTGGAGCAAACCAGACCCTCTCTGCTGCGGGTGGGAGTGTGGCTGCTTTGGAAACTTGCTTGGTAGTAACATTAAAACAGAGCATACTAACTACCCTGCGACTCAACAAACACAGTGGGCTTGTGCACATGTGTTCATCAGAAGATATGTATACAAATATTCTTAGCAGCACTATTGTAATGGCCCCAAACTGGAGACTACTCAAGTGCCCATCAGTGACAGTTTGGATAAAAAAATTTAAGTATGTATCTGCACATAGAATGCCATGAAGCTATGAAAATGAACAAACTACAGTGGCACCTGGATGGATTCCACAGATACAACACTGAGAAGAACAGACCAGACACCAGGTTAAGATCATCTGTTTTGCTTTGTTTTGTTGGAGTACAGTTGATTTTCACTGTTGTGCTAGTTTCTGCTCTACAAAAAAGTGTACTAATTCTTTGTTGTTCAGTCACTCAGTTTTGTCCAAATTCAACCCCATAGACTGCAGCACGCCAGGCTTCCTTGTCCTTCACCATATTTCAGAGCTTGCTCAAACTCATGTCCATTGAGTCAGTGATGCCATCCAACCATCTCATCCTCTGTTACTCCCTTCTCTTCCTGCCTTCAATCTTTCCCAGCATCAGAGTCTTTTAATTTCATGGCTACAGTCACCACCTGCAGTGATCTTGGACCCCAAGAAAGCAAAATCTGTCACTGTTTCCATTGTTTTCACATCTATTTGCCATGAACTGATGGGACCAGATGCTGTGATCTTTGTTTTCTGAATGTTGAGTTTTAAGCCAACTTTTCCACTCTCCTCTTTCACCTTCATCAAGAAGCTCTTTAGTTCCTCTTTGCTTTCTGCCATAAGGGTGGTGCCATCTGTATATCTGAGGTTACTGATATTTCCGTCAGCAATCTTGATTCCAGCTTGTGCTTCATCCAGCCCAGCATTTCGCATGATGTACTCTGCATATAAGTTAAATAAGCAGTGTGACAATATACAGCCTTGATGTACTCCTTTCCCAGTTTGGAATCAGTCCACTGAACTGAACTCAACTGACACAATCAAAGGCTTTAGTGTGGTCAGTGAAGCAAAAGTAGATGTTCTTCTGGAATTCTCTTGCTTTTCCTATGATCCAGGCAATTTGATCTCTGGTTCCTCCGCTTTTTCTAAATATAGCTTGAACATCTGGAAGTTCTTGGTTCATGTATTGTTGAAACCTAGCTTGAAGAATTTTGAGCACTACTTTACTAGCATGTAAAATGAGTGCAATTGTGTGGTAGGTTTGAACATTCTTTGGCATTGCCCTTCTTTGGGATTGAAATGAAGACATTTTCCAGTCCTGTGGCCACTGCTGAGTTTTCCAAATTATTAGAGAAATGCAAATCAAAACTTCAATGAGATGTCACTGCTCAGAATTGTCATCATCAAAAAATCTACAATCAATTAATGCTGGAGAGGGTGTGAAGTAAAGGAACCCTCTTGCACTGTTTGTGGGAAAGTAAATTGGTATAGCCACTATGGAGTACAGTATGGAGGTTTTTTAAAAACTAAAAATAGAGCTACCATATGACCCAGTAATCCCATCACTGGGCATATACTCTGAGAAAAGCATAATTCAAAAAGACACATGTACCCCAATGTTCACTGAAGCACTGTTTACAATAGCCAGGACATGGAAGCAATCTAAATGTCCAATGATAGGTAAATGAATAGAGAAGACACGGTACATATATAAAATGGAATATTACTTAACCATAAAAAAGAAGTCTATTTTTGAAGTCTGGAAAGTAATTACTCTTGAATAGGGGGAAGGAGACATGAGAGGAATTTTCATGTTACATGGTGTACTAGTTACATGGTGTGTTCATTTTGCGAAAACTCATTGATCTGTATCCTTATGATTTGTATGTATTTCTGGATGTATATTGTGCCTCAGTAAACAGTTTACCCTCTGAATTGCAACATGCATGAAAACATACAGGCACACACGCACACCCAATTTCATTAACACCAGACCTAATGTCCCTGTGATGATTTCACTTTACATGCCAGCTTGTCTGCGTCATGGGATGTTCAGGCTTTTAGCCTAACATTATTTCTGAGTTTGTTTGTATTTCTGGAAGAGATTAGATTTTGAATAGTAAACTGAATTGTGCAGACTGCCCTTGCCGGTGAGAATGGGTATCATCTCATCTGTTGAGGGCCTGGATAGAATAGAAAGGCAGAGGATGGGAGAACGCTCCGCTTCATGGTTTGAGCTGGGACATTGGTCTTCTCCTACCCCTAAACTTGGCCTTATACCATCAGTTCTCTTAGTTCTCAGGCCTTTGGATTCAGATTGGAACTACACGGCCAGCTTTCATGCAGGTAGCAGATCGTTGATTTGTCAGCCTTCATAACCACATGAGCTAGTTCTTTATGAATGTCCACGGACAGATGAGTGGCTAAAGAAGATGTGGTACATGTATAGAATGGAATGTTACTCAGCCATCAAAAGGAACGAAACTGGGTCCTTTGCAGAGATGTAGATGGACCTAGAGAGAAGTCAGAAAGAGAGACAACCATTGTCTATTAACACGTGTATGTGGAGTCTAGTAAAATGGTACATGTGAACACATTTACAGGGCAGGAATAGAGACACAGGCCTAGAGACTGGATGTGCGGACATGGCACGTGGGTGGAGACGGAGAGGGTGGCATAAACTGTGGGTTCCAGATAGGCGTGTATACACTACCCTGTGTCAGCTAAATAGCCAGGGCAAGCCTGACGTATAGCAGAGGGAGCTCCCTCCGCCCGGTGCTCTGTGACAACCTAGAAGCATGGGATGGGAGAGTGGAAGGGAGACTCAAGAGAGACGGGCTAGGTGCGTACGTATGGCTGCTTCACTTCGTTGCACAGCAGAAACTAACATGGCTCTGTAAAGCAATGTTATGTGTTCCTCCAATTATTGGAGAATTATACTCCAATAAAAATTCTCTATCTGTATCCTCTTGGTTCCGTTTTCTGTTTCTCTGGAGAACCTTGGCTAACACGGTTCCACATTATATTTTCGTGAGTTCAGAATAGCACTTCTGCTCTAGAACTTCTTGCAGCATTGTGGCTGTGTCCAACACAAGACTTCATTTTGGATGCCCTCTGTCCCACTCTGCTTTGCAATTTCTTTATTGCCTACTAAAATGAGACATCTATTAAACCTCCTCATTGCTGTTTGTTTCCCACAAATCCGCTGCTCTGTACCTGTAGGCGTTGTCAACTCCGGGGATCCCAGCTACTCCAGCTCTTCATTCTGTTGAAACGATAGGTCTCAAAGAGCTACTTGGTTCCGTTCAGTTCAGTCGTTCAGTCATGTCTGATCCTTTGTGATCCCATGGACTGCAGCATGCCAGGCTTTCCTGTCCATCACCAGCTCCCAGACCTTGCTAAAACTCATGTCCATCAAGTCGGCAATGCCATCCAACCATCTCATCCTCTGTCATCCCATTCTCCTCCTGCCTTCAATTTTTCCCAGCATCAGGGTCTTTTCCCCTGCATCAGGTATCAAAGAGCTGTTGATACCAACTGAACTTGAACATGACTGATGATCATTACTGTTCCACTGGGAATTTGAAGAGACAAACTCATCGACATTTCCAGTTGTTCAGACAGAAAGACAGATACCATATGATATCACTTATATGCGGAATCTTAAAAAAAATGATACAAATGTATTCATCAAACAGAAACAGACTCTTGGACTTTGAAAACAAACTTAATGGCTACCAAAGTGTTGTCGCTCAGTCACATCTGATTCTTTTTGACACTTTGGACTGTAACCGTAACCCACCAAGCTTCTCTGTTCACGGGATATTTTTCAGGCAAGAGTGGGTTGCCATTTTCCTCCTTCAGGGGATCTTCCTGATTCAGGGATCGAACCCACATCTGCTACGTCTCCTGCACTGCAGGCGGATTCTTTACCTGCTAAGCCACTGGGGAAGTGGTTACCAAAGGGAGGAGGGATAAACCAGGAGTGTAGCATTAACATATACACACTACTATATATAAAATAGATAATCAACAAGCACAGCAAAATCTACTCAATGTTCCATAATAACCTATATGGAAAAAGATTCTGAAAAAGAATGGATATGCGTGTAACTGAATCACTTTTGCTGTACACCTGAGAACTAATACAACATTGTAAGTCAACTAAATGTTAACATAAAATAAAAATTAAATTAAAAAATATTTTAGCTGTGATTGGTATCAGGCAGGATGGAGTGGGTAATGGTGTAGAAAAATCTCAGTGGCTAGATAACAAAGTCTATTTCTTGCTCACACTCTGTGTTTTAGGCTCTTCTCATCTTAAATCACTCAAGGACCCAGGCTTGCAGGGGCTCCCTGCTTTCATCATCTCACAGGAGGAGAAAGGGAGCAGGGGCTAGCTTGTAAATCATCCATCCAAACATACTCATATTTCATTGGCAAAGGCAAGTCATGTGGTACCTACCCCCTTCAAGGATGCTCTGTCTTCCACAGAGACGGGCACTGAATAAGTGTGGGTGCTGACCCATTCTCCCACGGGGGGGGGGGTCTTTGGAGGAACCAAGGACCTGAGATGCTGGTAGACATTACCTATTTTTCTTTCCAGGTGTAATTTTGAAAGAGAAATATTTTCTGTAATGAGGGGCAGGGCCCACCTGAGTCAGCCAGGTCATCGCAATCAACCCTGGTCCTCAATGGGCAAGTGTAGTCATATTGACTAACATTCCATCCAGACAATGCTATATGTATTAACTCTGCATGATCAACGGGGCTCCTGTGTGATCAGCAATAACTTAGTGACATTTTCTTCTGTTTGTTCAGTGGATTACCCTAGGGAACACCTAAAGAAAAAGCATCATGTCATCAAAATGTTGGGAGATAATCTCTTTATGGGGATCTGAAAGGTTCTGTATTTATTAGTTTACTGATAAGGAGCAGGGGCACACAGTCATCAGACCCTAAGTAGACGAACTGATGATGTGTAAATAGATTTCCTCATTCTTCCTAGAGAGGAGACAAAAAGAAGTTGTTTCTTTAATAGCAGAGTCACCTTAGATTAAACATTAGAAAGGACTGACTCTGTGTTTCAGTGTCTAAGGAGGGTATGAGGTGTTCAGAGCCTGGAAAATATAAGTATCGTTGTATTAAATTCAGATCCACCCCTTCCCCAAGATCAAATTTGTAAATGTACTAAGGCTTTGATCCTTAAATAAGAAGTCAACCTCTTCTTTACCTGAGAAGTTGGCTGAGCATATGTATGGTCTCTGCAGTTCCATAAAGCTTAAAAGAAAACGAAATAAAAATGAATTGTATACTGCAGAAAGGTAGGGGCTCGGTATAAGTTGTTAATTTAATCGGGTGAATTATTTTGCCATAAAGGTAAGTTTTTGCACTTTCTAGAAACCCTCTTTCTGCCTGGGGATCTGATAGAGCTACTTTTCAATACTCACACAGCTCAGCTTGAAAAGGGAGAAAAATGATTGTAAACAGCTTCGCTTCTCCTCACACGGAGTCCTTTCAGGCTTTGAAGCTCAGCCCCTTAACGTAGGGAAAAGATGCTGGCTCCAAACTCCAGGTGCAGAGCTGTTTCTGATAAGATTAAAAAGATGTTTTTCTTACCAGATATCATTCCCTCTGAATGCAGTATTTCCTAAACAAAGTGATTATACGCCAAATGGTGTGATTTATCTCATAGGAGCCTGGTTACTTGCTTCTTAGTTTCTGATTTTTTTGGTCACTTTTGTTTCTTTGTTTTAATATTCCCACATCTGAAGACGAACTCGAAAACTATGGATAGAAGAAATTTATGTCCACTCTGAACTTTCCTTATTATCAAATCATACTAAATTATGAGCCTATAAGAACATTGTTCAAAATTTCGTGAATGTCATTTCATTCCTCCCATTGATTTATTATATTGATGCCTAATTATTTCTTGCAACTTGTTTTATAGTAAACTCATCCAACTAATTTTATACTGTGATAAGGTATAGGTAACATAGAATTGTGGAGATGGAAATGGCAACCCACTCCAGTATTCTTGTCTGGGAAATCCCATGGACAGAGGAGCTTGGTGGGTTACATACAGTTCATGGGGACACGAAAGAGATGGACTCGACTTGGCGACTTAACAACAACAGCACAGAACTGACAATTTTATTTATTTTCTTAATTTATTTTTTATTGGCATGTAATTGGTTTACAATGATGCGTCAGTTTCAGGTGTGGAGCAAAGTGAGTCAGGTATTCATATATATATATCCACTCTTTTTTAATACTCTTTTCCCATAAAGACCATTAAAGAATATTGAGTAGAGTTTCCTGTGCTATATAGTAGGTCCTTATTAATTACCTATTTTATATTTAAAAGCAGAGACATTACTTTGCCAACAAATGTTTGTCTAGTCAAGGCTATGGTTTTTCCAGTGGTCATGTATGGATGTGAGAGTTGGACTGTGAAGAAAGCTGAGCACTGAAGAATTGATGCTTTTGAACTGTGGTGTTAGAGAAGACTCTTGAGAGTCCCTTGGACTGCAAGGCGATCCAACCAGTCCATCTTGAAGGAGATCAGTCCTGGGTGTTCATTGGAAGGACTGATGTTGAAGCTGAAACTCCAATACTTTGGCCACCTTATGTGAAGACTTGACTCATTGGAAAAGACCCTGATGCTGGGAGGGATTGGGGGCAGGAGAAGAAGAGGATGACAGAGGATGAGATGGTTGGATGGCATCACTGACTCAATGGACATGGGTTTGGGTAGATTCTGGGAGTTGGTGAGGGACAGGGAGGCCTGGCATGCTGCAGTCCATGGGGTTATAAAGAGTAGGACACGACTTAGTGACTGAACAAGTGTGTGTATATGTCAATCCCATAGAATTGACCATTTTAAGTCTACAATTCAGTGGTATTGTGCTCATTCACAATGTTGTACCAACCATCACCTCGATCCAGCTCCAGAATTTCACTGACTAAAATTAAATATGCCTAATGGCTCAAAGCAATCTCTCTTCCCATGGAAAATGAATATCTGTTGCCAAATGATTTTATCAAACAGTACTTTTTACCAAAATAATTTCTTGAACATGACGACAGGTAGTCATAAGGGCTTTTTCTTTGTAAGTTCCACTCTCCCAAGTTTTGCTCCATCTAGGGGTCTCTGGGATGACTCCATCCTCCCCATAGAACCGTCACCCTGACCCTACACCAGCCCCACAGGGATGGCCTCAGAGTGACCTGGCACAGACACAGTTAAATCAGAAAAACAGTCTGCGTTGATGAACTGTGCAATGGATCCTTGTGTAACAACTCGTTTGCAATCTCATCCGTCACAAGTAGGGGGGTATGCCAAGGCTGATGGCTTTCAGAATCGAGAAGCTTGACATTTTGATAAGAGCAGTTGCAAAAGTAAGAATTGAGTTTCATTCCTTTATTTAACCTGAAGGTTCTCTTAATTTCCTGCATAACAGTGCCGAGAACTTGGCTTTCTGAGACTCGATTGGACTAAGGAGACATGTGGATTTGATTTCAGAGGCAAAAAAAAAAAAGAGCCAAGACAATGAAATGAGCGCCTTCTCAAAGGTAACCTTTAGGTTCATGAAATAATTTCATCCTATTCCTCAGCCCCCTCTCTCCAACCCTCCCCATGCAAACTCCTCATCAAATCCCAAACACATCTGGCTGCTTTCAAATATGAAACAGGCTTTTAATTCATACCAAAAATGCAGACTTTTCAAAAGTTCTAAACTACAGCTTTAAACCCTTAATCATTCCTATGAATGCAAAGGCTCGAGTAATCTCAGGTAAAATAATCCTTCTTTAAAACATAAACTGTAGAATTGTATAATGAAAACAAATCATGCTTTTCAGTAGGGTAACCTCACAAAGGACAGAGGATGAGATGGTTGGATGGCATCACGGACTCGATGGACATGAGTTGAGTAAACATTGGGAGTTGGTGATGGACAGGGAGGCCTGGCATGCTGCAGTCCACAGGGTCTCAAAGACTTGGACACGACTGAGCGACTAAACTGAACTGAACTGAACCTCGCAAATACCTGAACCTCACTGATGTATTCCAGCTCCTAGAAAACAGCCTGACCAGGAAGATTCGCTGTGAATATTCACTGGATAAATAACTCTCTGTGGAAATCAGTGCTGTAGTGCCTGTGAGAGCCTGGAAGACAACTCTTTAGGCTGGGGGTGGCGGCAGGGAGAGCAGGGTACCTCGCAGCACAGTTCCCACTGCCTCTCTCTGTCTCTTCTTACGCTCCTCCCTCCCTGCTCCGGCTCCTCTCCACTTCGTCTCTGCTGTCTTCTCCTTCCCACCACTGCCTTTGTGTCTTGCTCCAGACTGAATGCTTGTATCACTCCAGAGTTGGTACATTGAAAGTTCATCCTCAGTGGGATGATATTTGGGTGTGGAGTCTTTAGGAAATGATTAGGTCGTAAGAGTGGGGCCCTGATGAAAAGAGATAGTGCCCTGATAAAAGAGGACCCAGAACTCCCTCTCACGTGAGGATACAGTGAGAAGTTGGCTGGCTACGCATCCTCAGAACTCAGAACCTCACCAGACAGCAGATCTGCCTGGGCCTCGAGGTTGGACTTCTTAGCCTCCAGAACTGTGTTGTTAGAGGACTTTTTTTGCAGCTTGAGTGGCCTGACACCTGCTTCTCTCCTTCTACTTAATTCCCACTTTTCATTTCATGGATTTCTCTTTCTTCTCTTATTTTCCGTCTTGCTTCCTCTCTCCTGTCCATCTTCTCCCTTTTCAGTACATACTTGGGACTAAGCTCTACTACTAATGCCAAGTACATACTTGGCATTCTGATTTATTAAATTTGTCTCACAATTCTTCACTTTTTTTCAGGAACATTTTGTAGGCATTTACATTGCAACAAGGGCCTTCCCTGGTGGTTCAGATGGTAAAGAATCCACCTGCAATGAGGGTGACCTGGGTTCGATCCCTAGGTCAGTAAGATTCCCTGGAGAAGGGACAGGCTACCCACTCCAGGATTCTTGCCTGGAGAATCCCATGGACAGAGGAGCCGGGTGCCCTACACAGTCCATGGAGTTGTGAAAAGTTTGGACATGATGTAGCGACTGAGCACACACACACATTGCAACAAAGAGCAAACTATTTTGTACTTGTTTTTGGCAAAAAAAAAAGAAAAAGGCTGTCTCCATGAAGGCAAGTACAGCAGTGTTCCGGAAAGTTGCCTGATTCCCATATGATAGAAGTAAGTAATCCTATTGCCCATAATGCCCACGTGATGGAGAAAACAGAACACATTCTTAGGGGGAAAAAGGGATGCTTTGGAGTTAAAGAATAATGGTGCTATTTAAATTGGGATGCCTCAGGTGGCGTGTCACCTTATTAGGGGACGAGATAGATGCCTCATAAGGAATGAGTATCATTCTTCACAGTGTCCCCTTCTGTTTCCAGCTTCCGGTTAATGTTGGTATGACATATGTTAAATTGAGAAGTATCCATGCACTCAGCAGGGGGCAATTCCTAAATTCCTCGAAGAAGTGAAGCCTATGGTTTATTTCTTAAGTTAACAAAAATAAGCATGAGAGTTGTTTCTAGTATTTTCTGTAGGAAAATCAATACTTACTTCTCATCTATCTATCTTCTTAGTTTAAAGGAATAACTGAGAAAAGTTAATCATCAATGTCATCATAACACACCACAGTGTTCTGTTCTGATTTCATTTTTAAAAATTGTATAAAATTGGAGGATTGGCAGAGAAAACAAGATGGTTCATCCTTCCCAGTTTCAGACACCTGAGTCTTCAAGTTCTCCAGATATGTTAAATGAAACGGATTCTCTCACATTATATAAGAAAATCTCCTCCTGCTCACATTATATAAGAAAAATCTCCTCCTGCTCATATCCATTTGAACTCTTTCTGCAAACATGTAGAAGAAGCAATTGCTGGCTTGTTTTCTTAGTCAGTGGATTAATTTGCCTCCACTGTGGGTCTATGCAGTTTTCCTGTTCATTCAGCTTATGTCTGCCTTGGCACAGCGCTTCCCCTGCTTCTGGATGCAAAGTCAAGAAATATGATTTGATGATTAGCCTACCTGTGATTTCCAGATGCCTTTGTTCCCTTCCTGTTGATTCCTAAGCTCTTGCCAGGGGAGGTAAGCTAGCCTGTCAGTAGGCAAAAGTCTCTTCTCCAATAAGTGTGGGTGGGTGAAGGAAGGTTGAATAGCAAGAGAACAAAACGGGAAGAAAATAGCATACTTTGCCATTTCTATAATCTTTGCTAAAATTTTTCTTCCGAGGCTATAAATTTGCTTCTTTCACGTAAGAAGCTTTGTTGAATAAAAATATTCTTAAAATTGCCATTAAGCACACCACTTTGTTCAAGATGAACCCATTAGACATTTTCTTTTGTATAATTAAGTTCGACACTCAGCAATCGGAAACATTTGTCCAAGTGCTGAAAGATTAGCTATCAGCTTAGTGAGAGCTGGGAAGCCAAAGAATAGATGCGTATTTACTAAGCCCTGAAGAGCTTGTTTTGTTTTGACTTGAAGGAAGGAGAGGCAGGTGGCTGAAACCCAGGACACTCGCTTTGTCTCCTCAGGATAAGCCTATTCACCTCAGCTTTGTTCACGTCCACAAATGCAATCGTTCCTGGGCCAGGAACCAAGGGGAGTCCTACACCAGACACAGGACCTGTGAAGGAGAGCAGACAGCTAGAGAAAGGTCAAGGGCAGGCTGAGTGGGACACCCAGATGGGAATAAACCTGGTTAATGGGCTGTTATATAAGGAAAGCTGGTCACCCAGCCTCCCATGGCTGGCCGTTAGAACCTGGACTATTTTCAATTACACTGCATGCTGTCTAGATGTTTATCTGCAGTGCTATCTGTGACTTTTTAAGGCACAGAAGGACGGACGAATAATGATGTTCATATAGAATGAAAACAACCTGGGGTTTACTGAGCCATCCGCTAAATCTGCACATATATCCAACAGATGATAAATAATATGAAGCGCAGGATAACTCGATGGAGAATGTTAATATTTTTCCTGTGGTTGTGAAAGGAAAAGAAGCTTCTTTCTGTTTCTTTTCTCAAATGCAAAAAGGGGTCTAGGAGGAAAAGAACTGGATCCTTGCAGAAGAGATGTGGGAAGGCGCAGGGAGAGGAGAGTGGGCCAGCCCTCGCACCAGACGTCAGCGGGGCTCAGGATACTGATCGGAAGTTCTGCTGGGGACACCTGGCCTCAAGGGATCATCTCAGCTGAAGGGCTCCTATTCAGGCATCTTGTGACGGCTTGAAATTGTTGCTGTTGTGTAGCAGCTACGCCGTGTCTGACTCTTTTGCAACCCCAGAGGCTGTAGCCCGCCAGGCCATGGGATTTTCCAGACAAGAAGACTGGACTGGGTTGTCATTTCCTCCTCCAGAGGATCTTTCCAACCCAGGGATCAAATCCGCGTCTCCTGCATTGGCAGGTGGAGTCTTTATGACTGAGCCTCCTGGGAAGCCTGATGGATTGAAGATGGACCCCTAAGAGCTGTGCGCTTTGAGGTTGCATGGAAGATCCAAGTCACCAGATTTGTCACAAGGGAGTGGAGGTTTGCTGGCCTTTGAGTAGCCCAAGAAAAGCCTGCAAACTGTGACTACATCCAGGCTGCAGCCTGTTTCAGTAAACAGGATTTCGTTGGCGTGTAACCGTGTCATTTTTGTTTCTGTTTGACGTACGGCAGCTTTCACACTACCAGAGCGGAGTTGAGTAGTTGTGTCAGAGACTACCAAGTCTAGAGTATTCACTATCTGGCTCTTTACCAAATAACACGATGATCCCTGAATTGTTAGCTTGGAATGTGGGCTTAAACGATGGCCACCTCAGCTGTTCTTGTCAAAGCCTGACATCAGGAGATCCCTTATACATTTTCTGCATCACTCACATCCTCAGGGATACTGGTGAGATCCTGAGAAGGATGGGTACCATTCTCTATCATCCCAATTCTAGCCAGTTCAGTTCTAGATTTAAAGATGAGATGCTAGTCTGTATTTCTAGGAAGACAAAAACTCACATGAGTTTCCTAGAGTAAAGCACATGCATCCGGGTTCTTTATATATTGCATGAGCTTCTCGCAGCTGCTGCAACGAACGACCATAGTGACTCAGAACCACACAAGTGGATTCTCTCACAGTGTGAGCTAAGAAGCCCTGAGTCAGCCTCACTGGGCTAAAATCAAGGGGTTGGCAGGGCTGCGTTCCATCAGTGGCTCAGAGGGGAGATCGGCCCCTTTCCTTCTAGAGAGCCCTGCAGTCCTTGGCTTGTGGCCCCTTCTTCTGTCTTCAAAGCCAGCAGGACAGCATCGTCCCTGCTCTCTGATCTCTGCTTCTATTGTCACATCTTCTTTGACTCTCCTTGCCCCAATTTTCCCCTTGTAAGAATCCTATGATTACATTGGGCCCATTAAGTAATCCAAGATAATCTCGCCAGTAAAATCCTTAACTTAACCACATCTGCAGTCCTTTTTGTCAGGTGAAGTAACATAATCCCAGGTACCAGAAGTTAGGACATGGCATCTTTGGGGGTCCTATTCAGCCTAACGAGTCTGTGATGCTATCTTCAACATGTAAGGAATTGCTGAACAGCCATGGAAGGCTATAGGAGATGGGTTTCTTCTGGTCCAGTCCAGAGTCTCTACTTTTTATTCATCTACAGCTCTCATTCACTGCAAGGACTGATGCAGAAGCTCCAATACTTTGGCCACCTAATGTGAAGAGCCAACTCATTGGAAAAGATCTTGCTGCTGGGAAAGATTGAAGGCAGGAGGAGAAGGGGATGACAGAGGATGAGATGATATCACTGACTCAATGGACATGAGTTTGAGCAAACTCCAGGAGATAGTGAAGGACAGGGAAGCCTGGTGAGCTGCAGTCCAAGGGGTCACAAAGAATTGGACACAACTTAGAGACTGAACAACAATAGCTGTCTTTCAGGAAAGGGGTGAGTGGTAATAACACAGGTGGTCCCTTCTTGGTGGAGTGTATCATCACCCCTTGCAGGATGAGAACAGGGGGATGGAAAGAGCTCTCGGACTTGCTGTCTCTGCAGCCTCGAGGGGCTCCCTCATCCTCTCCTCCCTGACTTCTTCTCTTTTCCAAGGGTGGAGCAGGGGGCCCTTCACTGTCTGTGTCGTATTCCTCCTTGGCCACATCTTAGGTGGACTTTGGGAAGGATGCTCCTTTCTGGGGAAAGTGGTCAGAGTATTATTAGAACAGTTCTTGCAGCTGTAGGTATAGGGACCAGGAATCTGTCTAGGGAGGTCAAATACTCAGAGGCTACTAATGACCAGACTCCAAATAGCTTTATAAAGAATCTTCCTGAAAGAAAGAGAGAAAGGAAGAAGCAAAGAAAGAAAAGAGGAAGAGAAAAGGGAGGAAAGAAAGGAAAGGCTTCCATGGGCTGAACTGTGTTTTCTACAAATTCATGTGTTAAAATCCTAACTCCTAGGACCTCAGAACATGATTGCATTTGGAGACAGGGCCTTTGAAGAGGCAATTAAGGTCAAATGAGGTCAGATGCACCAGTCTTAATTCAATTTGACTGGTGTCCCTATAAGAAGGAGAGATTAGGACATGGGAAAAACCATGTGAGGACACAGGGAGAAGGCAGCCGTCTGCAAGTCATGGAGAGAGGCCTCAGAAGAAACCAATGCTGCCAGCACTGTGACCTTGGATTTCTGGCCTTCAGAACCACGAGAAATAAATTTCTGTTGCTTAAGTCACCCAGTCTCTGATATTCTGCTGTGGCTTCTCTAAGAACCAATACAGACTCCAGGTATGGAAGCTCTGAAAAGTGGGAAAATCAGTGAATCTTTAGCAGCAAATGCTCCCAGAAGCTGGGAGTGCAGGCCCTGGATGGGCTTCCAGGCTGACCACAAAAAACCAGCATCCACCAGAGCAGACAAAATCCAGGCGTAAGAAGAGAGGGCAGATGCTGGAAAGCCCCAAAGGAAGAGCTGTTCACTGCTCTGAGCTCAAAATTATCACCATCAGGGACTTCTAACTGCAGTAGACTAGAAATTGGAGTTTGAAGTCTCTTTCTAGGCAGAGTATCCTTGCTTCAATCACAACAAACTGTGAAAAATTCTTAAAGAGATGGGAATACCAGACCACCTTACCTGTCTCCTGAGAAATCTATGTGAAGGTCAAGAAGCAACAGTTAGAACCAGACATGGAACAACAAACTGGTTCGAAATTGGGAAAAGAGTACATCAAGGCTGTATATTGTCACCACGCTTTTTAAACTTCTATACAGAGTACATCATGTGAAATGCTGGGCTGGATGAATCACAAGCTGGAATCAAGATTGCCAGGAAAAATAACAACCTCAGAGAAGCAGATGATACCACTTTTATGGCAGAAACCAAAGAGGAGCTAAAGAGCCTCTTAATGAGGTTGGAAGAGGAGAGTGAAAAAGCTGGCTTAAAACCCAACATTCAAAAAACTAAGATCATGGCTTCCAGTCTCATCACTTCATGCAAATAGAAGGGGAAAAAGGGAAAGCAGTGACAGATTTTATTTTTATGAGCTCCAAAATCACTGTGAATGATGACTGCAGCCGTGAAATTAAATTCACTTGCTCCTTGGAAGGAAAGTTATGACAAACCTAGAAAGCATATTAAAAAGCAGACATCACTTTGCCTACAAAGATCCATATAGTCAAAGCTATGGTTTTTCCAGTAGTCATGTACAGATGTTAGAGTTGGACCATAAAGAAGGCTGAGTATCAAAGAACTGATTCTTTCAAACTGTGGTGCTGGAGAAGACTCCTGAGAGTCCCTTGGACTGCAAGGAGATCAAACAGGAAATCCTAAAAGAAATCAACCCTGAATATTATTGGATGACTGGTGCTGAAGCTGAAGCTCCAATACTTTGGCCACCTGATATGAAGAGCCAACACATTGGAAAAGACCCTGAAGCTGGGAAAGATTGAAGGAAAAATGAGATGGGGGCAGTAGAGAAGGAAGTGGTTAGATAGCATCACCAACTCAATGGACATGAGTTTGAGCAAACTCTGGGAGATAGTGAAGGACAGAGGAACTTGGCATGCGGCAGTCCATGGGGTTGCAATGAGTTGGACATGACTTGGAGACTGACCAATAACAACAATAAAAACAAATAGCACTCAAAGATAAGGCTAAACAGCATCTAAATCTGCCTTGCTTTGTCCTTATGGGCTACTGCTCCCCTCTGCATTGACATCGGTTTCACGCACCCCTTTGCCCAGTGTACGGCCTGGAAAAGCTGTTGAATTCCTAAAGAAGAATGGAGAGGTAGGTCGTCTTTTCCTTCCCCTCTACCTAGATGCTTGTCAGAGTAGAAGCCATCCACTTACAAGATATCCCATTTTCTTTGTCCCTTCATCTTCTCATCCAATTATTCACTCCACAGCAAATGGATGGGTTTTTCCTGGTTTCATGTTTTCCACCTCGGTGTTCCTGTCACTGTCAGGGAAAACAGAGCACTGTCCTTCTCCTTCTTTTTTAAAGTTCTGTCCTGCAGAAATGCTTCCCCTTGATGCTCTGGTATAAACCGTGTCATCCACCTCTACTCTTGATCCCCCTGACCACAGATTCTTTGTGGCATAGATTCTTGTTTCTCATTTCTCCTGCAGTGTTCTACCCTGTGTCTAGTGCGGTATGAATAATGGAAACAAAGTTCACCTTTATTTTTCATGCTTGATAGAACTGCAGAGGCTTGTAGGAGACGGCACCAAAAGGTGAAGGTACAATAAGACATTCGATTTTGTAATCAAAGAGGTCACTTTAAACAAGATGGAATGCCAGCCTGTGGGTTAATATTGACACAGTGGTATAATCCAACAGTGACTCAGGATATGTTTTTTTTTAAGCAGCCTACACATTTTCTGTTACATAGGACACCAGACAAAGAAATACAAATATTTGGGGATTTTTGTTGCAATCCAAGCTGGAAAAGTTTAGGATGTTTTCTTAACCAGAAGTCTTGGTGTGGTCAGGAAGAGGTCTGTGAGCCCACGAGCAATTTCTATGTAAAAAAACTATGACTACACTTTCTGTTGAATTTATTAATAGTTTTCATTTACTGAAATGCATATAAATTGAATGGACCTTCATAAAAAGGATTCAGTTGGGAGAAAATAAAACAGATGAAGTCTGGATCTTTCTTTGCTGGGGATCTGAGGACTGGTACATTCAGAAGTGAATTGCAATGAGAAGTGTAGCTCAAACAGCAGAATCATTGGGAACTATTAGGGGCTATTGGCAATGTCAGTGGACAAGCTGATCCCAAGTAGGCAGATAAAAAGATTTGGAACCACCAACAATTCTGTGCAAAGATGCTCAGAGCACATAGGATGAGGTGCGGGGCTTGTTGTCCTCAGTGGATTCATGAGGAGGGTGAGGATGTGGGGACTGGGAGCTCAATGGAAGAGGCAGGTGTGACCAAGAGAGTCTGCCATTCATTGGTACTGAAATCGGCCCTCTGTGTTTTTGGTTGACAGCAACTCAACAGGAAGTGGATTCCAGGAGAAAGAAGCCTGCAAAAGAACTCCAAAGGAATAAAGTCTGTTCAGTACTTCAAGTCAGCTGCCGGTCGCCTTAACCAATGCCACGGGTCACCCTTTCAATCACTGTTTACTGATGCTCTGTGATGTGTAGCGACTCGGTCGATACTGGGAGTGAACTGGGCAGTCTCCAGGCTGCTGTCACAAAACAACACAGACTGGGTGCCTTATAAACAAAAAAAAGATTATTTCTCACAGTTCCAGAGGCTGGGGTGGCCACGATCAAAGCGCCAGCACGGACAAGTTCTGATGAGAGCCCTCCTCCTAGTTCACAGCCGGCTCCTACTAAGTGTCCTCACACGGTATTAGTTGATGGGGCTGGGGATCTCTATGGAGGTTCTTTTAAAAGGAAGGGCGCTAATCCCATTGCTGAGGACTTCACCCTCATGACCTAAGCACCTCCCAAGGGTCCCACTTCCTACCATCATCTCAGAGGGTTAGGATTTCAACATGACGAATTTGATAGAGACACAAAACTCAGACCATAGCCATCGACTCCTGCATGGAGCTAACATTCCAGCAGAGAATAGGTGACCCTGCTGAAATGCAGGTGAGGGCTGGAGAATGGGGGGTAGGGAATAGGGTTTTCTATCCTGTGTTTATATAAGCCTCCCTGAGAAGGAAGTCTTTCAGCAATAGTGGGATGGAATGAAGAAGTGGATCACTGTGGAGATACTGGGGTCAGGGAAGGAGGGAACATTCCAGGAAAAGAGACTGTGTGCAAAGAACTTCTGGTGACAATGTGGTTGGCAAGCTCCAGAAACAAGAGGTCCGTGGGGCTGGGGCAGGGATGACGAGGAAGATGACAGACTCAGACAGTCTGTGGCCAGGTGTGTGGGGCCCTTTAAGGAACCAGAATTCCATCCTTCATGGGATAAGAAGCCACTGGGGATTTTCATAATTAGAAAGAATTAGGAAGAGATGAGGTCCCACCATTGTTCTCACAGGCCATCACCATAGTACACTGGAACAGAAAGAAATAGAAAATAGAAAAATAAATAGAAAGAGCATGAAATCCCAGAATGGGTTCTGTCATGTGTCTGCTCATTGGACAATGCAAACCATTTAAATCCATCTGGGACCTGGTGTTTTGCAAAGACAGTTGCTGAACTTGAAGACTCCCAGTTACATTTTGCTTGCAGTGATCTGAATAATGTATAAGTGAAACATAGTGATATTAAAAGCTTTAATACTCAATTTTATAGTGCTTTATGTGAGATTTTCATTTTAGTATCAAAAGTTATAGCATTCAAAGGGCCCTTTGTTGTTGTTGTTCACTTGCTGAGTCATGTCCAACTCTTGACACCATGGATTGCAGGACAGCAGGCTCCTCTGCCCTCCACTGTCTCTGGGAGTTTGCTCACATTCCCATTCACTGGGGTGGTGTTGTTACCTAACCATATTATCCTCACTACCCCTTCTCCTTTTGCCTTCCATCTTTCCCAGCATCAAGGTATTTTCCAGTGAGTTGGCTCTCCACCTCAGGTGGCCAAAGTATTGGAGTTTCAGCCACAGCATCAGTCCTTCCAATCAATATTCAGGGTTGATTTTCTTTAGGATTGACAGGTTTGATCTCAAATAGCTTATTTAATCTATTTTTAGCTTTGAATATGAAAAAAATGAAAAATACAAATAATTTAAAATAACTCCATTGCATATACATATATATATTTCACACACACACACACACACACACACACACACACACACACACACACATCCTTCCACCCAGAAGAAGAAGTGTTCCATGTTGTAAGTTCCAGCCCAATGTGATTGACATCCCTGGAATTCTGTCAGAGTTCCAGCTACAGCCACTCCTCTGATTCTACCCTCCAGAGATGACCACTGTCTAGATTAATTTGTATCCTTTCTCTATCAACCTTGTTGTATTTTCTGGTTTCACAGCAAATTTGAACACCCTTGGGATGTCTGGGAAATTCTAGCCGTGTGAGCCCCACATACCTAAGGCAGAACCCAGAGGACTTGGGGTCCCAGCTCTTAGAAACTGGGCCCCACACGTTTCCAAGCCCCACCATGCTGATTCTCACATGCAAGCCCTGCTCTGGGAAGGAGCAGCTTGAGAAAAGAGGCTTCAGTGAAATCCACTTTTGGTGGAGGCATTTGGCTCCTGGAGGGCCATATGCTTGCCTACCTCGTGCCTGGAGCGAAAGGGGCCTGGGACCTGGGGCAGCAGCCTCTGTGGTCAAGCCAGGAGGCAGTGCTCATCCCAGTATCCCAGGCTAAGTGACAGCGGAGGTCCCACGGTCACTGTCACGTCCGTGGTTGGGGACCCTGTTCCTAGAAGTGGGAAGCTTATTTCTCAGATGTTTTGAGAATATCACCGGCTCCTTGGTCCATGCTTTTCTGCTGAATCCACCATAGTTAGTTATTGTTACTGGTAACTGCTAACTTAGTCTGATCCTGGCTGTCCTTTGCCTTGTGAAAACACCTCCCCAGAATCTATATGCATGAAAGCAACAGCGTACTTTCATTGGAAAGTGGGAGTCTACTGTACTCACTGGGCTTCTCAGGGGGTACCTGCCAATGCGGAGATGCAGGAGACGTGGACTCAATCTCATTCTCTGGAATAGGAAGTGGCAACCCACTCCAGTATTCTAGCCTGGAAAATCCCATGGACAGAGGAGTCTGGTGGACTGCAGTCCACATGGTCACAAAGAGTCAGACATGACTGAACAACTAAGTACATACTCGCTGTACAATACCAGCTAGCTTAGACCCCTCCTTTCTGGTCAACAGCCATCAGATCCCCTGGTCCTGACTCCTACACCATAATTTGCTGATCGAGTTCCCTATCAATTTACATTGGAGAGATTTTCCTATCTTTAATTTTCATATACAATATAGCAGTGAAAACAGACATAGTTATGTTTACCAACTCACCCAGTAGAGTTTTTGCATAGATTCCTAGCAGTAAGATTGCTGGATTATCATAGATACATATTAAAATATTTACTATATGAAGTACATTTTCAAAGATTACGCTAATTTGTACTCCCACTATAGATGCATGATGCTGGGAGGGATTGGGGTAGGAGGAGAAGGGGATGACAGAGGATGAGATGGCTGGATGGCATCATCAACTCGATGGGCATGGGTTTGGGTAGACTTCGGGAGTTGGTAATGGATAGGGAGGCCTGGCGTGCTGTAATTCATGGGGTCACAAAGAGTTGGACACGACTGAGTGACTGAACTGAACAGATGCACGAAGAAATCTAGAAGAAATCTAGAAGAAATCTAAACCTTTGGTCTAACACTTGATGCTGTTAGTCTTTTTAAATGTTTTTAAATGATGCCATTTTGAAAGGCAAAACTGCATCTCATTTCAATATACATTTTAAAAATCATTAGTGAGATTAACTATTTTCATATATTTATTGAATATTTTTACATTTTGTATTTTTTAATCTGTTTTGTCTATTTATACCCTTTGTCTATTTTCTATTTTTTATTATTAGAGATAACATCAGATTATGTATTCTAAATATACAAAATATACAATGTATATGTTACCTATGTATTGTAAATACATAACATTTATGTTATATAGTATGCAATTTGTATGCATTGCATTGAAAATGATTTCTCTAAGCCTCCCACTCATCTTTAATTTTATTTATGGCATCTTCTTCTATATCCATTATACAATAGTTTTATTCCAGACTTGCTGAAATGGTTCAATTTTAAGGAATCTAGAAATATTATTAATTCTATTAATACAAATTTGAGTAAAAATTTATATCATTATATCCTGAGAAAAGAATAAGAAGAAAATTTTGTGATTAAAGACTTTAAATAAAACAACGTTTCCTCAGATATAACAAAAACTTTTAAAAATGATTTTTAAAATGATACCAGAAATTGTTATCAAGCATTAATATTAAATAGTAAAATCTTATATGCTTTCCTACTGCACTTGGAAACTGAACAGCCAGGGAATTGCCGACTAAAATTCAATCTCACTTAAGAGAATTAGTTAATGCAATGGGCCTCCCTAGAGGCTCAGTGGTAAAGAATTTGCCTGCAAATTCCTGGGTTTGATCCCTGGGTGGAGATGATCCTCTGGAGGAGGGCGTGGCAAACCAACCCAGTATTTTTGCCTGGAAAATCCCATGGACAGGGGAGTCTGGCAGGCTGCAGTCCATGGGGTCACACAGAGTCGGACACAACTGAAGCGATTAAGCAGCAGCAGCAGCGCTAATGCAATAAGACAGAACCAAGTACATGGTGTAAATATTAGGGAAGAGGTGAACACAGTATCACTTTTTGCAGCTAATGTGATTCTATATCCAGAAAATTCAGGAGCCTTAACTAAGAGAAAACATCTTAGAGCCAATTTTTTAAAACACCAACATATGAAGGTATCACCATATGTGACATAAATATTTGAAAAACCCAATAGTCTTTCTCTGTACTAGTAATAACCACTCAGAAATTGAAATGGGAAAGATTCCATTTGTGACAGCTACTAAAACTTCAAAACGACTAAAGTAAATTTTCAAGGCAGTTATAAGATTTAGAATATGTATTTTAGTATTAATATTTTACAGAGGACACGAAATGAAACTTCAGTAAATGAAGACATGACATATCCCTAAATGGGAACATTATAAGTGTGTTTCCAATTAGTGTGTAAAGTTAATCCAACTCCGATCAGCATCTTAATAGTTGTTTTGTATTCTGATCCAGCTTCTTAAATTAGACAAATTGATTATCCATTTCATACAAACAATAAACTTGATCATTTCTGAGAATAGTTCAGAAAAGAAATTATAAGGGACTTATTTTCCAGATATTTGAATGTCTGTTAAAACTACTCTAATCAAAACAATATAGCTTGGGAATGCTGGCACAGGAATAGACAGATTGATGAGCAAAACAGAACACAGTCCAGAAACCAAACTGGAAGCACCTGGGTCTTTAATATATGATAAATGATGTGAGGACAAATAGCTGATACTTTATAAAAGAAAAAAAATTATATATGCACCTATACAAAATTTAAAAATTATTTTTAGATTGAATAAAGACCTGAATGAAAGGTACAATCCATTTAATAATATAATACAATATAGAAGTTATGCTGTTTAAAAAAATTATTATTAAGAAGAGAAGGTACTTCTAAGCAAGACTGGGGATTCAGATAACATATAAAAACCAAAACAAAATTGACTCCTCATCTCTTTGTTTATATGTTAACCCCATCATTTTATAGGTTTGGATCTATAGCCTATAGATGAGAATAAGTAACTCATCTAACATAAGTCAGTTCAGTGAAGATAGGGGAATAAATGACTACTCAGGTGATTAGAATATTTAACTGGTGTAAAATATTTAGCTTTTCTCTTTTCCAGTGGTTCTTAAACTTTAATAAACAGTAAAATACTATTTGTTAAAAGTTACCTGGACTCCACCCCCAGTTTCTGATTTAATAGATCAGATTAGGACCTGAGAATTTGCATCGAACCAGCTCACAGGTGATGTTCACTTAACTGGTTGTGACCTTATTTTAAGTAATAATATTGAAGTAATATTTCACTACATAACTTCCTTATACAAATATTAATGGTGCCATTATACACACTAGTTTGAATACCATCAATAAATACACATTTTAAGGGGGTACCCATGTTACAGGACAGTGAAAACGGGCCTAGAGGGACAAATAAGTACCAAGAATCAGTCAAATTCCTTCACGAACAGATCTATCAGGTCAGGCCGGGGTTATACAAAAACAGCATGATTAAGATATTTCATATATCAAAAGAAAGTTGAATGACATCAATGAAAAATGTGGAAAATTCTTTTCTCCGAACCAAAAATTCCCCATAAGAGCAATGAGACAACTGGTGAATGTCATCAGACTCGATATTTTCAGAACTCTGGAAAATTAACCAAAGGCGTGGTGTAATCTGAGGGGCATTTGTTAGAGAATAACTAGCTAAATCTCAGTAAGACCAATGAGCTTCATTACATTTGTTGGGGGAGGAGGGTTGCCACACCGCAGGGCATGTGGCATCTTAGTTCCCTGACCAGTGATGGAACTTGCACCCCCACAGTTAAAATGTGGAGTCCTAACCACTGAACCACCAGTGACGTCCTCGCATTCAACTTGCCCTAGTCCCACCCCCTGGTCTCCAGATCTATAAGAACCTCATAAAATGAAAGCCTGTTTTTCTGTTGCAAACTGGCAGCCACTAGAGGTAAGAGAACAGAGCTGGAACTCTTTGCAAAGACCCAATCCCAGATAACTGTCATTGCTTGAACTATCTCAGGGTTCCCTGGAAGATCTCACTGGCAGGGTTATCTGCATTTGACTTGACTCAGAGCTTGTGCAGTGCAAAAAGATTTCTCCCCAAGGGGTGCTTGTTGAAAACAATAATAGAGACATGTTTAACTTTGTAGCTGCCTGAGGTGATGGATAACAGTTTTGACAAACACCAGGCTAAGCAACAAGTTTAAAAGGAAAAGCTGGAGAAAGAGAAATCTGGAGGGAGTTAGAAAAACTCTGACATATTCCTGGGAATCTAGAAAAACTGTCCATATATCCTGGACTGTGAGCTTACTAAGGAAAGCTTTGTGAAGGTTCTAAGCTGTAAGCTTTAGCTGACTTTGAAGCTCTGTGCAAGCAGGAAAAGAAGGCAAAGGCAACATTGAGTTGAAGGAGCACCTCAAAACACATATGCAGCCCCTTTGCAAAAACTGGGAGACACTGATGCCCAGGCATTTAAGGAAACCTCTGTCTAATCACTAGCTGACCACCAAGCTGAGTAGAGATGGCAGTGGCCACACAAGGAGATACAGACTTTGTAGAATTAGTTCAGAGAAGTCACCAGATGAACAACAATGATAACAATAATCCAGGGTGAAACAGAGGCAGGGGCAGAGGGAAATCTGATTTTCAGAATTACTGTGCTGTTCTGTGCCATGCTTAGTTACTCAGTCATGTCTGACTCTTTGTGACCCCTTGGACTATAGCCCTCCAAGTTCCTCTGTCCATGGGGATTCTCCAGGCAAGGATACTAGAGTGGGATGCCATGCTCTCCTCCAGGGGATCATCCCAACTCAGGGACTGAACCCAGATCTCCCACACTGTGGGTGGGTTTTTTTTATTTTTACCATCTGACCACCAGGGAAGCCCAAGAATACTGAAGTGGGAAGCCTATTCCCTCTCCAGGAGAACTTCCTGACCCAGGAATTGAACCAGAGTCTCCTGCATTGCAGGCAGATTCTTTATCAACTCAGCCACCCTGGAAGCCCTCAGAATTACTACATTATATTATTTTAAAATTCTGACTTCCTGCAGACAATTATGGGACATTCAAATAAACAGGAAAGCATGGTCTAGATACAGCAAGTGGACAGTGTGTAAGCAATCAATAGAGACTGTCTCTGAGGAAGATCAAACATTTGATTTACTAAACAAAAACTTTAAATAAGGTATGCAAATATAACCAAAGTGATAAAAAAAAGAACGTGTCCAAAGAACTAAAGAAAAATAAGAGATCTCATCAAATACAGAATACCGATAAAGAAATGGAAATAATTAAAAACCATATAGAAACCCTGAAGTTGAAAAGTACAATAACTAATATGAAAAATCCATGGCCAGTCTCAACGATAGACTTGAAAAGGCCGAAGAAACACTAAGTGAACTTGAAAACAGTCCATTGAGATTATCAATTTTGAGGAAAAAAAGAAAGAAAAATGAACACAGCCTCACAGACCTGCAGAACACAAGCAAAAGTCTCAACATATGAATAACAGGAATCTCAGAAGGAGTGAAGAGAAAGGAAGAGACAGAATATTTGAAGAAATAATGGCTGAAAACCTCTCAAGTTTGATGAAAAACAATCTGTTCCTCCAATTAGCTTAATGAGTTCCAAATAAATGAACTCAAGAGACCCACATATAGACATCATCATGAAACCGTCAAAAGCCAAAGACTCAAGGAGAATCTTGAAGGCAGCAAGAGCGAAGGGACAGATTCCGTACAACGGCTGACTCGTCAGAAACCATGGAGACCAGATATCCAGGGCAAGACATATTCAAAGCACTGAAAGAAAAAAGCTATCAACCATAAATTCTATATCTGCAAAACTATCCTTCAGAAATGAAGGAGAAATGAATATCGTCTTATACTTTTAAAAAATTGAGATAATTTGTCTCTTAACAGAACTACCCTACAAGAAGTAGCAAAGGAGATCTTTCAGGCTGAAATGAAGGGACACCGGAAATCAAAAGCATCAATGAAGACAAGATCATAGGTCAGTATAGAAGACAGTATAAACAACTGTTGCATTTGTAACTTTTTTCCTCCGTTCTAATTTAAAAGACAACAACTTCAGGAAGTAATTATAAATCTGTGTTGATGGGCATACAGTGTACAAAGATGTAATTTGTGACAATAAAAAAAGCACCAGAATGGGAGGAGATTGAGTCATATAAGGACAGTCTTCACACAACACTGAAATTAAACGGATATAATCTGATGTGGTTGTTACATGATAAGACATTAATTATCATCCCCAGGGCAATCACTATGAAAATAACCCCAAATATATATAGTAAAAGAAATGAAAAGAGAATTGTAATGGTACACTGGAATATATGTATCTGACATAAAAAAACCCAGAAGTAATAGAGAAACAGAGGAATAAAAAAGACATAAAACATATAGAAAGCAAATAATGAAACGTCAGCTATAAAAGCAAGGTGAGAATTCTTGTCTAGCAGACAAGGAGTGGAAGGGAATTGCTGGCCAGTATGAGGACGTGGCAGGAATGAGGAAGGACAAGGATAGGAACTTGAGATAACGTAGGAGAATGCTGGGAAGCATAACCATGGCCATAAGTCCTCTGCCCTGACCCCAGCAGTCCCTCTGCCCCTCCTCAGGCTTTCGAGACATTCCCACCTCCTCCCAGGTTGGCTCCTGCTCGGCAGTGGGCTTGCCATGAAGGTTGTGAAGCTTACACCAGCTCTGCTCTCCTCCAGAGACGCAGGCTCAGCAGCTGCTGGCAAGATGCATGGAGCACCACCCCAGGCTAGGGTCACCTTTGTGCTCTACTCATGGAGGCTACGGGAAAGGCCAGAAAATTGCCACTGTGTTCTATCCTGTGGTCCCAGTCCTTTGTGGGTTCATAGAGCATCCTGACTCTACCCTTGACCTCAAGGAGAGGGAACTGAAGGTGCTGCTCTAGCCTCTGCTTGGAGTGCAGCTGGCCATAGCCAGGAGACTCAGAAGGGAAACAGACCAGGGCATGGGAGGCTAGACCTGCCACTGAATCAGGAACTGCAGGAGTCCTGATCCAGAGAGCCGGGTGGGCGAAGGACGTGGACCTCTGAGGACCTGACCTGATCCCGCATCTACCGCCTGCCCCCAGGGAAGACCCAGGGTCCCCCAAAGCTTCCTTTGGCTCTGCATCCCTCCCTATCTCCACTGGGAGGCCCCGCTGAGCGAGACTGCACAGGCAGTCGGCATTGCGGCATTGCCAATTACAAGACGTGGTGCTGAGGGTGGCTTTTTCAAACTATCAATAATAAAAAACAAATTTCTGTCAGCCTTGCTGGAGGAAAGATGGAATTAGCTTTCTGTTCTCTCTACAGAAAATGATATTGCTAACTTATTATCCTAGGAGGAAGCAATAAATGTGTGCAGGGAAAAACCAGAGAAGTGAGCCTTGCAGATATGTGGCAGAAAGTCAGTTACTGCGAGGACGACTAATAACGATGTCATCTGATTTTTCTGGATGTTATGATGCTTGTGATATTTGTCAGCTTTTTAGTATATAAATTTCTGTGATTTTTCTCAAGCATCATCATCACATTCTATGTAAGTTTCAACCCCATGGCACCTGGGCTGGTCCTGTCCCCACTGTATGCAGGTGGCCTTCAAGGGGCTTCAAGCGAGCAGGACCCTCACTTCAGTGCAATTTTCCATTTATTCATGAAGTCCACCAGGGGAGTCTCTCACGATTTTTAAAACTTTTCATCTGTTTTGCTTCCTTTGTCATCACTAATATAATTTCTTCGTGTCTTCCTCTTTCTGGAAGTTTAATCTGCTTTGTCAGTAGTTTTCTATTTTCTAAAAGCAGCTTTTGCTTTTGTGATTTTGTTTCTTTGTCTTCTAGCTCATTAATTTCTACCATTGTTCCCTGTCTTTCTTTCCACCAATAAATATGAACTAGTCATTTTTTTTCCCAGAAATTGTGGATACAGCAAAGAACAAGCCAAAATCTCCCCATCCTGCAGCTTTTGTTGTAGGCAGAAGGGGAATAAACAAACAAGGGACAACTTAAGGCATATTTTGTCATCAGAGGGTGTCTGAGGAGCTTTGAGGAAAAATAAAGATAAGTCAGGGAGACAAGACAATGGAGAAGGTTCTGTGTGAGATTATGTTCACTAAACAACATGCACAGCTTGAGAGTTGTGAGTTAAGTTTTATTTGGGGCAAAATGAGGACTGCGGCCTGAGAGGGGGTACCTCAGTTCTGAGAGACTGCTTCAAGGAGGAAGTAGAGGGAGTCAGGCTATTTGCAATGTTGTAACAAAGGGAGAAGGCAGTATGAGCATCAAAGATCAAGTATCAAGTTAAGGAATCTAGCATGCTATGTATGGGAAGATGCAAGCCTCTGGGCTCACTGAATTCATTCCTTTCATATGCATCTCAGCTAACTGGGGTCAGATCCTGGTTCCTTGCTTACCTTAAGAGAGGGCAGATGGCTGCTTCTTGCATCCCCCAGCTCCTCAGCAGTCACTGTAGGGCCTGGCAGCATTGCACTTTTGCGAGCCCTCATTCACATCTGAAGGCCAGAAATTGCTGATGGCTGTGACATTCCTTGTTTATTGATATGGCAGGAGATATTTTCATTTCACAGTTAGATGGTCAAGAAAGGCTTCTTCACAAAGGTGACACTCTAGCAGAGACCTGAATAAGTGAGGAAGAGAGGCACAGACTGTGCATTTGTCTGGGCTGAGTGAAGGAAGTGCAAAGGCCCTGGGGTGGAAACAGACTTGACTCATTAACTAGAATGGCATGGAGGACATTGGGTCCCATGCAGACCAGGTAAGGTAAAGAGAGAGGGAAAAACCAGAGAGATGCCAGGGCTCAGAGTTCATGAGCTCTTCTAAATAAATGACAGGGAAAGTGTGTTTTTAATTCTGAACATGGAGGCAAGACAATGGAGGGTTTTGAGTAGCAGAGCGATAAGCCAGATTTACATATTTTAAAGCAGCCGCAGTTGTCCACAGACCTCCTTTGCTTTCAATTCTGCTTCTGGGAACTTGTTCCTGGTGTGATACCCAAAGCCTGAAGGAGCTGGATCCCACGGGTAACAGCTGGGCAGGAGTAAACAGGCCCGATAAAAATGACAGAGAAAGAGCTGCAGGGGAGTCCAGAGGATTCAGACGAAGGCCCAGCTTTGATGCAAGGCAGAGAGTGAGAAGTCAGAAAGAAATATCCACCTGGGACAAGTGCCAAGAATCAGAACAGGTACCGAAAATGCTGCTCAATTGTCAGAGGGTCTCTTTCCATTTTTATTATTTTGCTTTTATTATTAGTTGGTTATACAAACATTACTTGTGAAAATCTTAGGAGCTACAGATAAGAGAAGAAGAAATAAAATCATCCTAATGTGTAAATCTAGAGATGAGTTAGTGAACGTTGCTCAGTTGTGTCCGACTCTTTGCAATCCCATGGACTTTACAGTCCATGGAATTCTCCAGGCCAGAATACTGGTGTGCGTAGCCTCTCCCTTCTCCAGGGGGTCTTCGCAACCCAGGGATCGAACCCAGGTCTCCCGCATTGCAGGCGGATTCTTTACCAGCTGAGCCACCAGGGAAGCCCAAGAATATTGGAGTGGGGAGCCCGTCCCTTCCCCGACTGATCTTCCCGACCCAGGAATCGAACCAGGGTCTCCTGCATTGCAGAATTCTTTACCAACTGAGCTATTAGGGAAGCCCAAATCTAGAGATAGCTACTGAATAATTATTGTTCTTCAGTCACTAAGTCATGTCTGACTTTGCAACCCCATGGACTGCAGCATGGCGGGCTTCCCTGTCCTTCACTATCTTCCACAGTTTGTTCAAACTCATGTACATTGAATCAGGGATGCCATCCAACCATCTAATCCTCCATTGCCCCCTTCTCTTCTGGCCCTCAAATTTTCCAGCATCAGAGTCTTTTCCGACGAGTTGACTCTTTGCATCAGGTAGATGAAGTATTGGAGCTTCAGCTTCAGCATCAGTCCTTCCAATGAATATTTGGGGTTAATTTCCTTTGAGATTGATTGGTTTGATCTCCTTGCTGTCTGAGGAGAATAATATTGAATAATATTTTGATTTATATCATTCTAATATTTCTATATATTTATGTATAAGTTTTTATAAGCATACTTAACATATTTCACATAAAATCATATACATTGTATTATAATCTATTTTTTGCATTTACTGTTTTATAAACCTCCTCACGTCTATAAATGTAGGTCAACATAAGTATTTGTAATAGATCCAAGAATATTTCATTGTATAGCTCAACTGGGGTTTAAATTCTCGTCTGGTCATTTAGAGTTTTCCACATTTTTGCTTTCATAGAAAACCATGTCATGAAGCTTTCTAAGTTTTTGTTTGCAGTATTTATTGCTTCTTGATACTAAGTATTTAGATGTGGAATTGCCGGGTCACAGTATTCAAAGTTTCCAGTATCAAGGTACATTGACCAATGACTCTCAAAAAGCTCTATGCTGGTTCCAAACCTGCCTGCACACCACACCCTCCACCCTCAGGATCACCAGCTCTAGTCACTGCATTTTTTTCCATCTTTGTCCATCTGCCAGCTATACTGTGATTCTACCTAACCGCTGGTCCAGTTTGCATTTTGGTTGCAAATTTCTCCTGTATTTCCAGGGTTTGTTGAATCACCCACTTCTAATCTTTTGCAGATTCTGTTGGGCACACTTAATCTTTTCTTGTTGCTTTTGAGAGTTTTTGCTGTGTTTATATTAATTCTGTTGTATAAGCTGTGATGGTTTCCCAATGTTCTCGTGATTATCTTTGAGGTTTTTTTTTTTTCTGTACAGTTACTTGAAACATTTCTGTCATCAGATTTGTGATTTTTTTGGCTTTAAGTTTCTGCTCCAAAAGACCTCTCCCACCCCCAATTCTATCAGAATGCAGCTTCTCTGTCTGTTGGTAAAGACTGACATTCAGATGTTAACCCAGCTGACTGTCGGTCGCGCTAGCATTCTGGTGAGAAAAAGAGAAAACTGAAATGAAGTCACCCTGTTACACTGGGGCTCCATGCGGTTACACTAACAAAAGCTCCCTCCTGCTTGCCTGAGTCTACAGAGAGCAATCACTGGGTCACTGTTGGCAGGGTGGTCTCCACGAGCTCCCATCTGATAAGGCACTGTCCCTCCTCGGGGAGCAAGGCTGTCCCAGCTCTGAGAGAGACCACACATGGCTTCTTAGGAAGGAGGTGAAGGGCAGTAACACTGCTGGCTGGACAGCCTGCCTGCTTGACTTGACCTCTCCCTCCAGGCATCTAAAGAAGCAATGAATGACGATGCAGACACACTTGAACTCTCTGCAGAGGCTTGTCTCCACCCCCAGTGGCCCCGGAAGCAGACAGCCGATGCAATGGAAGAGGGGCACCTGGCCTTGTTGCCCTCATTTGGACTCTGCTCCCTAAAACCCACTCAGAGCATCAGATGACCTAACATGAACTTTAAGGACAGCGTCCTCCTTAAGAGGAACTCCAAACGGAAGGATGAGGCTATTGACCGCGCAGATGTCTGAATCCTTACAGAACTTTGCTCTTGAGACTTCTGTCTCAATGTCACTGAATCCTGCACCCATCAGTTGATGAAGCCCCTACCTACACCATGGCGATGTCCTCACTCTGGGCCACAGCAGCTGTTTCTCAGAGGCCATAAACAATGGTTTGAAACCAGAAACAAGGGAGAAACCCTGTCCAGGGGAAACAAAAACAAAAACAGAGTTTGAATCTGGTTCAAATGACACAGTTCTGAGTTCTCTGGAAGTTGATGTTCACAGAGAGTTCAGTGCTCTGTTATTTAATTGCATAAGTACCTCCATAGTCACAGGTTACTTTTCAATTATAAAAATGTTCATTGACATATGGCCCACTGCCCCTCCGCCTGCCCCCCATCTCCTGTGAAGCAAAGTTTTCCCCTGAGCCCAAGTACCAGCCTCTCTGCTTACCTGCACCGCCATCTTCTTGCACTCGTGGCTTCCGCTTGCTGTCTCCTCCATCCATCTCCTCCAGCACCCATAGTTGTCTGCGCCACACCCTCTGCTGGGCATCCTGTCCTCGGCTCTCCCTCAGGGCCAATGTGAGTATCCTGTCCCTTGGGCAGATGAGTCAGGAGACACCATGGGAGTTCTTCCCTGTAACTCAGACGGTAAAGAATCTGCTTGTAATGCAGGAGAGGTTCGATCCCTGGGTTGGGAAGATCCCCTGAAGAAGGGAATGGCAATCTACTCTAGACTTCCTGCTTGGAGAATCCCATGGACAGAGGAGCCTGGTGGGCTACAGTCTGTGAAATCACCAAGAGTCGGACACAACTGAGCAATTAACACTATTACTACTACTACTGCTATGGGAGTCCTGGCTGTACCAGCGACTCCATCTCTGAGGCTCAGTCCCTTTGTTTGTAGCGTGGGGGTCAATAACAGGTTTTAAAATACTAAATCAGGAGCATTAGTGCCCATTATTATCACCATCATTGTCACTCTCATGTTGAAAGTGATTATTATTATTGATTATAATTATTGATTGATTCAATTTTAATTATTGATTTGACTCAATATTAATTTGATTGATTCAATATTATTGATTGATCTGTGGAGTCAGATCACCCGAGCCTGGGTCCTCATGGCCGAAGCATCCTGGGAAAACAACATCCCCAAGGGCCCTGTTCCCGAATTTGGAAAGTGAGGGTGAAAGTGAAACCACCGTCCACATCATGGTATAGTGTAATAGTCTCACTCACTCAGTCGTGTCCGACTCATCGTGACCCCAGGAGCTGTAGACAACCAGGTTCCAATGTTCATGGAATTTTCTGGGCAAGAATACTGGAGTGGGTTGCCATTTCCTTCTCCAGGGGATCTTTTCAACCCAGGGTTCGAACTCACATCTCCAGTGTCTCCTGCATTTGGCAGGTGAATTCTTAACCACTAGCACCATATTTGTGACCATGTAGAGACAGCCCAGCTCATGGGAAGCCCTAGGTGGTTGCCAACCCCATGAGGGCTTTGGGGAGCACTGTCAGTAAGGACCTCACAGTCTTCCATACACGGCCTGCCTGAAAGCGTTCCCTGCCAGCTGGGAGCCGCCCGGAGCCTTCGGCCTCTGCCTTGGAAGAGTTACACAGTGACAGCCACCCTGGGCCACGCTCCGGGCTGTGGGTGGTTAGAGATCGTCCAGTGACTCAAACCTGTCCTCTTTGCTGGACAGATCTGCTGCAGGACGTTCACTTTGAACATCTCCAGCTCACTGGAAACAAGGTTTCCTGAGAAACCTTCAAAGTTGATCAGTTCTGTGTCAGACCATAAGACAAGGCTTCTAAAATGAAGAGGAAGCCCAAAAGCTGTTCAGTAATTATTTAAAAAAAGAGAGATTTGCAAATGGAAATCTCTCTCTGCACCTAGGAAATTGGCAAATGATAAACAACCTAGCAATCTTGTGCATTGCTGGTTGACAGTCCAGCGAATCTACACAATCTCCTTAAAAAAGGAATTTGTTGGTGCATTTAATAATCACTGACATAGGAACCCTATTTCTAAGAAATTTTCCTGACAAAATTGCACAAAAAATAGGAAAATTAAGGGCCATTAGACATTATTTATAGTCATAAAAATGCCTCCAAATAAGGATATTCAGTTCAGTTTAGTTCAGTCGCTCAGTCATGTCCGACTCTTTGTAACCCCATGGACTGCAGCACGCCAGGCCTCCCTGTTCATCACCAACTCCCAGAGTTTACTCAAACTCATGTCCATTGAGTCTATGATGCCATCCAACCATCTCATCCTCTGTCATCCCCTTCTCCTCCCGCCTTCCATCTTTCCCAGCATCAGGATCTTTTCCAATGCATCAGTTCTTTGCATGAGGTGGCCAAAGTATTGGAGTTTCAGCTTCAGCATCAGTCCTTCCAATGAATATTCAGGAATGATTTCCTTTAGGATGGAATGGTTGAATCTCCTTGTAGTCCAAGGAACTCTCAAGAATCTTTTCCAACACCACAAATCAAAAGCATCAATTCTTTGGCGCTCCGCTTTCTTTATAGCCCAACTCTTACAATCATACATGAGTACTGGAAAAACCACAGCTTTGACTAGATGGATCTTTGATGTAGATAAGTTAAATACATTTATTCATCTTTTCAACAAGTGTATTGATTACCTCCATTTTTAAGCACTGTGTTATATGCCAGCCCAAGAGAATATTCTGTTGTCATTAAAGTGATCAGTAAGAAAATACTTAATAAGAGAAATGAAATTTATAAAAATATATCTTTGCCATGATGATAATAAAAGTCCCAGCATTTAATGGGAACATGGGCAGATCCAAATGGCTGGTTTATTAGGATGCAAATTCAGGATGATTTTCTTCTTTACTATTTGTTAGTCATTATTACATTATTTCCAATAATCATGTATGGACAAGTGAGTTGGACCGTAGAGAAGGCTGAGTGCCAAAGAATTGACACCTTCGAACTGTCGTCCTGGAGGACTCTTGAGAGTCTCTTGGACTGCAAGGAGACCAGACCAGTCCATCCTAAAGGAAATCAACCCTGAATATTCATTGGAAGGACTGATGCTGAAGCTGAAGCTCCAATCTGTGACCATCTGATGTGAAGGGCCGACTTATTGGAAAAACCCCTGACGCTGGGGAAGGTTGAAGGCAAAAGATGGGGGCGGCAGAGGATGAGATGGTTAGATAGCACCACTGACTTAATGGAGATGAGTATCTCCCAAATTCTGGGAGACGGTGGAGGACAGGAGCTTGCGTGTTACAGTCCACGGGGTAGCGGAGTCAGACACGACTCGGCGTCTGGACAGCAACAACGGGCTCAGTCCCTGGGCCCGAGGCGCCCTTCTCAGTTAGTCTCTGCCGGCTTGTCTGCCCTGCTTTGCTTCATTTTATTTTTGTTCTCTCCAGCATGATTTAAAGCCTCGAAGAGAACACATTGGAGAGTTATTTCACAAGAGGTCCGTTCATTCTCTTCCTGTAAAAACAGGGAGACCGAGAGCTATTCATACTTGGGATCCCTCGGGGAATGCTTTAGGAGCGGCACTCTGCCTGTAACTGATAAGCACATTCCAGCAGATCTGGGTGGAAGGGATGATGAAGCAGCTGCGATCTGCAGGGGCAGCAAGCTGGAGGGTCACAGAGCACAAAGCAGGAAAGAAAGATGAGGACTACGTTTTCAAACTGGAATCAGCCAGCTGAGTTGGCTGAACTAAACTCTGGTCACACTCATAACTGGACAAGGTCAACGATCCCCAAGACGCACTCCCAGCTTACTCCCATCAGGGCTCACGTTGATCAACACTGGTTCTCTCCAGGGAAGTGTTTTTATGTTGAAGGTTCTGGAAGCATGTCATCTGTATGTCTGTTCAGAGAGAACAATCAGTTTGTTCTCTCTGAATTAGCTACCACAGTGACTGAAGCAGCCTTTAAAATTCTCAACTCCAGACAGTCAAATACAACTTCAATGTCCTGAGGGGTAAGAATTTCTATCCCCTGACGACTGGCCTCAAGCATTTTCTGCCCACTAAAAGAAAGAAAGAAAGGAAAAATAGAAAGAAATTTATAAGGTTTATCTGGGTTTGATCCTTGAGATGAGCTTTTTAAAGATGATATCAGAAGACGCGATTCTCCTCTCTTTATTCTAAACAGCCACTGCACATTCTTAGGGTCAATGGCGTGTAAAAGCCTGTGTACTTGGAGGAGGGGAAGCTTGTGTTTGAATGGTAATTATCTATTTAGATTCTAAAAGTATCAGGGTTTGCAATATTTATTCACTGAAACGCAAGCTGATTCTAATGGGGAAGGCTGATTTAGGATTTAACAGAGAGTTAATTCACCAACACATCACCGACTCAATGGACATGAATTTGAGCAAACTCTGGGAGATAGTGGAAGACAGAGTAGCCTGGCATACCGCCGTCCATGGGGTAGCAAAGAGCTGGACTCGACTTTGCTACTGAACAACAACGGCAGTGAATTAACTCACTATGGAATACTACCTGTCCCTTGTTTTGCCCATGAACCATATACAACAACATATTGGGAGTTCAGGACATACATACATACACTACTATATATAAAACAATCAGTAAGGACTTGCTGTGTAGCCCAGGGAGCTCTACTCAATGTTCTGTAATAGCCTAAAGGGGAAAAGGGTCTGAAAAAGATGGATATACATATAATTGAATCACTTTGCTGTGCACTTGAAAGGCTTCCCTCGTAGCTCAGCTGGTAAAGAATCCGCCTGCAATGCAGGAGACCTTGGTTCGATTCCTGGGCTGGGAAGATCCGCTGGAGAAGGGATAGGCTACCCACTCCAGTATTCTAGGGCTTCCCTTGTGGCTCAACTGGTAAAGAATCTGCCTGCGATGCAGGAGACCCTGCTTCGATTCCTGGGTTGGGAAGATCCCCTGGAGAAGGGATAGGCTACCCACTCCAGTATTCTAGGGCTTCCCTTGTGGCTCAACTGGTAAAGAATCTGCCTGCAATGCAGGAGACCTGGGTTTCATCCCTGGGTTAGGAAGATCCCCTGGAGAAGGGAAAGGCTACCCACTCCAGTATTCTAGCCTGGAGAATTCCATGAACTGTATAGTCCATGGGGTTGCAAAGAGTCAGACATGACTGAGCAACTTTCACTTTCCCACTTGAAAGTAATGCAACATTGTAAATCAGTTATATTCTGATATGAAATAAAAATTAAATTAAAAAACCATCCCCCCAGCCCCTGCCTCTTTCCTTTTCCCGTAGAATCTGTTTATTGTGTTAACACATACATAACATAAAATTTGCCAACCCAAACAGGTGCTGCTCCTTTGGGACTTGGAGTAGCAGTAAGACTATTGTAAATTCACAGGCCTCAGGCAACGTGTATGAGAATGAACTCATGACTCGAGGACTGAGTTGTCGGCCCCATTGGGAATCCCTAGAGCATCTGCAGTAAAAGAATCCGCCTGCAGTGAAGGAGGCTGCCTAAAATACAGGAGCTGCAGTTTGGGTCTCTGGATCGGGAAGTTCCCCTGGAGAAGGAAATGGCAACTCACCCTAGTATTCTTGCTTGGAAAGTTCCATGGACAGAGGAACCTGGTGGACTACAGTACATGGGGTAGCAAAGGGCTGGACACGACTTAGCAACTAAACCACCACCATGATGCTGTAGCAAAGCGGTCTGATACGCCCTTCATTCCTCCTTTCACTCTTTCACTTTTCTGTGTCTTTATTTCTTTTCTCTGCCAGATCCCTCTACACATGCTGTTTACTTTGTCTAGAATGTGCCCTCCTACAAACTCTATGATTGTTTGATTGGTTATTCGAGGCTAAGCTTACCAAACTGACATCTTGGCAGGTCAAAAAGGATTCCATTTAAGGAGTTTCATATGATTTAACAACAACAGGAAAACAACACCGGCAGCAACCTTGTGTGGATTCCACTGGCTCATCAACATTGCTCATTAGACCCCGAATGAACCATGTGCCCATTTCAAAGATGGAGAAAAGTGAGATTCAGACTCGTCAAGTCACCCAGCTCATAGATTGCAAATCAGCCTGTAATATGACCCTCTGTTATTCAGAATGGTCCTTCCCAAAGCCCTTGCCCCCACGGTGCTGTTGGAGACTCCCGGTAACCATATTTATATCAGTCCCTTTACTTGGGCTGGGGGGGTGAGGGTTCTGTGGTAGCTCAGCTGGTAAAGAATCTGCCTGCAATGCAGGAGACCCTGGTTTGATTCCTGGGTCGGGAAGATCTGCTGGAGAAGGGATAGGCTACTCACTCCAGTATTCTTGGGCTTCCCTTGTGGCTCAGCTTATAAAGAATCTGCCTGCAATGTGGGGGACCTGGGTTCGATCCCTGGGTTGGGAAGATCCCCTGGAGAAGGGAACAGCTACCCATTCCAGTATTCTGGCCCGGACTGTACAGTCCATGGGGTTTGCAAAGAGTCCGATACCACTGAGCAGCTGTCACTTCCTTTACTTGGGAGATGCTTTTATTAGTGCTTGCAGTTATGTACCTGGAACTCTGTTAAGTACATGGCATCTATCATTATCATCCCCATTTTATAGATCAAGGAACAGAGGCTCAGCTCATTGCTGTGCTTACAGCATTGCACAGATGTGGCTTAAAAGACCCAGGTAAGCAGGTACAGTTCTAGCAAGAACTGAGGAGATCAGGAGACTGGCTTTGGAGGACAGTGTATGGACTGCCTTCTGATCTCTATAAGCTACGGCACAAATCTGTTGAGCCTCCCTGTCTAGAATATTATGCTCAAGGCTTCCTCTCTCCTCTCACAGAGCTTGTTCACCACATCCATCTCCAACCAGAGTTATAAAGGACATCATGCCTCTGTGATCAAAGGCACAAGTCCTTGTCTCAAGAGTTTCAAGTATTACAGCAGACATGCAATGATGCGTATGCTAGAGAATATTTCTCATGAAACCAAGCTTTTTTACTATATCTGGTAGCGCTTTCTGGAAACCAGTTTCCTGGGTTTCAAGAGAAGTGCATGCTAAGTCTCTCCAGTCATGTCCAACTCTTTGTGACACCATGGACTGTGGCCCACTAGGCTTCTCAGGCCCTGAGATTCTCCAGGCTAGAATACTGGAGTGGGTTGCCATTTCCTTTTCCAGGGGCCCTTCCAGACCCAGGGATCAAACCCGTGTCTCTTATGTCTCCTTCATTGGCAGGTGGTTCTTTACCACTAGCGCCACCTCAAGTGAAGTAAAGTTCACAGTCTTCAATCACAAGCTTAGCATTTGCTGTCCAAATGAGTGAACTTGTGGCCAGAGGACCTTCCATCTATTTAGTAGTACAATATCCTAGCTCACCTACATTTTATCCCATTCTTTTCCACCTGCTTATCTTCAGAAGAATCCGGAGTGTTCCCAGTGGTTCTGGAATCTAGGTCATTCAGAGATGCTTTCCAAGTGCTGAGCACAGTCTAGCTATGGAGACTTAGATACTCCTATATTCAAATTTTGCCCAGGTACACATTACCCTGTGCTTATATTATGTTACTTAAGCACATCTGTAGGAAGGAGAGAGTTTGTTTAATAAAAACTCAAGGTTTCACTTAAGAACATTCACACCAACCTCAACAATTGAGAAAGAGTTGAAATGTGTTGTTTTCCTCAGAAATGTTGAGATTGAAATAAAATGAACCCTCAGGCTTAATTTTTATTTTTAATTTCTTTTTACAGGAATTTTTATCGGCCTGTAGTTGCTTTACAAGACTGTGTTAGTTTCTACTGTATAACAGGATGAATCAGCTGTAAGTGACGTCGCTCAGTTGTGTCCGACTCTTTGCGACCCCATGGACTGTGTGGCCTACCAGGCTCCTCCATCCATGGGATTTTTCAGGCAAGAGTACTGGAGTGGGTTGCCATTTCCTTCTCCAGGGGATCTTCCCGACCCAGGGATCAAACCTGGGTCTCAGATCGACCCCGGGTCTCTCACGTTGCCGGCAGACGCTTTACCCTCTGAGCCACCAGGGAAGCCCCAGCGAATACACACGTGCCCTCCCCTTTGGACCTCCTTCCCATCCTGGTCCCCCCAGTGCAGTAAGCAGAGAGCTCATTGTGTACAGTAAGTTCTCCATAGTTACCGATTTTATACGTAGAATCAATAGTGCATATGTATCAGTCCTAATCTCCCAATTTCTCCCACCCCTAAGTCTTCGCTTTTAAAGGAGACATATTTTCAGAAGTTTCAGAAGATAATTTTATTCTAAACTGAGTTACAGAGATGATCTTGTGGACAAACATTTAAAACAGAAACAAATAGAGCACCAGAGAGGAAAACGGAAACCCACGATGTGTTGATCTGAAAGTTTTAAACTACAGGATACAATCACCAACCTGACCCCCAAGCAGAACAATTAAGTAGATGCAGATGTCACAAATGTGAAGCCAAATGTCAAAAACAAGCACTATTTCTTCCCTCAAAGGTATGGAGAGGTACATCGAGTGGTCTAATGTACAAGGAGACAGAGAAAGATGCTCACTTTATGTAAGAGGACAGTGAAGCAAAGGCCCACACGCAATCTGCATTTATGTTGACTCTTTCTCAAAAGCTTAATGTTCTCAGCTCTTTGGGACTGATTTTCTCAGCCCCTACCCTTTCTCCTGACATAAAGGTTTCAGATGACAGTTGACAATCAATAGGTGGCAAAAGAATAATTCTTTTAAAAGGAATATATCACTGACACAGGGCTTCCCCAGTGGCTCAGAGGGTAAGGAATCCACCTGCAATGCAGGAGACACAGGAGATGCGAGTTTGATCTCTGGGTCGGGAAGATCCCCTGGAGAAGGGTATAGCAACCCACTCCAGTATTCTTGCCTGAAAAATCCCATGGACGGAGGAGCCTGGCAGGTTACAGTCCAAAGGGTCACAAAGAGTCGGACATGACTGAGCGACTAAGCGCACGCATGCTGGTGCTAAGTTTGTACGAATACAATCACTAGCTTGATCCCAAATTCATACTGCAGCAAGACCCTTTGGAAACAGGTGGGTCTCCTGCCCCCGCCATTTGGATTTTTCTCCAATATGGGCTCCATCTGTCTGTAGCATCTGCTATCCCACTGATTGCCAGTGCTGGCTTGGATGATCTGTTTGGTTTCTTTCCTTCTTGGATATGTCTGACCATCTATCCCTCCGCTCACCCCAAGAGATGTAGGTCCACATGCCCTAAAACTGCATAAATCATGTTTCCCAAGCCTAACATTAGAGCACAGTTTGATAACAATGACTGTACTTAAGCATACAATGGGGCATAATGTTCAAACTGTCTAACGCGTCTAGAATGGGTGGTCCTTAGCCTGAAGAAGATGTGTGTGTCAGTCTGTCACTTGTGTCTGACTCTTTGAGACCCTGTGGACTGCAGCCTGCCAGGCTCCTCTGTTCATGGAATTTTTTGGGCAAGAATATTGAAGTGGGTTGCCATTTATTTCTTTCTCTAGGGGTTTTTCCCAACCTAGGGATCAAACCTGCATCTCTTGCATCTCCTTATTAACAGGCAGATTCTTTACAAATAGCACCACCTGGAAAGCCCTAAAGAAGATGCATAGACATTAAATTTCATGTCTTCCTTCCACTCTGGGTCTGGATTATTCTAACTACGAGCAGTTACTACATTTGAATTAGTTACTGAGGATTTAAAAGGCATTCTTACTTTGGGAGAGTTTTAGAATTGTTGCGTTTCTTTCCTCATATCCAAATTGTTACAGCGTTTGTATTTTGAGAAAACTGTTGATTTAAGCACACAGATTTAGTCTTCTTGGTTGGAGTCACTGTCTTGTGGTCACAAAACCTTGGAGAATCCCTGAAGCTTGGGCACCAAACAGGTCAACCTCAGAATGGAGAATGGGTGGCCATGTGGCGATGTGTGTCTCCTGGTTTGAGGGTGCTCGTCCGACCTCTCTCTGAAACGGAATGGGGTGCTCTTGCTGCCCCTGGCCTCATTGTAAGAGCCCGTCTCCCTGCCCATCTCCTCTGCTACCGACTGAGGAGGGGAGCCACAGGACGTGAAGGAAGAGTGCACAGCGCCTTGTCCTGTGGTCAGCAGTCCTCTGGCCTGACCCATGGGCATGTGATCCCACAGCAAGGTCCTGGGGTGACTGTGTCCAGCCCCATCTCAGGGATTGGGTAGAGGACAATGCCGTACCACGACAGAGGCTAATCCCATGCAAAGTGAGCAGGACTAGAACAATTTGTCCACATAAAGGCAGCTCCAAACAGTCAAAAGACTGAGTCTGTTTTGCTTCAACCGGTGATGGGGCAATTAGTGTCCAACCCAATCTCCATCGACATGAGAGCTAGGCAATATTTGAAAGTAGACTGAGAAAGTGTTTCTGGAAGAGTTTGCATTAGCATGCGTTATCTGTTTTTTTAAAATAACTCTTGGTAACTTTTAAGCATACAAACAATCATACCTTCATATTCATCTCATTAACCAGCATTATTCAAGCAAGACTTGCATGAAATTGAATGAGAACTTGGCATCTGAGTAAAACAATCACATGAGACTTGTATACTTACAGGTTTCCCATCCCCCCAAATATTTTAAATCTCTTCTGCTTTTCTCACCTTAATTCAAGGAGAAGGCATCTGAACTTGACATGTCCAGAAAATGTGATTCCTCACTGTCCCCAATCCTTTGGAGGGGACAGTGAGGAATCACATTTTCATCTCCAGGGCACAACTGCTCTTTCCAGAGCTGGCCACCTGAGTACACAATTAGCCATAAACCTTCCCACCTACTGGGACGTGGGGGAAGGAAATTCCAAGAAGACAAAGTCTGTTGCTTTGCTCCTTCCTCCATAGGAAGAGCAAGAGTAACCTCAGAGCTTCCCCACATCCAAGGATCTTCTGAAGCAAAGACCTCTGTTTAGTACAATGAGATCTGTATATCATAGGTTTATAAACCAACATTTGAATCCATGTTGTTGATGACTGGCAAATCCAAACCTAACACATTTTCTATCATTACACATAAGCTGCAAGCTGGCCAAAATAAAGAACATCTTTTGCTTCCACTGAAAACAAAAGAGTTCTGAAGGTGTTTTAGGAATATACACATGTATCTTAGCATCTGACATCATCAGCTAGTTAGAAACTGTATCTGTGACTTCAAGCAGATGGAGAAGCCCCCAGCCCACCCACTTGATGTTGCCGCATCGGGAAACAAGCAGTGTGGTAGGAGTTCCACATTGCCACCGTCAGTTGAAAGGGCTCCAAAGCAGAGCACACAAGTAAAAATGAAATATCTTTGCAAGCTATTGTCCGTTCCGTGTATCCAATCAGGTGAAATGGAAAGTGAGGGTTCAGCCTCTGTTTCCTCTTTCTCTTCCACCTGTCTGCCTTTTTATCATGCCACCATGGCACCTAGGTTCTTGGCAGCTTGGAGTAGGTGAGCCTACTTAGAGGGACAGAGAAATCCAGCCTGTCCTCGGCCTACTGTCTGATCTGATGAAGAAAAATGGTTCTGTTGTCTGTGAGTCTAAAAAGCAGTGCAGAAATAATATCCAGGTAGATAAGAAATGAGCAATCAATGCTTTCAGTTAGGATAAATCATCTAAAATCAGCATTAGACACACAGAGTCCCCAGGACATTCATACGTCCTTCTGCCATCACAAGTTCCAACAGGTGCTTCCCTTTTTCTTTAAACTTTTCATTATGCGATAACTGCAGATTTGTAAACAGTCATAAGAAATAATAAAAGGGTCTCCCAGATGGCACTAGTGGTAGAGAACCCGCCTGCCAATACAGGAGACATAAGAGACGTGAGTTTGATCTCTGGATGGGGAAGATCCCCTGAAGGAGGGCATGACAACCCACTCCAGTATTCTTGCCTGGAGAATCCCATGGACAGAGGAGCCTGGCAGGCTGCAGTCCATAGAGTGGCAAAGAGTCGGACACAACTGAGCAACTGAGCATGCATGCGTGTAAGAAATAATACAGAAAGATCCCTGTGCCATTTACCCAGGCTTCTCCAATGAGGTAAGACCTGGCAGGGATACTGATATTGACATAATCCAGCCACACATTTTACACTTTGATAATCAATGTAACCTTTTGAAAAAGGAGAGCATCCACAAAAGTGTCTCAAGTTGAACAAATAGTCTTTTATATGATGCTTCGTAAATTTGTGAACAGACTTCGTTTGGCTGAGGGAGGCCGAGTAGCTTCCGCTAATGCTAATTCACTGAGCTGCCGATGCGTTGACTGGATCAAAGTTCTCTCTCACTGACGGCACTTTCCGAGGAGGAGCAATGCCTTTGCATTTTGTTTCATTTTCGGATTTCCTAAAATTAAAGTAATAGAGTGGACGGAGTGGTATGAACCAACCACGACGGTGCAGAACAGAAATAGGAAGCTTCTAAGTTGAAAAATCTGAAAAGAGATCAAAGCCACAATCAGGTAGTGGCAGAGATAAAGGGCCAGAAAGGACAGGATGGACAGAAAGGCCCTGATGAGTACGTGTGTGCTAGGGTTTCCGGGTCCTGTCCACGTGTTTCTCACCTGCCAGGCATGTCTCCCCAAGGAAAATATCAAGAGCAGAGAGGAAATCAGGAAGATGAACAATGGCAATGCAAACTCAGCAAACAGAAAGGCAAGCTGTAAAGTAGGGGTTACTTCAATGGGAGCTGTCATGTTGGGGAAGAAAAGGCCCAGGAAGTCTTCTCCATAAAAGACCCATTTATATTTGACGTGCACAGCAGAAGTACCACATGCATACAGCAGGGACGCAAGAATCAGCCAAGGAACCAACTTGGAGATCTTCGTCTTCAACCAGAACAAAAGAGGGTGAGCGACAGTAGCGATCTTGGTGCAGTAGTAGGCACTGAGCCAGGTGGCCAACCAAAGTCCCAAATCGTTCACAAAAGTGAAAACTACCAGCTTCTCAGTAAACTGGGGGGGTGTGATCAAGGAAAGAAGAGCCAGGTTAATGTGGAACAAGGCCAGCTGAATTCCCATCCTGCAAATTGCCAGGCAGGAAACAAGGAGATCCAGCGGGATCAACTTTCTCTGCTTGATCAAGTCAGTACCGTTCACAATCACGATGATGCCATTTATGAAAACCCCAAAGAGATGTATCACTGTCAAAACAAGGTAGCTGACAAGCTGAGATGCCAGCATTCTCAGAAGAAAATTTAAAAAATCACTTACTTAAAAAAATGATGTAGCTAGGGATTTTCAGGCTGTTTGGATTCTCTGAGTTTTCTTTTTTCTTCAGTGAGACTTCCTTTAGAACACAGCTCTGAACAACAAAAGCAATGAGGTAGGAATGTGGTGGACATCTGTCGCTATCATTGTTTCCTCAATTTAGTCCCAAGGCAGTCAAATAAGAAAGAGATACTTGAGGAATGATTTGCCTTCTAGTGATGGCATTTGCATTTCCCTGGTCTATTTGGCTTTTAGCTTCATCACAAGTGAATGGTCCAGACACCTCCAGGGCTGGAGGAGATCTCCTCCAGTACCTGAGCAGCGGAAGCTTCTCAATCCTCATCTCTACCAGGAATTGTTTAATTATGCCTATAGGTGTGATTCTATTTAACACTTGCAAGGCATTCTTTACAGAAAACTCTTTAAAAACAAACAAAGATCATTTGTGCTATAATGACATAGTATAATCAGCAATGTGAGACTCCTAAGTAGTAGTTCTTCATAATGCAATTATTGAACAACTTAATGCCACCTAAAATGTAAAACAGTTATGCGATAAATCATATGTGATAAACCACAGAGCATGACAAACTATAACGGCAAAGTAAGTATGCTTACACATCCATGTACACAGTAGGTCAAGAGCTGAAAGGAAGGTAATAGAGAACCCTTAGTAACCAACCATCTTCAGGATAGTACAGGGCTCAAAATTTTTTCCCTGTTAGGGTTCCAAGACTGTGAGAATTTTATGACATGAGCTGATTGTTCCAGGGCAAATGTAATGATAAAAGAGCATATGATTTGATTTGTTGTTTTAACTCTGTAATGGATTATTTTTGGAAAAAGTAAATGAGCGGTTATTAAAATGTATTCTGCATGAGCAGTTGTGCTCAACCTTGACACTGTTGACATTCGGGGCTGGATATTTGAGGGGTGGTGATAGTGCAGTCCTGGGTAGTGTAGCAAGTCTCCCAGCTTCTAAGCATCAGATACCAGCAGGGCACGTCCTGCCCAAGGTGCTACAACAAAAAATGATTCTGGGCCTTGCTGAGTGTTTCCTGAGTGGCAAAATCACCCCTCCACTGAGCATCACTGTCTTACCACTGTGGGGACAAAGGTGGATACAATAGTTTCTGTCCTCAAGGCACTTGAAAACAAAGGCACATTGTAGAATGTGACTTAACACTAAGTTCATTATTTGGACAAATCATCACCAGGGCACAAAGTGGGGAGTGATCTATTATGCCTTTGTGGAATGAAGCTTTTCCAACCTAGCAGTTAATCACAGTGGACCCAACATAGCCTACCTTGAAGCATGTGTCCCTGTGGACATGTGTTGTACTTTGTCTGAAGGTGTCCTAAAGGGCTCTTGGGGTGAAGCTAACTTTTAGAAAGTTGGAAGGCAATCCATATGAAATCCTTCATGTTGAGAGTAGGGACCTAGGTTATCTTATAATTCTTCTCTGAATATGCAGTATCTGTTTCCAAATTTGGAAAATTCAGCAGTGGCCACAGGACTGGGAAAGGTCAGGTTTCATTCCAATCCCAAAGAAAGGCAATGCCAATGAATGTTCAAACTACCGCATAATTGCACTGATCTCACACGCTAGCAAAGTAATGCTCAAAATTCTCCAAGTCAGGCTTCAACAGTACGTGAACCATGAACTTCAAGCTGGATTTAGAAAAGGCAGAAGAACCAGAGATCAAATTGCCAACATCCATTGAATCATTGAAAAAGCAAGAGAGTTCCAGGAAAACATCTACTTCTGCTTTATTGACTATGCCAAAGCCTTTGACTGTCTGGATCACAACAAACTGTGGAAAATTCTGAAAGAGATTGGAATACAGGACCACCTGACCTGTCTCTTGAGAAATCTGTATGCAGGTCAAGAAGCAACACTTAGAACTGGACATAGAATAAGAGACTGGTTTCAAATTGGGAAAGGAGTACATTAAGGCTGTATATTGTCACCCTGCTTATTTAACTTATATGCAGAGTACATTATGAGAAATGCTGGGCTGGATGAAGCACAAGCTGGAATCAAGATTGCCAAGAGATATATCAATAACCTCAGATATGCAGATGACACCACCCTTATGGCAGAAAGTGAAGAAGACCTAAAGAGCCTCTTGATGAAAGTGAAAGAGGAAAGTGAAAAAGTTGGCTTAAAACTCAACATTCAGAAAAGTAAGATCATGGCATCTGGTCCCATCACTTCATTGCAAATAGATGGGGAAACAACAGAAACCTTGAGAGACTTTATTTTCTTGGGCTCCAAAATCACGGTAGATGGTGATTGCAGCCATGAAATTTTGATGCTTACTCCTTGGAAGGAAAGTTATGACCAACCTAGATAGCATATTAAAAAGCAGAGACATTACTTTGACAGCAAAAGTCTGTCTAGTCAAACCTATGGTTTTCCAGTAGTAATGTATGTATGTGAGAGTTGGACTATAAAGAAAGATGAGTGCCTAAGAATTGATGCTCTTAAACTTTGGCGCTGGAGAAGATTCTTGAGAGTCCCTTGGACTGCAAGGAGAACCAACCAGTCCATCCTAACGGAAATCAGTCCTGAATATTCATTGCAAGGACAGATGCTGAAACTGAAGCTCCAATACTTTGGCCACCTGATGTGAAGAACTAACTCACTGGAAAACCCCTGTTGCTGGGAAAGATTGAAGGCAGGAAGAGAAGGGGATGACAGAGGATGAGATGGTTGGATGGCATCACTCACTCAATGGACATGAGTTTGAGTAAACTCCGGGAGTTGGTGATGGACAGGGAAGCCACGGAAGACTTAGCGACTGAACTGAACTGTGTCATGTAGATACACAGTATCTCTACTTTGTTCTTTGTGTCACAAGTTCATTGCAATGTAGTAAACAGCTGGGAGCATCTTCAATGAGGTGTCAAGGGAGGTAGCTCATGAGTGAAGTGAAAGAAAGTGAAAGTCACTCAGTCGTGTCTGACTCTTTGCAACCCTATGGACTGTAGCCCACCAGACTCCTCTGTCCATGGGATTCTCCAGGCAAGAATGCTGGAGTGGGTAGCCATGCCCTTCTGCAGGGGATCTTCCCCGCCGAGGACTCACACCTGTGTTTCCTACACTGCAGGCAGATTCGTTATCATCTGAGCCACCAAGGAAGTTCACGAGTGAGCCCTCACAAAACTGATCCAGATTCAAGTGTGACGATGAGAATAAGCCTTCTTCTCTGCTATGTGGAAAGAGAGAAATATTTTTAAAAACTTCCCGATTTCACACTCTACAGGCTAGAGAAGTGAAAACGGCAGGGCATCCACCTATGAAACAAGAGACTACTGCTGCCATGGTTTCTCCATCAAACCTCCCATCACTGTGCCTGTCACTGCCTGCAAATGTTGGGTCCTTGCCTGGATCCTGCAGACTCTGCTCTAGGGAGGGCACATCTGGATTTTCTTCTCATCCCCAGAATGCATTTGCCTTTTCCGTGTTTGGCACATGGTGCTTTCCCCTGGAGGAGGAAATGGCTACCCACTCCAGTATTCTTGCCTGGGAAATCCCATGGACAGCGGAGTCTGGCGGGGTACAGTCCATGGGGTTGCAAAGAGTCAGACACGACTGAGCATACAAACACCAAAGTAAAATCTTTTTAGGTAGTTGTCATTCAATCGCTAAGTTGTGTCTGACTTTTTGGGATCCCGTGGACTGTAGTGCGCCAGGCTTCCCCATCCTTCATTATCTCCCGGAGTTTGCTCAAACTCCTGTCCATTGACTCAGTCATGTTATCCAACCATCTCATCCTCTGCTGTGCCCTTCTGCTCTTGCCCTCAATCTTTCCCAGTATCAGGGTTTTCTCCAATGAGTCGACTCCTCGCATCAAGAACCAAACTCCGTTACAGAAGGGTTTTCATAGCAAAGGAAAGAGGAAAAAATATTACAAAATCACAGAAAGAGAGCTTTTGTCTTCCAGCTCTCAGTTCCTGAGGACATCAGGTAGAGGAACAGCCAGCTCATGCCTCTTCCCTGTTGCCCCAATTTAGCCATGACATTGACCTCCTGAGACCTTCAGCATGGTCTGCACACTTCAGTATCACAAAAAAGTCATGGAAACATTAAACAGAAAAAAAATTCTGTTCTGAGTCTAGAATCACAATATAGTTTTTCCACACTTGAATTAGCAGAGATAATGCCTGGAGCACCAAAGCCTTTAAGGAAATAACTTTGCCCTATTCTACTTATTAACATGCTGTTTGTCTTTTGAATTCAAGCATCTGGAGTGGGTATTTGGGTCTCAAATATTCTATGATGACTTTTGTGAGAACTAGCTTGGGGAGCAGCAGTAATTCTTCATAGAAAACTTTATTTCATGTAGAACCGGTCTTCTGGTGCTGGAATCCCATGGAGTAAAAAATAAAAATTCATGAGGCTTAAGCTACATTATTTTTTCATTCAATAATTCCCACCACCAGTCTCTTCATTGAGCACACACAAAGCTGTTGAAGGCACATCAGCTCGCCTGGGACGTGAACTGGATTCCATCAAAGGATGGCAGGATAAGAGACATCTGCCCTGGGCACCCAGCCTTCCTGTAGCCATGGACAACGTGATACCCATTCAGCCCTGGAGGTGACTGCATCTCAGTACTGATGGGAAGACCTCCAGGGTCGCCTGGTCCAGTGTCTCCCCCCACCTTAGATTCCACCACATCCATCAAGATAACCATGGATGTTGACTGCACTCTTGGGCTAAGTGAGGGTGAGCTAATATTTTAATGAGCCACGCAACAAACCAAATAGAGGAAAATGGTTCTGAATACAGAACCGCTTTGTGTCTCTGAAGCCGTTTGTTTTAGTGAGAAGGACATGTAGGAGAATTTCTGACTATGAGATGAGAAATGAACAAGCCTAGCCTCACCTGTCAGTCATCAGCTCGGAATGGTGACAGTTTTACATGGACAAATGGCTCGGAACAGATGGAACAAATCCTGATGTGGAGAAATTCACATAGTGATTACCCCACATTACCCTGATTAAATCTGCTCACTGGCACACATTGGTAATGAGCAGTCATTAAAAGAGACAATACTAAATATTCTTGAGGTAACTGACAGGCGGAAAGGATTGCTTATTTATATTCAAATCATTCAGCCCCTCCAAAGAAAGTGCGATTTTTTTTTTTCACATGCTGTTAGATTGACATTGGCAAGCTTCTCACCAGGTAGGAGCCTGTGATGATCATCTTTCTGCTTTTCAGCAGAACACAGACATTTACTTTGGGATTAGAGCCATCGTGAAAGTGAGCCATAGTTTTAATACCTTTCCCAAGTGGATCTTCCCACTTCATTACCAAGAGAACAATTCTTGGGAAACAATCCCTGCTTTAAGGAAGGTGCATCTGTAGTAACATTATTGTATATTTAATAAGATTGTTCAAATCAGGAAAATACAGACTCTGGGAAAACCAAGGCAGATATCCTTTCTGAATCTTTCCTGTAGAATAACTCAGCCCTTGGAATTTATTCCAAGCCCAGATGGAATTTATTCCATCTAAAATTCACATTTTGGTTGAAAACCTCCAGACCCTTTCAGACTAATAATTCTTTCAGTCCATTCATTTGCTTCTTTCCACTTGAATTTGCAGTTGATCTTTTCAACTAAAATTTTCGTCTTTAATATTCAGGTCACTCCCCAATGCTTGTCCCTTCTCTGTTCTATTTATCCTGGTAATATATTTCTGTACTTTTCCTCCCTCCTCTCAGTGTTGTGAAATTTACTCTCATTGTACCAAATAGAATAATGGAGTCATGTAATGCATTGAATTTAAGTCTTACATGTAAAAACTCAGAGTGCTTTACAAGCAAGAACCCCTTGTTAGTTACGATGAGAAAAGGGAGGCACTTACATCATTTGAGTTGGTTCTCACAGTTTTGTCTTCAGCTCTGAACTGAGCTGGGGAATTTCAAATCCTTTCTTGCCTCTCATCCCCTTTCTCCCTTCCTCTCTCCTCCTTTCTCTCTCTATGGGTCCACACGTATTTTGTGTCATGGACTAGGTGCTACTCTAAGCATGGAGTGTGTTGCAATAAGCAAGACAGGCAAAGTCCCTGCTATCTTAGACGTTGCATCTTAGTGGGGAAGATGAGAATTGAGCAATTAAAGAAATAAGTACTTCCTGGTAACATAGGTGCACTTTTAGAGAGAGTGGTCAGGAAAGGTAGACTCCTCCAAGAGGAGGTGATAACTGCGAAGAGAACTGAAGGAGATGGAATCTGTGGATACTGAGGGGATGAGAATCCTAGGGGAGAGGGCAGGAGAAGGCAGTGCCTCCTTGAATCAAAGAAAGAGCTTGATGTATTTCAGGAAAACAAAGACCTAAACTTTGCGGTGCCTGGAGCAACATGAGCAAAGCCAAGGGCCCAAGGAGTCTAGAACAGGGGAGCAGATGTGGCCCAAGTCAGAGAGCTTCAGGTCATGGTAAGCACTAGGTTACATCCTCACTGTGATGGGAAACCGGTTCAAAGTTTGTGTGAGTTTATGTGTTTGTGGGCGTTTCCCTGGGGGCTCAGTGGTAAAGAATCCACCTGCCAATGCAGGAGATGTAGGTTTGATCCCTGAGTCGGGAAGATCCCCTGGAGAAGGAAATGGCAACCCACTCCAGTATTCTCGCCTGGGAAATCCCATGGACAGAGGATAACTGATGCTTTTGAATTTCCGTTCTGGAGAAGACTCTTGAGAGTCCTTTGGGAGATCAGTCAGTAGATCCTAAAAGAAATCAACAATGAATATTCATTGGAAGGACAGATGCTGAAGCACCAGTACTTTGGCCACCTGCTGTGAAGAGCCTACTCATTGGAAAGGATTCTGATGCAGGCAGAAACTGAAGGCAAAAGGAGAAGGGGAAGGCAGAAGATGAGATGTTTAGATAACATGACCAAATGAGCAAACTCTGCAAGACAGAGAAGGACAGGGAAGCCTGGCGTGCTGCAGTCCATGGGGTCACAAAGAGTCAGACATGACTGAGCAACTGAACAACAATAGCAACAAAATGTGTTTGTGGCAGGGAGGGAAGGGGTTTTTCATAATGAAATCTACGTTTGAAAATATTTTATGCTGACTGCTTGAATAAAAAGGAAAAGAAAAGATTTTACTCTGGAAGACAGCCTTGTGGGTCAGGAAAGAGCTAGAGTAGGAGCTGAAAGACCAGTCTGAAGGCTGTTGCTATCCATTAGACAAGGGACGTGTGCGTGAGTGCTAAGTCACTTCAGTCACGTCTGACTCTTTGCAACCCTGAGGACTGCAACCTTCTCTGTCCATGGGATTCTCCAGACAAGAACGCTGGAGTTGCCATGTATCACCATGTGAGTTGCCGTGCCCTCCTCCAGGGGATCTTCCTGATCCAGAGATCAAACCTTTGTCTCTTACACCTCCTGCACTGGCAGGCAGGTTCTTCTCCACTAGTGCCATTTGGGAAGCCCTAGTCAAGGGATGCTGTTCCCCAAATCAGCTTGGTGGAAGAGCGTGGAAAGAAATGTCTGTTGACATTTCTTTGTTGATTTGAAACCTCGGCAGGAATGTCAGATGGCTTTGGCAGGGGGAGTAAGGGAAAGAGAGAAATTAAGAACACTTTCAGAGTGGTTGACACGCCCCGCTGGTGAGTGATGGTGCCATTTTTCAAGAAGAGAAGATGGGAGGAAAGCTAAAAGAACTCTATTTTTGGTCGGAGGTGCCTGCTCCAGGAAGAAATGTTACTGAACAGTTGGTGATAAATTTGGGGCTTGAGGGGAACCACAAGGGCTAGAAATATGCAGTTGGAATTTACCTGTGTGTCCATGAGGTTGGACAAGATTATGTAGTGAGGAGGTTGCCAAGTGGAGTGTCTGAGCACTGTAGATAAGAAATTATTTTGGGTACTCACATCACCCCAACTGTCCTTTCCAGTGCTGTTTCTCTGGGGAAATAAACACGATGGGTAGAAGTACATGAGTTAACACTTGCATCTTTGAAACTGACCCCGCCAGTCACGGGAGGGCTTAATCTCATTATACATGGCTGATTCTACGTGCTGTTTAATTTAGAAATATCACTTTTATTCACAAAGAAGATTGGTCTGGAGATTTTTCTAGTGCTATATTTGATCAATTTGATTATCCATGTTATGCTAGATTTATCAAAAGATTGTTAAGCTTTTCTTATTTTCTATGCACCAGAGTGATATAAATTGCATGGGAGTTACGTGTTTCTTGGGGAATGGAAAGAATTCACAATGAAAGAATCTGAGGCCAGAGGCTTTTGGGAAAGGGCACAGTCCTTACCAGTTATTTAGCACTTAAAATGCTTAACAATTGACAGACGTGGTATCAATTTGCTTTCTTGACAACTGTGTGAAATCGATATTATCTCCACTTTACAGAGTATTAAATTGAGGTACACATAGGATTGGAAATTGCCTAAAGACAAGTAGTGAGTAAATAGTATTCCCAAGATATGGACCAAGATCTGATATTAACTACTACCTGTATCTGTCTTTAAACATTCACCATCACTACCTCTCATGTTAAAGCTTAGTCACAGTGAAAATGTCTTTGAGTGATTTAGGCTTGAAGGCTGAACAACTACTATTTCTGGGCTTTCTGGTATTATTCCCTCCTATTTACCCTGACTTTCTTTGGAAGAATCACTCCCCCCCACCCCCATCCCCCCACCCACACATACTCCACGCTTGTGTGTGTCTCTTGTTTGGTACTGTCCTCATTTCTGAACCCAGGAAGAAATATTTGACCAAGTGTAACAGTTAACATAATCACACACCTGAACAGTGGAGATCTGATCAGGGATGAATATGAAGTCCAAATTCATCAAATCAGAAATAATCCCAGAATTTTTTGTATAGCAGTCTGGGCAAAATGAACTTTCCCATCAGAGATGGGATGCTTGTCAGAAGCTGCTGGCAGCCATCTTGCCACCATGAGGAGGGACCTGAACCTGCCTGAGAATGGATTCTATGGGAAAACATCAGTGCTCAGAAAAGAGAGAGCAAGAGCAGTGCTCAGAACGTGTCAGTACCCAGAGTCAGCACTTATATACCGTTGGCCTTGGTATTTAAATGAACTTTTAAATTTCCAGATTTTGCCGAAGCAAGCTTGAGTTAGGTTTTTCGCACACTGGGTGTACTATTATATAATAGCTGCAGGCTGTATAGAAGAGCAGAAATGCACTTTTCATTTTTCACATTTAGGAATTGGTGCCAGAGAAGTAACTTTCCTATAGCTAGTCATTCAGTGATACTCCTAGAGCCCAAACCTGTGATCTCTAAATTAGAGTTGAGGGCTGTATTCAACTAAATTCATGGCTTCTTCAAATATATTTGCAGGAAATTTGTTTAAAAAATTATGGAATTCTTTTCTGGGGTTTCCCTATACATTTAATTTCTTTCCCATCATGAACTCACTTAAACAGCTCAGAGTTTTACTGTGTTATAGGAAGAGTTTCTAGTGGCCCAGTGGTAAAGAATCTACCTGCCAATTCAGGAGACACAGTTTTGATCCCCGGAAAATCCTCTGAAGTAGGAAATGGCAACCTACTCCAGTGTTCTTGCCTGGGAAATCCCACGGACAGAGGAGCTTGGCAGGCTACAGTCCACGGGGTCACAAAGAGACAGACACTACTGAGCACACACACACATAACACATGTAGGAAGAGTTTGCAAAGCTTGAGGTTAGCATATGGACATCAGAAGTTTTATTCACTCCATGCTGTATAGACTGCCAGTGGCACTGTATGCCCAAAGGCTATACTTTGTCTAAAGGATATTCAGTGGACTTTATAATATGTGTTGACATATATGTTGGTTGCAGTCATCAAATTGGACACAAGGATGAAGATAGTGGATGTTTGGTCTCGAATGATGGTGGTTTCTGCCCTGGTACCATCTTGAATGGTTCCCTTTTAACCTTGTACCTGAGTCTCTTTTTCCTGCTCCACAAAGAAAGGATATTACTTAGGAATTACAATGAAATGATAGGAAAGGGCATTCCGGGTTTTCATGCATAAAAGCTTATTTCTCCTTCTCCCCCTTCAAACAAGCTTCTGCAGATATAATTTTGTCAACTTATAGAAGACCAAGATGGTTGTTTCTTGCTTTATTTCCCCAGTAGCTGGGAGCAGGTTTCATGGTCTCCCACCTCATATGGTTTGGGGACTCTTATCGAACCTCCAGCATTCAAAAAGAGACATATATATGTGGATATATGCAGTGATACTCTAGAAGCATCTGCCGAGAAAACAACAATGGAAAAAAACTGAATGGACTTTCTCAGCTTTAGAAAGGTGTTGCTAGTCAGACTTTAGTACTATGTCATCCTTGTAATGTTTTTCCTCTGACAGAATGTTATTCTATCTACCTACCATTGTCCAGCATCCATCTTTTGTGAATATTTGTGGGACAAATGAGGGATGAAGGATGAGATCTGTGACACGGAGGGAGTGAGAAAAACATTAACTTGACTGTCTGGATTCAATACAGTAAACTTAATACAGAACCACATCACATCAGATCTGCAAAGGATATTAGTGCTATTTTGTGCCAACTTCTTATTTTATCAAGAAGGAGAAAGCAGAATCCCAGAAGAGAGATGCAATTCCCTGTGACTTGTTCAGGGAAATAGTCAAATGTATTCTAGAAGAGTGGATATTGTAGATGTATTTTACCTAGTTATGAAACCTTCATTGGATGGAATAATGGTGGGACATTGGTAGAGCTTCCCTCATACCTCAGTCAGTAAAGAATCTGCCTGCAATGCAGGAGACCCAGATTTGATTCCTGAGTCAGGAAGATCCTTTGGAGAAGGAAGTGGCAACCCACTCCAGTATTCTTGCTTGGAGAATCCATGGAGAGAAGAGCCTGGCGGGCTACAATTCCTGGAGTCACAAGAGTCGGACGTGATTGAGCAACTAAACCACAACCACCGTTGATGGGTGGAACAGTGGCTGACAGGACATGGTAACTATGATCTCCCAAGGCATGCCTACTGACCATGTTTCTGGAGAGAGGTGTGAAAACCCCACATATATGTGCCTGTAGCCCACTAATGTGGACTGCAAAGTATAGACACAAGGATTTGCAGTCCTTACTCAAAATGTGGAAAAAAAGAACAACATTCAACAGTGGTACTCAGGGCTCCTCAGCCATTCATAGAGTACAATTGGTCCAACATAAATTGCAAAGATAATGCATTAGAAATGGAAACCCAAAGCCAATATTTCATTATAATTTTCTGTAGTCATTAATACTTATCCTTGTACATTTGAGACTCCCTACATACATAATAAATGATAGAGAATTTTCATTTTATGAAATACTATCCTTCCTCAATTACCCACCAGCCTGAATATTGTCTTATTAAAGTTAAATTGATAATACCAATTTTTAAAATCTCCTCTTCCTGCCTGACATGAAACACATTTTAGATAATCATAGATTCTACTGTTAGAGAAGATTTGGGTAATGCTCACAATTATGCAATCAGGAGTCGGGCTTTTGTTAAGGGTGTCCCATTTCTTTTTTTCTAGTTATGACAACACAGTGATTTACAAGATTTACTTCCTCCTAAGAATTTATGCAATAATAAATAAAGCAATTTTGGTTATAAAAACAGGATAAGATCAGACATACTCCAAAAGTAATTGTCATCAGAGATATTCAGAATGCATCATGCTTTGCTCTTAAATGGAGAAAATATGATCCTGGATACACAGTGGCAAGGCATAGGGGAGGAGCAGAGAATAACGCAACACATGAGAGAAAAACATGATCTTAATTATATGAGCGGTTAATTTATGCAGGTCACATCTCATTTGCTGACCCAGTTTGCCGGGAACAGACATTCAGACCTCACTAGTTTCTGTGCTATGCTGTGCTTAGTCACTCAGTCTTGTCAGACTCTGCGACCCCATGGAGCCTGCCAGGCTCCTCTGTCCATGGAACTCTCCAGGCAAGAATACTGGAGTGGGTTGCCATGCCCTCCTGAGTTGGGACCTTCCCAACTCAGGGATCAAACCCAGGTGTTCCACACTGCAGGTGGATTCTTTACTGTCTGAGCCACCAGGGGAGCCCCAGAATCCTGGAGTAGGTAGGCTATCCCTTCTCCAGGGGGAACTTCCTGACCCAGGAATGAAACTGGGGTCTCCTGCATTGCAGGTAGTTTCTTTACCAGCTGAGCTACCAAGGGAGCCCATGTTAGCTTCCAACCACTTTTAAAACTGATTTATGAAGCTTATTTTGCTGCCTCCCCAACCCAAATAATCTATCAGATCTACCAGAGGCGACCTGCTTTGTTCCTCACCATTTCAAGGGGGTCCTGTGTGATGGGAAGAGGTCAGAACCACGTAATCTGTAAGCATAGATGGAGGTCCTTGCACTGGGCCTTGGGGGACACGATGGGTCACCCCAAGCAAAAACAGAGGCCACCTATGTTCTCTAGGTCTCCGTAATCACTACTACTGAAGACTCAGAAGTGAGAAATGACACCTTCTGTGCAAAGTAGGGTCCTGCCAAGATGAAGACCTCAATTTCTTTTGACCCCTCTGCCCTTTTTTGGCTAGGGACTTGCAGCATCATATAGGGAGAATCTATACTAACGATCTGTGCTCAGTGACATCTATGCAGACACTCGGACCTCAAAACCAATTCAGTCCTAGCAAGACCATCCACTCATGTAGAGGGAGGGAGCAGCATCAGCAGTAAAACATCCTCGAAGGCCCTCCTCTCCAGCCTCTCTCCTCTGGGAACCCCTTCTCCAACAGCTCAGTCTGGACTCTGGTTTAAAACACTTTTATCTTGTGGTTCAGATAGTGAGCTTGCTGTGAGGTCCACAATTTCTCATTGCGAAAAGAGAACTAGAATCACCTCTTTAATTCTGAGGGTCATCATCAAAAATGGACTTGACCAAAGCAGTGTCAACTGAAAGCTTACTTAAATCCACGACATCATTTAACAGATGTACCAAGCACAGTGACAGATTTTATTTTCTTGGGCTCCAGAATCACTTTGGATGGTGACTGTAGCCATGAAATTTAAAAGATGCTTGGTGCTTGGAAGAAAAGCTCTGACAAGTCTAGACAGCACAGTAAAAAGCAGAGATATCACTTTGCCAACAAAGGTCCATATAGTCAAAGCTGTGGTTTTTCCAGTAGTCAGGCACTGATATCAGAGTTGGCCCATGATGAAGGCTGAGCACCAAAGAATTGATGTTTTTGAATTGTGATGCTGGAGAAGACTCTTAAGAGTCCCTTGGATTACAAGGAGATTAAATTGTCAATTCTAAAGGAAATCAACCCTGAATATTCATTGGAAGGATGATGCTGAAGTTGAAGCTCCAATACTTTGGTCACCTGGTGTGAAGAGCCGACTCATTGGAAAAGACCCTGATACTGGGAAAGATTGAAGGCAAAAGGAGAAGGAGGTGACAGAAGATGAGATGGCTGGATAGCATCACCAACTCAATGAACATGAACTTAAGCAAATTCTAGGAGATAGTGTAGAACAGAGGAGCCTGGCGTGTTGCAGTCCACAAGGTCAGGAGTCGGAAATGACTTAGCGACTGACCAACAAAGGACAACCAAGCATCTTGCACACTCAGATCTTTGACATTGTACTGATTGGTTTGTCCATTGAACAAATACTTCCTGGGCCCCTACTGTGTGTGTGATGCATTTATTCATGTACATCATTAGCAATGTCTGAAAGCAGCAGTTAATATACCTACTCAAAAAACTGTTCATAGAAAAACAGACTCATGGACATAGAGAACAGACTTATAGTTGTCAAGGGAGGGCACAGGGGGATAGACTGGGAGTTTGGGATTAACAGATGCAAATTGTTACCTATAGAATGGATAACTGCTACCTATTGTTGCTGTTGTTCAGTCACTAATTCCTATCTGACTCTTTGTGACCCCGTGCACTGCAGCACACCAGGCTTCCCTGTCCTTCACCATCTCCCAGAGTTTGCTCAAACTCAAGTCCATCAAGTCAATAATGCCATCCAACCATCTCCTCCTCTGTTGCCTCCTGCCCTCAGTCTTTCCCAGCATCAGGGTTCTTTGCCAATGAGCCGGCTCTCTGCATTAGGGGGCCATAGTACTGGAGCTTCAGCTTCAGCATCAGTCCTTGTAATGAACATTCACTGTTACCTCTAGGATGGACAAAGTCTGACTGATTAGCCCAGGGAACCATATTCAATATTCTGTGACAAACCATAATGGAAAAAAAATATGAAAAAGAATTTATATGTATATAACTGCATCACTCTGCTGTATAGCAGAAATTAACACATTTTAAATCAACTATAGTTCAATAAAATGAATTTAAAAGAAACAAACAAACAAAAACTGTTTATAATGCATTTGAAATAAGTTACCTGCCAATATTTTCTTTTGGAGGCCATCATATGACAAATGTTAAGTAGAGAAGTATAAGAGAAAACAAGAGTTGGGAGTATTTGCAAAACATCTGTGCACAAGCTCACTGACTCCAATGCTGTGGCATCTCAAGGAAAATCAAGCTACATCATATCTTTCCGAAATACTCCTATCTGATACCTCTCTGGAATGTAACTTTTTCAACTCCCATTTTCCCAATTTCCTATAATTCAATCAAAAGTCAGTGGTCACACGTCCTAAGGCAAGTTCTATCTCAAATACACAGTTTTAATGAAACACAAACACACACATGCATGCTCAAACAAGCTATTCTGCATTATGCAAAAGTGTGTTAAAAGTGGAGCCACATTTACATTTGTTTTGTATTTGTGATTGAAGAGATCAAAATATGCAAACTGCATCCACTCAAGTTGATACCTTCAAGCAAAAGGAAATTTTATTAAAGATAGATCCATGACCAACAGAACAGCCAACATCCCTCATTTTGGAGAAAAGTGAAAGTTAGTCACTTAGTCGTGTCCAGCTCTTTGTGATGCTATGGACTGTAGCCCACCAGGCTCGTCCATGGAATTCTCCAAGCAAGAATACTGGAGTGGAGAAAAGTTTGTATTAAAAAAAAAAAAAAAGAAATCGGCATCATTTTTTTTTTAACCTAAAACTGAGAATACTTAACAAATATGCCTGTTTTAAACCAGTCTGCATATAAATATGCAACTAAAAAGCAAACTTAATTATAAGCAGTTTATAGCCAAAATGGACAAGAGTTGTACAGTCAGAGATTGGCACTGGAAATTTTCATATGAAAAATAAAATTAGTGATAGAGGGATAAAATACATTTAGAAATTTCCAAGAATGAGTTTTAGACAGAGGCAATTCTTACCCAAGATCTACAAGTAAAGAATACATCTATAAGAAATTTTGTATTTTCTAAGTTGATAGAAAAAAAAAAACTGCCCTAACATAGCTAAAGAATTATCATCTTATTATGTACATGCTGGACTGTATTTATGACTGCTTCATCATAGGAACCGTTTTTTCAAATGAAAGAAATTGGATTTAAAGAAAAAAAAAATCAACAACAGTGTTTGCTCCTGAAAACATCAGACATGAAATGCAGGGGAAGAGCAAGACAGTTGTATGTGTGCCGTGCACTTCCCCTGAACTCTTGGCCGTGTAGGTGGATGGAGCCAAGCTGGCATTTCTACAGCATTGCCTGATTCCTCTACGAAGCTCAACCATGTTGGGGGTAAGGCAACTTTATACCTCTGGTTTTGCATGGGTTTTTGTGGAGTTTCATACATACATCTCTGAATTGATCCTCTACATAGCTATTCAATTTAATTAACAGAAATCTGTCCAGTGTCTTCTGTTTTAAATAATTATTCATACAGGTACTAGTACGAAAGAGAATAAGGTCTTGGTTTGGAGAAAGAAAGCCAATTCTGAAACAGGAAGTGAAAATTTCGGGAAGAAAAATGTGAAGTGATTCCATAACATATTGTTCAAAATCCCCCAAGATGCTAAATTCTGACCTGACAAACAAGATAAATTGGGAAGTGATTCACATTTGTGAAGGCTTTTCATCTTGATGAGGCATATTTAATGGAGAAACCCATAACAGGTATAAAAATTTTCAGTTTTTAAAGTTTATGACACAAACCCAAAATTCAGTGAATATGTGTATAACATAAGTAAAGGTGAATTTACAGCTCCTTCCATCTAAGTGATTATAACTCAGCTCTGTGCAGACATGATCTTGGGTGGTTTCAGCCTGCAGTAGCTTGGAGCAGGACTTGGGTTCCCAGCCAGAGACGTGTCAAGGCCGTGAAAACACCAGATCCTAGCCTCTAGACCAGTGGACAGTGACAAGGGCCCTGGCACTCAGGCTTTGCAGTAAAGATTTTCAACAAAGATGGAAAGTAGTGAAGCCAGTAAAGTATTTATTAAGAGGAAAAAGAGTACAGGACCTGTGGATAGGCTCCCAAGGCAGACTCAGAGGGTCAGGCCCTGAGCTGTGCCTGCAAGCCAGGTTGAATCATTTTTATTGGGCATTTTTTCTGGGTTTCCTTTGGCCAGGATTCACAGTCCACATTTGGTATATCTCAGGATCCTCATGTGTGCACTAGTATCTCTGAGCCAAGATGGATTCTACCAAAGAGGCATATGGGTAGAGCATTCCTTGACATTGCTCCCCCTTGGACTTAGAAGGAGCTTTTCTGCGCATGTGTGGTAGGAAAGTCTTCTGACTTTGGGAACGAGAAATAGGAGGTCTAGGCAAGGCCCAGTCTCTTCCCTTAATTGCTCTGCTATTCTCTTCTTGGAGTTTCCATCGACAGAAAATGAATCTCCAATTGCTTTACTCTTGGGAGGGGGCAGTATCTACCTCCTGTCTCGAACACAGGTCTTTCTTAAGCAGCCCTGGTGAGGGTTCAGGAATTAAGAACACTCTAGATTCCAGGAGACAACTTAGGCTCCACTGAAGTTGTGGCTGGGGCTCGGCAACCCCCCACGCCCCCCATCCACTCCCCTCTACCTCAGCTTCATCTAGATGGTGATGCAGCTAGCCTCGGCTTATTGATGACCAATGCTGGGTAGGACCAGCCCCTGTGGTTCTTAAGACATCCTTCAGATACAACCATCAGGAAACTGAAAAAATAGAGACTTTGTTACTTACAAGCTGAAGCTCCAGTCCTTTGGCCACCTGATGCAGACAGCTCACTCACTGGAAAAGACCCTGATGGTGGGAAAGATTGAAGGCAGAAGGAGAAGAGGGTGACAGAGGATGAGATGTTTGGATGGCATCACCAACTCAATGGACATGAACTTGGGCAAACTCTGGGAGAGGGTAAGGGACAGGGAGGCCTGACGTGCTGCAGTCCCTGGGGATGCAAGGAATCAAACACGACTTGGTGACCAAACAACAACAAATTACTTACAAGACCTGGAAATTACACTTCACACCTGGGACCACAGAGTAGAGTCAAAGGAGACAGAGATAAAGCACATGAGCTTGAGGTTCTGCTTTTATTGGTGTTGAGGGTAGGTGTCTAGGGTTTCAAGTGCTCATTATTTATTAGGGACTTTAAAAGATAAGGGAGGGAATTTAAAGAGCAGAAAGGGGGGAGTGGGAAATTAGCCCCAATAGCCAGTTATCTAGATCAACCAGGCTCTCAAAAACAAAGGAGCCTCAGAATGAGGAGGTGGTCTGATTTCCATCTAGTCCTGCAGCTGCGATTGTGTTTATTCCATTCAGCCTTCTTTGAAGGGATTGCCTCAGCACCAAAGTTTAAGTCAGGCACTTGCGTTATGAAAAAGGAAAAGATCACAGGCAGAGCTTACACTACAGGTGGGAAATTTGACTAGAACACGACAGTGGAGGTCTCCAGTCACTGAGTTTCCATACTCCCATCTGTACTCACGGTGTCGACCAAGTTTCTGGACCATCCTTTCTAGGGACCTGCTCTGACCCTAGTAGTGACTAGCAGAATAGAGTCACTCCACTTGACTGTCAGGAGAGAGTTTTGAGGTCAGTTGCTGAAGAGACTGATCTTCATATCAAAATGTGTCTTAATTGAAACAACTATCTGTAGAGTCAACATTCTGAAAAGTAAGATCATGGCATCTGGTCCTATCACTTCATGGGAAATAGATGGGGAAACAGTGGAAACAGTGTCAGAGTTTATTTTTTTGGGCTCCAAAATCACTGCAGATGGTGACTGCAGCCATGAAATTAAAAGATGCTTACTCCTTGGAAGGAAAGTTATGACCAACCTAGATAGCATATTCAAAAGCAGAGACATTACTTTCCCAACAAAGGTCCATCTAGTCAAGGCTATGGTTTTTCCAGTGGACATGTATGGATGTTAGAACTGGACAGTGACGAAAGCTGAGTGCCGAAGAATTGATGCTTTTGAACAGTGGTGTTGGAAAAGACTCTTGAGAGTTCTTTGGACTGCAAGGAGATCCAACCAGTCCATCCTAAAGGAGATCAGTCCTGGGTGTTCATTGGAAGGACTGATGCTGAAGCTGAAACTCCAATACTTTGGCCACCTCATGTGAAGAGCTGACTCATTTGAAAAGACCCTGATGCTGGGAGGGATTGGGGGCAGGAGGAGAAGGGGGATGACAGAGGATGAGATGGTTGGATGCCATCGCTGACTCGATGGACATGAGTTTGAGTAAGCTCCGGGTGTTGGTGATGGACAGGGAGGCCTGGCGTGCTGCGATTCATGGAGTCGCAAAGTGTCGGACATGACTGAGCAACTGAACTGACCTGAACTGAGAGTCACATGACTGTATTATCATGCTAAGGCAGTGGGGTGGGACAGATCATGTTGACACAGTATCTCTCTGTTCCCCATAAGAAATATCTTTCCTACAAAATTCTGACAGCTAGGATTGTTCCTGATCTTCTTATCATACTGCTGTGCCCTGCACAATGTCTGTAGCAGAGACCTGCAGTTCCCATGAATGCCTGAGACCCCTTCCTGCCACCCTTCCCCCACTTCCTCTGACACACAATTGGACTACATTTCCCAGTGTCCCTCGGGTGGGGGGGGAGTGTCTCCCTGGACTACATTTCCCAGTGTCCCTTGGGTGAGGGGTCTCTCTGTGAGGGAGTTCAGGCCAGTGGAATATGACCAGGATGGGTGTGGGCCCCTCTGAGGTCTGGCCTGTAAAAACTGCCCAAGATTATCCTCACCCTCCTTTCCCTGGCTGAATACAGAGAACTCCAAAAGGCCAAAGAAAGGTGCGGTAACATGAAGCCAGGATAGGGTTCTCTGAATGACTGTGTGGGGCGATTGCCCCCACTGCTGTCTGCCCCCTTCAGACCCACAGTGGGTGGAAATATGAGTGAGAAAGATGCTTTTATTGCATTGAGCCATCCAAATGTGGGGGACTGTTTGTTTGCCAGTTAGCATAACTAATACAATGACCCCGAAAGGTTTTTTAGAATCTGGAATTCCTTGGATCTTTTTATGTTTTATTGACTTTTAAAAAAAGATTTATTTAAATTGTGCTAAAATATAGGTAGTATACAAGTTACCAACTTAACTATTTTAAGCATACAGTTCAGTGGTCCTAAGGATGTTCATATTTTTGGGCAGCCATCACCACCCTCCATCTTCACATCTCTTTTTGTCTTGCAAAACTGAAATTTTGCACCCATTAAACTTTCCATTCCTGGCTCAGCCCCTAGCAACTACTTTCTGTCTCTATGTACCTCATCTGAGTGGAATCACGTAGTATTTGTCCGGTTTAAGTAGCATATTTTCACAAAGCAGAGTGTCTTTCCAGCCTTATTTTAACAAGTATCAGAGTTTCCTTCCTGTTTAAGGCTGGATGATACTCTGCTGTGTGTATGGGCCACATTTCTCTTCCTCTGTTGCTTCCACCATTTGGCCATTGTGAATAATACTGCTGTACACTTGAGTGTACAGATATCTTTCCTTGTCCTCACTTTCCATTCTTTGGGGGCATATACCCAGGAATGGAATTGCTGGATCATATGGTTGTTCTATTTTTCAGTTTTTGAAGGATTGCCAGACTGTTCTCCATGGCAGCTGCACCCAATTCCCCCCAGCACAAGGGTTTTGATTTCTCCACATCCTCACTTGCTCTTTTCTTCTATTTGGATTTCCTAGGATCTTAACATCCACCACATATGAAGAGAAGAAACATGTGACTGCAAAAATTACTGTCTGAAATGTCAATATCTGTGGAAATCAGTCCCCAGATTAGAACTACTCCTAAATATTCAAAGTCCACTCTTCTTTCCTTGATGTGAAACACAACCACGCTTTCACCCCAAACTAAGCATCAAGGTCGTATGATGACTTCTCAGCATGAAGTAAGGTTGCAGTCAGCTTTGTGGTTAGCCAATGACCTCCAGATAACAACTTGCTTCATCAGAGGGCGATGTTCAGCGAGGTGTGGATCCGACAGCTCAGCTAGACAGTTTTCTTTGTACGAAAGCATTGTAAACTTGTTGTTGCTGTTCGGTCACTAAGTCGTGTCTGACTTTTTGCAACCCTATGGACTGCAGCATGCCAGGCTTCACTGTCTTTGCCTTTACCTGGAGCAAATTAACAAAATGTAAATTCCCCTCCAAAAATATACTCCAGGAAATCAAGAACTTTTAAAATTAGTTTCCATAGGGACTTCCATAGTGCCTGAAGTTCTAGTTAAAAGGACTCCTGAAGTTCAATTTGGTGTGAAATTTAAAACAAAGCCAAAAATCCTTCCTACATTTGTTGTGTAGAAACAACACCTAAAGTTTCTTTAAAAAATAGTATTTTTTCATACCGATATACACACTGGTATATACAACAGATAATCAACAGGAACCTACTATAGAAGACAGGGAATTCTACTCAATACTCTGTAATAGCTTACATGGGAAAAGAATCTGAAAAAGAATAGATATATGTTTAGTTAAGTAAAAGTCATTCAGTTGTGTCTGACTCTTTGCGACCCCACGGACTGTAGCCTACCAGGCTCCTCTGTCCATGGGATTCTCCAGGCAAGAATACGGGAGTGGGTTGCCATGCCTTCCTCCAGGGGATCTTTCCAACCCAGGGATCGAACCCAGGTCTCCCGCGTTGCAGGCATATTCTTTACCATCTGAACCACCAGGGAAACCCAGATATATGTATATGTTTAAGTAAACCACTTTGCTATATACCTGAAACTAATACCACATTGTAAATCAACTGAACGCCAACATAAAATGAAAATTAAAAGAAAAGATGGTCAACCTCTATCTTACAGGAGTTCCAGAAAGAAGAATTGGAAAACCAAAGCAAAGGCAATTATCAGGGAAATTACGTGAAGTTTCCCATTGTCAAAATGGCCAAAATTGAAACAGCCTGTTGCATCATAACTGGGATGAATGGGAAAAGACCCTGCAATGTGAAGCATCACCATGAAATTTGGAACTGGATAAATAGAAACTCCAAGAGAATTCCAAAGTTAGGGGAAGGGACTGCTGAATACTAGACTGGCACCAATAACACCAGGTGCTAGAAATCAGAGGCACACAGGAGAAATCTTTAGAAATGGAATTGTCTTTAAAAATGTGTGAACTTTAAACAATTTTATTGTTGTCTCCAAACTATTCTCCCAAAATGCTTACTTCATTTACATTCCAAACTCCAGTGTGTAAAAATATTCCTTTCCATTCATCCTCACCTCTACTGGACAAATATTGGTCTTTTTTCTTTTGATTTAACCTCAGTCTGACAGATGATAATGATGGCTTTATTTTGCATTTAGATGACTGCTAGTGAGACTGAGCATTAAAAAAAATTGAGTGCTAAAATCATAATAATATTTTGAGTTATTCCCTTGGGCAAAAATTTACAAAAGACTGGAACAATCTCCTAATTTTACTTTCTATCCTTCCATTACTCCTTTACTTCTAAAAATCAAACTTTTAGGGAAATAGTTCAAAACTTTAAGGAAGCTAAAATGTGTATATATATATATATATATATATATATATAAAGCAAGAAACCTTTTGGAACAATGAGGATAGAGAGGACTAAAGATGAATGACTTTCACTATTAGATATTAAAATGTATTACAAAGTGACAGTGACGAAAATGAGGCAACACTGGCCTCAGAAAACCAGAGAATAAGTAGGTAGTCCAGAAAAAGAAACATGTATATAAAACCATTTTGGTATTTAAAGCAATGGAGAGATTAGAGATTATTTGATGAGTGTTGCTGAGATACGTGGCTAAGCCCCCTGGGAGACACAAAGTTAGATTCCCATTGTCTCAGAATTTTCATAGAAACTGGAATTAATTAAACATGAAACAAATGGTGAAAATGTGTAACAACGTATCTTGTTGGTAGGAGTGAAAATGATATGACTACCCTGGAAGACAGTTTGCCAGCTTATTATAAAGTTAAACAGTGATCCAGCAATTTCACTTCTATCTCTTTATGTACCAAAAGAAGCAGAGCATATGCTCCAGAAAGACTTGTAAAGAATGCCAATAGCAGCTCTTTCATAGCAGCTGAAAACATGAACGAATTCAACGTCCACCAAGAAAGATTTGGATAAGTGAAAAACTATAGTGAGATATATAGAAATAAATAGTCATGCAAAGATTACTGTTTAGAATTAAAAGGAACAAATTCCTGCCCATGCAACCACATGGATGAGTATCAGAAACATTATGTTGGGTGGAAAGAGTCCACACTGTGGCTGTATTTACTTGAAGTTCTAGAATAAGCAAAATGAGTCTCTGGTGCTAGAAATCAGAGCTGTGGTGGTCTGATGTCAGGGCATGGTGCATGGAGAAAATGCCTAGTACAGAACAGGAAGGCACTTTCTGGAATAAGAAAAATATTCCACATCCATGCCATAGTGGTGGTTATGTGCTACATCGATTTGTCAAAACTCATCAAACTGCAAACCTCATCATAAACTGACAATTATCTCTAAATACAATTATTCAGTAGAGAAGGGTTTAATATTGAAAGGAGAGGTTGACAAGTACAACTGCTTAATTTAAACTTCTGTAGAATCAAAAAGCACACATAGTATTAAAACATGTTTAGTTCAGTTCAGTCGCTCAGTCATGTCCGACTCTTTGTGACCCCATGGACTGCAGCACGCCAGGCCTCCCTATCCATCACCAACTCCCGGAGTTTACTCAAACTCATATCCATTGAGTTGGTGATGCCATCCAATCATCTCATCCTCTGTTGTCCCCTTTTCCTCCTGCCCTCAATCTTTCCCAGTATCAGAGTCTTTTCAAATGAGTCAGCTCTTCACATCAGGTGGCCAAAGTATTGGAGTTTCAGTTTCAGCATTGGTCCTTCCAATTAATATTCAGGACTGATCTCCTTTAGGATGAACTGGTTGGATCTCCTTGCAGTCCAAGGGACTCTCAAGAGTCTTCTCCAACACTGCAGTTCAAAAGAATCAATTCTTCGGTGCTCAACTTTCTTTATAATCCAACTCTCACATCCATACATGGCTACTGGAAAAATCATAGCCTTGACTAGACGGACCTTTGTTGGCAAAGTAATGTCTCTGCTTTTTTTTTCCCATTTATTTTTATTAGTTGGAGGCTAATTACTTTACATCATTACAGTAGTTTTTGTCATACATTGAAATGAATTAGCCATGGATTTACATGTATTCCCCATCCCGGTCCCCCCTCCCACCTCCCTCTCCACCCGATCCCTCTGGGTCTTCCCAGTGCACCAGGCCCGAGCACTTGTCTCATGCATCCAACCTGGGCTGGTGATCTGTTTCACCCTTGATAATATACATGTTTCGATGCTGTTTCCATATATATGTGTTAGTATACTGTAATGGTCTTTATCTTTCTGGCTTACTTCGCTCTGTATAATGGGCTCCAGTTTCATCCATCTCATTAGAACTGATTCAAATGAATTCTTTTTAATGGCTGAGTAATATTCCATGGTGTATATGTACCACAGCTTCCTCATCCATTCGTCTGCTGATGGGCATCTGGGTTGCTTCCATGTCCTGGCTATTATAAACAGTGCTGTGATGAACATTGGGGTGCACGTGTCTCTTTCAGATCTGGTTTCCTTGGTGTGTATGCCCAGAAGTGGGATTGCTGGGTCATATGGCAGTTCTATTTCCAGCTTTTTAAGAAATCTCCACACTGTTTTCCGGCTTTTTAATATACTGTCTAAGTTGGTCATGACTTTCCTTCCAAAGAGTAAGCGTCTTTTAATTTCTTGGCTGCAATCAACATCTGCAGTGATTTTGGAGCCCAAAAAAATAAAATCTGTGACTATTTCCACTGTTTCCCCATCCATTTGCCATGAAGTGATGGGGCCAGATGCCATGATCTTAGTTTTCTGAATGTGAGCTTTAAGCCAACTTTTTAACTCTCCTCTTTCATTTTCATCAAGAGACTCTTTAGCTCTTCTTCACTTTCTGCCATAAGGGTGGTGTCATCTGCATATCTGAGATTATTGATATTTCTCCCAGCAATCTTGATTCCAGCTTGTGCTTCATCCAGCCCAGCGTTTCTCATGATGTACTCTGCATGTAAGTTAAATAAGCAGGGTGACAATATACAGCCTTGATGTACTCCTTTTCCTATTTGAAACCAGTCTGTTGTTCCATGTCCAGTTCTAACTGTTGCTTTCTGACCTGCATACAGATTTCTTAAAAGGCAGGTCAAGTATGTAACAACCAGAAAAAAAAATCATTATGTATAAGAGATTGAGTCAATACTTTATTTTAGAAGGGAATCTCAAAGCTAGACACACACACACACACACACACACACACACACACACACAAAACCCACTGAATGATGAATAAAAATTATAGACAATTTATTAAAGAAGTAATAGTATATTTACTATGTTAAATGTGTAATTGACCAAAGGTTAAAGTACTTCTATAAAGGTTCTTAGAGAAACAAAATTCACCCAACACTTGGATATTTAAGCAAAAGATATGAATAAACAGTTCACTAGAAAGCTACACATATATAACCAATAAGTATTAAAATGTTTGACTGTCTAGAAATCAAGAAAATGCATGCCTTGCCCTGACTTTTCCCGGCTTCTTCCTGCCACTGGGCTTCCATTATTTCTCCAGGACCAACATTTCCCAATTCAATGTCTGTGTGCTCAGTCGCTCAGTCGTGTCCGACTCTTTGTGACCCTTTGGACGGTAGCCCACCAGGCTCCTCTGTCCGTGGAATTCTCCAGGCTAGAATATTGGAGTGGGTTGCCATTTCTTTCTCAGGGGATCTAAGGGATCAAACGCCTATCTCCTGCATCTCGTGTGTGACTCCTGTTGGTCCTCAAGGCCTCAGTTCAGATGTCACTTCTTTGATAGTTGCTCCTGACTCCCAGTTCTGATGAAGGCCCCGCTCTGCAATGCTGGGCCATACGTGCCCCCGTGCAGAGTATTCACCCCACTGTACTCACTGCGCACCTCTCTTATGACAATCGTCATGATAAGTTCTATAAGGACAACACTAGAGCCTGAGTGCCTCAGACATACTAGTTTTTAATCAATATTTCTTGAATGCTTCATTGAGTGTGAGTAGCTTTTTAAATTGGGAAGGGTTAAAATGAAGCAAAATATACAGTATTGGCAAAATTTTAAATTATGGCGCTTTACCCACTACCAGTGAAAGTATAAACAGGTATAATTTGGGGGGAAGAGAGGTAATTTGGCAACATTTAATATAAGCCCTTAAAATGCTTTGCCTGTTAAAGGCTGAATCTAGGAATTCAGCATTTTAAAATGTGTTCCAAGGAAATTATCTGATCATTTCCATGAATATTGGGACATGAGATTTCATTGCTTATTGGTAATAACATGAAAAAATTTAAACACCTAAAGGGAGTAATTAAATAATTTATGAGTTATAATAAAATATTATTCAATAATTAACAGTGCTTATACGATAACCTACAATTATTGATGTTAAAAACTCATTCACAGTATGTTAAGTTTTAAAAGCCAGTTAAAAAGAGAATTATAATATAATCCAATTTCAATTTAAAATATATATACAGATAAACCTGCGGAACTGTGTATCTAAAAAATTAATTGGTATTTTCTCCAGACAATGGAATCATGGGTGAATTTTTTCCTTTTGCTGATTTGGTGATTTCTAATATTTATTTCAACTAACATGACTTATTTCTGTAATTTTAAGGAACAAAAACATTAACCATGTGTTTTGGAAGCTCTGTTATCTTTACAGAGATGGGCTTCACTTTGAAGTTCAGTCTCTTAGGATTGAAATCAAAGGCAGACGACTGAGATCCATGCTCTTCTTAAAAGTTTCATTTCTTCTCCTGCAAACATCCCTTCTCTGGTCAGTTTGAACACTGGCCTACGCTGTGTATGATATGGCCCCGGGAGGAAAAGAGACTGGGAAGATGTTTAGGAATGAAATTTCAAAGACAAAAATGGACCTTAAAAAGCAACAGGCCTGGGGTGGTGAGGAGACCAGGGTCAGATACATTAAACGATGTGGTCCAGGCCTTGGTGATGCCAGAGCATTCTTCCTGATGTGCATCCCGGGCACCTGGCCTTCAGTCCCCACCAATCAGATGCTGAGCTCTCAGCAAGTGGGAGCCATGAAACACGTGCTTCTATTTGCCTGGTGCCTGCATGCTAAGTCACTTCAGTCATGTCCCACTCTTTGTGGCCCTGTGGACCTTGAGTGGGTTGCCATGGCCTCCCTCCTCCAGGGGATCTTTGCAATCCAGGGATTGAACCCGAGTCTCTGATGTCTCCTGCGTTTGTAGGCAGGGTCTTTACCACTAGCACCACCTGGGAAGCCCATCCGGCTGGGACGGAAAGCAATAGTAATAGCAAACACTTAGCGCATGCTTCCTATTTGCCAGGTGCTGCTCAGAACACACTCTACCTGTGCTGACTCAGTTAACCCCCACAGCAACCCTGGGAGGTAAGAACCATTGAGTGTGCCCGTTTCACAGATGAGAAACCGGAGCCTCAGAAAGGGTAATTTCCCAAGGATACCAGCCTGCAGTAGAACAGCAAAATATAAACCCAGTCAGTCTGGCCCTAGCATCCATGCTCTTAACCATTTAATGCACAGAAGAATGATTTGAGAGGTTCATGAGAACCATTTCCTGGACTCCGTCCAGGATTTAGTAGGTGGATTTAGTAGGCGGTGAACGCGCAGGTCCGTCAAGCTCCCCAGCGGCGCCAACGCTGCTGATGTGAGACCCACACGCTGCGCAGCTCTGCAGACCCAAAGGGTTGCAACAAAATGCAGCAGCTACGTTCTGGGATTAAATCTAGTAAACAGTCAATAATGGATGAGTTACCCGTGGATCAAATTAATTTACGCCAAGTGACTTCCTATTGATATAGCAGGAATTGGTAGCAAAGTTGGTTAATAATACAATTTAAAAACTCACTTCTTCCACTTCGTGGCAGCAAGTAATGAGGCGATGCACCCTCATGACAAGCCTGCTGGGGGCTACGGCGATGCAAAACCGAGGGGGTATCATTTGCGGTAAAACCGCCGTAACAGCACCACACGGTCTTCTGGCCACTAGAGCCCCGTTTTCAGAAGTCCCGGAAGATCCTCTGTGGCCACAGACCGCCTCCCAGAAGCCCTCATGCTCCCTCTGCCCTCTGTCTAATCTGTTTTTTCCGGGACAGGTTGCCTTGGCTACATCCTCACGCCTGCAAAGTCTGTCCCCTGTGGCAAACTCGGATTGAATAAATCTGCTTGTTATTAATTTTCCTGCATGGCTCAAACCGCCCAAGTTTGATGATCTCTGTGAAAACCAACAAAACCAGTCCCTGGGCTCTCCAACTGGACAGCTGAATCCAGTCCAGTAGTCACCACAGGGGCACACAGCGGTGTCCCCAAACCCACCCTGGAGGAAAGAGAGCATCCCTCTCACTATAGACTCGGGGAGTGCAGTGGGTGCGATTGGCTGCCCAGGGCCCAGCTGGACTTCCACAGTTACGTCTAATACTCAAGACCTAGAGCAGCTGCCCTCTGCAACGGAGGACCATCCTGCCTTAAACAACGGTCACAGGCTTAACCTTCCGCTGCTTAGAACAATCAGCCAGCAGCATGCCCCTGCTTTCCTCCTGCCCCAGGTTTTCCATTTCTCCCTGGAGAGCTACCAGGCTGGTGGCCAGCGGATAGAACCACAGGGCATCATTTGACCCGTCCCCAACTCTGTCAGGCCTATCTGACCTCTAAGAATTGGGTGAGGGGGCACATACCTAGTGATGGCTCCACGGCACAGCCGTCCAAAGCTACTGGACGACAAGACACATGACGTGATCATTTTTGTAAGGGGTCAGGCCCAATAAAAGATTTTCATTTTACTACTGGATTCCCTTCTGTATCACCCTGCCTGGGAACAAAATTAAAACAACGGGCTCCAAATGAACTGGTTCATGCTTTCCAATCACCTGTGCTCACCGGGTCAGAATCAGTTCCCGCAGCATTAGGAGAGGCGGTTGCGGGACGTTGTTTGGTTGGTTTCACTCTGCAGTGAAGACTCAGATCCACCCAAGCTCACCAGCAAGTCTCTCAAAACTGGGGACTGAAAACGCTAAGCGTTCGTCCATGAAGGAGTTCCTGAAGAGGAAAGTTCAAGGGTTAGTTGCTCAGTCGTGTCCGACTCTTCGCAACCTCATGGATTATAACCTGCCAGGCTCCTCTGTCCGTGGGATTCTCCAAGCAGGAATACTGGAGTGGGTTGCCATTCCCTTCTCCAGGAGATTCTTTCTGATCTGGGGATTGAACCCAGGTATCTTGCATTGCAGGCAGATTCTTTACTGTCTGAGCCGTGAGGTAGTTAAACATGCTTTTTAATAATAGATAAAAGGCACTGTGGAAAAGTCAGAAATACTTCTAAACCAATGGACAAAAACCAAGGCCTCCATATGACTTCATTGTTCCTTACACAGAACACATCCTGGCATTCACTGAGGTCCCCAGACCCCCTAATCCATTCCCCAAACTGCCCAGCCTGGGAAGTGAGACCCAGTGGTCATGAGGGCCTTTACACCCACTCCTCTAATCCCTCTATGCCTCTCTGTAGGCTGTGGAGGGCAGCGTGATGTCCCACCCTTGGCGACAGTGCCCACGTCCTGATCCCTGGAACCCCCGAATGTGTCTCCTTACACAGCAAAATGGACTTTACAGATGTGGTTATGGGGCATACCTGGAGATGGGAAAATCACCCTGATTATCTGAATGAGTTTGATCTAATTACATGAGTTCCTGAAGGTAGAAGAGGACAGGAGGGTTGTGAATCAGAGAGATGGGAGCTTGAGAAGGGCCCAGAGGTACGGGCAGTGTGCCAAGATCTGAGAGAAGCCTCTAGGAGGTACGGGTGGCTCCCTGCTGACAGCCAGTAAGGAAACGGGACCTTCGTCCTACAACCTCCGGGAACTGAGTTATGCCACCGCCTGGATGGGCAAGGGAACGGTTCTTCCCTAGAGCCTCCAGAATGGAGCTCAACTGGCTAACACTGGGATTGTAGTCCCGAGAGACCCACATTGGACTTCTGACCTCCAGAACTGGAAGATCATAGATGTGTGTAATTTTAATATGTGTTGTTTCTGTTTATCATTAATAGTTATGGCAGCAATAGAAAAGGAATACATAGTTTTCATGTCAGTTTCCTTCTTAATTAAAACCTTTCCACTTTAACCAATCGTATTTCTTCCAGCTGAAGACTCTAAGCAGCATGAACTCTGGTTCAGTCTCATAAAGCAACCCTCTTCCTCAGATGAGATAATTTATAAAGGTGTTTATAATTTTTCTACTGATTTTTTATATTAAAAGCATCCATGGATTTCCATGCTGCATTTTGGCCCAAATGACTCGACTAACCCCAGCAGCATCAGTTAGGACTGATGTAATACTAAACTCAAAAGGAGAGTGGATGCTTTCTTTCCTGACCCTGAAAGTGGTCTCAATCACGTCTGGCAGTGACTGCATAGTGTATTCTGGAATGCATCAGTGTGAAGAGGGAAAAGCAAAGACACTGATCTTCTGACCTCACAATCTGGTTTTAATATCATTTGTCTGCAGAAGAATCCACTATTAGAGGATGATTTCCTCAAGTCCAAATTTTAAGACCCCTGTAATCTAGCCATCTGCTGAGATTATCTTGATAGGAATAAGGGAAATTTCAGTGAACATATGAATTTCTTAGTTGATAAAATAAAAACTGAATCACCTTCTTGACCCAGTCTGCTGCTAAAAATTATTTTGACATATACACATCAGTACATGTGTTTATATGTATATATGTAATGTATACACAGATTTATACTATACACACACTACTATATACATGCATTGATACTATATGTATATATGATATATACACATTTATATTATATGCATACACTTAACTATCTCCCCAGGTGGCTCAGTGGTAAAGAATCTGCCTGCCAATGCAGGAGACACAGAAAACATGAGTCCGATCTCTGGATTAGGAAGATCCTCTGAAGGAGAAAAAGGCAACCTACTCTAGTATTCTTGCCTGGAGTAGTACATGGACAGAGGAGCCTGTTGGCTTCAGTCCATGGGGCTGCACCCACCTCCACATACAGAGCTGCATGCACACACACATATATTCATCAGGATAAGCTGTTCAAGCTGTATCTGCTACTCATCGCTACATACAAATCACACAGACTTAGTGGCCCAAGGCAACAAAACCGTATTCACGCACAGTCCCGCGGGCCAGTGGTTGGGACTGGGCTCAGTCGGCAGTTCTCTGAGTTTTGCCTGGGGTCCCCCACGTAATTCATAGTTCAGTCTTCTGTGGCCCATCCAGGGCTGAATGGTCCAAGACAAGCCCATTCTCATGTCTGGAGGTGGATGCTGGCCGTCTGCCAGGTCTCTCTCTGAACACGGTCCCTCCCTATGGCCGCTGGCTACCAAGGGTGGTCTGAAGGCAGCAGGGAGTTCGAGCAGAAGTTAGGAGGCCTCAACAGGCCTTTGCTGGGAATCCTTTCAAGGTTACTTCTCAGTCTGTTGATCAAAGCAAGTCACAAGCTCAGCCCGGTCTTTTAGGGCATAGAGAAAGATGTACACCCTTGTGAGAAGAACAACAATTCACATTGCAAACGCGATGGAGGACTTTACGGCTATTTTCATAATCTATCGTTACCCTCAAACCTGAAAGGTTTATTTTTACTAATGCTGCATGTCTTCTGTGGTCTGCTTGCGGTTCTTCTCCACATTATTCCTCATGAGGAAATGTGGGGTGATGGACTTCTTCCCCCACCCAGAGCACCCTGGGTTGGTGTTCCTTGCCGAGGGAAAGATAGCAGTGAAGAGTCTTGTAGGAAATGAAATGCTTCTGTCCAAGAGAGACATGAGTCACTCAACCAGTCACCATCCAAGGTAAGTGATAAGGTCACAGCTGACCTCAGAGGAGTGGGAGGCAAAGACTTGTTGGAGTCTTTCTCTTCCTAGAAAGAGGAGAGCTCAAATATGAGCAAACGTATATGCTAGTAAGCATCACAACATATATGCGCGTGCACACACACACACACACACACACACGCACTCACCATCAATCTGTTAGTTCCACACAGATGTCTCAAATATTTGGAAGTACCCAGAATGCTGTCAGTGTTCTGGAAATTATACCCTGTAACTATATAACAGTTAAGAAAGAAAAACAACACGATTGGTAGTATTTTTGTCATTTTTGTAAGAAATTTTGATAGGAAGACTAATTCTCTCTTGTTTCTTCCAGAAATAATGATGTAAATGGAATTAACTTGTTAAGACCCAACTGCCTTTGATCAGACATGGAGGGATTTTCTCCCCACTCTGACTAAAAAGATGTTTTGCCATTTTGGAATGTCTTTGGACATAGAGGTTGGGATTCCAGGCTGTGATAGCTCAGGTGTTCACAGATGTTCAGGCTCTTTCTCTTTCTGAGGGCCAGTCAGTCCCCCATCCACTTAAAGTTAAATGTTGTCATGTGACTTGATTTGGCTAATGAAATTCCACTATTCATGTTTGCATACAATTCTACATTGCAAAGCATTATGGCAAATATTAAATCATAATAAAGCTATTAGGTTCTCTCATGCACACTTCACTAAATAAAGATGATTCTACAAACAACATATGTGCTATTAACAAAAGGCAAAACAAATAATATTGAATCACCACGACTACCAGTTGGAATTGTTGAACTCAGCTAATGGTTATTATTTTAAAAAAATTGAAACAAAGGTAGAAAATAGTTTACATGTTTTTAATTTATATTTTCTTAATAAATTTAAAATTATTTTTCATGTTGGAATATTTATAGGTCTGTAATGAAGTAGGAGGAGAGGTTTATGAATTCTGGTTGCCTTTACTGGCTCAACTTTTTTCAGGCACCTAATCTTTTTTCTTCTTTTTCTAAGAATGGATTTTTCTTTTCATGTAGAAGATTATACGAATATTTACCTGAAATCCAAATTAGAGATTTTTTTTTTAACTTAAATTGGACATAAATTAGCCATGTGGGTTTTGCTTTCTTTGTTTCTTGTATAATTCCACATTTATTTAAGAAGGTGTTTGCATAAATAGGTGTCATTAGTGATAAGGACCCTATCTACCAATGCAGGAGACATAGATGGAGGTTCAGTCCCTGGGTCAGGAAGATCCCCTGGAGGAGGGCATGGCAACCCAATCCAGTACTCTTGCCTGGAGAATGCCATGGACAGAGGAGCCTGGCGGGCTACAGTCAATGGCATCTTGAAGAGTCTGACATGATTGAAGCGACTTAGCACGCATGCATGCATGAAGAAAGCTGAGCGCCGAAGAATTGATGTTTTCAAATTGTGGTGCTGGAGAAGACTCTTGAGAGTCCCTTGGACAGCTAGGAGATCAAGCTAGTCAATCCTAAAGGAAATCAGTTTTGAATATCCATTGGAAGGACTGATGCTGAATTTGAAACTCTAATACTTTGGCCACCTGATTCGAAGAACTGACTCATTGGAAAAGATCCTGATGCTGGGAAACATTGAAGGCAGGAGGAGAAGGGGGTGGCCAAGGATGAGATGGTTAGATGGCATCACTGACTCAGTGGACATAGTATGAGCAAACTCCAGAAGATGGTGAGGGACAAAGAAGCCTGGAATACTTCAGTCCAGGGGATTGCAAAGAGTTGAACATGGCTTAGCAACTGAACAACAGAAACAAATGATATTTCTCAGTAGGTTTTAGCTAGTGGTGGTTTAGTTGCTAAGTCCTGTCTGGCTCTTGCGACCCCATGGACTGTAGCTCAGCAGGCTCCTCTGTCTGTGGAACTCTCTGGGCAAGTGGGTTGCCATTTCCTCCTCCAGGAGATCTTCCCAACCCAGGAATCGAACATGGGTCTCCTGCGTTGCAGGCAGATGCTTTGCTGACTGAGCTACAAGGGAAGCCCCTCATAGAGCCTCTAGCTAGTAGTCCCGTTAATGATTTGAATGACCAACCCCAAAAAACATATGTCCAAGTCCTACCCTCTGGGACTTGTGAATCTGAATATTTGGATCAAGAGTCTTTGCAAGTGTAATTAAGTCGAGGATTTTGAGATGAGATCACTTCTGCATTGCTCAACTGAGTCCCAAGTCCAACGACTATTGTCCTGATAAGAGACAGAAGGGAAGAAGAGAGGTCAGGTGAAGCTGGAGGCAGAGACTGAGGCTATGTATCTACAAGGATTGCCGGCTGCACCAGAAGCCCGGAGAAGGGTGAAGAAATATTTTCCCTTGGAGCCCCCAGGAGACCAATATTGCCAACACTTTGATTTCAGACATCTTACCTTCAGAACCGCAGGAGAATACATTTCCAGGGTTGTAAGCCACCCAGTTTAGGTGATTTGTTAGGGAAGTCCTGGGCACCTAGTAAGACATTCCATGTCACTCATGATTTCCTTCTCTCCTCCATCTTTTTCTTTTTTAAAATTTTTTTGGCATTTTCCAACAAGACAGCAGAACCAAAATCTCTGAATTACCACCATTTAAAATCTCAGTGATTTCACTTCACAAGACTTCCTTCAGGTTCCGTAGAAAAGCGACTGTTGTCACACCGCACACACCAGGTGTCAATCACAGATGTGAACATGCATCTTGTGCTTTGCACGGAAACATTTTTGCTTTTGTTTGCACATACAAAGCAAATGGTACAGAGTTGAAATAAAAATGAGCCCAGTTTTGGTCCTTCCCCTGACAGTCGGCTGTATGAACATATGGGCTATAAACCACTGTATATATTCTATATGAATTCCCATTTGTTTTGTTTCTATTTTATCCTCCAGGATTGAAAGTTCCCTTCAAAAGATGCCACGGTTTGAGTTCAGTTAATGTTCTTCTCTCTATTAAAATGCAAATTCATACTTCTGTACAACGAGTGATAGACTTGGGTAAATTGTAGAGTTTTCTCCTCTCAATTCTTTACTGGTTTAATTTCAGTCTGAATTGTCTATCAAAACTCAGCCTATTTCTCAAAGTTCAATTAAAGTGCCACTTTCTTCAATCAGTTTCTCTGTTTCAGTCTTAGAATTTTGTTTTAATATTTGTGAAATATAGTCATATTTATTGAACCTTTACTAAATTTCAGGTGCTATGCCAGACGGTCATGAAGTGATTTCATTTATTCTTCCAAAAACACATCTACCAAACTTGTCTGAGTTTATTGTATCAGTATGCTATTGCTGTGTAACAAAGTTCCACAAACTAAGTAGCTTGAAACGCTGATTTATTATTCCACTGCACTTTGGTCAGAAGTCCAGCACAGCAGGGCTGGTTACCCTGCTCAGAATCCTACAAGGTTAAAGTCAAGGTGTTGGCTGTGTTTCTTTCTGGAAGCTCTTTGGAAGAATCTGCTTGCAAGCTTATGCCCATTGCTGGCAGAATTCAGTTCCTTGTAGTTGTTGGACAGAGGCTCCTCTTTCCTTGACTCCCAGCCTCCTCCATCTTCATGCAGCAGCAGTACATTGAATACTTCATACTTTGAATCACTTCAGTTTCCTCTCCTGCGGCTGCTTTTAAGGCCTCCTGAAATTATATTGGGCCCTCCTAGATAATCCAGGATAATCTATTTTAAGATCAACTGATAAGTAATCTTAATTACATTTCAAAGTCCTCTTGCTGTGTATGGTAACACATCCAAAGTTGTGGTATCTCATCATTTTCTGTCCTGGGGATTAGAACTGGAATGTTTATAGGTCCATGATTCTGCCTGCCTGTGTTTTTCACAGGTTGTAAGGAAAAGACCAGGGCTGTGAACCCAAATCTGTTTTTATTCTTTTTGACTTATGTCCTTCTGCCTCCTCAAACTCACCGTAACCTAAACCTGAGCTGTGAAAGCACAAACAGTAAAATCTGAGGATGCTGGTGAAATGGCAGAGTGTCATGTCTAGAATCACAGACCGTAGGCAGCTCTGTCTGGAGTAAATCCTCAGTCCCCTCATCTGTAGAATGGGTGAAATATCAATATCCACCTCTAGGGTTGTAAGAATTAAGTGACTTAATATTGGTAAAAGCTGAGAACATTGCTTGGCATATGGCGATCATGGTAGAAGTGATTTTAAATAAATACGAAGAAATGATCATAATGTACAAGAGAGGTAAGAGAGGACAGCAGCTGAGAAGTGATTTTTCTTATTTCATTACACCATGAGAGTTTACAACGTGTTAAAAGTTGAAGTATTTGCTTATCTAATCCTGTCCTACTTTTCAGCTAATACTGTAAGGTGTATCTGTACCAAAACCTAGTTTTGGGGTAGAGGATATGATTTGTATGCATTAGATAGGTGCTCACTAATCAATTGAGGAATTGAAATGGATTCAGGAAAATTACATAAATGGGATGTCATGATTGTTTTTTTTTTTTTTTGATGTTGCTTATTTCCAGACAGGTTATTAAGTGGGAAAATAATTGCAAAAGATATTTTTCTGTTCTTAAAAAAGTTTCATTTTAAGAAGAATTTAGAGAGAGTTTTGTTTATTGAAACAGCTGTTCTGGTAGGGAGCAAAATCACAACATAACGAATCTCTGTGATTGAAAAACCCTTGTTATAACTATGGTGATACAGCTGACATTGCAGCTTGCCTGGTGGTTCAGACAGTAAAGAATCTGTGTGCAATGCAGGAGACTCAGATTCGATGCCTGGGTCAGGAAGATCCCCTGGAAAAGGGAATGGCAATCCACTCCAGTATTCTTGCCTGGAAAATTCCATGGACAAAGGAGCCTGGGGTGCTACCAGTCCATGGGGTCACAAAAAGTTGAACACAACCTAGTACTACACTTTCACTTTTTCAGCTGCCATTGCATCAGATGTCCTCCATGGTCAACTGTAATGTATAATATGAAGGTATCTACAAAGCTTGCATCTGCCCTAAATGCCATGTCCCCGTCTGACCACAGCTCTGGAAACTGCTCTTAATGTCGAACATAATATCCTTGTTAATATTCATGATATCTGAGAGGGATAAGATTCTTCATCAGTGAAATAGTACCTGTTATTTTTCAGATGATGGAGAAAAACAACAACAACTATTCTTTTCTTGGCACTGATGCTTAGGGAAAAAAAGCAGATTTTTTCCCAGTGAAATTATACATTATATTTGCATATTGATATATTTACAGTATAAATATACTGGTAAAATCTTAACACCAAATAATAGTAGAATAAAAATGTATTGCATGTCTTCAACTCACTAAAAAGTGAAAAAATGTAAGCTATATCTAGATCAGCAGATGAGAGAGAACAACAGCAAAAACTAACAGGAAGCAAAAATATAGAAAGCAGAAGTTAAAAACTGACGTATCAGTTACGATAATAAATGTGAGTTAATAAATGTGTTGTTATAAAAATGTGAGTTATAAAACAAATGGTTCACAAAATCACAAAGCAAATTCTACTAAATGCTATTCAAAAAGAGACAAGCTTCAATATTTTTTGACTTAAAAAATAAAATGATGGAAATATGTAAGGCAAATGAAATTAAACAAAGTGGCAATAGCTATTATCAATAATTAAGAGGTCAATTTCAAGGCAAGATTTTTTCTAAAAATGCTTAAAACTGGTCATTATATGTAGTTAATTGATATGTTCCAAAATAAAAATCTGTAAGACATTAAACATTTATGTTGATTTCTGGAACCCATTTTTTTTCTATATATCTATTTAATGCATGTCTATCATGTGCCTTGCATCATGTTAGAAATTAGAAACACACATTTTAACTGATGCGAGTATAGTCTCTCCTTTAAAAGTTTAAGCTTAATAAAACAAATTAATGTACTAATAATTTAAATGCATATGTAGGAAAAAGAGATTGGAAGGAGATAGAGAAAATTTTAAGTGTGTAGGCATTGTGAGTTCTTTTTTTACTTATGTGTTTGTTTATGCTTTTGTCTAATTTATAATTTTTCTACACTAACAGGTAGTGTAAAATCATCATTTGAAACTTGTGCACCCAGTGACTGCTCATGGCTTGCCCTTGCCTCCAGCCTCTCTGCCCAGCACATTCCCAGTCAAAATCCCAGAAAGCTATTTAGTGGATATCAACCAATTGATTTCAAAGTTTATAGAAAAGGCTAAAGTCCAGAACAATCAGCACAATACTGAAGAAGAGAAAAGCTGGAGAGCTGACCTTACCTGACTTCAGCACTCACTGTAAAGCTATAGGAATCAAGATAGAGCAGTGAAAGAAAGGATACACAGACAACAGAACAGTATGGAGGACCCAGAAATAGGACCATACACATATCACTAACTGGTATTTTACAAAGGAGCAAAGGCAACTTATCAGGGAAAGAACAGCATTTTCTACAAAGGCTGCTGGTACAATTGGGCATTCTAGAAGAAAACACGGGAGAAAATATGCGACTGAGCCTAGCAGTGAAGTTTCAGATATAATGTCAACAGTATAATACATGATAGAAAAAAATCAGTCTTTATTGTAATTAAAATTTGGGGCTTATGAAGGACATGGTTAAGAGCATTAACAGACAAGTCTGACCGGAAGGAAATATTTACAGAAGACCTATTTGATAAAAAACTGTTATCTGAAATATATGAAGGACTCTTAAAACTCAACTGTAAACAGAAGGAACAACCCAATTAAAAAATGGGTAAAGATATGAACAGACACCTGATCAAAGAGGATATATGGATGGAAAATAAGCTTTTGTAAAGATGCTGAATATTATTTCTCATTAGGGGAGTGGAAATTAAACCAAGCAGATATCACTACACATTTATTATAACATCCAAAATCCAAAAGCTAACAATACTGAGTTCTGGCAAGTGTGCAGAACAATGGGAACTCTCCTTTGTTGCTGGTGGGAATGCAAAGTAACATTGCCACTTTGGAAACAAGATTGGCAGTTTTTCACAAAGTTAAATGCTAATCATCATCTTGCCATATGATCCAGCAACTGTGCTCTGAGGCACTTACCCAAATGACTTGAAAACTTAAGCCCACCCAAAAACCCGTATATGAATATTTAGAGTAACTTTATTGATAATCACCAAAGGTTGGAAGCAATCAAGATTCCTTCAACAGGTGAATGGATAAGTAAACTGTGGTATGTCCATACAGGGGAATGTTATTCAGCAATAAAAATAAAGATGCTATCAAATTAAGAAAGAACAAGCAGTGATTTAAAATGCATGTTGATAAATGAAAGAAGCCAATTTGAAAAGGGATCATATTGTATTATTCCAACTATGACATTCTGGCAAATGCATAATTCTAAAGACTATAAAATAAACAATGGTTGCCAGGTGCTCAGAGAAGGGGAGAGAAGTAAATAAGTACATGAAATACAGGAGGTTTTTAGGACAATAAAACTACTCTTTATGATAATATAATGGTGAATATATGATGTTATGCCTTTGTCAAAATCCGTAGAATTTTACAGGACAAAGGATGAACTTTAGTGTATGAATATTAAAAACATCATTTGGAATGTTGAGGTATCCAATAACCTCATTAAAAGGGGTAAGGAGAAAAGCTGCTGACCTAAGTGACTTTGGAAATGAGCAGAATCTCCAAGACTAAAGGCCAAAGACACTACCCACAGACATTGTACTCTAGTGGATAAAGTTATTTCCCATGGGATGTGGGCTAACAATGTTGATATACTGGAATTGAAAAAATAAGTAAATGAATGGCAAGTGGTGGGGGACAGGCCTCTCACTGTGCATGCGTACATGCTAAGTCGCTTCAGCTGTGTCTGACTCTTTGCGAACCTATGGACTGTAGCCCCTAGGCTTCTCCCCTGGAGGAAGGCATGGAAAGCCACTGAGAATTCACAGGCAAGCCCAAGAGGAGACTAGAATGATGTATGCGGTGCTGGGTTAGAGATGGAGACACAAGTATGAACTTCTGTTTAGCCAAATACGGATGTCAGTTATTACATACAGAAGTGTATGTATAGGTGTATGTATAGGTGTATGTATACTTGAAGATTAGTATCTACCCATTTATTTCCTTGTTGTATCAGCAGAGAGAGCCAGAAAGAAACAACACCACAGGAGCGATAATAGCCCCAGCAACTTGGGTATCTGATATCATCTTCCAATAGAAAGAATTGGAGATCCTTGGAAAAATGGTTGGTTCTAAAAGTGGGGCAGGGAAAATACAGATAAGCCTGGAGCATCCTTTAGTCCCAAATAATAAGTAGGTGCCAAAATGAAAACCCTATGTGATGGGTTATGTCAATATGACAGGTGCCTCTTGAAGAGCTCCCAATAAACAAAGCTGGACAATGTGAACAGCAAAGTAATAAGATAGCATTAGATATAATCTGAAGCATAAAATAAATGTCATGCTTCCATCCTAATATAAATGATTGAATAAATTTGTAAGCGGGAAGAAGAGACCAATCTTTCATGCAGAGTATTTCCAAGTAGCTATGTAGGTACTATACCCCCAAAGAGGAGGAGCATAACTCATACTCCTTACACATGAATAGTGCATAGTAACTCCCTTCCAAAGAGCACAGTATGAAAAGGTTGGCAGGGGGAAGAGTGACATTACCGCAGAGAAACTTGGCAGATACTGCCTCAGCCAGAGGATCAAGGTCAACAACAACAGTTCTAAGTCATGTTCATGGTATCTACCCTTCGTATGATGAGATGAAAATGGCACTTTCCCCTGTGTGGTCTTTCTCCCACAATCCATAACCCCAGTTTTATCAGGATAAAAATTTCGAATAAGTCCCAATATAGAGACATCCTACAAAATATCTGACCAATAGTCCTCAAAACTGTCAAGGTCATCAGGAAAGGTGGCGCAGTGGTGAAGAATCTGCCTGCCAATGCAGATTTGGTTTCGATCTCTGGGTTGGGAAGATCCCTTGGAGTTGGAAACGGCAACTCTTTCCAGTATTCTTGCTTTGAAAAGTCCATGGACAGAGGGGCCTAGTGGGGCTACCATCCATGGGGTGGTCAAGAGTTGAACACAACTGAGCACGCACACACACACACATACACAGAAACAGCCAGAGCCAAGAGAAATCCAGGAAGACATGCCAACTAAATCTAATGTGATGTCCTGGATAGGATCTTGGAACAACACCACCAAAACATTAGGTACAAATGAAGGAAATATGAAAAAAGTATGAATTTTAATAAATAATAATACATCGATGGTTAATTGCAAACAATGTACTATACTAACGTGAGAGTTTAATAACGGGAAGGTTGAGAATGGGATATAAGGCAATCCTCTGTAATATGTTCTCAATATTTCTGTAAAACTAAAATTGTTCTAAGAAAGTATACTAAAATTTTAAATAGATCATGAAAATTCCATTTAGGTTCTTTAATATCCCTAATTATACTTGCAGGATTAAATCCAAACTCCAGCCTTAGCAGTGAATTCCAAGCCTTATTTTCTCCCCTTTCCAACTCACACTCCAATTCACACGTGTGGGAGCTTCTCATGGGTTCTCAAACAATAGCAACAAAAAACTATCACTCCTTTCCACAATTCCTCATCTCTGGAAAGATGTCATGCATCCACTGGACTTCCCAGGTGGCTCAGCGGTAAAGAATTCACAGGCCAGTACAGGAGACTCAGGTTCAATTCCTGGGCTGGGAAAATCCCTTGGAGCCGACAATGGTGACTCACTCCAGTATTCTTGCCTGGAAAACCCCACGGACAGAAGAGCCTGGAGGAGTACAGTCCATGGGGTTGCAACGAGTCAGACATGACTTAGTGACCAAACAACAAGAACAAAGCATCCACTACTCCAGATTTTTCCTAACAAATGGCTCATCTTTGATGATTCGGTATAGTTGTTACCTCCTCAGAGAAGTCTTCCCTGGCCTTTCCAAAATGAATTGATTGGGTGTACTTTGTCTATGCCATCTGGCTCCAAAGGAATGTGATAAATTCTATCAGATTGCTACTTGCTACTCAGTGTGGTTCATGGACCAGCTTTGGACACCTGATGCAAAAAACTAACTCATTAGAAAAGACCCTGATGCTGGGAAAGATTGGAGGCAGGAGGAGAAGGGGATGACAGAGGATGAGATGGTTGGGTGGCATCACTGACTCGATGGACATGAGTTTGAGCAAGCTCCAGGAGTTGGTGAAGGACAGGGAAGCCTGGGGTGCTGCAGTCCATGGGGTGGCAAAGAATTGGACATGACTGACTGAAATGAACTGAACTCAGTGTGGTCTATGGATCAACAGCATAGGCATCACATGGGAGCTCATTGAAAATGCAGAATCTCACCTCATCCTGTGCCTCCAAAATCAGAATCTACATTTGAACAAGATCTTCAGATGATTTGTAGCCATATTATAGTTGGAAATGCTTTGAGCATCCAGAATTTAGTTCTCCCCAAGCCCTTTGTGTGTGGTTCTCTGAATTTTTTTTAATTGTCTGTATCTTTGCCAAGTTATGAACTCATTGAGGACAGGAGTCATGTTTCATTTGTTTTTTTTTCTTTATCTCCCATATTATCACTGCATCTGGGACATTCATGGAAACAGAACCAAATTAATGGCTGGCTCAAGGACACATTAAATGAGAGGCTGTACTGGAAAGTTATAGAAGTTTTATAGGTTAATACCTAACACTCCATCTATCCTTGCCAAAATTTAGAAACAACTGACAGACAGGCAAAGGGTCAGGCAGATGATGTACAAAGCATCAAGTTTATTTTTGCTGATGAAGCTGATGTGGGAGATCATGGCTTTGCTCCACAGCTGGGCAGCTTCTTTATGCCTTACCCAGAATTAAGCAGACATAAAGCTTATCCCAGCTTCCCCACGGGGAATGGGGATCTGCTCTTATAAGACATAAGGCATGGAGGCTCAGACCTGTGTTGCTCTCTGCAGTTAGAGTGCTAAGAGCAGAAACAGAGGTGCTTGTTCAAGGTCTTCTCTCTAATTCTCAGCAAAACCGCTCCCTCCCTCTTGTAGTGGATAATTAGTAGGTGACTCTGATGAAGTTAACACTGCTACTCACAGTGGGAAGTTCAGAGGGAAAAAGGAATGAGCAGGGATTAAGAGAAAGGAAATAGAAATATAATGCATGAGCTATTATCTCAGGGCGGGGCTTCCGCGCTCGCTCAGTGGTAAAGAATGAAGGAGACACAGGTTCGATTCCTGGTCCGGGAAGATCCCATATCCCACGAAGCAATGGAGCCCATGTGCCACAGCTACTGAGCCTGTGCTCTGGAGCCCAGGAGCTGCAACTGCGGAGCCTGCAGGCCTAGAGCTCATGCCTGCAACAAGAGAAGCCGCCGCAACAAGAAACTCACACACCACAACCAGAGAGTAGCCAGCGCTCGCTGCAAGTGGAGAAAACCCCCTGCAGTAATGAGTGCCCGGCACAGCCAAAAAGAAATAAAATTATACAAAAGGTGAAGAATATTATTAAAAGAATATCTCAGGGAGAAGATCACCCAGCTGACGCTCAGAGGTCTGACAGGCATGGTTTGGTTGAATCTTGCCTCCTTTAGGATGAGACCTCGGGCCGACTCTGCTGTGAACCAGACTAGACCTGAACTGTCTCCTCTGGCTTCCAGATGAGCCAAGGGTGCTCTGAGAGGCCTGGCTCAGGGTCCAGCCCCCACTGGTCACATCAGACTGAAGGGTCTGGGGCCTGCCGTTGGGTTCTACTCTTCCAGAGGCTACCTTCCAGCTCTATTGACCAGAAAATTACCTAATATGACATAAAATGTTACCTTTAATCCCTTCAAAATAAGGATGCACTCTAACCAACCAACAATAATAAACTGAGTCTTGAGAAGACCAGGAATGCTCAAAGATCCTTGAGTGTAGTCTACTGCAAAACCACAAGGGCTTATAGCTGCGTCATTTGAAATATCATTCATTGCCTTTTATACCATTGAACTCAGAAAATCTGAGTTTTTCCCTAAACTTTTGAGTAATAGGTATTATGGTATACATGTTGTGTCTGACTCTTTGCGACCCTATGGACTATATAGCCCTCCAGGTTCCTTTGTCCATGGAATTCTCCAGGTGAGATTACTGGAGTGAGTAGCCTTTCGCTTCACCAGGGGATCTTACCAACCCAGGGATTGAACCCAGGTCTCTTGCATTGCAAGTGGATTTTTTACTATCTGAGTCACTAGAGAAGCCCATGATAAGGATTATAAAAATGCAACATTATAATATCATATTACGATCATCCTCAGTCAGGCAGAATGCCATAGTCTGTAAGCCTCCAAGCCTTTTTGGAAAGCCTTTTACACAATGATTTAAGACCCATGTGTATGGTATCCTAAAAAAAAAAAAAATTAAAACAATGATACTCACTAGTCATGTACATTTAAATATACACAGCGCAGTTTGACAGTCACAATTTTTGGAAGGTATAGTACTGATATAATCTCCCTGGGAGAGCCAAGTCCTCCTGAAGCACAAGGGGCTTTAAACACAACTCAACAAGCCATTCTGATGCTCAGGCAAACATCCAGGGGTGGTTTCCCATGGTTCTTGTGGAAAGAAATTGATGTTAGGAATATAGGATGCAAATGCTTAGATTTCATGGCCATGTACCACCAGCTGCTGCCCCTGGCAGACATTACTAATTGATCACAGCAATCTTCTGCTTCAACCTAGATGGAGCCTTCTCAACCCAGAGCTTAAGGCAGTCACGATTAATTGATTGGAGATTGCATGTAAAATGAAAGCTCTCTGATACTGCAGAGCTGGGACCTTTCTGTCTCATCCTTTCTCCCCGCTAAACACAGATCTGCAAGTATGTGCCTCAGCAGCCTCCACTTTTGCTGTAATCTTTGCAGAATGTCAGCTCAAGGTCTGTATGCTTTACTATTACATTGGCAGCATCTAGCCAGGTGTGTGGCACATTTTTGTTACAAGATTATAACAAGGGGTGATGGGTGGTGCCCCAAACTGACCCGGGGACTAGAAGAGAAGAGCAGGTCTGAGCAAAGCCTTGAACAAGTCCAGTTTGAACTGAGTGAGTCTGAGGTTTTGGCAGGACATCCCCAGCCACCTTCCTCTGCTGCAATCGAGACCTCAGACGACAGAGACTTTGGAGGGTTCAGAACCAGCTCTGCAGCTCAGACATGCCCAGGCGGTACTTGCTGAGTGGAGGGTGAATTCACAGGGCACATCCACGAGGCCTCTGCCTGTGTCTGGAGAGCAGAGGCACGCTGGATCTGCACCAGGGTATGAGAGACCTCAAGGTCAATTTCACAGGCAGATCTATGAGGAGTGGGGCTGATAACACAAGCTGGTAATGTTTATTCTCTCCCGATGAAAGCCCTGTGGGCACTTGTCCATTTAAGCAATCAGAGGGGATATTATAAGAAAAAAGTGGACTTTTGCTCTTTGAAATGTATTAGACACACACAAGACAATCTTATAGAAACATAGAAAGTGCCTCATCTCAACTAAAATATGTCAAGAAAAAACACTTTTGAAGTGCTAGATATATAAAAATTAATAATTGTTCATGATTTTTATGGTACATTTATGTATTTATAGTAATCTCTTTTATAGTATCACATTATATAGTATTATGGAAGTAAAAGTGAAATCCCTCAGTCATGTCCCACTCTTTGTGACCCCATAGACTGCAGCCCACGAGCCTCCTCTGTCCATGGGATTCTCCAGGCAAGGATACTGGAGTAGGTTGCCATTTCCTTCTCCAGGGGATCTTCCCGACCCAGGGATTGAACCTGTGTCTCATGCATTGCAGGCAGACGCTTTACCGTCTGAGCCACCAGGGGAGCGTCCCTCATAGCTCAGCTGATTGTATTATGTTGTACCATAAATATATTTATAAAAATCAAGCTGGACAAAATGTCCCTTGGAAATCAAGTAAACGGGAAACACAAGCCCACTGGGACTAGTCATATATTTAACAACTGGGAGGCAGTCTTGGCATATTAGAGATGTTGTTATATATTAGCATCAGAGTTTGCAGGACTGTGTCAGTGTCCATGCAAACCACCCAGCCAGAGCTGATGGCTGTCAGTAAATGACATGTTCCAGTATACTTCACACTACATAGTGCCAAGGAAGAAGACTAATTACTTCTACAAATTATTTTTAAAGAAAAGCATCGTGTGTTGTACTAGATACAGAATTAAATATTGTGCAGTAATGTAGGCAGACTTTACACAGGTAATGCCATTTTGCTTGTATCTTTTAAACTGTAATTGGATGCCTCTCTTCCTTAAAATCTTCAATCCCCAGATTTTATTTATTAGCACCTCAAAAACAGATAACTGTCCTGAATGCCAGAGTGTCATCAGGAAGACAAAGCTGTTGCCACTGGGGAAAATCTTAAAAACAAACAAACAAACAACTTACTCTTGGAAAGAAAACGCTGATCCAGCAGTCCTGACTTATCTCTAGGCATTTCCCAGAGACTAGAGCACCAGATGGGGAACTCTCTCCTGGGGGCCGTTCATCCTGAGAAATTCCTTGGGACTTTGCTTCCTCATCTGATTAATCACCAGAAGACCTGCAGGGTGATGTTTAGTGTAACTTTATTTGGAAGAGTAGCAGGCAAGAAGGGAGAAGGAGGGGAGGGAAGGATGGAGGGAGGAGGGAGAGAGGGAGGCAGGGAGGAAACAGGAGCGAAGGAATTACCCGAAGGTCCAACGTTCGGTGAAACGGACAAACAGACAGCTTCACATTCACGCACTAGAAACTGTAGGCCTGGGAAAATTTGCTTTTTATGGAGAATTCCTCCTAATAAAATGTTACATTTTTAAAAGCAGAATTTAAAGTAGCACAATACCAAAAAATTCCAGTTTCATTTAAAAATATGTGCTACTATGAAAGTGAACCTACATATTAATAATAATTATATCTTGGCAGCAGTTTATTGGATTATTTTTATTTTCTTCTATGTGTTTTTCTGTATTTGATAGCATTCTGTATTACTCTTGGGACTAACATACTTTAAAAAATAAAGTGATAAATGGTATGTTTTTAAAAGTATCTAGTTACCTTTTGCCTGTTTTAAATGTGTAAAATATTCAACAAAATTTTCAAATTGTAATGTTTCCTGGATAGATAACAGAAAGATAACTTGAGTTATTAATATATAATTCAAATATATGTACTAATATATGATGGACTCTATTAGGAGTCATTAACTTAGCATCTCTTTTAAATAAAAAGCACAGGAAAAAGGGAACTTGCTTTGGTGTGTCTGTTTACAGAGCCCAGAGTATCTAAAGATCTTTCAGAAGTTAGAGTGTTATGACATAACAGTACATCACTGGAAATGAGTCTTAAAAGCGTAAATATTCAGAGGCCCCAGAGAATTCTCTCCATGGTTTTGTTGCTTATACTAAACTATTACCAGATGTAATACGAGCCACCAGCAAAAGGGGAAACGTGGAAGCTTGCACCTACTTGGGATAGATTTGACGTTTAGGTGACAATGGCATCTGGATGCAGTTCTTTTTTTAAAGTTAATTTTTATTAAATTATAGCTGTTTTACAAAGTTGAGTTTGTTTCCACTGAACAGCAAAATGAATCAACCCTTGTTGCTGCTGCTTAATTGCTAAGCTGTGCTCCGCTCTTTGTAACCTCATGGACGGCAGCGTGCCAGGCTTCTCCGTCCTTCACGGTCTCCCGCAATTTGCTGAAATTCACGTCCATTGAGTTGGTGATGCTCTCTAACCACGTCAACCTCTGCCTCCCCTCCTCCTCTAGCCTTTAACCTTTCCCAGGACCAACCATACATATACACAGACACATACATACACCCTAACCCTTCTCAACTTCCTTCCCATACAGCTCACCACAGGGCATTAAGTAGAGCTCTCTGTGCTGTATAGTAAGTTTTCATTAGTTTATACATCACAGCAATGGTGCATACACGTCAATCCTGATTACTCAATTTCTTTCACTCCATTTCCCCCTTTCCATACACTTTTTTTCTATGTCTGTTTCTTTATTTCTACTTTGCAGATTAGATCACCTATACCATTTTTCTAATTTCCTCATATATGCGTTAATATATGACATTTGTTTTTCTCTTTCTGACTCACTTCACTCTGTATGACAGACCCTAGGTCCATCCACATCTCCTCAAATGACCCAATTCTGTTCCTATTTATGGCTGAGAAATATTCTATTGTATCATATATAAGTAACACAGCTTTATCTGTTCACCTATTGATGGACATTTATGTTGTTTCCATATCCTGACTATGATAAACAGCGCTGCTCTGAACACCGAGGTGCATGTATCCTTTTGAATTATGGTTTCCTCTTGGTATACGCCGAGGACTGTGTGCAGTTCTATCTTGTGATCCTCCTGCCAGTGAGAATCCCATGAGGATGGCTTAATGAAACTGACAGGCTGTGGTGGGGAATAGAAGCGCCAGGCAAAGCATGCTCTGGGCTCAGTTAAAGATTTAAGGACCCCAACATGGAGCTTCTTTTTCTACTCTGTATTGTCTACCCCCTTTAGCTGACAAAGAGTCATCTCTGCCTGCAGCGTACCCCTCAGCATCTCCAAGGGCCAGGCCCCGAGCAGGGCAGAAACTGTTGTCCACTGACAATAGATTGCCATGTTGCCAGCTCCATCCATGCTTTCTCTAAAGCTTCAAGAGGCAGAGAGGGTGTCTCATCTTCCTTTATGGCTCTCTGAAGGGCCTGCAGAGATGGCTTACCTGCAGTAGCTCTTCACTAAGCACTTGCTCTGTTTATTCTCATTGAATGAGAGCCCATCTATCAGTGAGAACTGATGGGGAACTTTGTGTGTAGCTTGGTGCTGGATATATCAGTTCAGTTCAGTTCAGTTCAGTCGCTCAGTCATGTCTGACTCTTTGCGACCCCATGAATTGCAGCACGCCAGGCCTCTCTGTCCATCACCAACTTCCGGAGTTTACTCAAACTCATGCCCATCGAGTCGGTGATGCCATCCAGCCATCTCATCTTCTGTCGTCCGCTTCTCCTCCTGCCCCTAATCCCTCCCAGCATCAGGCTCTTTTCCAAGTCAACTCTTCTCATGAGGTTGCCAAAGTATTGGAGTTTCAGCTTCAGCATCAGTCCTTCCACTGAACACCCAGGACTGATCTCCTTTAGGATGGACTGGTTGGATCTCCTTGCAGTCCAAGGGACTCTCAAGAGTCTTCTCCAACACCACAGTTCAAAACTATCAATTCTTCGGTGCTCAGCTTTCTTCACCGTCCAACTCTCACATGCATACATGACCACTGGAAAAACCATAGCCTTGACTAGATGGACCTTTGTTGGCAAAGTAATGTCTTTGCTTTTTAATATGCTATCTAGGTTGGTCATAACTTTCCTTCCAAGGAGTAAGCATCTTTTCATTTCATGGCTGAAGTCACCATCTGCAGTGATTTTGAAGCCCCAAAAAATAAAGTCAGCCACTGTTTCCACTGTTTCCCCATATATTCCCCATGAAGTGATGGGACCAGATGCCATGATCTTAGTTTTCTGAATGTTGAGCTTTAAGCCAACTTTTTCACTCTCCTCTTTCACTTTCATCAAGAGGCTTTTTAGTTCCTCTTCACTCTCTGCCATAAGGGTGGTGTCATCTGCATATCTGAGGTTACTGATATTTCTCCTGGCAATCTTGATTCCAGCTTGTGCTTCCTCCAGCCCAGTGTTTCTCATGATGTACTCTGTATCTAAATTAAATAAGCAGGGTGACAATATACAGCCTTGACGTACTCCTTTTCCTATTTGGAACTAGTCTGTTGTTCCTTGTCCAGTTCTAACTGTTGCTTCCTGACCTGCATACAGGTTTCTCAAGAGGCAGGTCGGGTGGAATGGTATTCCCATCTCTTTCAGAATTTTCCAGTTTATTCAGATTCACACGAGGTCCTATCAGAAGAGGCCATGGGAGAAATTCACGGAGTTGCTGCCATAGGAGAACAGACTGCTGCACAGAGAAAAAATAGCCAAAGACTCATTTCAAAATACAGTGGATATTAAGCATTGCCCCGTGCCTGGGCGATCTGAGCAACCAAAACCTCAGAACAAAAATATAGTTTTTCATCCTATGCTTAGATAACTATGCTAAGTGATATTAATTAGCTATCAACAGAAATCTGGGACCCCTTGAAACCATTAATGGAGTGACCTTTAGAAAGCTTCAATATTCTTCCATGGACGGAGGGTTGATTTATCACTTGGGCAGGTTAAATGAAGTCTTATGTGGTTACATGAAAATGTGTCTTTTTCAGAAATAGAGGAATTCTGGAAGCCTACATAATAAAGAGAAGGATTATGTTCAAAAATAGAGATTCTCAAATATCCCTCAGAGATTCTGACTAAATAAATATGAGACAAGCCTGGGGTTTAGGTGTGTCAAATGCAGGTATTTCTTTTTAAATTGATTTCTATTGGAGTAGAGTTGTTTTGCAATGCTGGGCTAGTTACTATTGTATGGCAAAGTGGATCAGCTATACACATACATGTATCCACTTGCTTTTAGTTTCTTTTCCCATATAGGTCATTACAGAGCGTTGAGTCAAGTTCCCTGTGCCAAAGAGTAGGTTCTTACTGATTATCTGTTTTATAAATAGTAATGTGTGTGTGTCAATCCTAATCTCCCAATTTATTCCTTTCCCCCTTTCCCCCCCTGGTAGTTTGTTATTTTCTATATCTGTGCCTCTGTTTTCCAAATAAGTTCATCAGGACCATTTTTTAAGATTGTATGTCATAGGGTATCGCTTATACTTGGATGCAGGTATTTCTGATGTACGCTGAACAGTGCAGACAGAAGAAAGAGAAGGCAGACTTTGGTGTCATGTAGGTGCCCCACTCCCCACACTTTGGGGAGCAGGGGTGAGACCCCTGGGTTCTGGGAGGCTCATTATCTGCATATTTATAATGGGAATCACATCAACCGCCATGAAATGCTGAAATGTGAAGACCCTTGCCCAGTGGATGCTCTGTAGGGTATCATTGCCCCCAGTTCCAGAAGCCCACTGTGTAACCACTTTGTAAAAACCGTGGCTTCAGGAAGGCAAACCAGGGCAAAAAATAGAGAAGTTAAGGGCTTCTCTCATGTTATGAGCTTCATGCTTGGGGACTGGCTATTTCGGTACTGGTCACCAAACATTTAGAACTGGGTGCTGGGAGAAAGTGCTCAGTAAAGATGGCTCTGACTAGCATTACATGGGCCCCACCAGCATCTGCTAATACAGGGTCTGTAAAAGCTTGAATGAACTAAGATTCGTGCAAGCCGTTCCCAGACCATTCTCAACAGAAGACTCTGATTTCTGCCCATTTATTTACTTTTATCAACTCCGTTGCTCTGCTCTGGTCTGGCTAGGGCTCTGTCTATCATCTATCTATCTATCTTGTGACCTTTAATATTTTTGCCCATGTACTCAATTAAACTCTCCTGTGAAAATATCCAGTTAGTTGATGGACTCCAGATATTTAAAGTGTTAGTCGCTCAGTTCCTGTCTGACTCTTTGCAAACCTATGGACTGTAGCCCAGCAGGCTCATCTGTCCATGGGATTCTCCAGGCAAGAACACTGGAGTGGGATGCCATTTCTTTCTCCAGGGGATCTTTCCGACCCAGGGATCAAACTTGGGTCTCCCACATTCCAGGCAGATTCTTCACTGTCTGAACCTCCAGGGAAGCCCCAAAATACTTAGGAGTGGTCCTTCTCAAAGTGTATGCCTGGACCAGCAGTATCAGAATTACCTGGGAACATGTTAGAAATGCAATTTTGCAAGTTCCATCCCAGACCTACTGAATTTGAAACTCTAGGAGTGCTTAATAAACCATCCAGATGATTCTGATGAGTTTTCAAGTCTGAAAATTATTGCCATAGGGAGTTAACACCTACCATCATCCATTTAAATATATCTATATAATAATAAGCTCTTTTTTAACAGTTGGAAATTTTCTTTCATTCTTTTTGCTCCTTGGGCTCTTTCCCCATAGATTTTTATTGTAGTTTAATACATTTTTTAGGCTAGAGAGTCTTTTGTAAGTTACTCTATCATACTTCTCTGGAACAAATATAGATAGATAAAATTATATATATATATATATATATATATATTATCATTTAAAATTTCCTCAGTCTAGAGTTCCCAAATATTAAAAATTTCTTTTGTTATTATCATTTCATATTACAATAGATAATTGATTAAAACTACATTATATCAACTTTGATGTTTTTCACAAGAAACAGTATTTTTACAAATTCATCTCCTAAAGTGGTGAGTGAGGGTCTTTTAAAATTCTCACACAGAGAATGAGTTAGGAGTCCTCATAAATTCTATTCTTATCTAATGACAAACATTGAAAAATATGTTTGTAAGTAGATGGAAATAGAGAAGTTTTATTAAAATGTTTTCGCTCAACTCATTGAAATTTGTCTAAATTATGGGATCAAAACTGTATAGTAGTATGTCATCAAAAATTATCTTTAATAACAGGACCAGGACCTTTTTTATGTTGAAAGAAAAGAATTAGAGCCCTTCTAACTGGTAAAAAAAAGTTTGCTATTCTGTTATTACTCTTTTTGTAATTTCTGAAATACATGTTCCCCCAAAATTCTGCAAGTATTTATCAAATAACTTCCCCCAAAATTCTACCAATTTTATCAAATAACTTTCCTGAAGAAGTGCTTTAATTTGATATATTCATAAACATTTGGGAAAATAAGATTCTGTAAACTATATCATTGCGTAATAATTTTAAAATAAAACGTCCAGATCTGGGAGTCTGACCATGTAGCTTGTGCACCATCCAGCTTAAAGGGTGATATTTGCAAAAGCTCTAGCACAAGGGGCAGCCCTGGATGCACACCAAATGGTGGCCCTCCGGTGCTTTTATCTCATCAGATGCTTTAAATCTATTCTCGTTAAAATTAAGGACATAACTCTTAGGAAAATAGCCTTCATATTATCTAATTAGTCAGATGAGTCATTGTCAACCCAATCAAGTCAACCTTAATTTCTATCAGAGAGAAAAAGCAAGTCTGACTTCATTTTCAATTAAAAGTGTTGATGCCTCTCTTGACCAACCGTCTTACTTCTGAATTCTAAAGTAAAGGTGGAGAAAGAGATGAATAAGGCAGAGCTGCCCATTGTAGCTGCTGAGGGCATGAAAGAAGAGGCAACTGTCTTCAGTTCCAACACCTTTGCCTCCTCATCCTGGGATTTTTCCCCATGAGCAAGCCATTCTCTGCCAATACTCAGGAAATGAAAGGGAAGTCATGAAAATATGAACAAGCAATGCTCTTATCATTACCCACCCTACCATATAGCTGAACTCATATCCTTCAAAGCCAGGCCAAAGCCCCTCCTTGTAATACCACGCTTCACCCTTCCCATGAATGTGTGTAACCCAGGAGATAATCCAGTCCTCTGGAGGGGAGGGTACTGTGCATGGCAGTGGGTTGAATGGCGGCCCCCAAAGAGATATGCCCACTTCCCAAACTCTGGAGTCCCGGAACGGGACCTTGTTTGTAATGATGTTATGGATCTCAAGATGAGCTCATCCTGGAAGATGCTGGTGGCCCCTAGATTCTCATGTGTCTTTGGAAGAGACATGCAGAAGGAGACAGACACACAGGAAGCAGAGGAGATGCCATGTGATGTTGGTGGAGGCAGAGACAGGAGTGATGCAGCCACAAGTCAAGGAATGCCTGGAGCCACCAGGACCTGGAAGAGGCAGGAAGGATTCACCCCTAGAGCCTTCAGGGGGAGTGGGGTCTTGCTGAGTCTTGATTTCTCACTCCAGGTGTCTAGAACTGTGACAGAATAATTTCCATGTCTGTAAGAACCCCAGTTGTTGTAGCTTGTTCCGACAGCCTTGGGAAATGGACACACACACACTTTAATTGAATGAGGCTTGTCAATGCTCTCTCAGTGTGCAGAGCTTGCTGCCTCCAAGCTTCTTGGAAGATTCCAGAAGGCTGAACAAGGTGCCTTTCGTCTGTTTTACAGGAGATTACATAAAGGGAATGGAAAGCAATGCTGGCATGACTACGGAAGATGGGAAGCAAAAGCACATTCTAGAGTCAGCAGGCTTGGGAAAATGTTCCAGTCAAGGAACAGGATGGAGAGATGGAGCTGTTTGGTGATGATTACTTGGTAAAACAAAATGGGGTATCTAGTGCTCTATTTCTTATCTCTCCTGGCTATTCTTTGGAACTCTGCATTCAAATGGGAATATCTTTCCTTTTCTCCTTTGCTTTTTGCTTCTCTTCTTTTCACAGCTATTTGTGAGCCCTCCTCAGACAACCATTTTGCCTTTTGGCATTTCTTTTCCATGGGGATGGTCTTGATTCTTGTCTCCTGTACAATGTCATGAACCTCCATTCATAGTTCATCAGGCACTCTGTCTATCATATCTAGTCCCTTAAATCCCATTTGAATGCAGAGTTCCAAAGAATAGCAAGGAGAGATAAGAAAGCCTTCCTCAGCGATCAATGCAAAGAAATATAGGAAAACAACAGAATGGGAAAGACTAGAGAGCTCTTCAAGAAAATTAGAGATACCAAGGGAATATTCCATGCAAAGATGGGCTCAATAAAGGACAGAAATGGTAGGGACCTAACAGAAGCAGAAGATATTAAGAAGAGGTGGCAAGAATACACAGAAGAATTGTACCAAAAAAAGATCTTCACGACCCAGAGAACCACGATGGTGTGATCACTCACCTAGAGCCAGACATCCTGGAATGTGAAGTCAAGTGGGCCTTAGAAAGCATCACTACTAACAAAGCTAGTGGAAGTGATGGAATTCCAATTGAGCTATTTCAAATCCTGAAAGATGATGCTGTGAAAGTGCTGCACTCAATATGCCAGCAAATTTGGAAAACTCAGCAGTGGCCACAGGACTGGAAAAGATCAGTTTTCATTCCAATCCCAAAGAAACGCAACGCCAAAGAATACTCAAACTACCGTACGATTGCACTCATCTCACACACTAGTAAAGTAATGCTCAAAATTCTCCAAGCAAGGCTTCAGCAATACGCGAACTATGAACTTCAGATATTCAAGCTGGTTTAAGAAAAGGCAGAGGAACCAGAGATCAAATTGACAACATCTGCTGGATTATAGAAAAAGCAAGAGAGTTCCAGGAAATATCTATTTCTGCTTTACTGACTATACCAAAGCCTTTGACTGTGTGGATCACAATAAACTGTGGAAAATTCTGAAAGAGATGGAAATACCAGACCACCTGACCTGCCTCTTGAGAAACCTGTATGCAGGTCAGGAAGCAACAGTTAGAACTGGGCATGGAACAATAGACTGGTTCCAAACAGGAAAAGGAGTACGTCAAGGCTGTATATTGTCACCCTGCTTATTTAACTTAGATGCAGAGTACATCATGAGAAACGCTGGGCTGGAAGAAGTACAAGCTGGAATCAAGATTGCCAGGAGAAATATCAGTAACCTCAGATATGCAGATGACACCACCCTTATGGCAGAGAGTGAAGAGGAACTAAAAAGCCTCTTGATGAAAGTGAAAGAAGAGAGTGAAAAAGTTGGCTTAAAGTTCAACATTCAGAAAACTAAGATCATGGCATCTGGTCCCATCACTTCATGGGAAATAGATGGGGAAACAGTGGAAACAGTGTCAGACTTTATTTTTTGGGGGCTCCAAAATCATTGCAGATGGTGACTGCAGCCATGAAATGAAAAGATGCTTACTCCTTGAAAAGAAAGTTATGACCAACCTAGATAGCATATTAAAAAGCAAAGACATTACTTTGCCAACAAAGGTCCGTCTGGTCAAGGCTATGGTTTTTCCACTGGTCATGTATGGATGTGAGAACTGGACTGTGAAGAAAGCTGAGCACTGAAAAATTGATGCTTTTGAACTGTGGTGTTGGAGAAAACCAAGACTCTTGAGAGTCCCTTGGACTGCAAGGAGATCCAACCAGTCCATCCTGAAGGAGATCAGTCCTGGGTGTTCATTGGAAGGACTGATGCTGAAGCTGAAACTCCAATACTGTGGCCACCTGATGCGAAGAGTTGACTCATTGGAACAGTCCCTAATGCTGGGAGGGATTGGGGGCAGGAGGAGAAGGGGACGACAGAGGATGAGATGGCTGGATGGCATCACCGACTCGATGGACATGAGTTTGAGTAAACTCCGGGAGCTGGTGATGGACAGGGAGGCCTGGCGTGCTGTGGTTTACGGGGTTGCAAAGAGTCGGAAATGACTGAGCGATTGAACTGAACTGAACTGAACTGAGTGCTCTATTTGGGGCTTCCCTTGTGGCTCAGCTGGTAAATAATCCACCTGCAATGTGGGAGACCTAGGTTTGATCCTTGGGTTGGGATGATCCCCTGGAGAAGGGAGAGGCTACCTACTCCTGTATTCTGGCCTGAAGAATTCCATAGACTTATAGTCCATGGGGTCGCAAAGAGTCAGACAGGACTGACTTTCACTTTCACATTCACTTTCAGTGCTGGATTTTAGGTCTTCTCTTAGTTTCTGAATCTACTAATGGGACTTACTTGATTAATATATTTTTTAAAAAATGTCTACTCCAGTAGTCTTGCCTGGAAAATCCCATGGATGAAAGAGCCTGGTAGGTTGCAGTCCATGGGAACGCTAAGAGTCGGACACGACTGGGCGACTTCACTTTCACTTTTTACTTTCATGCATTGGAGAAGGAAATGGCAACCCACTCCAGTGTTCTTGCCTGGAGAATCCCCAGGGAAGGGGAGCCTGGTGGGCTGCTGTCTGTGGGGTCACACAGAGTCAGACACGACTGAAGTGACTTAGCAGCAGCAGCAGCACACAGTGTCTCTACCATAAAAACTAAGCTGAGATTTAGGTATGGAGAGATCAGATGATACATTCAGGATGATTAAACAGGGGTGAAGAGCAGCCTGAATGACCCCTTCACCTGGAGCTTGAATGCCTCAGTGCTACAGCCAGAGAGGATGCCTATGGGCCATCCTTCCTCCACAGTTTGGAGCAGGTGGAGTCTAAAATACGACACAAATGAGCCTATCTGAGAAACAGGAAGAGAATCTTGGACGCAGAGAACAGACTGGTGGCTGCCAGTGGGAGGGGCTGGGGGAGGGGTGGAGTGGGAGTTTGGGGTTAGCAGATGCAAACCAGTACCTGTAGAATGGGTGAAAACCCCAGCCCTACGGTATAGTACTGACAACTATAATCAATATCCTATGATAAACTGTGGCTCAGTCGGTAAAGAATCTGCCTACAAGGCAGGAGACCAGGGCTCGATTCCTGGGTTGGGAAGATCCCCTGGAGAAAGGAATGGCAACCCACTCCGGTACTCTTGCCTGGAGAATCCCATGGACACAGGAGCCTGGAGGGCTACAGTCCGTGGGGTCCCAAGAGTCAGACATGACTTGGCGACTGAAACCACCAACCAGCACCCCTGAGCAAAGCTCCTGCAGCGTCCATTGGCTGCTCATCCTACCCCGACCAGAGCCACTGCCGTTTCTGCAGGGCCCCTCCTGGAAGACGGGCCCCTCAGCCACCTGGTGGAGGCCCGCCGTCTGAAAGGAGTGAGACTCATTACTGCTCATTAATTACTCACTGCTGCTAATTCCCTGGTGACTCAGAGGGTAAAGTGTCTGCCTGCAGTGCTGGAGACCTAGGTTCAATCCCTGGGTCAGGGAGATCCCCTGGAGAAGGAAGTGGCAACCCACTGCAGTATTCTTGCCTGGCGAATCCCATGGATGGAGGAGCCTGGTAGGCTACAGTCCATGGGGTCGCAAAGAGTCAGATATGACTGAGCAACTTCACTTCCACTTTCACTGCTAATTAAAGATTTCACAGCACATGTTCCACCAAACTGTACCCCGAAAGCACTGCACGCTCAGCCTTGCTGATGATAAACTAGAACAGAAAAGAATATAAAAAAGAATGGATTATATACGTGTGTGTGTGTGCAACTGAATCACTTTGTGTACAACGGTAATTAACACAGCATTGTCAATCAACTAATACTTCAGTTACAAAAAAAATAAAAAGCAGTCTGGGCTCTGTCCTCAGCTATTCACTCAGCCTCACGAAGAGCAGCAGTGGCCTTGAACCTGGGCTCGCATCTTGATTCTTCCACGTCACGCTGAGCCCAGCTCCAGTAGTTCTCATTTGGGTTTCTTCTTTGGTTGGTGGCAAGGACACTTGTGTTCTAGGTACCAGCCAGAGCACACTTGGACCCCGCCTCCAGCCAAGGGTTACCAGCACACCTCGAGCCAGAGGAAAAATAAACCTAAATGAGAGTCACAGGCCTCCCTCTGTCCTGACTGGTGATTCTTGAGAAGGAGCAGGGGCGGGCGGGTCGGGGGAGGTCACTGGGCCAGAACCTGCAGGGGTTAAGGACTTTTGCTGGCTACACACTCAATTATGGGGGCTACATGGTCCGTGTAAAACTCAGTGAGTCTAAATATTAAGCTTTTATTCTTGAATTGCCCCAGACTATCAGAGAACCTGGTCGCATATGGTTACTGGCTCAGACCCTCACACTGAACAGCAGCTGGATTTGCTGCCATCTGCTTCCGGAAGGGATACCAAACCAAAGTGCATTTTTGCCTGATTTGTGGCCCACCCATAATGGACCCGTAGCTTATGACATCACGCGGCATTGTGTCCACGAAACTATGAGGGGACAGAAAACAGCTGTGTGCCTCCCTCGTGAACAAGCGTTTATATTTATGGACACCAAGAATTACTTGGCAAAGTGTATTCTGCTCTATGTGACACAGAGCTGGTTTTGCAGCTCTCCTTTTTGTCCATAAGCCTCATTCTGGCCACATTTTTTTTTTTTCTTCACTCTGATTTTCTCATTTGTTTTTAAAAACTAATTACCAAGAAAGGTGATATTCACTGAGGATGTGTGAAACCTATGTTAAAGGAAGAGTAATCATTTCTCTGTCCATAGGGACTTGAATTCAAAAGCCATTTTTCTCCCTATGCCAACACTCCCCACCCAACTATTTCCAGAAGAAAAGCTTTTAAAGGCTGCTCCCCATCAGAGGACGAGCCCCTGGGCTTGAACAAAACACTCATAAGTTGGTGATAAATTGGAGATGGCTGTCTGCCTTCAGTCCACAAAATAAAAATTAAATATATATATATATATATATATATATACACACACACAGAGAAAAGTACAGATAGGTACATTGCACAGTGACTATTTAAAACACTTGGCTTCTTTAGGCATTTTACAAAGCTTCTTCAAATATTTTTCAATAGAGAAACACAATAAAGGAGACAAATAGTTTTCTTAAATTTTATCTTACCTGTATCCCTTGCTCAGTTATAGCATGATCTCTGTTCTAATACTTTTTGTTCCCAAACTGAGTTTGCCTACTACACTACCTTTAATTTTTTTTTCCCAAAAAAGGAGCTAACGAACACTTGGGTCCATTTGGATTTTCTATGTGAATAGTGCTAGCTGTCACACAGCAGTTTAAATAACATGGCCTGTTCTTATGTTCTAGAACAATTTAAAATGTAATACATTTTGATAGAATTAAACCAGCTCTGATAACTCAATAACCCTCACTTCCAAGATTCAACCCTAGTCTACCATCAAAGAAATTACTAGCTTTTAATGTTTTCTCCTGTGAGGCATCCACTTTAAAAAAAGCTATTCCAGTCCTAGTTTTACCACACAGGGAAATGGCTTCGTCATAATTCACAAGGGAAGATTTACAACTAATTAGGTCCCCTTTGCCAAAATTAAAACACAAATGAATCATAAAATCAACCCTTTTAAGTGTAGCATCTAAGATGTTTGCAGCTGTTGACAACAAGAAAACAGATGACAAATTGTAACAAGTGGAACAAACAAAATCAAACAAGTTTTTAATTCACAAAAATATGGAAGAAATTAAGTTGAGATCAAAGGAAATCTAAGTAGTTGCAAATCAAACAAGAGATGAACTCAGAGTGACTTCTTTAGTTTCAGGGCCACCAAACTGAGACCTTGAAACTAATATTTTCTTCCAAAATAAAGGTAAAATGAATAAGAAGAGGGGATTGTATTACCTACTTATAAAATAAAAATTTTATTAATTTTGTCTTTTAACATTTTTATAGGTGTCATTTAGTGTTTGAAGTATCACCTCTTCTTGCCACCTTGAAATCTATAAAAGGAAAATGTTAAAAGAGCCAGTTTCTTCCTAATGGGTTTATGTTGCTTGATCTTAATTTTACATCTTTTTCTGTTATCTCATTTTAAATCCAGTTTTTTAAGTGATGAGGTTTTGGTAGAAAGTTACGTTAGTTACAGCATAAGCACTGGAGAGGTTGGTTTGTAAAAACTTGAAAATCAGTAAAACAATTACTCTTTCTCACATATTGATTACTTAGGTTAATTTTGATCATTAATACCCTATAGGAGTCATTCCAGAAATTTGCCTATTTTTAGGGTCTGTCTCTAGAATTCACTGAATTTTCAGTTTTCCATTGTGACTTCATTAGTTCACCATTAAAGGACTTTTCTCAATTTCATGACATTGTAGAGTTTTAATCTTGTGCTCCATGGGTAGACGAAGTAATAAGATCTTTTCTAGTTCCAGTGCATGGTCAGTAGGGTTGATTCTAGAGTTAATTTGTCTGGATGTGATTACTGGCTTACTACTGTTTGCCTGCTGTGTGGCTTGAGGCGGGGGGTCTATTCATCTCCCCATGACCCTTTCCTCATCTGTAAAGAAGAGGGAATAATATTATCTATTAAACGTGCTGTGTGCATGCTAAGTCCCTTCAGTCCTGCCCAACTCCTTTCAATGCCATGGACTGTAGCCCTCCAGGCTCTTCTGTCCATGGGATTCTCCAGGCAAGAATACTGGAGTGGGTTGCCATGCCCTCCTCCAGTGGATCTTCCCGACCCAGGGATCAAACCTACATCTCTTACATTTCCTGCATTGGCAGGAGGGTTCTTTACCATTAGTGCAACCTGGGAAGCCCTATTACACAGCGTGTATTAAACAAAGCAACTGAACAATTCATGTTGCTGCTTAAGCAAGCTCTGAACAAAATCAATTCTGTCACTGCTGCTGTTACTTAACTAGTGATGACATCATCTCTGTTGTATCAGCCTGCCATCTCGCAATAGCCCTGAGAAAGCCTCGATTCCTTTCTCCATAAAACATCTTTGAAGATACAGGGGAACTTGAAAACTCATAAACTATCCACCATCTGACAGAGTGACCCGCCTCTTTCCAGCATTTGGAAAAAGTTTGCATCGACTCTAAGGCATGTGGAACTGGTTTGAGATAAATCCAGGCCAAGGGAAAGTTTGGATGGTGTCTCATATTCCCTGCAGAATGATCTAAGAAGGCTGGGGCAAGATCAGCCTATATGCTAGATATTGAAGCTGTAAAGATTGGCAGAACACTCCTACTACCTAAAAAGCTGTGAGGGTGCCCAAAGGGGATGGAGAATAAGGCCATGTGGAAACCAGAGACTAAACTTAGAGCAACTGTGGGTCTCCATGGCTGCACCTGATGATGACCACAGGAAGAAAAGACTCACACCCAAACAGCACCTGTGAGAAAGCCCCTCAGGATGAGCAGGGGGAATGTCATCTTGAAGACGCGGCGGGGACCCTGGCTCAGTCAAATATTTCCCAGAGCAGCTGAAGCCTGATTCAGGAAACGGGGGCTTCCCCGGTGGTTCAGATGGTAAAGAATCTGCCTGCAATGCAGGAGACACAGCTTCAGTCACTGGGTGAGGAAGATCCCCTGGAGAAGGGAATGGCAACCCACTCCAGTATTCTTGCCTGGAGAATTCCATGGACAGAGGAGCCTGACGGGCTGCAGTCAGTCCATAGGGTTGCAAAGAGTTGGACCTGACTGAGGGACTTAAAACTTTGAGGAAATAGAGCGTGAAGAGACCAAACAGATAGAAAGCCAGGAGACGTCACCTCTGAGAGGCAGCAAGGAAAGAATAACGAAGAGAAAAGCTTTGGTGAGAAATACACTGGATGAAGTAAGAAGAGATTACCTGAAAAGCTTTTAAGTGGACTAAATAAAATATACACTAAAGATAAGTCATAAGCCATAACAATGGGGTAGAAAGGAAAGGAATTATATAATGGATGAATTTAAGTGGGCTGCTGACAGTGCAGAAGAAAGCATATGCAAGACCAAAAATAATAATTTAATGACTAATTTATTCTAAAAGCCTCAGGATATATTACTAAAGGCAAGGGAAGAGTAGAACTTTTGCAATTTTTTTTCTATTACCTGGCAAAAGTCAAGGTAAAGGAGAGATTTTCATCTTACCTTTGAAAATAGGAGGTTAAACAACTTTGGAAACACATCAAAATTTTAAAATAGCCTATGTAACTATTAGCTTTGCCTTCATGAATCACAAGCCTTGTATTGGCAAAGGGGCTTGCCTAACTCAATGAAGCTATGAGCCATGCTGTGTAAGGCCACCCAAGACAGACCAGTTTTTTGACAAAACGTGGTCCACTGGAGAAGGAAACAGCAAACCACTTCAGTATTCTTGCCTGGAGAACCCCATGGACAGTATGAAAAGGCAAGAAGAATTTACACCCAAAATGAGCCTCCAGGTTGGAAGGTGTCCAGTATGCTACTGGAGAAGAGCAGGGGGCAATTACTAATAGCTCCAGCAAGAATGAAGTGGCTGGGCCAAAGCAGAAATGACAGTTGTGGATGTGTCTGGTGGTGAAAGTAAAGTCCCGTGCTATAAAGAACAATATTGCATACGAATCTGGAATGTTAGGTCCATGAATCAACGTGAGTTGGACGTGGTCAAGCAGGAGATGGCAAGATTGAACAGCAACATCTTGGGAATCAGTGAACTAAAATGGATAGGAATGGGCGATTTTAATTTGGATGACCATTATATCTACTACCATAGGCAGTCAAACTTAAGAAAAAAGGAAATCCTGTCATTTGTGATACCATGGATGGTCTTGAGGGCATTGAACTAAGTCAGACAGAGAAAGACAACATGCTATATGACATCACTTTTTCTAAAAAAGACAAACTCATAGAAAAAGAAGGTAGAATGTCGGTTCCATAGAATGGGGGTGGGGGAAATGGGGAGATTTTCCTCAGGGGTATAAACTGTCAGTTACCAGGTTAATAAGTTCTGGGGATCTAAAACACAGCATGGTGGTTAGAGTTTACAACACTGTATCATATACTTGAAAGCTGCTAAGAGAATAGGTTTTAAATATTATCACCACAAAGTGAAATAATATTTATGTGATGTGATTATGATATGTTGGCATTGATGATAATGTTGCTAACATATAAATGTATCAAACCAACATGATTTATACCATTTATGACTCATTGGAAAAAGCCCTGATGCTGGGAGGGGTTGGGGGCAGGAGGAGAAGGGGATGACAGAGGATGAGATGGTTGGATGGCATCACTGACTCGATGGGCATGGGTTTGGGTAGACTTTGGGAGTTGGTGATGGACAGGGAGGCCTGTCATGCTGCGATTCATGGGGTCGCAAAGAGTTGGACATGACTGAGTGACTGAACTGAACTGAACTGATATGTCAATTACTTCTCAGTAAAGCTGGACAAAGAATCCTACAACAGAGTCTGATTGTTTTGTAATAAACAGATTATTTCCAAGAAAATATTGTGTATATGTGCATGTATTCTATAAAACAAAACACTAGCATAAAATTACTAGGTCTATTTTATACCTGAGTGCTTCAAAATTTCAAAGAAAGAAGTAGTACATGTAATATGTAAATTATTTAGAGAATAGAAAAATAAACAAAGCTATTCAGTTCATTTTATTAAGCTCAGTCAGTCAGTCAGTTCAGTCGCTCAGTCATGTCCGACTCTTTGCAACCCCATAAACCACAGCACGCCAGGCCTCCCTGTCATCACCAACTCCTGGAGTTTACTCAAACTCATGTCCATTGAGTCAGTGATGCCATCCAACCATCTCATCTTCTGTCGTCCCCTTCTCCTCCTGCCTTCAATCTTTCCCAGCATCAGGGTCTTTTCAAATGAGTCAGCTCTTTGCATCGGGTTGCCTAAGTATTGGAGTTTCAGCTTCAACATCAGTCCTTCCAATGAACACACAGGATTGATCTCTTTTAGGGTGGACTGGTTGGATCTCCTTGCAGTCCAAGGGACTCTCAAGAGTCTTCTCCAACACCACAGTTCAAAAGCATCAATTCTTCTGCACTCAGCTTTCTTTATAGTCCAACTCTCACATCCATACATGACTACTGGAAAAACTATAGCCTTGACTAGACGGACCTTTGTTGACAAAGTAATGTCTTTGCTTTTTAATATGCTGTCTAGGCTGGTCATAACTTTCCTAGGAGAAGAATATTAGACTATGTGTAACAAATATACCACAAAATAAATGAAAATTCAAAGCTAATTTCACTTAGAAATATGGATACTAAATACAATTCAATTATACATGAAAAAAAAAAAGTATCCACCACAGAAAAGAAAATTGATCCCACTAACACAAACTGGTTTAATATTAGGAAATCTGTTAATATGATTTTATACATTGAGAACCAATATGAAAAATAAAGAATCCTGCTTTCTCCAAAAAGAAAAAAAAGATCATGGAATTTTAAAACTATCAGCTATTTAAAAAGAAAAGCTCAGGTAACTACAAATAATACTGTAATAATATGACAAGTCTCAAACCAACAACTATCACCATGTTAGTTGTTCAGTCATGTCTGACTCTGTGCAGCCCCATGGACTATAACGCATCAGGCTCCTACATCCACGGAATTCTCCGGGCAAGAATACTGCAGTGGGTAAAAGTTTCCTTCTCCAGGGAATCTTCCTGACCCAGGAATCAAACCCAGTTTTCCTGGACTGCAGGCAAATTCTTTACCATTCAAGCCACCGGGGAAAACCTGAACAACTGCCACATTTAATACTAAAATACTTAACACATTCTGGTTAAAATTAAGAATAAGATAATCATTGCTGTTATTATTCTATATAATTCTGAAAGCCTTATTTATGCAATAAGATATAGAACAAACATTAGAATATAACCATTAGGAGGAATAAGGATTTTAAACAGCTCAACTGGAATTCCATCACCTGCACCAGCTTTGTCTTAGTGTTGCTCCGAAGGCCCACTCGACTTCGCTTTCCAGGATGTCTGGCTCTGGGTCAATGATCACACCATCATGGCTGTCTGGGTCATGAACATCTTTTTTGTATAGTTCTTCTGTGTAATCTTGCCACCTCTTCTTAATATCTTCTGCTTCTGTTAGGTCCATAGCACTTCTGCCCTTTATTGAGCCCATCTTTCCATGAAATATTTTCTTGGTATCTCTAATTTTCTTGAAGAAATCTCTAGTATTTCCTATTGTGTTGCTTTCCTCTATTTCTTTGTATTGATCACTGAGGAAGGCTTTCTTATCGCTCCTTGCTATTCTTTGGAATGCTGCATTCAAATAGGTGTATCTTTCCTTTTCTTCTTTGCCTTTAGCTTCTCTTCTTTTCTCAGCTTTTGTAAGGCCTCCTCAGACAACCATTTTGACTTTCTGCATTTCTTTTTCTTGGAGATGGTCTTGATCACTGCCTCCTGTACAATGTCATGAACCTCTGTCCATAGTTCTTCAGGCACTCTGTCTATCAGATCTAATCCCTTGATCTATCATGCAAAATGCCAGACTGGATGAAGCACAAGCTGGAATCAAGATTGCCGGGACAAATATCAATAACCTCAAATATGCAGATGACACCACCCTTATGGCAGAAAGTGAAGAAGAACTAAAGAACCTCTTGATGAAAGTGAAAGAAGAAAGTGGAAAACCTGGCTTAAAACTCAACATTCAAAAAATTAAGATCATGGCATCTGGTCCCATCATCCATGACAAATAGATGGGGAAACTATGGAAACAGTGACAGACTTTGTTTTCTTGGGCTCCAAAATCACTGCAGATGGTGAGTGCAGTCATGAAATTAAAAGACACTTGCTCTTTGGAAGAAAAGTTATGACCAACATAGACAGCATAATGCAAAGCAGAGACATTACTTTGCCAACAAAGATCCGTCTAGTCAAAGCTATGGTTTTTCCAGTAGTCATGTATGGATGTGAATGTTGGACTATAAAGAAAGCTGAGTGCAGAAGAATTGATACTTTTGAGCTGTGGTGTTGGAGAAGACTTTGAGGGTCCCTTGAGCTGCAAGGACATAAAACCAGTCATTCCTAAAGGAAATCAATCCTGACTATTCATTGGAAGGACTGATGCTGAAGCTGAAACTCCAATACTTTGGCCACCTGATGCAAAGAACTGTCTCATTTGAAAAGATCCCGATACTGGGAAAGATTGAAGGCAGGAGGAGAAGGGGATGACAGAAGATGAGATGGTTGGATGGCATCACTAACTCAATGGACATGAGTTTGAGCTTGCTCCATGAGTTGGTGCTGGACAGGGAAGCCTGGCGTGCTGCAATCCATGGGATCACAAAGAGTCAAACATGACTGAGTGACTGAACTGAACTGAACTGAACTGACTGAGGAAGAACAAGGCAAAGTTATCATCAAGTAGGTCACAAAGAGTCAGCCACAACTGAGCAACTAAGCACGGCACATATATCAAGTGCTGGATGGCATCACTGACTCAGTGCATATGAGCTTCAGCAAACTTAGGGTGATAGTGAAGGACAAGGAAGCCTGGCATGCTGCAGTTCATGGGGTTGCAAAGAGTCAGACATGACTTAGTGACCGAACAACAACAATTATCAAGTGCAAAAGATGAGATTTAAAAATCCAAGAAAAATCAATTAAAAAAACCTCTGAGAAATAGGAAAAAAACTCAGTAAAGTTGGCAAAAATTAGTCTTAGCCTTTGCCCCAAAAATATGTCCTTAGTATGCTGACAGCTTGTTCTTAGCACTTTCCAATGTAAAGCATCAAGAAATAACCTCATAAGGAAAGATAATGTTACTTTTAAAATTAAAAAAAAAACTAAAGGAACAACATGTTATCAGATAAAAGCATGATGAATATTTTAATATATCTGTTTTCCTTAGTGAATGGTTCCAATGGAATTCTAATCAAAATCCCAGTAGAATTTTTTTGTAAACTTGAAACACATGATTCAAAATATCTTGAAAGAATTTTAAGATTATACAAATAGCTTAGATAGTCTGTGCCAATAGTTTTTAAATGAATCATTAATATTTATATATGATTGCTACAGAAATATCATAAAATAAGATGTGTACCACCCTTAAATGTTGTCAACATGACATCAAAATTGAAATCCTAAAGTCCTGATTAATCTATTTAATTGATGGTATAAAAATTGCTTCTTTTTCTGTAAAGTTGTAGTATTTTGATTTGTTTTTAATAAACTTGAGACAAGTTTTTCCACGGAGTTTCAAAGTTTAAAAATGTGCAGGAAAGCATAAAAGGGAGGAGGTAGATATTCTCACAAATACAAACACACCTGAGAATAAAATCAGCAGACTTTAACTACAACCAATTCTTAATAATTACACCTATGAAGACACAGAATATTCTGGAAACTCCATCCTCTGTAGTTAGTATAATTCTTGTGAACACCAGAGTTACGTGACTAAACCTATGCAGATACAGCCAGACATCACAGATTTCTTGGAAGAATGTGATTTTTTAAGTTTTCAAAGAAAATGACTTTGTATACGTCCTTTCTGGTGTTTGTGTTCCAAGTTGTCCTATTCCTCCATATATTATTGTGTGTGTGTGTGTTCAGTCATGTCTGACTCTTCACAGACTCACTGACCGTGGCCTGCCAGGCTCCTGTGTTCACGGAATTTCCCAGGCAAGAATACTGGAGCGGGTTGCCCTTTCCTCCTCCAGGTCATCTTCCAGACTCAAGGCTGGAACCTGGCTCTCCTGTGTCTCTTGCATTGGCAACTGGATTCTTTACCACTGAGCCACCTGGGAAGCTGCCCATATTTTAGAAAATAAAGTGGAAAATAAATGGAGTGACATCCTGTTATTCTTTTTACAAGAAACAAGCTCTATAATAAAGGATACTCTCCTATTTAAAAACTAAGCTTGCCTCATGTGTGAAACACCCAACTGGACAGATCTCAAGAGGAATGTCAGGCAGCACAATGCAAAAGAATAGATTGTGGTCAGGCAGCATTATTCACAACAGCCAAGATATAGAAGCAACCCAAGTGTCCATCAGGAATGCATAGATACAGAGAATGGATGGAGAATATATGCTTACAATGGCATATTATTCAGTATTTAAATACGAGGGAATCCCGTCATAGTAGACCACATAGGTAAACCCGGAGGAGGTTGTGCTAAGTGAAATGATTCAGACACAGAAAGAAAATTACTGCATGAAGTCACTTATAGGTAGTAACTAAAATAATTCAGTTAAGAGCAGCAGCAAGTAAAATGGTGACTGCCAGGGACTGGGGGGAGACGAAAACAGGAATTTTTGCTCCTGGGTATAAACTTTCAGGTATGCAAGATGAGTAATTTCTAGAGCCCTAATGCAATGGCACCCCACTCCAGTCCTCTTGCCTGGAAAATCCCATGGACGGAGGAGCCTGGTGGGCTGCAGTCCATGGGGTCGCGAAGAGTCGGACACGACTGAGCGACTTCACTTTCACTTTTCACTTTCATGCATTGGAGAAGGAATGGCAATCCACTCCAGTGTTCTTGCCTGGAGAATCCCAGGGACGGGGGAGACTGGTGGGCTGCCGTCTATGGGGTCGCACAGAGTCGGACACGACTGAAGCGACTTAGCAGCAGTAGTAGCAGCAGCAATGTATAACAATGCCTACAGTTAACAAAACTGCATTTTAGACTTCAAAGTTTGTTGAGGGTAATTTCATGTTAAGTATTCTTATCACACACACAAAAAATAGCAGTTGTAGGGTTACTTGCTCAATCATGTCCAACTCTTTGTGATCCCACAGACACAGCCTGTCAGGTTCCTTTGTCCATGGGATTCAAGATGGTCAAGAATCAAGAATACTGGTGTGGGTTGCCATTTCCTTCAAGGGATCTTCCTGACCCAGGGATTAAACACTGGTCTCCCGCATTGCAGGCAGATTCTTTATTGTCTGAACCACCAGGGAAGTGGAATTTAAAAAAAAAATTGAGGAGAAGAAACTCTTGAAGGTGACGGATATGTTTATTACCTTGATTGTGGTGATGGTGTCATGGCTATACACATATGTCCAAACTAATCAAACTGTATACATTAAATATATGCAACTTTTGTATATCAACTATATCTCAACAAGCTATTTAAAAGAAAATGATATAGGCAAACCACGAAGTCAGTGAGAATAGATCAAGACACATAAAAATAAACTTGCTCTCACAGTCAGCCTCTAACTATAGAATAAACATAATGATTAGAAGCAGCTAGTTCATGTAAACATACTAAATGATCTGCGATGTAAATCCAATCAGAGGTGTAATTAACTCCACGAACCAAAGTCAAAGTGATGAAGCTGAATATCCATGAAACAAATCAGTTCCCTCCAAAGCTTTCATGCTTCTATTAGTATGTAGCTCATGCAGCTTTCTGACTTCTAAGGATGGTTTGTTCCTCTGGGGAAGATTTATATGAGTTGAAATGATACAATCCTGTTTCCTTACTTGTACCAAATGCCTTGAGCTACTACCAAATATTATAACAGAGATTTACATCAAAAGCCACAGATTCTAAATATCACCAAAGCTCACATTGTCTCAGGGATTCTGGGACTGTCTTTTCTAGCATCTACAAGTCTGTTGCTAAACATATTAGCCCTCTGGACCTATATGACTCATGGGAAAACCAAGTGCTCTGATGTTTGTCCATGTTTGTGGGCAGTGTGATGGAACCCTGATGCTCCTAGCCACCTCCCCTGTCTTCTCTCTACAAGCCTCTATTCTTTTAATTGTGACATGCTGTTTCTGATTCTTGACTACTTTTTCCTTGACAAAGACTTTGTTAAAGACCTATAATATTTTTGAACTGATAATTCACTTTTTTCTTTTATCAGTGTAAAGTTAGCGGGGTCTCTGTGCTACCACCAACCCAAGGGAGAACTCCAACCATGCATCTTTGATAGAAAAGAATTGAGACTATTTCTTCAACATTCTTCCGAGAAAGATAGCCTATCATTTCTCTGATAACTTATTTTAGCATCTTTTAAACCCCAAAGAAATTCTGGAGTTTAATCTAATCCCATGTGTGAAAAGCAGAGCTTTGCTCTGCCTTAAACAAAGAAAGTTTAGTCTCTCGGTCATATCCGACTTAGTGACCCTTTGGACTGTAGCCCGCCAGGCTCCTCTGTCCATGGAATTCTCCAGGCACGAATACTGGAGTAGGTTGCCATTTCCTTCTCCAAGGGATCTCCCTGACCCAGCGACTGAATCCGGGTCTCCTGCATTGCAGGCAGATTCTTTACCGTCTGAGCCACCAGGGAAGTGAAACTAATTCATAAAATTCTCAACTCAGTGTGGTATTTCCCCCATCTTTTTCATCACTGTCTTCTCATCAAGATTCTGAGTGAGTGGATTTTAAAAATGACCCTGATTCAGAATCCAGATTATGTTTCCTAACATTGAAATTAAATCATTTATCAAGTTCACAATTTTTGAAAAAATGAGGTTTCTAGACCAGAAACTCATTATATGTGTCTATGTCTAGGGCCAGTGTAACAGATAATGAAAATTGTGATCTTAGGCTATGCAGAATTCAGTTACAGATTAGCTGTAGATGTAAGGAGATATATATATATACATATATATATATACATACATACATACACACACACACACACACACGCACTTCCCTGGAGATGATCTTCTTGATCTTTGCCCTTATTTAAACAAGAATGGTTGATCAGGAAGCAGTGAAAAAGACAAACTGGGTTGGGAGGGAGTCACTCTAAGGAATCTCAGGAATCTCTATTACACAACTGCACAAGAGACTTGGAATATAGTGCATGAGTTTTCTAAGGCTACCATAACAGAGTACAACAGACTGCGTATCTTCACCAACATGAATTTATATTCTCACAATTCTGGAGGCTAGAAGTTTAGGATGAAGATGTCAGCTGAGTTGGTTTCTCCTGGGGCCTCCTCCTTGGCTTGTAGACGGCTGTCTTCTTTGTAAGTTTTCACATGGCTGTCCCTCTGTGCATGTCTGTATCCTGATTTCTTCTTATAAGGACACCAGTCTGTTGGATTAGAGCACACCCCTGTGACCTCATTTTAACTTAATTATCTCTTTAAAGACCCCATTTCCAAATACAGTCACATTCTGCAATACTGGAGATTAGGACGTCAACATGTGGATTCTGGGTGAGTGAGGGGGCATAATTCAGTCCATAACATACAGAAAACACCAACATTACAACACATTCCTCAAAGGACTTATGGGACCATTCAACATTTCTGATACAGGAGAACAACACTGGCCAAAAAATTTCTCAAAAGTAGAAGTGGTAAAAACAAATGACATTTCCACACATGCAATCCTTGTTGAAAGAGGTTACTCTTTCATTTGCAATATGTATCATCTAGGTAGTCTTGTAACAATATTCATCTCTTTTTTCCCTGATCTCTTCTTTCACTGAAATTCCTTCTCTTTATGTCTGGAAAGATGAACAGCAAGCTTTCTGGGATGAGGCTGAATAACTGAGTTATTGCATAGAGCAAACTACTTTTCTAACAAGAAAAATAAATGTGATGGGGTGACACCAGGTATTTCAGAAGTCCTCCTCAATATCTTATTAATATTGCATATGATTATAACCTGGTAGAATGACAAAAGGAAAAGATGCCTGTTTCTCTGAGAAGCAAGAAACCAATGCTTAGTAGACTGACATAAACAGATGGAAATCTAAACACTGAAAATTAGAACCAATGACAATTTGACAAATACTAATTTTGGAGCATATCTGTATGTGGATTAACTCCAAGTACTTTTGTAAAGTTGTTTCTTCATATATTGGAAAAAATTTTTTCCAACTCTTAATTACAACAGGCTTTCACATGTTCCAAATGTCTTAAAAGATTATTAAACATTTCCCAGATCAAATTTACACAAATAGCTCTTCTTTCTTGCAGTCACATTGCTACCATTCAGGATAAAACATTTCTAAAAAATTAAAGAGAGTCTTTTTAAGAGCAGACTGATTTAAAATTTAATATAACTAAAGTCTCTGTTAGAATGAAATGAATATGACTTGCAGGGGACAAAACTTGCTTAAAGGTCACTTCATATAGAACAAAATGAAATTTAGGTGTCCCATCTCAAGAAAACTTTCTCCAAGTCAGCCAGCTAGCTGCAAGACTACTTCCTTTCTCTTTCCTTTAAGCCTTGACATACTCTTCCTGGTAAGGACTTATCAAAAGTCTTTGCAAATACTTCTAGCAGCTTTCTGTCTGTAGGAATAAAAAGCTGCATTTCCTTATTAAATATACACCAATTTCTTGGTGTATATTTCTTGTTCTCACTCTTCCAGGTATTGTGATAGGTCAGTGCTTCTCAACCAAGGGCAAATCCCCCAACCCAACACCAAGGGACATTTGCAAACTCTGGAGAGATTAGGGGTTGTCACCCTGAGGAGGGAGTCTGCCACCAGCATCCAACAGGTAGAGAACAGAGATGTTACTGTACATCCTACAACGCAGAACAAAGAGTTATCTGGCCAAATGCCAACAGTGCCTGGGGTTAAAAACCATGTGGTGGGTTCTTGGAAACAAAAAGAAACTCACAAAGTAGAAACCGTTAAGCACACAGAAACTCACCCAGCTGAGCCCAGCTTAAACTGCCGATCAGAAGAACCACGAAGTAAATAATTATTGCTTCAGGCCACTATGTTTGGGAGTGATTTGTTACATGGAAATAGAGAATTGACCTAAACTGGTCATTTAAAAACTTGACCTAGATGAGAGCCCCCACAATGATCTGGTCAAACTAGAAGAGACAAGAGAAGGATGAAGTACTGGAAAAAGGCAGATTTTTAAGGGATGGTGGAGTGAGGAAGAGAGACAACAAAAGTGAGGGAGGCGTCAGAGAGGGGAAAAATAAACAAGACAGAAAAGCTAAAGGAGCCAGGAGTGACATAAAAAAGGAAAAGGAATGGAAAGTTTCAAGAAAGGAGGGGAAAATAAAATCAGATGAAAAGGCGGGGGCAGTAAGAGAAGCACTGAAGAGGGCTAGTTAAGCAATATCTTCTTTAATATCATCGCCTTAAAGTAAAAACAAAGCTAAGCCCCAGTAGATGGTCTCTAGCCTTATATACACAATAGGCTTGGAGGCCGGATTGGTCTCCTTAGAAGAAAGTTAAATAGAGACTTGGACTCTAATGCCAGAATACTCATAAACCAGAATTAAGGGTACCCCCTCTCTGTCAGCAACTAGAAGACAGTTTTCATTGGGTGGAGAAAATGTCAAGAAGAGGAGGAGGAGAAGGAGGGGAAGAGGGGGAGGAGGAGAAGGAGGGTAAGAGGGGGAGGAGGGAGGGAGGAGGGGAGGAGGGAGAAGGGGAGGAGGAGGGAGAAGAGGGTGAGGGGAGGAGGAGGACTGGGAGGAGGAGGGGGGAGAAGAAGAGGGAGGAGGTGGAGGGGAGGAGAAGAGGGAGCAGGGGGAGGGGAGGAGAAGAGGGAGGAGGGGGAGGGGAGGAGAAGAGGGAGGAGGGGGAGGAGAGGAGAAGGAGGGAGAGAGGAAGGGAGGAGGGAGAGAGGAGGAGGACTGGGAAGGGGAGGAAAGAAGGAGAGGGAGGAGACATCGGCCTCCCATCAGGGACCATGTCTGCTCTGTGTCTGGGGTGCTTTACGTGTGATACTGTTCAGTAGAGGCATAGACTCTTAACAATTTTCAGACCGACATCCTCCAGAGAGTTGACTGGCTGGGGGGGGGGGGGAATGAATAAATAAGTCTACAGCAGTGATTGGTTCTTTAGACAAGGAGCTCATCAGACCAGTCAACTGGGCATCCAATAGAAGGGCAGTCACTCCAGGCAACCCTCAAGTTGTAGAAGAGGTATGAGAGCATCCATTTGCAGGAAGCAATAAGGGTCACATGGAAACAAGAGGGCAGACACCCAGGCAGAAGGGATCCAACCGTAAATACACAAGTTCATCCTGCTCGGTAGAAGCACCTGTGAGGAATGAGGTGGATTAGTCCTTGGTGAGCTAGGATGGCCAGTCACTGGGTGAACTTAAATGCTAAGCTGCTTCAGTTGTATACCACTCTTTGCTATTTCATGGACTGTAGCTTGCCAGGCTCCCCTATCCAGGGGATTTTCCAGGCAAGAACACTGGAGTGGATTGCCATGCCTTCCTCCAGGGGATCTTCTCAACCCAAGGATCAAACCCAAGTCTGTTAGTTCTCTTGCATTGGCAGGTGGGTTCTTTACCATTAGCGCCACCTGAGAGGCCCCAAAGAAAGTCACTTCTGTGGTCCAAGTGGCCACCGAGAAACCGTGTAACTGTCCTCAGAACATGAAAGCCAAAAGATTTTGGGAAACTCGGCAATTCCAACATTTTCCCAGTAAGGACTCAGAGCCTGGCTGACACAGCATCTGTGCCCACAGCTGCTCAGTTGAGCAGGTGATGAGGCATGACTGACTATTAGAAAGAAAATTTGTTCATATTCTTATAAGGTGAAGTGTCCTAGCCACTAGATCAAATTCATGCTCCGAGAACATGATCCCACATTTTAGGGCTGAGAGATTCAACTTGGCAATAATGGAAACTGATTCCAGAGTGGCCAAAGTTGTAAAGCTGATTTGTGGTAAAATCATATAAATTGTCATTTACCCTGAATTCCTAGTCTAGAAAATTTTTGAGTGTACTACGTTCTATTTAGGGCTTCCCTAAATAGTGGTAAAGAACTCACCTGCCAACTTCCTGCAGGAGACATAAGCGATATGGGTTTGATCCCTGGGTCAGGGAAGATCCCCTGGAGGAGGGCGTGGCAACCCACTTCAGTATTCTTGTCTGGAGAATCCCATGGAGAGAAGAGCCTGGCAGGCTACAGTCCATGGGGTTGCAAAGAGTCAGACATGACTGAAGTGACTTAGCATGCACATTTTATTTCAATTAAACAGGAAATATTAATTGACACTCTAATGGACAGATGAAGAAATTAAGGGACAAAACCAACTGTAGCAATCTGCCTACAACTAGAAAACTTAGGATGAAATTTGAATTCACATCCTAATGTTGGACCCCATGAGCTTAAGAATTCCTTAGCTTTTTGTTTTATGTTACGTTCACCTCAATTTTCTGTATCACCATTTCTTCCCCCAAAAAGCTACCCCTTCCTAGAGTATCTTTTTTTTTTTATTGACCCATGTTCTTTATTTACTTCCTGCAGCAACAGTTCCACTGAGAACAAAACTCAGATAATATAAATCTAATTTGGTAAGTGAAATAGATCCCACAAGCTTCAGGCTGACTGTTCATGAGCTGCAGTGAGATTTAAGTATTCAAACATAAATAGTTAATACCCTGAAAGAACAACAAAAGGCAATTCATGTTGAAGAAATCCAATAAAATCATCCTGAAACTGTAGATCTTTATAAGAGGCAGAAACATATAGATGAGGGGGGGAAATGGATGAAAAATTAATCCACACACACCCATACATGCATACTAAGTCGCTCAGTCATGTCCAACTCTTTGTGACCCTATGGACTACTGCTCTCCAGGCTCCTCTGTCCAGGGGATTCTCCAGGCAAGAATGATGGAGTGGGTTGCCATGACCTCCTCCAGAGGATCTTCCCAACAGAGGGGTCGAACCCTGGTCTCTTATGTCTCCTGGATTGGCAGCCAGGCTCTTTACCACTAGTGCCACCGGGGAAAGTCCTCCATACACAAATCAAGCAAGTGGCCAGTTAGTGATCAGTTTATTCAGGCCAACATGTGAACTGATATTCAGCCTATTTATGACTAAAATAATGCAAATATAATTATAGATTATTTTTCTCTGTCAGACTGTCAGAGATAAAGAAGTTTGGTAATACCCAGAGATGATAAGAGAGGTTGAACAGTCTCATGCTTTGTTAACAGGAAAGTAAACTGGTGCAGTGTATCTGTGCCTGCTTCTAAACTGTCAGAATGTAAAATGGACATATCTGGTGGTATTGCCAATCCTCTTCCAGCAGTTTATCTGCGAGATCCATGTGCACAAATGTGCTTACAAATGTATTCATTGCAGATTGTTCATAATAGCAGAAGACAAAGCACAGGCTAAATATCTACAAGTGGCCAGTTTGACATTGCTTTATGGTGGGGAAAACTATAGGAAATTTTTTTCCTTAATTTAAAGAAATGTGTATGTGTTCTTGGGCTGCTTAGTCATAAAGAATTCATCTGCCAATGCAGGAGACACAGAAGATGTGGGTTTGATCCCTGGGTCTGGGGAGAGCCCCTGGAGGAGGAAATGGCAACCCACTCCAGTATTCTTGCACGGAGAATCGCATGGACAGAGGAGCTGATGGGTTTCAGTCCATGGGGTCACAAAGAGTCAGACAAGACTTAGTGACAGAGCAGGCAGGCACAGACTTAAGTGTTCTTTGGGATGGAACTTCAAAATAGAGTTACCCAAGGAAAACAGGAGGAAGTTGTTTGTAATGCATATATACTTCTGTATAAAGAGGTTTGTGCATGCATTGAATGTCGATAGACTAACATCAAGAGACTTAGGGGTGCCCGGGGGTCTAACGGCTAGAAGATCAAGAGGATGGGGGATGGGAATGGAGAATGACTTCTGATTTTCACACTATACTCTTTTGCTTAGTTTGAATTATTTCCTGTGCGTATGCTTACATTGCTTTTCTAATTACTATTTAGTGAAAAGAAGGCATACTACTTCAGAGAAGTAAACTAAAATTGAAATTCTGTTCCTACTGATTTTATCTAAACATAGATAACCCAAATCATAATCATCATTTTGGTCAACCTAGTCCTGAGGCCAGGAGTGCCTAGGTCTCTTGGGTGACCAACTGCCCTAGCACATCTGACTCCCTGCGACCCTGTGGACTGTAGCCTGCCAGGCTCCTCTGTCCCTGGGGTTCTCCAGGCAAGAATACTGGAGTGGGTTGCCATGCCCTCCTCCAGGGGATCTTCCCAACCCAGGGATCGAACCCACATCTGTTATGTCTCCTGCATTGGCAAGTTGGTTCTTTACCGCTAGTGCCCCTTCTGGAAATCAAAACAGAAGTTGGGTTGTACAGCTCTGCAGACCCAGGGATATTTGAGCAGCTGAGGAGGGCAGGCAGAAAAATACAGCTTAGAGGATATTTGCGTGCTCAGAACTCACCAGGCTACTGTTGTAGCCACGCGTTCCAGGAAACAAACTCACTCAGAAGGACAATGCAGACAGTGGAGTACAGTTTATTACAGCAGCGGGCCCAAGGCAGAGTCTCCTCTTAGCCAAGGACCCCGACCAGTTTTTGTGAAAACCTTATATACCCTAAGTGTACGTGCTCAAACTCACCTCCCCAAATTCTCTGAAACTAGTCTGAACAAAGGAAAAGAAAGATACAATCAAAGTTAACCCCTGATTCGTATGCCTTAAGCCCGTGATTCATATGCCTTAAGCCTAGGTAGTTAACAGTGGACAATTATCAATAGGCCTGTGGTCATACCCAATAAGCATAATAGAATTTCTGATTCTATTCGGTTACATAGATAATTAGGGTATTCTTTTAGGTGAAGAAGACTCTAGGTACAAGCCCTGGAGCTCTTCCATTTGGGTGGCCTGGTTTTCCAGTTGGGGTGTCGTTTCCATAGATACTGGGCACAGAGCTCAAAGTCCACAGCCTGGCCCAGGATGGAGTCCTGATTTCAAGATAGAGGCTGTTCTGTCTGTTTCCTCCTTCACTACTGATGAAGGGCAGAGAGCATCAAGGCTAGTCCTACATGCTGGCTTCTGGTGGGGAGGGGGTTCAGACTTGGCGAGGCCTGGTTTATGAATAAGGTAGTGAACTTTTGAACCTTCCTTGAGCAGGACTGGTGAAGGCAGACCCTGATATTAAAGGGATATTTTGAGACAATAAATGATGCTGTTTTTCTCATGTGTGAGTGTTTTCCTTCACTTTAATTTCCCTCTTTCCCCAAGTCTTCCCATGCAAGGTCCTTATGAGTTCCTTGGCTGATTTATTGCCTTCGGGGTGGGGTGTGACAGGGTGAAGGACAGAAGGATGCCAAGACGTTTACAGCTGCTCTGAAACGGAGAGAGAATTCCAAAGAATTCTCTTTGCCTGTCTGCAAGAGAGAGAAAGCATGCAAACCCTGAGGGAAGGGTTTCCTCACGACTAGGGGAGGGGACGCCTCCTTGGCGGCCCGGTTCATCTCAGGTGGCTTCGGCCTGCAGAGACTTGAAGCAGGGCTTCGGTTCCTGGCCAGAGACCGAGGTCGAGTCCTGGCGCTGAGGATACCAGATCCCACTCACTAGACCAGCGGTCAGTGACAAGGCTCTGGCTTCTCGGCTTTGCAGAAAAGACTTCCCACAAAGGTGGAAAGTAGTGAAACAAGTCAAGTGTTTATTAGGAGGGAAAAGAGTCCAGTGTGTGGGACAGACAACACAGGCAGACTCAGAGTTGCTGAGTCGCGCCCACATGGCAGCTTGAATTACTTTTATCGAGCATTTTTTTCAGGAGTCCTTTGACCAATCATTTTGATTAGCTGAATCTGAGTCCGTATTTGGTTTATTTCAGAATCCTCTCACATGTGCATTCTCCTTTCTTAGCCAAGAAAGATTCTAGCGGAGAGGCTTATGGGTAGTTGACGTCACTTACTTTGGGTTGATGCCTCCTCCCTTTTTGAGCTTCAAAGAGCCTTTCTGCACATGTGTATTCAGGGAGGTCTCTTTTACTTTGAGAATGAGGAATATGTGATCTTTTACCTCTTATCTGGACAGGGCCTAGCTTCTTCCATCATCCTGCTTATGGAGTTTCTGTCCTCAGCAGGATACTGTTCAGCCCAGGGCCCATCTATCTCCGGCCTCACAGTGGTTAAGAATCCACCTTCTAATTCAGGGGACTCGGGCTTGTTCCCTGGTCAGGGTACTAAGGCTCCACCTGACACAGAGCAACTAAGTCTGCCTGCCACAGCTAGAGAGAGTCCATGCACCACAACAAAAGGTCCATGTGCGGCAACTAAGACCCAGTGAAGCCAAATAAATAGATAGTAAATAGTTACAAAAGGAAAGAAGACTAGGGAAGGATTTCCCCGCCTGGTGGTAGAGTTGGGGAGAGGAGGAAGCAGGAGTTGGAGAAGAAGAGCAAGAGCTCCTAATTGCACCCCAAACCCCAGGTTGAGCTGCCGGAACCCCCTAGGGTGGGGTGTGTCTGGCCCTCCACCCTCAGGACCCTGGACAGCTTCACCAATGTTTCCACACCCCAAACAGGCTGAGAAGGCCAGAGAGCCCACCCATCTGAAGTGACCACTTACAAGGGCTAAGCGATACTCCAACAGCCGCCTGGGAACTCTCAGCCTAGCTTGTGAGGCGAGCAGAAGTAACGCAGCTTAGATTAAGAGTAGGCCTTCCTACTAGGTAAGATTATCAGGCCACCTGGATACAACCAATTAGCTTTTGCTTAACACTGACCACTCTTTGCCAATTAGGACCAATTAGCTTTCACTTAACACTGACCGCTGTTTGCCAATTAGGAAATTAGGAACGGGGCGGAAACCCCCAGGAAAGTCCCGCCCGCGCGAAAGTTTTGACCGATGAATTTGCTTTGCAAACTTGTAACCAATCTGCTTAAACCAACTACAAACGGGCGTGTGCTTACCCTATAATTTTGTGTAACAGCTTGGGCTCGGGGCTCTCTGACCTGCACCACTGAGTTGGATGCGGCAGAGGGCCCTGGCTCGAGTCAGTAATAAACTTCCCCTTTTTGCCAGTTGCATTGTCTTGGAGGACTTGTCTCTTCCCGCTCGGGGATTGGGACATCGGGCACAACAAGCTCTTCCTGGGTTTTGGCACCGTGCAATGTTCTAGAACCAGGACACTGATTGTTGGGGGGCGGCGATGCAAAATCACTCAGGTTAGCTATTGTACCAGAACTGTGAAGACCTTGCCGAGACCCCCCGTGGCACTCATTGGTCCAAGCCTCACTATTTACTCCCTGCTTCTCATTGCAGACACGTGACTGTCTGCCTGGGGCTGCTTCCACCCAGAGCTGCTGGCTGAGCTGTCAGATGGCCTCCATCTGACTCTTATCTCTATTGTCTACGGAAAGTGAGGGAACAGAAAGGATTCAGCCGTAAATATTCTGTCTTTATAGTGCAAGCTCCTATTAGGATATGTCATCAGTTGAGGGTAGTCTAGAAAATGGAAATAAACTTCAAAGTCAAAAGGGGGGAAAAGACGATCCCACAGAATATTCTTCAAATGAAATTAACTGACCAACAGGCGCTTTGAGGCTTTCAGGCTACTCAACTCAAATGAGAGCAAGCATGTAATATGGATGACAGACCCTGCCTGGGTGCAGACTGTCACTTCCTTTTGGTTCTCAAATAAGAATCCTTGAGCTGCTGTGCCACATGGCAGATTCAATTTTGTTCACTTAATTTTCATCTCTCCAATATAGTTTTCTTCTGCAAAAAAAAAAAAATGAAGATGCTGCTTTCTTCAAAGGCAACTTACCATTCCAAGAAATATGCACACAGAGGGAACAGAAAATGCGGATCCTCATAAAACAATGCATTTTCATACACAGCGCTGTCTCTCTTTTTGTGCAGTCTAACTTTCACACACATTGATTAAAAGCTTCACTAGAATCTGTCGCAAACCATCTACACTGAAGTTTTGTTGCAAAGCAATCTTTGTCATTTAGTCCCATGTCTGCTTCTCAGTTTTAAACTTTCAGCATCCTTCCCTTCATTCATTTTTTGACTTCCTCAGAATGTGTTAAGCATCATGATGGTCATGGGAATATGAAGACCGTCCTTTCCTTTAACCACCGCCTGCTGGTCTTTGTCATGTTCGTATCCCACAAGCAGGTCAATTTCAATAGACTGGACCCTGCTCCCTCTTATCTTTTTCATTTTATCTAGCATCACCATCATCTACACTATTTACAAAGCAAAACTTTGTATAGTTTTCATTTCATCTAGCCTTAAACCAATCAATTAATTAAAACAAAAGTCTGGAAATGCCTTTTTCTCTCCCCGTTGTATGTCAGGAATGCTTTTAGCAGCACATAACAGAATGGCCCACTCATGGTGATTTAAACTCTTAAGATATTTATTGTTAACATAGCAAGATCTATGATTGACTAATGACTCAGCATTTCATTCAGGGTCTGCCCATATTCCCACTCAACCACATCAAACATAGTGATTGTCCCCTCACTGTCTCAAAATGGCTGCAACAGTTCCATGCATCATGTTCCCACACAGTTATATTCAAAGGCAGAAAAATTCATGGAGAATCCAGAGAAATGGAAGGATCTTCATTCTTCATTTTTTTTTTAATCAGGAGAGAAAAATTTTCCCAGAAGTTCCCATCATCAGACTTGCTTTTTGATTAGAAATGAATTATTGACTCAGTCACAGGGTTTCAATGATTTTCTCTTTCTTTTCTCTAATTGCAATATCCCCTGCCCTCATCAGCATTCTACTGATTCAATATTCCCCTAAAAGGTCCCCATCTCAAATCTATCTTCTACGTAGGTGCTAGCCCAGTATTTAAGGTGGTACCTGTACTTAAAGATGGCCACCAATGACTCACGCAGCCTGCTACTCACATGTGTAGTCCCTCCCACATGCTCCAGGGGTAGTCTGGGTGGCCAATAGGAGATGGCAGACTTGAAGGGATTTCACTTCTGAGGTCAGATTACAAAAGGTGCTGTGACTTCATCTTCAGCTCTCTCATCCCTTGCTCTGGGGAAGGCAACATCCATGTCTTGATGATGCCTAGCAGCTCTATGGAGTGGTCCACACAGTGAGGACTGAGGCTTCCTGCCAACAGCTCATGGTGGGTTTGGAAGTGGATTCCATCCCTAGCCAAGCCCTCAGCTGACATCTTGACTAACAACTCACGTCAAGCCCTGAGCCAGGGGCATCCAAGTAAGCTGTTCCCCTATTCCTGACCCACAGAGACTGTGAGACAATAGCGCCTGCTCTTTTGAGCCCCTGATTTGAGGAACTGTTTGTTGTGCAGTGATAGGTAATGAATTGACTTAATGGGAAATTTTCCTGCCTAAAACCTGTAAGTAGTCCTCATACCTCAGAGCAGATGACTTGGTCTTCCCAGCAGATGGATTTGGATTCACAGATCTAAAGATTTGGAACTGATATTTCAAACTGGGAGATGTCAGAACAGTAGAACATCTGGCCACACTAGAGCCACATGTCCATAGAACACCATGAGGTGAGCCATAAGATCAGCTACTTCCTTTAAAAACTCAGTTCCATTCCAATTAATTGAGTGTCCTCCACTATTATTACTTCAACAATAGCAGGGACATTGCCATTTTTCTAATCCCTGCTTGTGGGCTTCCCAGGTGGCGCTAGTGGTAAAGAACCTGCCTGACAAGGCAAGAGACATGAGATGTCTGGGTCGGGAAGATCCTCTGGAAGAGTGCATAGCAACCCACTCCAGTATTCTTGCCTGGAGAATCCCATGGGAAGAGGAACCTGGGGGTCTGTGGTCCATGGGGTTGCACAGAGTTGAACAAAACTGAAATAACTTAGCATACACACACACAATCCCTGCTTGTATCATTATTTGGAGCATAGTGGAGACATACTCTTGTGTACCCATGTCCTTATCCAAAATGGGGAAAAAATAGATCAAAAGGGCTCTGCTGAAAAAGCAGATGGGAGAACACCTTCATAAAAAAGAATGTTCTCATGTGTTTAATATGTAAACAAAGCATAAGAATATAAGTGGGTCTCAAGTCACCTGTATGTCTTCCCTGCCTGGTCCCCTTAGACATCTGCGTTTATAATCCCAGATCCGCAGGGCAGTGGTAGTTCATTAGCACAGTCCAGCTTCATTGGAATCCAGCCCAAGAACACTGGTTCATCATATTCACTTCTCCTTGATACATCACCCACTGTGAGGGTTTTATGTGTCAACTTGGCTAGACCGTGGGACCCAGTTGTTTGGTCAAACAAACTAGTCTAAATGTTGCCATGGAGGTTTTTTTAGATGTTCTTAACATTTCCACTAGTGGACTTTGAGTAATGAAGATTGTTCTCCATAACGTGTTTGGGCTTTATACAATCAATTGAAGGACTTAAGGGCAGAGACTGATGCTTTCAGAAAGAGAAGGAAATTGGAATAAGGAATTTGGCCTCAAGACAACAATATAGAAACCCTGCCCAGGTATCCAGCCTACCTGGCCTGCCGTGTGGAATTCAGGCTCAAGACTATAACGTCAACCCTTATCTGAATTTCCTGCCTGCTAGATTGTCCAACAGATTTTTGGACTTGCCAACCCCCGCACTGTGAGCCAGTCCTATTTCTTCCCTTTCATACACATATAGTTCTGCTTCTTGGGAATATCTTAACTAATATACCCACTAATTTTGGCTGAACGGTGTCTCCCAAAATTCATACTGTTGAAGCACTAACACCCCTAGTGTGATGGCTTTTGAGATGGAGCTTTCGTGATGCAATTAGAATGACATCAGGTCATGAGGGTGAGACCCTTGTGAAGGGGTGAGTGTCCTTACAAGAGGAGGAAGAGTCATTTCTGTCTCTGTCCCGCTGTCCCTCCACAGGAACACAGAGGAGAGGCCTTGTGAGAGGCAGGAAGAAGGCGACTGTCTGCAACACAAGGTGAGCGCCTTCACCAGATGCCGGTCCTGATGACACCTTGGTCATGAACATCCAGCATCCACAACCGTGGACAAACACGTTTCTGTTGTTTGAGCCACCTCGTATGTGGTGTTCTATTATGACAGCCTGAGCAGAGGAAGACACATACCTCCCTCATCCTTCTTGATTCTGCCTTTCACATCCTTGCTCACACCACCGCTTCCACCCAGGGCAGCCTGTCTCTGCCCTTCCATCACCGTGTCCTCCTCTAAGGCTCAGCTCAGCCACAGTCTTGCCCAGGAAGCTTCCCATGGCCAAGCCACCTGGGACACGTGGTCCTCCCTGATGATGCTCGCTTTGCAGTACCCCCTTCATCCACATGTCAAATCGGACTCTAAGACCTCTTTTACATGGCCACCAGAACAGGAGCTAGCTCTTATGCTGTCCAGAGAACGAAGATATAAATGGATGAATCCTAACACATTATCACCAAAAAGGACAAACAGAATGATTTTAGACAAAAATAGTTTTATGGAATTAACATGTAAATCACTATAGAATAGAATGAAGCTTCATAATTTAGGGGGAAGCAGAAGGATTTTCTGGGCTTCGGGCAGAGCCTTTTTTCCTAACTAAATCATTTCATGCACAGCTTTTGCAAATGCGTCTTCTGCTGGTCATAATTATGCGTCCCCCCTGCCCCCCACTGTTTTGAATTACTTTGTGCTAACACCAAAATTGTTCCACAGAGAGTCAGATTTATTTGCTGAAATGTGATGAGGAGTAGGGGGTTCAGAGGCATACTTCACACGCGGCGCCCGTTGCGAGCACAGCTGTATTTCTGAGAAATATATTTCAGTCCTTTTGCTCCATTTCTTTTGTAATTTAATAACTTAAGTACAAAGCTCATGAAAGCTGGGAATGTGCTGGAAGGTCAGCGAGAGGAGGTACAGTTAGGAGAGAGGGAGTTAAAATAACAGGGGAAATGGATCTTTCTGAACAATGGTTTTTAGTTAAATGTCTATTTCAGCAAAAGACCAAACATTGGCTTATGCCCACAAAAGGGTAGAACAATTAACAAATTCAGAGTCAGAGTTCCGTTTGCTCCCCTACTGTAAGTGGAACTGTTTGTTTAAAAACGATGTCACTTAAGGCGGGTAGAGCAGCATCTTCATGTCAACATATAGAAGCAATTGTGGGGCTGGCTCTGCTCTTTGAATGTCACACATATTCGCTTTTTCTCACAGAGCCTTGCATGCAGGTCATGCCATATGCACAAGTGGCTTTCCATCAAAAATCAGCATTCACTGAGAAGCCAGAAATTTGAACGGGTCCCTAAGGACGAGCTGGCTGACTTTCCTCCCTGAGGGTAGTCGTCTGCAGTCTTTACTTGGTATTTCATCTGTAAATGGGACGTAGATAATATCTTCATGGTTTCCAGGGAACCTGGTGTTATCCACACCAGCGTTCATGATAACAAACATAATGTCCCAACTGAACTTTTTAATCAGCACTTTCAGGAGAATGAAGTCTGTTTCTGTTTAGCAGATCCATTTGATGCTATCGAACCATCTGATGTTGTGATGAAGTACAGAACCCAGGCTCTGTAATCAGATGGAGCTCCAGGTTTGGCCTCACCAGATGCGTGATCCTGGGCAAGATGTTTGGCTTCTCTGAATACCAGTACCCTACTCTAAAAGGAGGTAAATAAAAACCGCCTTACAGGAACAATATGAAAATTAGTTCAAGCTTTTGGAATAGGGATTGGCACGTAAGAGTTGATCAAAAATGGTAGAAAGTGTTTGTAACAGAATATGGTTGACACTATTCCCTTTGGTTCAGGATTCTGGCTGAAGCTTCAAACAAAGAGTGAGAAAGCCCCTTGTGTTCCAAAGTCAAGTGCTTAACACATTCCTTCTGGACTTATTAAAAAACTGAATAGCCAGTCTAGGGATGAAACTGAGTATCTAGCATGATATATGCAATGTGTGTGCAATATGCAACTTATATGTATGTTATATGTCTATATACCATACATACGTTCAAAGAATATCTGCATACACACATACATGTATGTGAATAAATGAGTTCATTGAATGGGATGATCCAAACAAGATTTGCCAGCCAGGGAGGAGATTGCTGTGGATTGTTCTTCCAGGAGAGCGGGAAGCACTCTTGAAAGAGTGGAAAAGGAAGCTCCAGGAAGAGGTATCAGAAGAAATTAGATACATTTTAGGAGGGAGAGACCAACATCTTACTACCCATCAGACCCAATGCCCTGCATGCTGAGTGAAACACCGCCCCCCTCCTGGGAGGGCTGGGGGTGTGTTTCTTAGAATTGGGTGGGTTTATGTAGGAAGTCATAGGCAACAACAGACATGTTGCCTGTTTCTCTCCTGGAGAACTTGGAAGATGAGAGACTGGCTGGAGCGGTGCAGTGTAAGAGCTGGGGAGAGAGGAACCGCTTGGGGCCCTATGTGAGCACCATCATTCATGACCACCCTGAATGACAAGGATACTACCCATGCTGGCCGAGACAAGCGCTTTGGAAGCACCATCCGACAGGGCAGCCTACCGAGTCATCACCAGGAGGCTGTGGGAATTGCATCAGAACAAAAGCAGGAGAATTTCAAAAGGTTCCCCATGGAACTCACTCATATTTTTGCAGAGACCTCTATTGGGCTTCCAGACCACCACTGAGCCACCTCCCAAAGAAGTCCCAGCTCTGGGGAACCAATCACAGAGAGGAGGCAGGTGGATTACAGCCTCAGGCACTTTCTTCCACTCAATTTTCCCCTTCCACTGTCCTGGAGAGAGGAGGAGAAGGAAAGGGAAGGAGAGGAGGGATGGAGCAGACCATGTCTCCCTTTCCCACTGCAGGACCCTGAGCTTGGGGTGGGGAGGAGATGTGCAGTGAAGGTAAGAATAAAGCTTTTCATCTAGCTACATCTGTAATCACCTAACAGTGAATCTTTGCTAAAAATGAGCCAAAGCATCAATAAAGCTATATGAATCTGCCTAAGGTGTCTTCAGTGGGCAGGGAGGGACACTCAAACAGAGCAAGATTGAAAACACAAGAGAGAAAACAATGAAGTTGTTCTCTGTGTGTATATCTCACAGTTGAGGTCACAGTGAACCATACCATCATGTTATTGTGGGTGTCTTCCACAAGTAGGTGCCCACTCACTTTCACAGGTCATATACTTTTTCATTGCCAAATATCAGGAAATGATGCAGGGAGGGTGGAGAACTATTTGTGGTGACATTGATCTGCGAATCATTCTAGACACAATCTAACTTCTTGTTGTTCAGTCACTCAGTCGTGTCTGACTCTTTGGCGACCTGACAGCCTGTAGACCCCGAGGCTCCTCTGTCCATGGGATTTCCCAGGCAAGAATACTGGAGTGGATTGCATTTCCTTCTCCAGGGGATCTTCCCCGCCCAGGGATCAAACCCCCATCTCCTGTATTAGCAGGTGGATTCTTTATCGCTGAGCCCCCAGGGAAGCCCCACAACCTAATTTAGAGTGCCTGAGTTACTATAGTGGGGAAAAGCCCCAGGGATGGCAATCGCATTAAGTCAAATCCAGATTCACTTCAAGTCTATGATTTATAGTTTTACCTACACTTACTCCTGAAACTTTCTTAATTATCAACCAAACGTGAACTATCTGGATTCCCTAATTTTGACTTCAAAAGTTTCCCTGAACAAGCCCCATTTGTGTAGAGGTGCAGAACTTCATCAGCTGAAATTGCACCCTATCTTAACTCCATAGTCTGTGAACATAAGTCCTCAAGTCCTTCTCTGGGATTGGTGGGGGAGACAATTTTGATTTGAAATTTACCTCTAGTTTTGCCTTGATATCAAGCCTGTTAAAATAGTGTTCAGGGTTGGGAGAACAATGATGGGAGGGTTCTGAACCTTGACCTCCCTCCCCAAACAACCCTGAAACCTAGAAGGAAAACAAAGGAGACAAAAAAGAACTCAAGCCTTCAGCACTGCCAGAAGACAGAGAAAGCTGCACCGTTTAAATTATCTGAGAATGAGATGACTCGCTCTGCCGTGTCTGACTCTTTGCGACCCCATGGACTGTAGACCACCAGGCTCCTCTGTCCATGGGATTCTCCAGGCAAGAATACTGGAGTGGGTTGCCACACCCTCCTCCAGGGGATCTTCCCAACCCAGGGATCGAACCCAGGTCTCCTGCACTGCAGGTGGGCTCTTTACCATCTGAACCACCAGGGAAGCCCGTAAATTACCTGAAGGTAGAGAAAGATAGCAACAAGTTCCAGTGATGAGGACTTGCCTGGTGGTCCAGTGGTGAAGAATCCACCTTCCAATGTAGGGAACACAAGTTCCATCTCTGGTCAAGGAACTAAGATCACACATCCCTTGTGCCACAACTACAGAAGCCCACACACCACGATGCAGAACACTTGTGTTACAACCCAGCACAGCCAAATGAATTCCAATGGGGCGCCTCTGCTCACATTGTGTTTCTAAGAGCTTGTGAATGGAGAGGGGAGACTGGAAAGAGGTGTGGAAAAGAGCAGGAGGGATAGAGGGCTTACAAGAAGTGTAGACGAAATGGTCCCCAGAAAGAGGAGGTGAAATTATAAGTACAAAATTACTCAACACCAGTCAGGAGCTGGAGAGTCACAGCACTGCTATGGAAAAGGAGCTTGGAAGTGGGCGGGGCCAGAAAGGACAGCCTCAAAGAAGCATTATTTGTGGGAGAGACACTGCTATGTAGAAAGGCATGGTACCTCTGAGAGATGTGTCTATGAAGGAAAAGAAGGAAGTAGCAGGGAGCAATGTGTCCTGCAGAATAACTGAACAGAAAGAACAACGTCCCTTGTTCTCGATTCAGATGTCTCAATGTTATCCAGACGTCAGTTCTCCCTAAGTTAGTTTACAAGTGTAATGCCATCCCAATAAAATCCTAAGGAGCTTCTTAATGAAGCTAGATGAGTTAGGAAAATCAACACGAAAGAATAGCTAGGAAAACACTGACAAGGAAGAACTGAGCGGGTGGAGGAGGTTAGGGGAGGAATAAACCTATCAGATATTAAAATGTAACACAATTCCTACACAATTAAAATAGTGTGGTAAGGCTCAATAATAGAAAAAATAGTGGAACGGCGTACATAGTTAAGAAAAACTTGCAAACAGGTATCTCAGATCACAGGTATAACAATAATCTCTTTAACAAATGATGTTGAGAGAATTGATTAGTCATTTGGAAAAAGATAAAATTAGATCTGTTCCTCAAACCATACATAAAAATTAATTCCCAGTAGATATGGTATCTAAGTGCTAAAAAAAAAAAAAAACCTATACACATACTAGAAGGAATCAGGTAAATTTTCCTATAGCCTGAGTATAGTAAAAGGCTTGCTGTGTCTGTGTGCTAAGCCATGTCTGACTCTTTGCAACCACAATGACTGTAGCCCATCAGGCTCTTCTGTCCATGGAATTTTCCAGGCAAGAATACTGGAGTGGATTGCCATTTTTTACTCCAGGGTATCTTCAGACTCAGGGATCAAACCTGTATCTCTTGTGCCTCTTGCACTGGCAGGCAAATTCTTATATCTAGTAAAGTTTTAATATCCAAAATATCTAAGAAGCTCCTATGATTCAATAGCAACAAAAAAACAAAAACACACAACCCCCCATAACTCATTTAAAAACAGGTAAAGAAAATAAATATAATTCTCCAAAGAAGACGTACTAATGGCCAACAGGTATACGATAAAGTGCTCAGCATCACTAATCATCAGAGAAATGCAAATCAAAACCACAGTAAGGTATTAAGTAACAACTGTTAGAATGGTTAATATCAGAAAGACGAAAGAAAACATCTCCGGACAAGAATGTGGAGAAAAGGGAACCCTTGTACACTGTTGATGCAAACTTGTGCAGTACTATGGAAAGCAGGGCTTCCCTGGTAGCTCAGCTGGTAAAGGATCCGCCTGCAAGGTGGGAAACCTGGGTTCAGTCCCTGGGTTGGGAAGATCCCCTGGAAGAGGAAATGGCAACTCAGTCCAATATTCTTGCCTGGAGAATCCCATGGACAGAGGAGCCTGGAGGGCCACAGTCCATGGGGTTGCAAAGAGTCAGACACAGCTGAGCGACTGAGAACAGCAGGGCACATATAAAACAACATGGAATTTTCTCAGAGTACTAAAACTAGAACTTAAATATGATGCTGCAATCCCATTTCTGGGTACATATCCAAGGCAATCAGCATCTCTAAGAGACATCTGCACCCCCATATTCATGGCAGTGTTATCCACAATAGTCAACACATGGAAGCAATCAAAGGTTCATTGATAGATAATAAAGAAAATTTATTCTATACTTATGATGATATATTATTCAGCCTTAAAAAAAGGAAGGAGATTCTATCATTTGTGACAACAGGAATAAATATAGACAACATGATGCTAAGTGAAATAAGTCAAATATAAAACATTAGGTTTATTTACCATAGTGATATGGACAAAGCAATTCTGACACTATTTTAGATGTGTTGCAGGACTGAGCAATTTAGTGATAACGTTAATATTTTTGGGAGCCAGTGTTCTCACTATGGAAGAAAGGACTTGTATATATGGGGAAACGAGAAGGCAAGAAAGAACTTTATTGGAATGGACTGGAACTGAAAGTATTAGTGTGACTGTGAACCCATGTTTTAAAAAATGTGTTTATGTATGTGTATATGCATGCTTATGTGCGCATAAATATATGAATGTATGTGTATGTGTATATGCATATTTATATGTATACATAAATACATACATTTATTTATTGGTTTTATCCTCTGAAAGAGTCAAGAAGTAAAGACACCCCAGTATCAAAGAGCACAACTAATGCCGAGAGCTTGGTCTCTTAACACTGTCTCCCACTAAAACAACCAGGTCACCTTAAAGAAATGGGTAGTTTCAGGTCTGTGGCAGGGTAGGTAAAAAATGAACTTGAAACACTTTGCTTTGTTTCTCCAGAAAGTACACAAGTTAAAAAAAAGTTGGGGAAGTGTTTCAATTTTTCACCATTGAGGGTGATGCTTGCTGTGGGTTTGTCATATATAGCTTTTATTATGTTGAGGTATGTTCCTTCTATTCCTGCTTTCTGGAGAGTTTTTATCATAAATGGATGTTGAATTTTGCCAAAGGCTTTTTCTGCATCTATTGAGATAATCGTATGGTTTTTATCTTTCAATTTGTCAATGTGGTGTATTACATTGATTGATTTGCGGATATTAAAGAATCCTTGCATTCCTGGGATAAAGCCCACTTGGTCATGATGTATGATTTTTTTAATATGTTGCTGGATTCTGTTTCCTAGAATTTTGTTAAGGGTTTTTGCATCTATGTTCATCAGTGATATTGGCCTGTAGTTTTCTTTTTTTGTGGCATCTTTGTCTGGTTTTGGAATTAGGGTGATGCTGGCCTCATAGAATGAGTTTGGAAGTTTACATTCTTCTGCAATTTTCTGGAAGAGCTTGAGTAAGATAGGTGTTAGCTCTTCTCCAAATTTTTGGTAAAATTCAGCTGTGAAGCCATCTGGTCCTGGGCTTTTGCTTGCTGGAAGATTTCTGATTACAGTTTCGATTTCCTTGCTTGTGATGGGTCTGTTAAGATCTTCTATTTCTTCCTGGTTCAGTTTTGGAAAGTTATACTTTTCTAAGAATTTGTCCATTTCTTCCAAGTTGTCCATTTTATTGGCATAGAGCTGCTGGTAGTAGTCTCTTATGATCCTTTGTATTTCAGTGTTGTCTTTGTGATCTCTCCATTTTCATTTCTAATTTTGTTAATTTGGTTCTTCTCCCTTTGTTTCTTAATGAGTCTTGCTAATGGTTTGTCAATTTTGTTTATTTTTTCAAAAAAACAGCTTTTAGCTTTGTTGATTTTTGCTATGGTCTCTTTAGTTTATTTTGCATTTATTTCTGCCCTAATTTTTAAGATTTCTTTCCTTCTACTAACCCTGGGGTTCTTCATTTCTTCCTTCTTCTAGTTGTTTTAGGTGTAGAGTTAGGTTATTTATTTGACTTTTTTCTTGTTTCTTTAGGTAAGCCTGTAATGCTATGAACCTTCCCCTTAGCACTGGTTTTACAGTGTCCCATAGGTTTTGAGTTGTTGTGTTTTCATTTTCATTCATTTCTATGCATATTTTGATTTCTTTTTTGATTTCTTCTATGATTTGTTGGTTATTCAGAAGTGTGTTATTTAGCCTCCATATGTTGGAATTTTTAAAAAATTTTTTCCTGTAATTGAGATCTAATCTTACTGCACTGTGGTCAGAAAAGATGACTGGAATGATTTCAATTTTTTTAAGCTTACCAAGACTAGATTTATGGCCCAGGGTGTGATCTATTCTGGAGAAGATTCTGTGTGCACTTGAGAAAAATAAAAGGAATCCAGATAGGAAAAGAAGAAGTGAAACTCTCACTGTTTGCGGATGACATGATCCTCTACATAGAAAACCCTAAAGACTCTACCAGAAAATTACTAGAGCTAATCAATGAATATAGTAAAGTTGCAGGATATAAAATTAACACACAGAAATCCCTTGCATTCCTATACACTAACAATGAGAAAACAGAAAGAGAAATTAAGGAAACAATACCATTCACCATTGCAACAAAAAGAATAAAATACTTAGGAGTATATCTACCTACAGAAACAAAAGACCTATACATAGAAAACTATAAAACACTGATGAAAGAAATCAAAGAGGACACAAACAGATGGAGAAATATTCCGTGTTCATGGATTGAAAGAATCAATATTGTCAAAATGGCTATACTACCCAAAGCAATCTATAGAGTCAATGCAATCCCTATCAAGCTATCAACGGTATTCTTCACAGAACTAGAACAAATAATTTCACAATTTGTATGGAAATACAAAAAACCTCGAATAGCCAAAACAATCTTGAGAAAGAAGAATGGAACTGGAGGAATCAATCTGCCTGACTTCAGGCTCTACTACAAAGCCACAGTCATCAAGACAGTATGGTACTGGCACAAAGACAGAAATATAGATCAATGGAACAGAATTGAAAGCCCAGAGATAAATCCACATACCTATGGACACCTTATCTTCGACAAAGGAGGCAAGGATATACAATGGGAAAAAGACAACCTCTTTAACAAGTGGTGCTGGGAAAACTGATCAACCACTTGTAAAAGAATGAAACTAGAACACTTTCTAACACCATACACAAAAATAAGCTCAAAATGGATTAAAGATCTAAATGTAAGACCAGAAACTATAAAACTCCTAGAGGAGAACATAGGCAAAACACTCTCCGACATAAATCACCGCAGGATCCTCTATGTCCCACCTCCCAGAATATTGGAAATAAAAGCAAAAATAAACAAATGGGACCTAATGAAACTTAAAAGCTTTTGCACAACAAAGGAAACTATAAACAAGGTGAAAAGACAGCCCTCAGATTGGGGGAAAATAATAGCAAACAAAGCAACAGACAAAGGATTAATCTCAAAAATATACAAGCAACTCCTCCAGCTCAATTCCAGAAAAATAAATGACCCAATCAAAAATGGGCCAAAGAACTAAATAGACATTTCTCCAAAGAAGATATACAGATGGCTAACAAACACTTGAAAAGATGCTCAACATCACTCATTATCAGAGAAATGCAAATCAAAACCACAATGAGGTACCATTACACGCCAGTCAGGATGGCTGCTATCCAAAAGTCTACAAGCAATAAATGCTGGAGAGGGTGTGGAGAAAAGGGAACCCTCTTACGCTGTTGGTGGGAATGCAAACTAGTACAGCCACTATGGAAAACAGTGTGGAGATTTCTTAAAACCTGGAAATAGAACTGCCATATGACCGAACAATCCCACTTCTGGGCATACACACCGAGGAAACCAGATCTGAAAGAGACACGTGCACCCCAATGTTCATCACAGCACTGTTTATCATAGCCAGGACATGGAAGCAACCTAGATGCCCATCAGCAGATGAATGGATAAGGAAGCTGTGGTACATATACACCATGGAATATTACTCAGCCATTAAAAAGAATTCATTTGAATCAGTTCTAATGAGATGGATGAAACTGGAGCCCATTTTACAGAGTGAAGTAAGCCAGAAAAATAAAGACCAATACAGTATACTAACGCATATATATGTAATTTAGAAAAATGGTAACGATAACCCTATATGCAAAACAGAAAAAGAGACACAGATGTACAGAACAGACTTTTGGACTCTGTGGGAGAAGGTGAGGGTGGGATGTTTCAAGAGAACAGCATCAAAACATGTATATTATCTAGGGTGAAACAGATCACCAGCCCAGGTTGGATGCATGAGACAAGTGCTCGGGCCTGGTGCACTGGGAAAACCCAGAGTAATCGGGTGGAGAGGGAGGTGGGAGGGGGGATCGGGATGGGGAATACATGTAAATCCATGGCTGATTCATGTCAATGTATGACAAAACCCACTACAATATTGTAAAGTAATTAGCCTCCAACTAATAAAAATAAATGGAAAAAAAAAGAAAAGAAAAGACCCTGATGCTGGGAAAGATTGAGGGCAGGAGGAGAAGGGGACGACAGAGGATGAGATGGCGGGATGGTACCACTGACTCAATAGACATGAGTTTGAGCAGTCCATGGGTCACAAAGCGTAGGACCCGACTGAGCGACTGAACTGAATGCCTGAAGCACAGAAAGAGAGGAAGAAAGAAAGGAAGTAAAAGAAGAGAATGAGGGGAGGGGAAGTCTTGTTTGCAGCAGATGCTGAAGGCTGGTTTATAAAGGGCTGGTGGAGTAGGAAAATTATTCTGCAACAACATGGTTAAGATTCAGTCTGACAGTATGTACCAATGGATGGTCTCATCACCAATGGGAAAATTTCACTTAGGAGCAGGCTTTCTGGATAGTCTTAAAGAGTCTCCTGCAGACTGAATATTTTTTACAAGAAAGAAAATAGTAAATTGTCTGTGGAAAAATTAGGCAACACCTTGACCAGGTGGTCAGAGTTAACATCACCCACGTGGAACAGGTAGATAGACCATGTCCCTTAAGATGTGAAGCCTGAGAAAGACACATCATCTCAGTAACAGCCTAGCTGAGAAGGCACCTCAGCCTAATCACAAGGAGATGGCATAGAAACAGGAGCATTCTATTAATATTTAAAAGTGAAGGAGGTGCTGTATTCTTCAAGCACTTCAGTGCCATAAAAGATAAAGAAAAGCTCGGAACTGTTCCAGACTGAAGAACATTAAAGAGACATGACTATGGAGGGCAATACCTTTGACCCTGTACTGGGGAAGAAAACATCATAAAAGACATTATTACCAGGGTAACTGACAAAATTAGAAGATGGATGTTAGATTAGTTAATAAGTTTGGCATCAACATAAATGTAAATCAATAATGTAAAATCAGTAGTTTTATGTAGGGATAAAAGAAATCTCCCTGTTCTTAGAAAATGGGCACTGAAGTGTTTATTAGTAGAAGAGGACCAGGTTATATGTAACTTCTTCTCCAATGGTTCAGAAAAAAAATTATGCATGCGTGCATGTGTGTGTGTGTGTGTGTGTGTGTATACATACACACATGCAGAAGGTGATAAAGCAAGTGGGGTAAAATAAAATAAGTTTGGGTCAAGGATATATGGATGCTTTGTACTATTCATATTTTTGCAACTTTAAAAAAATTTATTTATTTTTAATTGGAGGATAACTGCTTTACAATACTGTGTTGGTTTCAGCTATACATCAACATGAACCAGCCATAGGTAAATGTATATTCACTCCCTCTTGAATCTCTCTTCCACCTCCCACCCTTTCCCACCCCTCTAGGTTGTCACAGAACACTGGGTTTGAGCCCCCTGCATCATACAGCCAATTTCCACTGTATTTTTGAAGTTTTTATAAATTTGAAATTATTTGCAAAGAAAACTTTAGAAGCAATGATGGTCTCATGCTTCCACATCTCTACTCCTTCATTGTTCATCTCCCCCCTGAATCACTATGCCCCATCTCCTCCACTGACACCTGCTCCTGGTAAAGTCCTCCATGTATTCCAGAGCAGGAAATCCAAGGGGAATCCTTCAATTCCTTATCTTGCTGGGGTTAGGGGTAGCATTAGGCTCTTTCAGCCCCTTACTTCCTAAAAATCACTACTTCCATGAACTTCCTATATTTATTCCCTCTCACCTTTATGATCACCCCACTCCAGCCTTATTCTCTTTCCTTTTCCCCCTCAACCCTTAAATGTGAGAGTTTCCCAAGATTCTTTGTTCGGATCTGTTTTAACACAGCATGTTCTCTCTGCTTTCATTTTCATGATTCCAAACACCACAAATTGGATAATCAGAAAATGGCCACAGTAAAAGCTGGTTAACCTACTATGGATGTGAGAGTTGGACTGTGAAGAAAGCTGAGCACTGAAAAATTGATGATTTTGAACTGTGGTGTTGGAGAAGACTCTTGAGAGTCCTTTGGACTGCAAGGAGATCCAACCAGTCCATCCTGAAGGAGATCAGTCCTGGGTGTTCATTGGAAGGACTGATGCTGAAGCTGAAACTCCAATACTTTGGCCACCTCGTGCGAAGGGCTGACTCATTGGAAAAGACCCTGATGCTGGGAGGGATTGGGGGCAGGAGGAGAAGGGGATGACAGAGGATGAGATGGCTGGATGACATCACCGACTCGATGGACATGAGTTTGAGTAAACTCTGGGAGTTGGTGATGGACAGGGATGCCTGGCGTGCTGCGATTCTTGGGGTCACAAAGAGTCGGACACGACTGAGCAACTGAGCTGAGCTGAACCTACTATATCATTTAACTCTTGCTGTGTAACAAACAACTATGCAATTACTGTTGTTCAGTTGCTTAGTTGTGTCCAACTCTTTGGAACCCACAGACTGCAGCACACCAGGCTTCCTGTCCTTTACCCTCTCCCGGAGTTTGCTCAAACTCATCCATTGAGTCAATGATGCCATCCACCCATCTCATCCTCTGTTGCCCACTTCTCCTCTTGCCCTCAAGATTTCCCAGCATCTGGGTCTTTTTCAATGAGTTGGCTCTTTGCATCAGGTGGCCAAAGTATTGGAGCTTCAGCATCAGTCCTCCCAATGAATATTCAGGGTTGATTTTCTTTAGGATTGAATGGTTGGATCTCCTTGCTGTCCAAGGAACTCTCAAGAGTCTTCTCCAACCACAGTTTGAAAGAAGCATCAATTCTTCGGCCCTCAGCTTTCTTTATGGTCCAACCGTAGCATTCAACAAAAAGCATTTACTCTTACGGGTCTGCGAGTTGGCAGGGTTTGGCTGATCTTGGTGGAGATTTTCTTTCTTTTTTGTTGTTGAGTCTCCTTATTCGACATAAAGTTTTAGGACTTCAAGCCTGAGAGGCAGCATCTCAGGTCTTGGTGGAGGTTTTCTGACTGTGCTCTAAGCTGCAGGCTACTCTGCCTCTGTTCCACGTGTCTCTCACCCGCCATGAAGCTGTGGGTTGGCTGGATCATGCTCTTACATCAATCACGGGAGGCAAGGAAGCAAATAGATATATGTAATATCTCTGGAGCCCTGAGCTCCCCAACCAGCTCACTGTCCTTCCTACTCACATCCCATTTGCTGAAGAAAATCACAGCATCAAACTCAGTCAAGGGGCTGAGAAGGATGCTCTGCCATTAGAGGTTAGAACCAGAGGTTCTAACCATTAGCTCTGGTTAGAACCAGAGCTCACTAGTGGCAGCCACAGCCACAGGGAAGGGTGCACCTGGAAATCTCTGGAAGTAAAAGGATGAAGCCATTTGTCTCAACTGGCTCTTGGTGAGGGTTGCTGCAACTGAGAGCATGGCAACAGAAACATGCAGGTATCCCAGGGAGAAGCCACCGGGGGACTGACCTGTGTTCTTGGTGGGGACATAGGTAAGTACAGGTGTCAGGAACGGGCAGGCAGAAACAGTTCACCTGAAATGCCCATTATGTGGGGTTTTTTTTATTTTGGCTAGACTGGAATTTGGTTGCTGCATGCAGGCTTTCTCTAGTTGCTGTGAGCAGGGGTTGCTCTCTAGATGCAAACGCTTGGGCTTCTCATTGCTATGGCTTCCCTTGTAGATCATAGGCCCAACAGTTATGGTGCTCGGGCTTAAGTTGACCCTTGGCATGTGGAATCTTCCCTGACTAGAGATCAAACCTGCATTGGTAGGCAGATACTTAACCACTGGACCACTGGGGAAATCCAGAGTGGGGGGTTTTAAAGGCCTTCCTTCTTTGGGATGGAAAGCCAGATCTTCTATTCTCTAAGATTTTTGCATTTCTGGGGAGCTGCAGGGGTGGGTCACACTGAACTTGAGGGGGTGCGGTCTTCCCTTCTCCTGCTGCCGTCATTTCCAGCACCCTTGCGTATGTGCAGCCCTGGACCCTACACATGATGGGTTGGCTCTGCTGGGACCTCTGTGTGTTGCCCCCCACCACCTTTTCCCCCGTTCCCCCTGCTCCCCCTGCCCCTGACTGGCTGGAGATCCTAAGCAAGAACCCGGAGTGTGAGGTTTTCCCTATCAGTGTGTGATCTGCTCACTTCGATAGCTAATAAAACAAGCTTTGGCAAAAATTCTCTGACAATCTAGGAACAATATACGCCAGCAAAGAACAAGGGAGCTCTCCATAATGTGGAATCCCACGTGGCTCCCTGGGGGTCCTCCTGAGAATAGTATGTTTGATACAAAGGCCACATACATTTTCAAATGCATTTTTAAAAATGATCTGGAAGAAAATTGCCTATCAGAGCATGTTCTAAAACCAGAAGTACGGAGAAGCTGTGGAGCCTAGGGGCTAAAGCCAGATGCTCTGGAGTTAGGCTGGGTTACAACCTGGGTTACAACCTTGATGCTGCTAATTAGCTTTGTCATCTTAATGCCTCCAAGACTATACTTCTTCAATCCTAAACTCACAGGGTTCTGTAAGAGTGAAACAAAGGACTCTTTTAAAAGCTCTTAGTGTCCTAACTAACCCACAGTAGGCACTGAATAAATAACACCTTAAGAAAATGTTCAACAAAAAGTATTATCATCATCATAGTTTGGGTGTTACTATATTTTTTCCTCTTTTTTCCTCACTTAGTACAGATGTGTTCCTCAATTTTGACAGATTTAATTTTGACAATTTTTAGCCTCTTTGTGTGATCTCCTCCCCTTGTGTGTGAGCTGAACATCACTTGCTTCCAAAGAGCAGCATCCGGCAAGAACGGCGATATGGCACTGAGACTGCTGTACAAAACCGCTTTCCCCCTGTTTTCACTTTCTCTCTCTTTGGCTCTTCCGGATTGTCTGCTCTGCTGAAGCAGCTGCCCTTTTGTGAGCCAAAGGGCCAAGGAAATGATGATGGCCTCCAGCCAACCGCCAGAGAGGAACCAAGACCCCCAAACCCACAGCCAAGGAGTAGAGTCAGCATAATTTTTTATATGTACACTACATCTCTGTGTCTTACTTATTTTATTTATTTGGTTGCATCAGGTATTAGTTGAGGCATTCAGGAATCTTTGGATGTGGAGCTTGGGCTTCTCCAGGGCTCCTCTAGTGGTGAGGTGGAGGCTGCAGAGAGTCAAGGGCAGTAGTCCCAGTGTGTGGTCTAGGTTGCCCCCAGCTTGTAGGATCTTAGTTCAGCCAGGGACTGAACCCATATCCCCTGCATTGGCAGGCAGATTCTCAACCACTGGACCACCAGGGGAGTCCCAGTGTAATTTTTTTCTGCAACAAATTGCTAACTGATACATCTTCATTGTACCAAACACTATAATAAAGTTTGGGTTTAATCTCCAAGAGGCGCAAAGATTGAAACTGCAGCTCTTAGCAGGAGACCTGGGTTCGATCCCTGGGTTGGGAAGATCCCCTGGAGAAGGGAAAGGCTACCCACTCCAGGATTCTGGCCAGGAGAATTCCACGGACTGTATAGTCCATGGGGTCACAAAGAGTCAGACAGGACTGAGCGATTTTCACTTTCACAGAGAAACCCAATGGATGGCTTTCTTGCCAAAACACTGCACTCGCCTTTTTAGCCGTGGCTGTGCAGGATTCTACTGAAAAAAGTAAAAGTGCGAAGCCTCTTCGCCACGGGTTGGCCTCAGATTTGCAAAGCAAAACTTTAAATTCCCGCCTTCTTTCCTGGGTACCCATTACCTATGGTCCTGTCTTCTTTCTTTGTATTGCCTATGCTATCTTCTGTTGAAATGAATCCCTCACACAACCGCCTACGCTTACTACAGAGAGATACCACCTAGTACTCTGAATATCGAAAGCACACTGTGAGTGAGCAAGCATAGTCACAGCCCACAGTGATGTCAAGGCTGGAGAATGGATGCTTGGAGTACGGCTGTACTCTCATCTTATCATTCCAGATGAGACCCTAGCTGGTTGCCACTGACTCGGCCATGCCTACACTGCGGGCTCAGAGACGGTCATTCGGGCTCTGAGATGGCCCCATGCAGCCCTCCACACGGTATGCCTCTGCTGCAGAGTAAAGATTTGCCCAGTTCTCAGACGGGCAACAGGCCTCCCAAGCAGATGGAGGTGAGGGAGAGCAGGGCGGAAATCAGAGTGTGCACAGAAATATTCCAGTCTGGGGTCAAATTGGCATTTGGGAGCTTGCCACCATCTGCCGTCCTGGGGTTCCACATTCGCCAGTTCAGCTCACAGATGGAGTGACAGTTTTAAATCTGGGGGGTAGTTTCAGTGATTCTCTGCCGTTGCCATGAAGACTGTGCCTCTTCTCCGTCAAAAGATGCTGAGATCAATAGCTCTAAGGCACCAGTATTTTAGTATCTAATTATTATGGGCCTGTGGTCTTTTCCCAAAGGGAGAGTCTGCTGTCACTGTGGACTGTGAGGGACAAAATTGTATTACTCCTCTTCCCATTGCATTACAGGGGCCCAACAAAACACTTCTTAGGAACAGAAAACAATCAAATTAAAGAGGTGAGCCCAGTCTCAACTCTAGCCACTTTTATCACTCTTATTATCACTCCTGCCATGGACAGTTCCTTACTCACCATCACAACCACCACCAACACCACGATCAGCAACAGCAAAATCTCCAGCAGCAGCACCATCACCAAAAACTATGCAAACACCAACGACAACAAAACCAACAATGACAAAGCTACCGTGACTGCCACCACCACCAAAAATAGCAAAACCACCCACACAATATCTCTCACCAACAACAAGACCACCACGGCATCCACTGACCACAACAAAACTGACACCAACATCCCCACCAACAACAATCGCCAGCAACAACAAAATTATCATCACCCCAAATCACCACCAAAGCTTCACCCCACATTTATCAGGTGTCATTTGTCAGGTACCATGCTTAGTGTCTAAGTGTTGTTGTTGTTTATCGATCAGTCATGTCTGACTCTGTGACCCCATGGACCGCAGCACGCCAGGCTTCCCTGTCCATCACCAACTCCCAGAGCTTGCTCAAACCCATGTCCATCGAGTCGGTGATGCCATCCAACCATCTCATCCTCTGTCTTCTCTTCTCCTCCTGCCTTCAATATTTCCCCAACATCAGGGCCTTTTCTAATGAGTTATCTCTTCGCATCAGGTGACCAAAGTATTGTGGAAGTATTGTACGTGGATTGTTTTACTAAATCCCTTCTCAGTGGGGTCCTTTGAATGGTTTGTCCTCTCTCTAGCATTAGAACTCTTGCAAATGTCCTGCTTAAAGTCTAATATCTCTATCCTTTCACTCACCACACCACCACTTCTGATTTTTTGGCAAACTCTGCTCATCTTTTAAAACTTGACTTGAGCATTTTGGGGAGAATCTTGTCTATCCTCTGTGAATACCTCTCTCTCAGAAGTTATCCTGTGTAAGATAGTTGCTGATTTCCACATGTTTCCTCCAACTGTGATTAAACTTCATGAAGGAGAGAGATTGCATCTTTACCACACTTGTGTCTTCACTGTAAAGCACAATCGCCCACTATTCACTGCAGTGAGTAGCAAAGCTCTACTGGAAGGATGCAGACAGGGAAGGCAGAGTGGGTCTGAACTAATTCTGTGTCTATCCCAATAGAAAGTCAATAGATAAAGGGTTTCCCCTGTGACTCAGCTGGTAAAGAATCCGCCTGCCATGCAGGAAACCTGGGATTGATCCTGGGGTTGGGAAGATCCCCTGGAGAAGGGAAAATCTACCCACTCCAGTATTCTGGCCTGGAGAATTCCATGGATTGCATTGTCCTGCTGCTGCTGCTGCTGCTAAGTCGCTTCAGTCGTGTCCGACTCTGTGTGACCCCATAGAAGGCAGCCCACCAGGCTCCCCCGTTCCTGGGATTCTCCAGGCAAGAACACTGGAGTGGGTTGCCATTTCCTTCTCCAATGCATGAAAGTGAAAAGTGAAAATGAAGTCGCTCAGTCGTGTCCGACTTCATGGACTGCAGCCCACCAGGCTCCTCTGCCCATGGGATTTTCCAGGCAAGAGCACTGGAGTGGGGTGCCATTGCCTTCTCCACTGCATTGTTCATGGGGTCAGAGAGTCAGACATGACTGAATGACTTTCTCTTTCACTTTCAGATAAACTTTAATGCTTACGTATCATTGCAAGCTATACGGACATTATAAATAACATGTGATTTCAACTAAATTGAGAAACATTCTAGGCTTTGAACTTTGAGTAATTCCATGTGATCTTCTAAGAGGCAACTTACTTCTGATAAGAAATGGCAGCATCTGAAATCACTTGGAGGAGAGTCTGCCATTGCCAAGTCTCTGATTTGGTCACTTTCTCCTAACTATCACTGGGGATCTGCTGAGTTTCAATATTTTTTATTTTTAAATTTTTATTGGAGTATATCTGCTGTACAATGTTGTATTAGTTTTTTTTTTCTGTACAGCAAAGTGAATTAGCTAAAGGTATACATGTATCTCCTCTTTTTTGGATAAAAAGTGATCTGTTCTTATATGTTTAATACAATTCAAAAGAGATGTATAAGGCTCCTAAGAAATCAGGTTAGGTGTGAAATACAGTTAAAAATATACAAATCAAATACTTCTCCTTGCTTTGATTGTAAGAGAGAAGTAGCTCATGGTAAATAAGTATGGTACAGGAGAAGATATAATTGTGTGAAAACCAACTCCATTACTACACATGGAAGATTTACTGACTGTATTGAAATGATAGAAAAAAAAAGACATACTGTAAATTATGGACTTCAACTGGAACATAGTAAGCTGTTTTGACATAAAAATGCCAGTCATCACAGATATTATATATAAGTGACTCTGGCAGTTGTACAAAGAGTCAGAAAACATTGTTCCTTATATATATTTATAAATATATATATATGCCAAAAATTTACATATCAATATGTGGCACCACTGGTAAAGAACTTGTTTGCCAACGCAGGAGACATAAGAGATGCAGGTTTGATCCCTGGGTCGGGAAGATCCCCTGGAGGAGGGCATGGCAACCCACTCCAGTATTCTTACCTGGAGAATCCCCAGGGAGAGGGGAGCCTGGCTGGCTACAGTCCTGGGGTCACAAAGAGCTGGACACGATTGAGTGACTAACAGTCCCACTCACCATTGGTTCACATGTGTGTGGTACCAGCTTCTCTGATGGCTGATTCCTTTGCTGTTCATCTGAAACGCCACAACATTGTTTGTTAGTCGGCTATATCCCAATACAAAATAAAAAGATTTTTTAAAAAGAACTTTGGTATTTGGCGCCCTCCTGCTCCCGTGACTTGCTCTTTGTCCTCTGTGTGACTCCGCACTAAATGCCCACTTACTGGCCCAGTTTTCTCTCTGCTTCCTCTGGAGCTATTTCTGACCCTCTGTGCTGCCAACATTGTGGGCTGGATAATTCTTGTCTGTGGGGCTGCCCTGTGCTTTGCAGGATGCTGAGCAACAACCCTGGCCGGTACATGCCAGCAGGATGCTCGAGGTCATGGCCACGAAAACTCTCTGCTGACAGAAGTCCCTTGGGCAGCAAGATTACCCCCAGTTGGGAGATGCTGTTTTGGAGCTAGACTTTGTCCCAGAGTGTGTGACAATACTCAGCCCCTTGCCTTCTCCTGGCCTAGGTTTCTCAAGCCCTAGGAATGCCCACCAAGTTCTGCTGCCTCACTAGGAACACTGGGGAGACCTCTGCCTGCTCTAATAGCTGCCGGCCCCCCTGTCAGGGATGACCCCACTTGGCAGGTATGACCTCACCCATCAGGTATGATGCTCCCAGGATGGAGCCCGACCAACCTGCCCGGGGTCCTCCAGCAGGAGGGCCATGCCCAGGAAAATCCTTGGGGTTTATGTCATTAAAAAGAAAGACAATTTATAAAGAAAAGAAACACAGGCATCTGCAGGGCAGAGACTCCCCCTCCCTGTCTCGGGGTGAAGAGACATCCATGTGTGAGTGGGATGCCCTGAACCGCCACACAGAGCACATGCTGATTCCAGTCCACAATGTAGTCAGTGTCAGGCACCTTCATGACAACTGAAGGAGACCAGGGGTCAGAAATCAGCCACTCCCTTCATCCTCTGTATGCTCCTGGGCCTCAGGTAAGTCAGGGCTGGAGCTCCATGGGGACATCTGCAAGTCAGTGCCCTGGGGTCCTCTCTTCACCTGACTTTTTCGGAGGGAGGTGTAGGAAACACAAGGAGATGTGGATTTGATCTCTGGGTGCGGAAGATCCTCTGGAGGAGGGCATTCAGTATTCTTGCCTGGAGAATCCCGTGGACAGAGGATCCATAGGATGGCAAAGAGTCAGACACAACTGAAGCAACTTAGCATGCATACATAGTTGCTTTCCAATGTTCGTGTCTGCTATACAGCAAAGTAAATCGGCTGTAAGTCTTCATGTATCCCCTCCCCACCCCCATCCCACCCTCTAGGTCATCACAGAGCCCCGAGCTGAGCTCCCTGTGCTACACAGCCGCTTCCCACTAGCTACCTATTTTACATACGTGCAGTGCACGTAGTTGGGCCATAAAGAAGGCTGGGCGCCAAAGAATTGATGCTTTCAAACTGTGGTGCTGGAAAAGACTCTTGAGAGTCCCTTGGACAGCATGGAGATCAAACCATTCAATCTTAAAGGAAATTGACCTGAATATTCATTAGAAGGACTGGTCTTGACGCTGAAGCTCCAATACTTTGGCCACCTGATGCAAAGAGCCAAGTCATTGAAAAAGACCCTGATGCAGGGAAAGATTGAGGGCAGGAAGAGAAGTGGGCAATAGAGGATGAGATGATTGGATGGCATCGCTGACTCATTGGACATGAATTTGAGCAAAGCCTGGGAGATAGTGAAGGACAGGGAAGCCTGGAGTGCTGCAATCCACGGAGTCGCAAAGAGTCGTACACGACTTAGCCATTGAACAACAAGTACACGTAGATTACTTGACTCTTTTTAACTGAATATCTGAGAAAGACAGAATTTCACAATCCCTGCTTATATACAAACTTATCATTTGCAATTGTTTTTGAAAAATAAAACACATTTTGGGGTAAAAGTAGTGCTCTGAGAGGAAGATTTTATACTGGATTCAGAGATAGAGAAAGACAGTGTAGTGACCCAAGAGGGTAACCCTGAGAAGAGCGTCACTGAAATAAGGCAGAGCATCCACGTCTTTTCTCAATGGCCTCTGACCTGTGGACTTAGGGCATATCTCAGACTGTCTCTGGCAGGCTCGTGATTGAGAATCACATTCATCCTTTTGCAGAAAGCCTTCCCTGTGAAGACTTAAGGGAGAATAGCTTTTCCCTGAGTGTCAGGAGAGCAGATACTCTCCTGACAAGTCTATGCCTTTTTGAAACTCAACTCTGAGTCTGATTTCATTTGAGTCTTCTTTTAACCCACATTGGGGCCAGAACTAAACCTGCAGCTCACCCCCTACTATGGCTAAGGTTTTCTGACCTGCTAGGAGACCCTCGCTCTGGCTCTGTTTTAGCTTTAAAACCTTCTCCTTTATTTGGCTTTTGAAAAATGCTTCTCTTAGATATTCCTAAATTTTTTATTATGTTGAAATATTGTATCTTCTTAAGCCATTTTCTATCTTCCTTGGCAAAAAGATAGAATATAAATAAACTATATGCAAAAAGAAATTTTTTTCCCCAATTTTATTTCTAAAGCAAAAAAAAAATGATTTAAATTCTGCCACACCATGGATGGACTATAAATGTAGTCTTTCTGTTGTTCTTAGACAGCTCTCCTGACAAGACTCAGCAAGTTCGGGTGAACCATGGACACAAATTATATCCTTGTCGGGAACACAGGTTGTACCTGGCAAGTTCCTGATACCATGAAGTCAGGCAGAGTACGAGAAGGACTGTATTTCTCCAGCACTTCCTTGAGGGAGTTTTACAAGCAAGTGTTCTTGGATGTGGCCACCACATCCTCAGTGTGTACCACGTGCGGCCACCTGGTTAGTCGCTGGGCAAAGGATTGTACATGGTTTGGAGAAACTCCTCTCGGAAGACTTAACAATTTAGGGAAAAAATTACTGTCTGCAATGTAATTCTTCCAGAGCAGTGATAAGATCAATAAATTCAGACTTACAGAATCCCCAGAAGATATGCCTTAAGCCCTGGAGTCAGGGAGGCATTTTGTGGGGGTGATCCATTTGGACATGCCGGTGTGATTTAGTATTGATAAGATTTAGGATTGTATTTCTGTGAAAAGGGCCTCTGGAATTTTGATAGGAATTGCATTGAATCTGCTGATGACATTGGGTAGTACGAACATCTTGACAGTATTTGTTTTTCCAATCCAGGAGCCAATGGGCTCCTGGGTCACTGAGTCACCTGAACATGTGGTGTTCACAGCAGTGGAGGGAGGACTCTTGAGAGAATGGGGTGAGCCTGTTAAAGGAATCCTAGAGCCCCACAGGGGGCAGCCTCTCTTGTACATTTTCCAAATTTAAAAGTGGGACTTCTAAACAGAGGGGCTAAGCAGGAAGGCATCTTACTTAATTGCTGAGCCAAAAATTCGGCGATTTTTCTTTTGATAAGAGAGCGTTCATCAGTGGGATGCCTTCCCCGTAGAAGACCTGTCTCCACACTGGTGTACTCCCTACGGATGAAGCTTTTCTTGTCGACCGTGAGCAGCTGACGGACAGCTTTCCAATGTTTAAAACAGGATCTACCAATTGTCTTGCTCCATCACTTTGGAAAGGATGACCCAATTGCCTCACATCAGTGGTGAAGCCGTCATTTCACATTCTGGACACAGCGATTCCTGAGCTCCAAATGATACCCGAGAAACAACGCAGGTGCTCCAGTAGCCTCCGGTGACCTTACCAGCGCTATCAAAGTGCTTTATCTACACCCTATTATCAAGCTTTTCACCCCGAGGCAGCTCATTTTTTTCCATCACCTTCCTGAATCATTAGGCCTTAAAGAGATAGGTACTGTGTTATATTCACTTATGCCTTCTAAGACCTAAGTACATTTCTATCAGAAAGCAGACATTCAACAAATGGTCATTTAATGAATAGAGCTGATGAAAAAGAGAAAGTCTTGGTCTCAAATAAAACATTTCAGTATTAACTGACATGACTCTTCCATATTTGCTTGGACTTTTTACCCTTTTACTCTTAGGGAAACCAAAAAGAGCAGAATTCAGGAGCTCAGGGAAGTAAGGTCGTAGCAGAAATCCTGTAACGGCTTTAGGATTTACAAGTCTAGGTTCCAAGTAAAAAAGCTTGTCCACCCTTGCTGCCTGGGAACAGTAAATATCCCCAGGCTGGAGCAAGAACAATCATCATAAAAGCAACAAGAACTAAGATGCTGGCAAGGCTCTGAGCAAAGGAGGGCACCTCTTCTTCCCCTGATCTGAGCCTCAGGCCTGAGGACAAGGATTCCAGAGTGGCTGAGGGTTTGCATCTGGCTCCACATCGAGGATAAGCAAGCAGCCCAGTGGTTCAGTGGTAAAGACTCTGCCTGCCAATGGAGGAGACCCAGGTTCAATCCAGGTTTGCTCCCTGGGTCAGGGAGATCCCCTGGAGAAGGAAATGGCAACCCACTCCAGTATTCTTGCCTGGGAAACCCCATGGACAGAGGAGCCTGGCAGGCTACAATCTGTGGGGTGACCAAGAGTTGGACAAGACTGAGTGACTGAATAGCAACACCCACAAGGACCCAGAGTAGAAGTGCCCATACAGGGCACCTTGCTGGAAGGACTAAAGCAGCCTTGCAGGGCTCGTGGGGCCCCAGTGAGATGCAGGACAGCAGAAGACTGTGTGCAGTCAAGTGGCATGGAAGTCACCCACTCAGCCTCATGGGGTTGCTCTGGTCCAATGTGTGTGGAAGAGGCAGAACGAATCCTGGGTGCAGATGTAACACGGTCATCAGATGTGCAGAGATAGGGGATGATGCAGAGCTATTAGAGGAGATGCTGAGGACTCTAGACATTCAAGCACTGGGTGTTATAAGCTCTCTCTTATCTTTTCTTACAATCCTCCTAGAACTTAACTACAACCCCAGAAATGTTGAGATAAGCCAAGTTGGCAAACATTTCTACCACTCCAATGCAATGGAGTCACAAATGTAAATTATAGAAGAACAAAAAAATATCATCTTTGCACACTGGGACAGTGCAGACTGAAATCCACCCCCATGCTACGAGCAGCTGTGTCACCTGAAATATACACAGGAAGGTACATCAAATCTGATTTTGGCACAGCTTTCTTTGATATCATAAATGAAACATCTAAAAATTAAGGAAGATTCCCCCTATGCCCACTTTCTGGAGAGCTTTTAATCATAAATGGATGCTGAATTTTGTCAAAAGCTTTCTATGCATCTCTTGAGATGACCATATGGTTTTTATTCTTCAGTTTGTTAAAATGGTGTATCACATTGATTGATTTGCATAAAACAAACATATTGGATATCAAGGGGAAAAGGGAGGGGTGGGAAGAATTGGGATATTGGGGTTGACGTATATACACTGTTATATGTAAACAGATAACTAATGAGAACCTACTGCAAAGCACAGGGAACTCTACTCAATGCCCTGTGCGACCTTAATGGGAAGGAAATCCGAGGAAGAGGGGGTATGTGTGCACATATGGCTGATTCAATTTCCTGCACAGCAGAAACTATCAACATTGTAAAGAAACTCTATTCTAATAAAAATTTAAAAAAATTTTAATGTAGAAAATGAACAAAATTCCAATACAACATTCTGTTTACATGGAATTTTCATTACCTGAAATCCAAGTTCTCATAGACAAAATAGGCCATCTTTCCCGACACCGTTGCTGCTGAAAAATGCCATGGAGTGCTGTGCTTCTAAATATTCAAGGGAGAAAGTACAGCAGGACTCTAAGGAGTCTTGTGAAGAACAGACCCTGGTGCTGGGAAAGATTGAAGGCAGGAGGAGAAGGGGGTGACAGAGGATGGGATGGTTGGATGGCATCACCAACTCAATGGATATGAATTTGAGCAAACTTGGGGAAACAGTGAAGGGCAGGGAAAGCAGGCGTGCTCCTGTCCATGGGGCCCCAAAGAGGTGGACACAACTTAGCAACTGAACAACAACTGAGGAGTCTGGTTTGCACAAAGCCGATTTACTACACCTTTTGGTAGCTCGCCCTACTAGTGTGGCCCTTTCTGTGTGGCGGTAAGTAGTGAACACAGACTGGGAGCTGCCAGCACCCAGGAGCCCAAGGAACAGAGACGTCCATTCCTGGGTGAGCCCAGGCCAGGAAGAGTGGAAGCGGAGGGGAGCTGGCGCATCTGAAGGTAGAACTTAGGCCATCTTCCACCCTTTCCCAGGCCTGAGTGGCAAGATCTGGGGGCTAGGAGTTTAAAAGACTCAACACACTTGCTTCTTGAAGGAAACCAGAAGCTTCCTGAGACCAGGAGAAGGAAGATGCTTGAAGAGAATCTGAGGCCCAGTGGGGGCTTGTAACCTGTTCTCTTGTCAAGGATAAGGACCCTTCACCCAGGCAGGAGGCAGGGCACAGACCAGGCCAGGCTCCCCTTGGTTCAAGGAGAAGGGTAGCTGAGCATCACCTGTGGCACACAGGCACTACCACCCCCCTTATCCCCTAGGTCTGGCCTTCACGCCCTGTCTTATATGGCTAAGTGGTGTCCGGCTCTTTGCGACCCCATGGACTGTAACCCGCCAGGCTCCTCTGTCCGTTGGGATTTCCCAGGCAAGAATACTGGAGCAAGTTGTCATTTCCCTCTCCAGGGGATCTTCCAGGGATTGAACCCAGGTCTCCTGCTTTGGAGGCAGATGCTCTACCCATAAGCCACCAAGGAAGCCCTTACTAACCCACACTCCAGGGTAAAGCTGGGGGGCAGGGGCAGGTCTGAGGGGCCCCACAGGCCTGACTTGCCAGGGGTGTGTGCGTGTGTTTGGGGGGTGCCTGTCAGACTGCAGGAAAGGAGGTCTAATAAAGAAGGACCCACCCCCCTGCACAAGGGGCAGAGCTCTCAGGAAGAGGTCCCCATCTCTGACATCACAAGGTGATGGTTGACGAGTAAGGGTCTGTCCCAATGGGCTGGCCTCCTGGTCCTGCTACGGGCTGGAGAAGGTGATGCTCCAGCAGTCTTAATTTTCGCCTTCCTGACCAGCTGTGATGTCACTTTGCTTATAACTAGGCCATCTCTTTACTCTCAGGCACATTCCCTACTGACACACCATCACCCTCCTCTCCCAGTCAAGAATGTCTGGGAAGTTATGAAGAAGCTTCCAGAAACCAAAAGCCCATGAAAAACACTTCCTGAACCAGATTGGAGACAACTAGAGTCAAGTGAGTGAGTTTAACCGGAGTACTGAGCAAGTAGGTATACACATTTCTTGGAATGTTGTTTTAAAGTCTACCTTTAAAAGTTCTTTTAAAGAAATTATTTTACAAGGTTAGTGATTAGTGATCAGTTCCTTATTATCTTCAGGAAGGACAACATTACCATCTTCTACAAGTCGCTTGAAAGAACAAGGTTATCTGCCAATATGTGAGTTGATCTATGACCCCTCTACTGAAAGAGTAGGGGGATAATGGTTTTTTTTTCTCTTTTTCTCACTTTTCATGGTGATACCCATGGACATTTTTATTCAATTTTGTGCAATGTAACTGTGCTGAATACATATCAGTGGTGGACGGGTAGATAAAGGAGGCAAGAATTCAGAAGAGGAAGTTCTAGGAGAGGAAATTTAGAGTTCCTAAACATAAATGGGCTTCCTAGATGGATCAGTGGGTAAAGAATCGGTCTGCCAATGAAGGAGATGCAGGTTTGATCCTTGGGTCAGGAAGACCCCCTGGAAAAGGAAGTGGCAAGCTGTTCCGGTATTCTTGCCTGGAGAATCCCATGAACAGAGGAGCCTGGCGGGCTACAGTCCAAAGGGCTGCAAAGAGTCGGACATGACTGAGCACACACACACATATAAATACCAACTCATTTTAATTTTTAAAAGCATTCTGTATAATATATGAATATAAAATCATAGGGTATAGTGGTAGTGATTGCTATTCTTTATCTTTAGATATAAGCTTTTTCAAAAGACAAAAATATGATTTTGGTTCACATGGGGTCTAAGTCTCACTGTGACATGAAAAGCAAGTTCAGAGAAAACCAAGAGAAAAATTATACTTTGGGCTCTTTCGTACAAGGTTGGGTTCTCCACCACTGCTGTCTCTTTGAGTCTCACAGTGAGTTTGGCAGGGAGGCTGAGGGAAGAAACGTGTGTCTTGACTGTGTAAAGAGGAAACTGAGGCAGTGGCTCATCTTTACGAGATTACCTTTTGTAACTAAAGTTAGCAAAGTAAACAAGGTACTGAATGCAAGAGATTGGCACAACACTGCAAATCAACCTAGTTCAATTCAAAATAGTAAATAAGGTAAAAAATTTTTTTAATTTAAAAAAGTAAATAAGGTACATAAAAATCAATAAAGGCTTGCTATCTAACGTGTTTCACTGATCAGGTGCAGACCACAGAGGGGGCTCGGAGTAGGACAGAGCCTGAAAATAAGGTGAATGATGGGAAGGAAATATGTTTCAGAGGCAAAAACAGGAGGCTGGCCTGCCTTCAAGGATTCTGGTTTTAATAGCTGTGGACTGGCTTACTGAGATGAACAAGATTGTTGGAAGAATGGACAGGTAAACAGGTGGATGGATAGATAGGTGGATGGATGGGTAGATAGTTGAGTAAACCAATAAATATGTAAAGAAAATAACACAGTAAAGGAGATCAAATCTTCAGGGTGGGAAAAAAATGCTTAGAAATTTAGGCAGAGATTGGTATCGCAGTGTTGAGGCAAAATTATTTCTTCCTAGGGGAACCCTCAGGGTTTGGTTTTTCCCTTTTAAAGCTTTCAATGGATGGGATGAAGCCCACCCACATTACTGAGATAATCTTTCCTTACAGTCAGTGGACTATAGATGACATGTCATATCAAACATACCAAATACCTTTCACAGCAGCAGTTAGATTAATGTGTGATTCAATAACCGGGTACTCTAGCCCAGCCAGGTTGATAGAAATAACCATCACAGATCCAAAGAATGGCTCGATAGAAGCATCTAGAATTCATGAATGGTATAACTCAAAGGTCAGCACACTACAGGCAGGAGACCAAATCCTGCCCATCGCCAGTGTGGTTGAGTAATGCTTTTTGGAACTCGATCACAGCCATTCATTTGTGAATGAATGAACAGCAGCTTTGTCTTCTGCTGCTTTTGTATGACAACTGTGGAGTTGACTATTTGTGACAGAGACCAAATGACCCACAGAGCAAAAACATCTACTATCTGGCCCTTTAGAGAAAACATTTGTGAAGTTACTCACACAAGGCAACAGTTCTGTTCAATGGAAAAGATTCAGGATTCAGCTTAGGTCGTCCAATCTGAACCCACAGAAGGGCTGGGGAAATCTTTCAAGAATAGTCAAACATGACTTTGGAGAAAGAAACCCAAAGTATTTTCCTTTAATTTCACCTGCAGCTCGTAATCTGTCAGAGGGCAGCTCTTATCTCACCACTCAAAAATGGAGACTTGGGGCTTGTGGATGGAAGGCTGACCCAGAAGGAATTTCACGCCACACAGGAAAGAGCACCTGCAGGGCAAACCCCGGCCAACTTGCCTGATTTTGCGAGGAGCAATTGGCTCAGGGTTTCACCTGAAGTTTAAGCAGGTTATCAGCACCTTGAAAAGGGAGAAAAATAACCTTCAAAACTTGTAATGCTTTTTTCTTTCCTGTTAAAAGCATATTATGACATTTTAAATTTTAATGAAATCATTTGCTCACAAAATTATTCCAAGTTTCGTCTACCACTTGATATCTTACCATATTTTGTCTCAGCAGTGGAAGCTCCCCCCACCCACCACCCTTCATTGCTTTATTGGGAATAAATTTTGCTGAAACAAACTGATTCTATTATCTCGATTCATTACCCTGTGTCTGAACCAAAATAATGCTTGCTGAGATTATTAACTGAACAGAAAAATTTTAGATTTTTTTATTGTCAAGGTGTGAGAAAAATACATAACAATATAGACATATGATAAAATAAAATTAATTTTTACAAAAGACAAAAAAATTCCACAATGCTTGAACAAATAAAATTAATGCTGATATGTTATTTTACCATGTACTGTAGGTACAGCACCTGGTACTCTTTACTTAGTGCCATACTATGTATTGTGTATGTAAAATCCCCTGCAATTCCTAGAGTTATACTAGGAGATGTATATATTTTTATCTTGTGTTTACAGATGAGGCACCAACCTGAGCTGAAAGCCCAGCTCTCCTCTTCCACAACACACACCCCAACAACTGCAGAAGTGCTTCCCTAATCTAACTCCTTATTGAGCAGCAGATTTTTGCAGAAACTGAGTCCTTTGGTGATTTTTATTTTGGCCAGCCAAAAATTAATTCTGTTATTTCACTAACACTTCGCAGGTTATTACATTCAGCAGTTACACCTGTCACCCGTGTAAAGTCTTCTCATTCTCATGAAATGTTGCCTTGAATCCACTCTTCTGTAGAAGTGAAGGAGCTTTCTCCAGTCCCAAGAGTTTCCTTTTCACGTTCACTTTCCATATCAGAGTCAATCGTTAAGGATTTTTGTCTTTTTGTTGGCCTAATATTCACTTCAGTTTAAGTCTGAATTTGGCAATAAGGAGTTCATGATTTGAGCCACAGTCAGCTCCCGGTCTTGTTTTTGCTGACTGTATGGAGCTTCTCCATCTTTGGCTACAAAGAATATAATCAATCTGATTTCGGTGTTGGCCATCTGGTGATGTCCATGTGTAGAGTCTTCTCTTGTGTTGTTGGAAGAGGGTGTTTGCTATGACCAGTGTGTTCTCTTGGCAAAACTCTATTAGCCTTTGCCCTGCTTCATTCCGTACTCCAAGGCCAAAGTTGCCTGTTACTCCAGGTGTTTCTTGGCTTCCTACTTTTGCATGCCAGTCCCCTATAATGAAAAGGACATCTTTTTTGGGTGTTAGTTCTAAAAGATCTTGTAGGTCTTCATAGAACCGTTCAACTTCAGCTTCTTCAGTGTTACTGGTTGGGGCATAGGCTTGGATTACCATGACACTGAATGGTTTGCCTTGGAAACAAACAGTGATCATTCTATCATTTTTGAGATTGCATCCAAGTACTGCATTTCAGACTCTTTTGTTGACCATGATGGCTACTCCATTTCTTCTAAGGGATTCCTGCCCACAGTAGTAGATATAGTGGTCATCTGTGTTAAATTCACCCATTCCAGTCCATTTTAGTTCGCTGATTCCTAGAATGTCGACATTCACTCTTGGCATCTCCTGTTTGACCACTTCCAATTTGCCTTGATTCATGGACCTAACATTCCAGGTTCTTATGCAATATTGCTCTTACAGCATCGGACCTTGCTTCTATCACCAGTCACATCCCTAACTGGGTATTGTTTTCGCTTTGGCTCCTTCCCTTCATTTGTTCTGGAGTTATTTCTCCACTGATCTCCAGTAGCATATTGGGCACCTATCGACCTGGGGAGTTCCTCTTTCAGTATCCTATCATTTTGCCTTTTCATACTGTTCATGGGGTTCTCAAGGCAAGAATATTGAAGTGGTTTGCCATTCCCTTCTCCAGTGGACCACATTCTCTCAGACCTCTCCACCATGACCCAACCATCTAGGGATAACCACTAGACCATCCAGGTATGACCTAAATCAAATCCCTTATGACTATACAGTGGAAGTGAGAAATAGATTTAAGGGACTAGATCTGTTAGACAAAGAGCCTGATGAACTATGGAAGGAGGTTCGTGATATAGTACAGGAGACAGGGATCAAGACCATCCCCATGGTCTTGAAAAGAAATGCAAAAAGGCAAAATGGTTGTCTGAGGAGGCCTTACAAATAGCTGTGAAACGAAGAGAAGTGAAAAGCAAAGGAAAAAAGGAAAGATATTCCCATTTGAATATAGAGTTCCAAAGAATAGCCAGGAGAGAAAAGAAAGCCTTCCTCAGTGATCAATGCAAAGAATAGAGGAAAAGAACAGAATGGGAAAGACTAGAGATCTCTTCAAGAAAATTAGAGAAACCAAGGGAACATTTCATGCAAAAATGGGTTCAATAAAGGATAGAAATGCTACGGACCTAACAGAAGCAGAAGATATTAAGAAGAGGTGGCAAGAATACACAGAAGAACTGTACAAAAAAGATCTTCAGGACCCAGATAATCACAGTGGTGTGATCACTCACCTAGAGCCAGACATCCTGGAATGTGAAGTCAAGTGGGCCTTAGAAAGCATCACTACGAACAAAGCTAGTGGATGTGATGGAATTCCAGTTGAGCTATTTCAAATTCTGAAAGATGATGCTGTGAAAGTGCTGCACTCAATATGCCAGGAAATTTGGAAAACTCAGCAGTGTCCACAGGACTGGAAAAGGTCAGTTTTCATTCCAATCACTAAGAAAGGGAATCCCAAAGAATGTTCAAACTACCACACAATTGCACTCATCTCACACGATAGTAAGGTAATGCTCAAAATTCTGAAAGGCAGGTTTCAGCAATACGTGAAGTGAGAACTTCCAGATGTTCAAGCTCATTTTAGAAAAGGCAGAGTAACCAGAGATCAAATTGCCAACATCCACTGGATCATCAAAAAAGCAAAAGAGTTCCAGCAAAACATCTATTTCTGCTTTATTGACTATGCCAAAGATTTTGACTGTGTGGGTCACAATAAACTGTGGAAAATTCTGAAAGAGATGGGAATACCAGACCACCTGACCTGCCTCTTGAGAAATCTGTATGCAGGTCAGGAAGCAAGAGTTAGAACTGGACATGGACCAACAGACGGGTTCCAAATAGGAAAAGGAGTACGTCAAGGCTGTATATTGTCACCCTGCTTATTTAACTTCTATGCAGAGTACATCATGAGAAACGCTGGGCTGGAGGAAGCACAAGCTGGAATCAAGATTGCTGGGAGAAATATCAGTAACTTCAGCTATGCAGATGACACCACCATTATGGCAGAAAGTGAAGATGAACTAAAAAGCCTCTTGATGAAAGTGAAAGAGGAGAGTGAAAAGTTGGCTTAAAGCTTAACATTCAGAAAACTAAGATCATGGCATCTGGTCCCATCACCACATGGGAAATAGATGGGGAAACAGTGGAAGCAGTGTCAGACTTTAATTTTTTGGGCTCCCAAATCACTGAAGATGGTGATTGCAGCCATGAAATTAAAAGACACTTACTCCTTGGAAGGAAAGTTATGACCAACCTAGACAGCATATTCAAAAGCAGAGACATTACTTTGCCAGCAAAGGTCTGTCTGGTCAAGGCTATGGTTTTTCCAGTGGTCACGTATGAATGTGAGAGTTGGTCTGTGTAGAAAGCTTAGCACCGAAAAATTGATGCTTTTGAACTATGGTGTTGGAGAAGACTCTTGAGAGTCTCTTGGACTGTAAGGAGATCCAACCAGCCTATCCTGAAGGAGTTCAGTCCTGGGTGTTCATTGGAAGGACTGATGCTGAAGCTGAAACTCCAATACTTTGGCTACCTCATGCGAAGGGTTGACTCATTGGAAAAGACCCTGATGCTGGGAGGGATTGAGGGCAGGAGGAGAAGGGGACGACAGAGGATGAGATGGCTGGATGGCATCACCAACTCGATGGGCATGAGTTTGAGTAAACTCCGGCAATTGGTGATGGACAGGGAGGCCTGGTGTGCTGCGATTCACAGGATCACAAAGAGTCAGACACGACTGAGCGACTGAACTGAATATTCACTTCATCTGAATCAGAACTATACCCTGAAGAACTATCATCCTCTGAGACACGAACATATATGTTGATCAGAAAATCAGGGAAAGAATCTGCATGAAAATCACCAAAAATTCTTCACTCAAAATTTTTCAATGCTTCATTTTTAAAAACTTTATGCTTATAATATATACAAAGTTGGGACAAAAATCTAACAGAGCAAAATGTGAATGATAACAACAATCAGAAGTTGCATAATAAACCCTTGATCATTTTTAAGCTCTACCAACTTGGCTCTGTGAGGTTAATTGTATCCCTCTCTAAAAACATATTGATACATCTTTGGTCAATAACACTCAGGTAACAAAAGACTTCTTAATATGTCTCTGGTCTATAATCTGTTAACAGAAGTAGCTAATTCCAAAATAATCAATTGTGTAATTGTATGCCTCTTGACTGACCTGAGTAGTGTTTGCTTTTATTTAGAAATGTGACTGTCTAAGGGATTTCCCAGGTGGCTCAGTGGTAAAGCATTTGCCTGCCAATGCAGGAGACCCGGTTCAATCCCTGGATTGGGAAGATCCCCTGGAGAAGGAAATGGCAACCCATTCCAGCATTTTTTGCCTGGGAAATCCCAAGGACAGGGGAGCCTTGCAGGCTACAGTCCATGGGTTGCAAAAGTGTCAGACACAATATAGCAACTAAACAACAAAGTTTCTAAAGAGTGTGTGATTTCATTTAAAAACCAGCACAGTTATCACATAACCAAAATAAGCCTGCCATTACCTTCTAGATGTAGAGCCATGATACAGTCAACTTTCCTTCCAATATTTGTTCCAAGATCTCCAATTGGTGACAGAGAGGACATAAGAACTTAGCATCTGAGCATTGGGTTGAGGCCCCATTCATTCAATTTGCAGACCTTATCCTTGTTCCCTTATACTGGGAATGCCTCATAAACCCTCTGGTGTTGTTTGCATATTAACTAGCTTCACCTTATTCTCAATGCACAGTTCCATATTAAAGCATCACTGAATGGTCCAGTCCTTGCCCCAAGGAGTCATACAGATACCTTTGATATGGGTACCCCTGTCAATCATCCCTCTTCCTCCTCCTCACCTCACAGCAAAGTCAGAATTCATCCTTGAGAGGCCCCAATCTTCATTTTAATTTAAATTTACTTTATTTTATTAATTTCTAATGTTTTTATTGTGGTAAAAGTCAATAATATAGAAACATCCTATTTTCACCATCTTTAACTGTTCAGTCCAAAAGCACTAAGTACATTCACATTGTCGTGCAACTCTCACCACCATCCACTTCCCAAACTTTTCACTTTTTAAGTTGAAATTCTGTCCCCACTGAGTGCCAACCCTCTATGCCCCATCTCCACTCTCCACTCCCTGACCCCTGGCATCTGCAGCCTACCTTCTGACTGTATGAATTTGACTATTCCAGGTACCTCGTATAAGTGGAATCAAATCTTGGAAAGACTTGCCTGAAGCGTCCCTGGCTGAAGCCACAGAAAGATACAATTGCACATGTGTCAATATCCATGTCAGTACCATGTCAATACCCCCCTGTGCTCATGCCTTGGTCCAGGGTCAACCAGAAGCCCCATCTGCTCTCTTGTGGGGCAGTCCCAGAGTGTCCAGGATTTGGCACCCCTCGGGTCGAGAGTGGCGGGTAAACACCCCAGCACCCTTGGTCCTCTTGTGGGAAACTTCAAGGTGCACCCTCTAAACCGTCTCCCAGTGGGCTTGCCCTCCACGTGGCTCCAGTGGGAACTTGCTTGGAGGTGCACCCTTTCTCCCCTGTGTGCCTAGCCAAACCCACTTCTCACATGCTGTTACTTGGAGTAGCTGACAAAGTATTTGTGTGGAAACCCTTGTCTCAGGATCTCCTGGGAATCCAAATTACGTCAGCCTGATCCGTAACTAAACCCACAAGTACACTTCTCTTGAACACTCTCTTATTTCAGCCTTGAATTCTCTCCTGTCAAGCCTGCAGGTCCCCAAGTGGGCCTGGATGGAAGGGGAGCTCTCTCTGCATTTCATGTTTTCAGCCCTTGGTTGGTTTCAGCAACTCTACCCTTTTTCATTGATCTAAAGTTTTGATTGGGTCATACAAATAGTTGACAAATGGACAAATGGTTGAACCAGAGATGCCACTATCCCTATGAATTTTGAGAGCAAGCAAAGGCCCTGGTCTTCTTTGTCCCCCATTGTAGTCTCTGAACCCACAAATCTCAGCTCCTGTTAGGATGCAAACTCTTTCTTCATTTGCAACAAGGGGTGTCAAGTCACATGATGAGTCAGTTTAACTGTGAAGGATTCTGGAATCTGACCAATGTGTTTCTAACACAACCTGAGACACCTTGAGGGAAGGTCATTTAGTTATGTAACTGCTCTCAGCTTCAATTTTCTCATCTAGATATTGGGAACAATAGTGATAATTGTGTCATTAAGTCTTCATGAAATGAGATGAAATAATGCTTGACAAAAGTTTTGACAGCACCTGGTGCATCAAAAGCTTCTGACAGATATCAGCTGAGGCTGATGCCCTGTCCTACCCCAGGCACCAGCCTCTGGAGGTGATGGTGAGGGTTGGGGGGAGAGCTGGTCCTCAGCCTGAGATGATAGGCACAGGGAAGCTGAGGAGCTGCCATTCCCCTTCCTGGTTCCATCCAGATGGCAGTGTGGACAAACCGAACAGGGGGGACACTGTGGACAGGAGGCTGAGTGGTTAGTTATTCGTGTTGACTTAGCCGGGGTAAGTTAGCAAGGAGTCAGACACAGCTGAGCATAGCGCAGCAACACCAAACTCTTACGGACAGAGGCTCAATTAACCTTTGTCTGCTTGAGTCCAATTCCACCCCTTCCTGACCTCATTCTTTATGAGCCAAAGTCTCCCGAACCCGTCTCAGACCATCTGCAAGGTGGAGAAGGCCCTCAGCAGTGGGGCTGCCTCCTCATGACTGAGTCCTTTGCTGTTTAGTCCTGATGTTTGCATGCCCGGGATGACCCACACAAGAACATGCACACGGCCGTCTTCCTCATCTGGATCTTCTCACCTGGTGGGAGACCCGCAACCCTCCAGCTGCCCTCCTGCTTATTAAAAGAAGATAAGTCATTTCAATATTCTGCCTTCTCTGTCTCTGTTTCTTCCCCGCCTTCTGGCAAGATTAGATTTTTTTTTTTTCTCTTTAGAGTCCGACTTAGTAGAACATTATTTTTCTTTCCAGAAACTTACTATTTTGGGGGGGGAGTTATTACCATTCCATTCTCAGAGTTGCTAAGCCCATGGTTGAGACATGATCCAACGAGAGCTAGAGCTTCTGTTGGAAATGAGAAGCCAGTCTCTGGAAACCCTGGGCTGGGGGAGGTGACACTCGGGTAAGCAGTCCTGCTTTCTAATAAATGAACCAGAGATGTGGGGCAAGCAGACAGAGAGAGAGGAGACCAGAGAAGAGGGTGTCTCCTAGGGCTCAAGCTCCTGACTCTAAACTTTTCTGAATGCCCAAGCACATTCCTTACTTTGGGTCCCCAGATGCCACCCAGTGTTATTCTAACAGCATCACTTTCGTTTAGTCTAAGTCGTGGATGGTTTCTGCCACTAGCCAGTCCAGCAATGGTTGTTATGTTATTTAAACTGACCCCATTTCTGTTTCTTCAGGGCACTAATGGATGGCCAGGGCTTCCCAGGTGGCATTACTGGTAAAGAACTTGCCTGCCAATGAAGACAAGACGTAAGAGATACAGGTTCAATCCCTGGATCGGGAAGATCCCCTGGAGGAGGGCTTAGCAACCCACTCCAGTATTCTTGCCTGGAGAATCCCATGGACAGAGGAGCCTGGTGGGCTACAGTCCGTGGGGTCATAAAGAGTAAGGCACGACTGAAGCAACTTAGCAGGTAGGCACCCGAGGGATGACCAACCCCTGGTTGATGAGCCAATTTATGCTACAGGGGTGACAGGGAATAACAGGCATACCTTTTCTGATACTTTGTCTTGAAATCTAATGTTTACTGTCTTGTGTCAAAGTGTGTGTGTGCTCATGCCCAGCCATGTCCGACTCTTCGTGACCCTATAGACTGTAGTCTGCCAGGATCCTCTCTCCATGGGATTCTCCAGGCAAAAATACTGGAGTGGGTTGCCATGCCCTCTTCCAGACTCAAGGCAATGACTAATAAACCAAATGTCAGCTGCAGGAGAACCTCAGAGGATGAGCTTCAGTGCAGATGGGCCTTCAGACAGCCCTCAAATATTCCACTGGGTGTCTCTCTCCCTGGGTGCACATATGCTAAGGTTTGAGTTTAATTTTTTTCTTTTTACACTAGAGAGATAAGCCCTGCCAGTAATTCCCATGACAAGCTGCTGGAAAAGCCAATCTCACATCATCATATTTTTCTGCTTTAACTCAGTTTTGAAAAAACCCACAAATTTTCTTCAGTGCCTGCCTGGTTCTAGAAAAGTTTACTGGAAATTATAAGCACAGAAGACTGCCTTCACCTTTCTCAGTAATGGAACCTGGTCCCTTTGCTTCTATGCGCTTCCTCTGCCGAGACACTAGTCAGTATCTGCTTATTTATAGAGCAGGTGGCACAGGTGGTGAAGAATCCACCTGTCAACGCAGGAGACACAGGCAAGAGATGAGGGTTCAGTCCCTGGGTCGGGAAGATCCCCTGGAGGAGGAAAGAGCAACCCAGTCCAGTGTTCTTGCCTGGAAGATTCCACGTGCAGAGGAGCCTGGTGGGCTACAGTCCATGAGGTCGCAAAGGGTCCACGCTCACACACTTACACACACATACACACACGCGCGCGCACACACAGCACAAGCCCCTCACTCCTATGCATTCAAATCCAGTTGTCCTTCCCCTCTGTCGCTTTGTCTGGTGAAGTGGATGCTCTCACAGTGAACAGAGATCAGACCTATCCCCTGGTCCAGTCCACTCCTCAAGCTCTCCTCTGCCCCCTGCAGGTTGGGTGCGTCCACTGTCCTCAGAGGAGCCGAGTCTTTGCCTCACCAACCCCGGTTCTATTCAGTTCAGTCGCTCAGTCGTGTCCGACTCTTTGCGACCCCATGAATCGCAGCCAGCCAGGCCTCCCTGTCCATCACCAACTCCCGGAGTTTACTCAAACTCATGTCCATCGAGTCGGTGATGCCATCCAGCCATCTCATGCTCTGTCGTCCCCTTCTCCTCCTGCCCTCAATCCCTCCCAGCATCAGGGTCTTTTCCAATGAGTCAACCCTTCGCATGAGGTGGCCAAAGTACTGGAGTTTCAGCTTCAGCATCAGTCCTTCCAATGAACACCCAGGACTGATCTCCTTCAGGATGGACTGGTTGGATCTCCTTTCTGTCCAAGGGACTCTCAAGAGTCTTCTCCAACACCACAGTTCAAAAGCATCAATTTTTTGGCGCTCAGCTTTCTTTACAGTCCAACTCTCACACCCATACATGACCACTGGAAAAACCATAGCCTTGACTAGACGGACCTTTGTTGGCAAAGTAATGTCTCTGCTTTTGAATATGCTATCTAGATTAGTCATAACTTTCCTTCCAAGAAGCAAGCAGCTTTTAATTTCATGGCTGCAATCACCATCTGCAGTGATTTAGGAGCCCAAAAAAACAAAGTCTGACACTGTTTCCACTGTTTCCCCATCTATTTCCCTTGAGGTGATGGGACCAGATGCCATGATCTTAGTTTTCTGAATGTTGAGCTTTAAGCCAACTTTTTCACTCTCCTCTTTCACTTTCATCAAGAGGCTTTTTCATTCCTCTTCACTTTCTGCCATAAGGGTGGTGTCATCTGCATAGCTGAGGTTATTGATATTTCTCCGGGCAATCTTGATTCCAGCTTGTACTTCTTCCAGCCCAGCGTTTCTCACGATGTACTGTGCATAGAAGTTAAATAAGCAGGGTGACAATGTATAGCCTTGACATACTCCTTTTCTGATTTGGAACCAGTCTGTTAGTCCATGTCTAGTTCTTTAGTATGGACTGGTTGTATGACTTTAGTCATACTAAAGTCCATGTTGCTTCCTGACCTGCATATAGGTTTCTCAAGAGGCGGGTCAGGTGGTCTGGTATTCCCATCTTTTTCAGAATTTTCCACAGTTTATTGTGATCCACACAGTCAAAGGCTTTGGTATAGTCAATAAAGCAGAAATATATGTCTTTCTGGAACTCTCTTGCTTTTTCAATGATCCAATGGATGTTGGCAATTTGATCTCTGGTTCCTCTGCCTTTTCACCAACCCCAGAAGGGTCTGTTTATTGGGCAGGGGAAACCCGAACTAGATTCCAGATTCACTCACTTGAAAATGGAATTAGTAAAACTGTGGATTAATAAATAATGATGTTCTTGAAGTAGTCACAATAAAAAGGTGAGTCGTGTAAACCTATACTGTTAATAGCATCCAGAAAAAAGTGCTGGGATTCATGCTCCCATCCTTGGTGACATCCAGTCTTGTTACATCTTAGCTGTTATAAGTCGGTAAAAGGCAAGTATGCTTCCCAACAATTCCTTAGAGTTATGGTAAAAGTAATTCATGCAAAAATTATATTTGAGAGATTCAAGCATAAAGATCTTTTAATGCTTAAAATCTCTTTCTAATGCCCTTCTCATTCTCCTCCTTTCAAGGCCTAGTAGCCAAAGCATTCCTAATTCTAAATACATGAATACTACTTGAATTTAGGGAATTTAAGATATCTCTAAATCAGGATGAGTCTTATAACCGAAGCCATGTCATAGTTTAACTAGCAGCATTTTTTTCCTTAGAAGTACAAAAAATAATGGTGCATTTTATAACCAGTGGCATTTTAGATTCTATGAAATACAGCAACTAAATTAGTCCTTCTAGAATTCAAGGTCTTTTTTAAAGCAGGTTAACTTTGTTATTGGATTTAATTCATATCTCAGTAACTTTTCTCAAAATTTGCAGAAATTGCAACTTACATACCTCCTCATGGAGTGGGGAAGAATTATAGAGGTCATCAACATGGTCCCATGTTCCTCAGGGATATTCGTTAGTAATAGACTTTAACCCAAAAATGTTCTGCTGTTTAGTAAGTCCAGGAAATGTTGTGTCAAACTTACTCAGGTTCTTTGCTACACTTAACTAAATTATGAGTGTTCTAGTTTGTAAGATTTTCCTCACTGATCTGATGACTTTGAGAGTCCGTTTACAGAAAGGAGATCAAAGCAGTCAATCCTAAAGGAAATCAATCCTGAATACTCATTGGAAGAACTGATGCTGAAGCTGATGCTCCAATACTTTGACCACCTCTTGTGAAGAGCCACTCACTGGAAAAGACTCTGATGCCAGGAAAGATTGAAGCCAGGAGGAGAAGGGGACAACAGAGGATGAGATGGTTGGATGGCATCACTGACTCAATGGACATGAGTTTGAGCAAACTGTGGGAGACAGTGAAGGACAGGGCAGCCTGGTGTGTTGCAGTCCATGGGGTCGCAAAGGGTCGGATACAACTTAGCAACTGAACAACAATGACACACTTTTTTCTTAGGGCTGATTTGTAGGTGAATAGAAATGGTGGGAAAATGAAACCCCAAGAGACTATACAGTTTGTGCTAAGGACCCAGTCAATAAATAATAAAGGCAGGAATAGTCTGGAGCTTCCAATTCTAGTTTCAGGGCTTTACTACACAGCACTATTTCATGCATCATTTTTCAGTGACTCTAGTAAGGCACCACTGTAGAGTTGTTTGGTTGCTAAGTTGTGTCCAAGTCTTTGCAAATCCATGGACTGTAGCCCGCCAGACTCCTCTGTCCATGGGATTCTCCAGGCGAAATACTGGAGTGAGCTGCCACTTCCTTCTCCAGGGGATCTTCCTGACCCAGCGATCAAACCCAAGTCTCCTGCCTTGGCAGGTGGATTCTTTAGCACTGAGTCACCAGGAAAGCCCCATGGTACAATTATCTCTTGCCTAAAGTATTACCCTAAGAATTTCAAAACTATTAAGCTAATGGGATATAGTTAAAGACAAATTTACACTGGAGTACCACAGCCACCTCAGTTGTGGAATTTCTTAGCACAGTGATGTCCATTGGAATTTGTCACCCAGTTGCCTTCCAAGACCCAAGAGCAGCTTTTGGAGTATCATTTCAGAGCAGGTACAGGTTAAGAGCCATGGGCTTCTCAGGTGGCTCAGTGATAAAGAATCCACATGCCAATGCAGGAGACACAGGTCTGATCCCTGGGTCAGGAAGATCCCCTGGAGAAGGAAATGGCAACCCACTCCAGTATTCTTGCCTGGAAATTTCTGTGGACAGAGGAGCTTGGTGGGCTATAGTTCATGGGGTCACAAAGAGTTGGGCACAACTTGGAGAATGAGCGCCCATACACACACACACAGATTAAGAGACAGAAGCTAAGAAACAAGCAAAGATACCTCCATTACCACAGGTCCCCAGTCCTTGAACCTGACAGAACTCTTGAGCAGGTAACACTCACCAGCAGGTCCATGCTCTTGGCTTTGTGATTCCTTCATTTCTGATTATGAAAATATCTTTATTATGCTACACTGCACCATAATCATTTGCATTTTTATTGTTTTCAGTCAAAAGCTCCTAAGTTATTTAGATAAGCGCCACTGAACAAGAATCTGAGTAATTAGTTCTTTTGATGCTTCCTGGTGGCAGCTGAGAAACTCAAAGATGTTTATTAGCAATACGATCTGTCTCAGGTGGGCCTTATTATAAACAGAGCTTAGCCCCAAAGCAACCTCTCATTAAATCCTGACCGGAAATTAGGTATTTTTCCTCTTCCATGCCATTCTTCATCAACCAGCCTCTGCCACTTGAGTAGGATCATTACATCATTCCCTCCACTAAAATTCTACAAACCACTGCTAACATGGTGTCCCAGAGGATGCCGAGAATACAATCACCCCATCCCTCAGCATCCACAGACGCAGGCAACTTCGCCATCAGAAGGGAATTACAGAGATCACCTCCCTTACACAGGGCTTCCCCAGTGGCTCAGAGGGTAAAGACTCTGCCTGCAATGCAGGAGACCCAGGTTTGATCCCCGGGTTGGGAAGGTCCCTTGGAAGAGGAAATGGCAACCCACTCCACTATTCTTGCCTGGAGAATCCCATGGACAGGGGGACCAGGCAGGCTGCAGTCCATAAGGTCACAAAGAGTCAGATACGACAGAGTGACTTAACACTTTCACTTTCACTCTACCTTACACCCCTCATTTGACCCATCGGAGATAGAGATCCCAGTAAACTGAGATTCCCCAAAGGCCCATGGGAAGCCGGCAATGCGACCCATCGTCTATCTCCTGTCCCAGTGAATTTCCAGCCCACAATACTCCAAAGCATCCCATGGAGGCCAGTGCCTGAAAGTCACCAGCAGATTCCCACTGATCTAAGTTTCTGATCTGTAGCAAAGCACTACGTTCTCCCCAGAATGACACGTGTTTTTCACGTTGGACGTTGATGGGAAATGCGTTAAAATTACCAAAGGAAAGATTTACATGAAGAAAAGAGGGACTTTATTTTGTGTACATTGGAAAGCAGAACTGTGAGTCAGTTGGCAGGTGTGGCAGATGGGGGACCTTCCCTATCTCATCTGCTCTTAACTAGCTCAGAGATATCCAGGAAACGCTGGATCTAGCAGGTCTCCACCCCACATCCGGGCATCAGGCCGCCCGAACTGGACTTGAATGCAGTTGGGGAGGGAGGGAAACGAGCCAGCTGACCCTTGAAGGCACCTTCTGGCTCCAGGAGCTCCTCTTCTTTTCAGACGTCTTCCCAGCTGTAGGTGAGGCTGCGCTACAGTGCAAATGTCACGATGAAGGAGGCCTTCACTCTCGTGTCGTGTAACAGACACAGCACAAACAAGATTTCAAATCAGAGATCTCCTGTTAATCTCTCGGTGTTTGTTAACACATGAGCTCCAAGGAATAGGCATAGAACAGAACATCCACCTGTCTCCCTCATTTTCCGGGTATTACCCTCCTGAAAACATTAGCTGGCTGCCGTAGAGATAAACTTCCGTCTGCATACCTGCTCCTGAAGCACCATGCAAAACCCATACTGAGCTTTTAGCAAAACAACTGGACTCCCCACAAAGTGTTTAGACACTTTATCTCTCTAACATAACATTTTCTACATGCAAATACAGGAATATCCAAGTTTAGCGGGGCAAATATTTCAGGTGGGAAAAAAATATCTTTGAATTTGTCCCTAACTTCTTAATTCTCCTCACTTCTACAGCTAAGATCTGTGAAAAACAATGCAATGTTTCCTACTGGTTTTCTTAACAAAAGAAAATTCTTGGTTCTTTTTTCCCATTTGTTACTCAGCTGCTAAGTCATGTCTGACTCTTTGCAACCCCATGGATTGCACCACGCCAGACTTCCCTGTTCTTCACTGTCTCCCAGGATTTGCTCAAACTCATGTCCATTGAGTCAGTGATGTCATCCAGCCATCTCACCCTCTGCTGCCCCCTTCTCCTCCTGCCCTCAATCTTTCTCAGCATCAGGGGCTTTTCCAATGAGTTGGCTCTTTGTGTCAGGTGGTCAAAGTATTGGAGCTTCAGCTTTAGCATCAGTCCTTCCAATGAATACTCAGGGTTGATTTCCTTTAGGATGGACTGGTTTTATCTCCTTGCCATCCAAGGGACTCTCAAGAGTCTTCTCCATCATCACAGTCTGAAAGCATCAGTTCTTAGGCACTCAGCCTTCTTTGTGGTCCAACTCTTACATCTGTACATGACTACTTGAAAAACTGTAGCTTTGACTACAGGGACCCTTTTTATCCATACCTGGAACTTAACTTTAGCTCAGTTTCCTGCTGTCATCATGTACCACATTAACAACCTCATGTGCTGAGAAAATTTGAGTTGGGAAGCGTCATCAGTTTGGTGAGGCTCAGCCGAACCTAATTTAGTGTCATTCACGAGAGGCTGAAAATCTTTACCAGCCTGAAGCCCTAGATGGCAGGGGAGGAGAAAACCCAGAAGATGATAAAAGATGCACGTCTAGGTTAGGACTGAAAATGGTGGTTGGTGACACAGGGGCAGGGCAGAGAGTGGTAAATTCAAATGTGAGGAGTGACTAGGCAGCATTATTAGCATAAACAAGAATTGATGCTTACAAATTATGGTGCTGGAGAAGACTCTTGAGAGTCCCTTGGACAACAAGGAGATTAAACCAGCCACTCCTAAAGGAAATCAACCCTGAACATTCACTGGAAGGACTCATGCTGAATCCAATACTTTGGCCACCTGATGCGAAGAGCCGACTCATTTGGAAGAGACCCTGCTGCTGGGAAAGACTGAGGGCAGGAGGAGAAGGGGACGACAGAGGATGAGATGGGTAGATGGCATCACCAACTCAGGACATGAACCTGAGCAAACTCTGGGTGATGGGGAGGGACAGGGAAGCCTTTTGTGCTGCAGTCCATGGGGTCAGCAAGAGTCATATATGACTTAGGAACGAAACAACAACAACAACAATGATTCAGTCTGGAACAAATCAGAAGGGCAAACCCAAATTTGCTGACATGTGGAAAGCAATAGTGATGCAGAGAAATGCCAGTGCTCATTTCTTTTCCATTTGCTCCAACCAGACAGCTTGTAAAAGAGACTGTACTTGCAAAAAGTTCCAGATTATCTTTACTAACTATGGTGCTTGTTAATTAGTGCCAGAAGCAACTCACTTTGGCTCTTCTCTCTCCAGGACTCCCTTCTGGATGCTAATAAAGTTGGGAGGGTTCTAAGTTTCACAATCTGAGTCAAGCACTGCTATTCTTTTCTGCTGGCAATATGGAAAAAATAAATTAACTTGGAGGATTTCGCGATGGAAACAGTTTATAATCAAACACCCTACTGTTGACAAAATCGTCATAACTGTCACTTCACTCCTGTCTGCCAACTGCATAATTAGTGCCATTACCAGTAAGTCGTGGAAATATAAATGAATGTGGGTTATACAACCCAAGATTGCATAAATATGAATCTCTTATGGAACCTAATCAAAGTCACAAATTGTACATGACATGCAATTGGCATTGCTTCCAGAGGATCTTAAGTTCTCTCCCCTAGACCAAGTAAACCCTCTCATGACAGAATTTTAGAAAGATGTTTCCGGATGAATTATTCCTGAGGGCAAGAGATGAGAAGGAGAGGAGGGGAAAATATTCTGTTTGGAACTGATCTAAAAATACGTAAATTTCTTAGTACATTTTTATGTTTGGGACATGTGCTTTCATTTTTATATTTTTCTAAATGGAACATAATTTCCCCAAACAATTTTTAAATAACAGAGTTTAAAGCCAAATGCATCTAATCTGGTATCACCTACTATTCTGGATCATTCTTGTTTGGATATTTTGGCAAAAATGTTAGACCAGACCATTCGGGACCCAAATTGCCTGTAAATTCCTACTCCTGGGATGCCTTCTTCCCATCCCCTCTGCCCAAGACCAGCTCATGACCTGCTTTCTTTTTCCCAGCTTTGAACTTATTAAGCCTGGATCCTTGAAAATACATCCTTTGACTTTTCTTAGATTCTTTAAGATATGACCGTCAAACTGTTTTGGTTTGTGTTAATTACATCTTTGGAATCTCCATACTTTTGCAGAGTCCTCCCTTCACTGTCCAATACTGGACTCAGAAGTCATCAACATTCCCTAAATATGTATAAGTTATGAAATTAAAAGGCATATCCTTTCATTTCTATAGAAAATGAGATGGGAATGGGAAACAAGAGAGGAAGACTGACTACTCTTTTTAGTTGAATGAGAGCACAACTTTGGGAACCATAAATTCATAAACAAAATGTAGTGTGTTCATTAAACCTTGCTAATGAACCTTCTTAATCAGGATTACTTATTACAAGCGTGAATGTATATGAAGAAATTGCTGAGTCTCTCATGGTGTCACTGGGTTATGAGCTCCATGAGGAAAGAAAGTTTTGTCTCTGGGAGGCAGAATAATGCACTTTCCTGGTGGTTCAGATGGTAAATAGCCTGTTGGCAATGCAGGAGACATGGGTTGGATCCCCGGGTCCAGAAGATCCCCTGGAGAGGGGAATGGCAACCCATTCTAGTATTCTTGCCTGGAGAACCCCATGGACAGAGGAGCCTGGTGGGCCCAATTCATGGAACAGCAAAGAGCTGGACATGACTGAGAGACTAACACTTTGACACTTTCAGGTAGGATAATGGCCCTTACAGAGTACATTATACAAAACACCAGGCCGGATGAAGCACAAGCTGGAATCAAGATTGCCAGGAGAAATATCAATAACCTCAGATATTCAGATGACCACCTTATGGCCGAAAGCAAAGAGGAACTGAAGAGCCTCTTGATAAAGGTGAAAGAGGAGAGTGAAAAAGCTGGCTTAAAACTCAATATTCAAAAAGCTAAGATCATGGCTTCCGGTCCCATCACTTCAAGGCAAATAGGTGGGGAAACAATGGAAAAAATGGCAAACGTTATTTTCTTGGGCTCCAAAATCACTGCAGGTGGTGACTGCAGTCATGAAATTAAAAGATGCTTGCTCCTTAGAAGAAAAGCTATGACAAACCTAGACTGCATATTAAAAAGCAAAGACATTACTTTGCTGACAAGGAGATCAAACCAGTCTATCCTAAAGGAAATCAACCCTGAGTATTCATTGGGAAGACTGATGCTAAAGCTGAAGCTCCAATGCTTTGGCCACCTGATGCGAAGAGCCAACTCATTGTAATAGACCCTGATGCTGGGAAAGATAGAAGGCAGGAGGAGAAGTGGACGACAGGGGATGACAGAGGATGAGATGGTTGGATGGCATTACCTACTCAATGGACATGAGTTTGAGCAAACTCCAGGAGATGGTGAAGGACAGGAAAGCCTGGCATGCTGCAGTCCATGGGACTGCAAAGAGTCAGACAGGACTGAGCAACTGAACAGCAACAAATGGCCCTTAAAGATTTCCGCAATCTAATCTCTGGCATTTTCCTTGGGAGACTGGGATGGCAATTTTTTTTTAAAGGAACAGGAGAATGAATTCACACATTAGTAAGCTGAGACAGCCATCTCAACACAACAAGAGAGGCTTTTGTAGAATGTGGTGTCAACATCGAGGAATGATTCTGCATGACCATCACCTTGGAATATAGACCCAAGCACTGAAGGCTGCTTCCAAAAAGCGACAAGGGTTAAGTGGATAAAAGGGTGACTGATTCCTCTGAAAAACTGACCCTGGCACAGTGCTGTGGCTGACCCTGGAAAAACTTTGAATTATTGATCATGTATGGCATGTACATATTTTAAGCACAATATTTCAGATACTGAAAGGACCAAAAGTAATGACCAGGAATATTAAACCACATGACTCATGGGAAACTTGAGGTTAGCTTGAGCCAGTAACAAAATCCCCTCCTGGGATCTTGAATAGAATAAGGAAGTTTACTTAGTCCACAGGGAAACAAGGAGACGCATTTCACTCCTCCATCCAGGCTTTGAATGTATTATTATCTTTGCACACGAACGAGAAGAAAATCCAATCTTCTCCCCTGCAAAGGGCCTATTCAGAGCAGTTGTCTTCATCAAGTACAACAAGGAAATCTCAGTGGCTTAACACAAGAGCATTTCTTGCTCATGCAAAGCTACTGGTGGAGCCAGCAACCCTCCAGGACTGCTGTCCTCCGCCTACAGGGCTTAGCCTTTCAGGCTGCTCTGAACCTCTGTCTCCTCCATCGTGCCCACTGCAGGGATGGGAGTGAGGGAGCGGTTCTGCGCTGGACAGCTCCCTTTGCCCTTCCAGAACCCCTGCCAGCATTCTCCAGCTGTTCAGTCTCAAGAGTCTGATCTGTGTGATCTTGCGCTCTGGTTCTCATTGCATCTGAGCAACGGGGTGGACCACAGAAGCAGAAGCTAAGTGAGTTTGGGGTGTCATTCCTCCACTCATATTCCGTGGGATCGTGCTGGCCTGGCTGCAGCCCTCTACTGAAGACCAGAACTTTTCTGTCTGTCTCTGTCTCTCTGCATTCTGATAGCTGCCCTCTTCTCTTTCCAAACCCAGGTAATGCTGCCTTGCTGTTAATAGACCAGGCTGTATCACCATTCCTTGCTGTTTTCTTAAAACCTGGCCCACCCCCTTTGAAAACACTTATGTAAACTTGAGAAATCCAACTCACTCCTTTAGTAAACTTTCTTCAATTACTCAGATTTTGCATGGTTTGATCTGAAAATGGCCCACATCACTTCCACTTGTAATCATTGACCAGAATTAGCTATATGCCCTGCTTAACTATAACTCCTCAATTATTCCAGAGAAAGAACCCAAATCCAGAAGTCTCTCTCACAGAGGCACAGCAATCGATACAATGTGATTTATGTGATAATTAGAGAAAAAATGGTCACTTTGCCACTTTCATCATTAGAAACAGCACAATGTCATCATAATTCCTTTTGGGTGTGATTGCAGGCAGTTGGAGCACTTTCAAAAGCAGTGATCAAATAAGAAATCACCAAATTAACCCCCAGTTGACAATCAAATGGAGATAGCTGTGTCCTCCTGGGTTAGAGAAGATTAACCATTAGCTCTTTAGAACAAGCAAGGCAAATCACAGGACTTTTGCAGGATCAATTGGATGTGCCCTCATATACAAAATGTCGTGGAGTAGCTTACAAAGAGCTATTATACAGCTGTCATAGACAGTGCAGAAATACAATGCTATATTTGAAATCCTTTGCCTGCTGATTGATTAAAACTGTCAGACAGAGGTGAGCATAGTACCCAATCCTGAACACTTGTGCCCACGGCACGCTGGGTGACAAGAGAAGTGTGAGGAGTCGGGGGGCCCCAGACCCTGCCCTCCTAGTAACTGGCTGCATGTCCTTAAGCACTCTAGTCTGGTTTTTATATGTAAATGGAGACAACTGCATCAAGAACCCTTTAACCTGGGGTAGATGGATATATTGGGCTTCCCAGATGGCGCTAGCGGCAAAGAACCCACCTGCCAATGCAAGAGGCATAAAAGACTTGGATTCGATCCCTGGATCAGGAAGATCCTCTGGAGAAGGGCATGGCAACCCACGGCAGTATTCTTTTGTTGTTGTTGTTGTTATTTTTATTTATTTATTTTTCATTTATTTTTATTACTTGGAGGCTAATTACTTAAAAATATTGTAGTGGTTTTTGCCATACATTGACATGAATCAGCCATGGATTTACATGTGTTCCCCATCCCAATCCCCCCTCCTACCTCCCTCTCCACCCGATCCCTCTGGGTCTTCCCAGTGCACCAGCCCCAAGCACTTGTCTCATGCATCCAACCTGGGCTGGTGATCTGTTTCACCCTTGATAATATACATGTTTCAATGCTGTTCTCTCTAAACATCCTACCCTCACCTTCTTCCACAGAGTCCAAAAGTCTGTTCTGTACATCTGTGTCTCTTTTTCTGTTTTGCATATAGGGTTATCATTACCCTCTTTCTAAATTCCATATATATGTGTTAGTATACTGTATTGGTCTTTATCTTTCTGGCTTACTTCACTCTGTATAATGGGCTCCAGTTTCATCCATCTCATTAGAACTGATTCAAATGAATTCTTTTTAATGACTGAGTAATATTCCATGGTGTATATGTACCACAGCTTCCTTATCCATTCATCTGCTGATGGGCATCTAGGTTGTTTCCATGTCCTGGCTATTATAAACAGTGCTGCGATGAACATTGGGGTGCATGTGTCTCTTTCAGATCGGGTTTCCTCGGTGTGTATGCCCAGAAGTGGGATTGCTGGGTCATATGGCAGTTCTATTTCCAGTTTTTAAAGAAATCTCCACACTGAAAACACTCTCTGACATAACTCACAGCAGTATCCTCTATGATCCACCTCCCAGAATATTGGAAATAAAAGCAAAAACAAACAAATGGGACCTAATGAAATTTAAAAGCTTTTGCACAACAAAGGAAACTATAAGCAAGGTGAAAAGACAGCCTTCAGAATGGGAGAAAATAATAGCAAATGAAGCAACAGACAAAGGATTAATCTCAAAAATATACAAGCAACTCCTGCAGCTCAATTCAAGAAAAATAAATGACCCAATCAAAAAATGGGTCAAAGAACTAAACAGACATTTCTCCAAAGAAGACATACAGATGGCTAACAAACACTTGAAAAGATGCTCAACATCATTCATTATCAGAGAAATGCAAATCAAAACCACAATGAGGTACCATTACACTCCAGTCAGGATGGCTGCTATCCAAAAATCTACAAGCAATAAATGCTGGAGAGGGTGTGGAGAAGAGGGAACCCTCTTACACTGTTGGTGGGAATGCAAACTAGTACAGCCGCTATGGAGAACAGCACGGCAGTATTCTTGCCTGGAGAATCCCATCGACAGAGGAGCCTGGTGGGCTATAGTCCATAGGGTCACAAAGAGTTGGACATGACTGAAGCGACTTAACATGCATGCATGCAGATGGATATATCATGAGAGCTGCTAAAACTGTGCAGATTTTGGAATATATTTAAGGTGTGATTTTACTTTTATAGAATGGATTCACAGGTTCCATAAGACACCAAAACGCCCTTTACCCTCCCCCTCCTCAAGAAAAAGTTTAGGAGCAGTTCCAAACAATAGTAAGGAGAGATAAGAAAGCCTTCCTAAATGATCAATGCAAAGAAAAATAGGAAAACGATAGAATGGGAAAGAGTAGAGATCTTCTCAAGAAAATTAGAGACACCAAGGGAACATTTCATGCAAGTTAGTTCAGTCAGTTCAGTCACACAGTCGTGTCCAAATATTTGCAACCCCATGGACTGCAACACACCAGGTTTCCCTGTCCATCATCAACTCCCAGAGCTTGCTCAGACTCATGTGCTTGAGTCGGTGATGCCATCCAACCATCTCATCCTCTGTCATCCCCTTCTCCTCCTACCTTCAATCTTTCCCAGCATCAGGGACTTTTCCAAGGAGTCAGTTCCTTGCATCAGGTGGCCAAAGTATTGGAATTTCAGCTTCAGCATCAGTCCTTCCAATGAATATTCAAGGCTTATTTCCTTTACAATTGACTGGTTTGATCTCCTTGCAGTCCAAGGGACTCTCGAGTTTTCTCCAACACCACAGTTCATGCAAAAATGGGCACAATAAAGAGCTATGAGATTCTGAAGAGCTGCTGCTAAAGGCGACTTTGCAGCCAGAAAAAAATGGGCACAATAAAGGACAGAAACAGTATGGACCTAACAAAAGCAGAAGAAATTAAGAAACGGTGGCAAGAACACAGAGAAGAACTATACAAAAAAGATCTTAATGACCCAGACAACCACAACAGTGTGATCACTCACCTAGAGCCAGACATCCTGGAATGTGAAGTCAAGTGGGCCTTAGGAAGCATCACTACTAACAAAGCTAGTGGAGGTGATGGAATTTCAGTTGAGCTGTTTCAAATCCTAAAAGATGATGCTGTGAAAGTGCTGCACTCAATATGCCAGCAAAGTCGGAAAGCTCAGCAGTGGTCTTAGGACTGGAAAAGGTCAACTTTTGTTCCAATCCCAAAGAAGGTCAATACCAAAGAATGTTTGCACTGCTGCACAATTGCACTCATCTCACACACTAGCAAAGTAATGCTCAAAATTCTCCAAGCCAGGCTTCAATAGTACGTGAACAAAGAACTTTCAGATGTTCAAGTTGAATTTAGAAAATTCAGAGGAACCAGAGATCAAATTGCCAACATCTGTTGGAGAATAAAAAAAGTAAAAGAATTCCAGAAAAACATCTACTTCTGCTTCACTGACTACACTAAAGCCTTTGACTGTGGATCACAACAAACTGTGGAAAATTCTTCAAGAGATGTGAATACCAGACCACCTTACCTGCCTCCTGAGAAATCTGTAAGCAGGTCAAGAAGCAACACTTAGAACTGGACATGAAACAGTGGACTGGTTACAAATTGGGAAAGGAGTACATCAAGGCTACATTGTCACCCTGCTTATTTAACTTATATGCAGAGTATATAATGTGAAATGCCAGGCTGGATGAAGCACAAGCTGGAATCAAGACAGCCAGGAGAAATATCAGTAACCTCAGATTTGCAGATGACACCACCCTCATGGCAAAAAGTGAAGAGGAACTTAAGAGCTTCTTGATGAAGGTGAAAGAGGAGAGTGAAAAAGCTGGCTTAGATCTCAACACTGAAAAAACTAAGATCATGGTATCCAGTCCCATCACTTCATGACAAACAGGTGGGGAAACAATGAAAACAGTGACAGGCTTTATTTTGGGGGGCTCCAAAATCACTGCAGATGGTGACTGAAGCCAGGAAATTAAAAGTTGCTTGCTCCTTGGAAGGAAAGCTATGACCAATCTGTACAGCATATTAAAAAGCTGAGACATTACTTTGCCAACAAAGTTTCATCTAGTCAAAGCTATGATTTTTCTAGTAGTCATGTATGGATACGAAAGTTGGTCTATAAAGAAAGCTGAGCACCAAAGAATTGATGCTTTTGAACTATGGTGTTGGAGAAGACTCTTGAGGGTCCCTTGGACAGAAAGGAGATCCAACCAGTCCATTCTAAAGGAGATCAGTGTTCACTGGAAGAACTGATGCTGAAGCTGAAACTCCAATACTTTGGCCACCTCATGCGAAGAGCTGACTCATTGGAAAAGACCCTGATGCTGGGAAAGATTGAAGGTAGGAGGAGAAGGGGACGACAGAGGATGAGATGGTTCATCACTGACTCAATGGACATGAGTTTGAGTAAACTCCGGGAGTTGGTGATGGACAGGAAGGCCTGGCGTGCTGTGGTTCATGGGGTCGCAAAGAGTGGAACATGACTGAGCGAATGAACTGAGCTGAAGTTTAGTGTTCTGCACAAACTCTTATCCAAAGAACAAACTTTAAAATGATTATGAGCCATTCTTAATGGACCAAGTTTTCTAACTTAATGTCCTAAGGTACCTAAACCACCAGCTCTCAGCTTCACTGTCCAGTTGCTTTAATTAACCATAGGCTCAGTTTTACTTGCGTTCTAATTGGGTCCTTGACTAATTGTGCATTAAACACTTGGCAGTACATTACAGGTAATCTTACAAAGTCTTCATTTCTCCCAACTTTAATTTGCACATAGAAACCAATCTGGGAAATTCTAAGATGTCAGAGTATTACGGTTGATAGTTTCCCAAGGAAACAAATGAAACCAGAAAAGATTTAATATGACTCAAAAGCATGATCAGTACCCACAGGCATACAGCAAAAACTGGCAATCTTTTTAAAAAGACAATGCTTTGCATTCAGTGAGGAACACTTTCCATCCTGGCATTTTCAGAGTATATTTAGGGTGAGGCTTAATACATCTTCAGTCGTGAGAGAGGGATTGTGTCTCACTAGGACAGGTGAGCTTGTGTCCTTATATTCAGCATCCTGACAGCCAAGGTTAACTTTTGGTGATGGCAGGAAACAGTCTGAGGGCCCCTGTCAGTATTACAGCCTCTGTGAAGTGAAAGTCACTCAATTGTGTCTGACTCTGTGCAACCCCATGGAGTGACCATGGGATTCTCCAGGCCAGAATACTGGAGTGGGTAGCCTCTCCCTTCTCCAGGGGATCTTCCCAACCCAGGGATTGAACCCAGGTCCTGCTGCACTGCAGGCGGGTTCTTTACCAGCTGAGCCACAAGGGGAGCCCAAGGATACTGGAGTGGGTAGCCTCTCCCTTCTCCAGGGGAACTTCCCAACCCAGGGATTGAACCCAGGTCCTGCCGCACTGCAGGCGGGTTCTTTACCAGCTGAGCCACAAGGGGAGCCCTCTAGCCTCGCATCTAACACACACTGTTTTAGCGCTTGAAGACACAGCTTTCATTTAGAGATTCTTAGCTAAGATGTCAGTGTTAAATTCTTGTCCAGTGTTGTCTTCCTATAATTTCCACTTTAGGTTTTGAAATTTTGTTGATGAGACATAGGGTTGGTCAGGCGGGTTAATTCCAAAGTCTATGGTACAGTGCTCAGTCGCTTAGTCATGACCATCTCTTTGCGACCCTATAGACTGTAGCCCCCCAGGCTCCTCTGTCCATTGGAGTTTCCCGGCAAGAATACTGGAGTGGGTTACCATTCCCTTCTCCAGGAGATCTTCCTGACTCAAGGATCGAACCCTAGTCTCCAGCATTGCAGGCAGATTCTTTACCACCTGAGCTACCAGGGAAGCCCCAGGTTTGCATAAAATCTACATAAATAACTATAATGCCATGGAAAGACTCATTAAGAATTGGGGACTTCTGAGGGATGAGTGAGAATCAGATATCATTTCAAAATATTGTATTTCACTTTACAAAAGCAGAGTTTACTGAACAGTTATTGATGACTCAGAAAGAAAAAGGACTTCTAAATATAAACATGAAAAAATAGAACATGAAGAAAGTATTTGAAAAATTCCAAGGAACTAATCACAACAATATTTCTGTCCTCTGTTTATTTGGTCTCTTCTGCTGATGAAGCCATCTGCTCCCAGACTAAGGAGAGTCCTGGGCTCCTACCTCAGGCCAGTGGTAAAATTTGACAGCCTTTAAGTGATGTCAGTTCAGAAACCTGTACCCAAGAGCCTTGACTTGAAAGAGTCAATAGATCAAAGTAGCTGCTATCATTCTTTCCATCAGGATTTAAGTCTAAAGGCAAAAATGACTACCTGTGCCTTATAGTAGAGACTTCAGGCTCAGAATAAGAGAATGATACCTGTAGAAGACAAACAGTTAGTGATTACTATCATCATGCTCAGTCATTCATTCATGTCTGACTCTTTGCGACCCCATAGACTGTCCATGGGATTCTCCAGGCAAGAATACTGGAGTGGGTTGACATTTCCTCCTCCAGGGGAATCTTCCTGATCCAGGTATCAAACCTGGGTCTCTTGTGTCTCCTGCATTGGCAGGTGGATTCTTTGCCACAGCACCACCTGGGAAGCCCCAGTTACTGTCAATAATATCGCCATGCAAGAGGATAAACTCCCTGCTGGAAGAGAGAACCTAATTGTTTCACAAGGATTGTATCAGCGTGTCCCTTGAGAGTAAGACAAACCTCCAGAGTCTTCTCAGAAGGCACATACTGTCTGGAATATTTATATTAATAGAATTGTCCTCAACAAACTCAAGAGAAGGCTAAATGTCTCATCTAATTTGATGACTTTTCCCACGTAGCTCTTGCAATAGCACTGAGTTATTTTAAGAGATATATAGCACGTTAAACTAACTTAATTATTTCTAGTGTTTCTCATTTTACAAGGTAAAAAATAAATCTTGGAGATTGCTCTGGGGCCTTTGTGAAATCTCAAACATCAGTTTAGGTATTAAAGATACCCTAAAGTTTTTATTTTGTTTTTTTCTAAATAGAGGATCCAATCTTTGTAAGGTAAAAAATCAAACCAGCTGTCAGAGGAGATTTGGGGCCCTTGATCTTGATTGGATATTAGGTGCCTGAGAACCAACTGCATGGTGACCTATTTAATCAAACTGACAACAAAGTGTTTTGAATTACACATAAAGGGTAATAAACTCATAAAGAACCTGAACTCTTTCACAAGTGAGAAAACTTTGTTCTTTGGGTTTTTTTCTTTTTAACAGTCAAGGACATAGTAAATTCAACACGAAGCACACAAAAACACTTGTTCTGGCAGATGCAGGTTCTCTGCTACGTAGACAGATTTTGCAAAAGGTAAAAAACTATTCTTTCATCTTGTAAACCAAGGCATTAGTCAGTGAACCAATGAAACCAACCAACCCATCAAAAATGAGCAAACTTAGCTAAAAGTTTACCTTATGCCTTCTTTTCAGATTCAGTTATGATAAACCAAACTGAATAAAATTTACTTTTCAGGTACTGTCTTTTTCAACCTCTTTCATATTCTGGAAGGAACTTACTCATATGAGAACAAAACTATCTTTTACCTCAGAAAATAAAGGCACACACCCACTTGCATTTCTGCATTCTCATTGCTTGTAGCATAGTCTCAACCATAAATGTTTATTATAAATTCTGACCAAGGTGAAAGTTTTCTATTTCAGAGAAAACTACAGAATATATTATTGAGAACAGCCTGTCATTCTTCAGCTTAGCAGAATAACATAGCTTGTGAATATACTTAACACAGTTTTCTACAGCCACACTCATTGCTTTTGTATCTTTAGTGGCAAAAACAAACACCTTCAGTGACATGACTCAAAGATATAGACCTTTGTGGCATAGGAATATGAAGCCTCAAATTACACTTGGACATTAATATTTCAGTATTCCATATCACTTAGAAAATATCTAGCCACCCAAGAATTATACATTAATTAGCTCAATTCAATATTAGTTTAAGGTTTTAAATTACTTAAAGAGTTTGGAAATTATGTTTAAGCTGCTGCTGCTGGGAAGCCACTTCAGTCATGTCTGACTCTGTGAGATCCCATAGATGGCAGCCCACGAGGTTCCTCCGTCCCTGGCATTTTCCAGGCAAGAACACTGGAGTGGGTTGCCATTTCCTTCTCCAAGGCATGCAAGCATGCTAAGTCGCTTCAATCGTGTCCAACTCTGTGTAACCCTATGGACAGTGGCCCACTAGGCTCCTCTGTCCCCAGGATTCTCTTAACAAGAATCCTGGAGTGGGTTGCTATTTCCTTCTGTAGTTTAAGCTGACGCACTACAAAACATAATTACTACAGATATAAAAATTTTGCTGGAGTAATGATTCAATTTAGTTGAGCGCAAATTACTTTTCATAATCTTTAATATTGTGTGGGAATATTATTAGCTTACTTTATCTTGAGACTGGCATAATTTTAGGAAATTCAGTCTATTCTTTTCATGAAAGAGAAAATCAATCAACTAAAAAATAACATATATGCTTATATATAGTTAACACTGATAAATCAGACAAAGACATACATTTCTTTTGAAAACTGTAAATTACTCCAGTCCAATTTGCCAAAACTCTATCATAATTATGTAATCTTGAATCCTTAAAATGTTTCTCATCCAGCAACATATTTTTAATGGCACCTCTGTTAAATTATTAGAAATACAATTTCATTACTCTGGGGAAACTTTAGGAATATTTTATTTATATAAGTGTACATTTACCTCTATAAACAATCAAAAGAGAGCTTTTCTAAGTGACATAACAACTTAATTCACTAATATCCCCTGGTGATAGGGGAAAATCCTGAGAAATGCCTTTCTCAGTTACACATACAGACTCACACTCATGAACACACATAGAGAACCTACAGCTTCAGTTCTATGATATCAGCCTCGGGTCAAAAGGAAACACAGACACACAAAAACTCTGTGGCCTACATCTCAAAGAGCTTTTTCCTGTCCCAGAAATTCTAAATTGATTAGAGTTCAAAATAGGCAAACAAAAAGGATTGAAAGTATGAATTCTCCATTGTCTGTCATCCAAGAGAGAGCAGATCACTATCTTCCATCTGTAGGAATTAATAAGCCATCAGGGACAGAACCACGTTTTGAATCATTGCTGACCCCAGTGAGAAGTAAATTAGCTTCTATGTGAGCCACCTGTGTGAACCAGAAACAAAGACAAAACACAAAATCGGGGAAAGAAGAAAATAAAATAGAGCATCAGCAATATTAAAGTTCTACAGTCCTTTGGAACTCAGACTGGAAACCAAGAAAAACAAAAAGCACGCAGGCTGAGCACAAGAGGTAAGCTGCTCCAGCAAGACAACTTGTCGGATGAGTCCTAACATCTCAGCGGGACTTCCAAGTTAGTAAAGAATAGTTTTCAAATATAAGACCACACCTCTCCTAAAAACATAAACACATGTGAAAGATTGTATTTTCCTCTATTGACTATGCCAAAGTCTTGGACTGTGTGGGTCACAACAAACTGTAGAAAATTCTTAAAGAGATGGGAATACCAGACCACTTGACCTGCCTCATGAAAAATCTGTATCAGGTCAAGAAGCAATGGTTAGAATCGGACATGGAACAGTGGACTGATTCCAAATCGGGATAGGAGTACATCAAGGTTGTATATTATCACCCTGCTTATTAAATTCCTATGCAGAGTACATCATGTGAAATGCCAGGTTGGATGAAGCACAAGCTGGAATCAAGATTGCCAGGAGAAATATCAGTAACCTCAGGTAAGAAGATGACACCACTGTTATGGCAGAAAGTGAAGAGGAACTAAAGGGCCTCTTGATGAAAATAAAAGAAGAGAGTGAAAAAGTTGGCTTAAAACTCAATATTCAAAAAACAAAGATCATGGCATCCATTCCCATTACTTCATGGCAAATAGGTGGGGAAACAATGAAAATAGTGACAGGCTTTATTTTCTTGGGCTCCAAAATCACTGCAGATGGTGACTGCAGCCACAAAATTAAAAGAAGCTTGCTCCTTGGAAGAAAAGCTATGACCAACCTAGACAGCATATTACAAAGCAGAGACACTACTTTGCTGACAAAGGTCTGTCTAGTCAAAGCTATGGTTTTTCCAATAGTCATGTATGAATGTAAGAGTTGGACCATGAAGAAAGCCAAATGCCAAAGAATTGATGCTTTTGAACTGTGGTGTTGGAGAAGACTCTTGAGAGTCCCTTGGACTACAAGGAGATCCAACCAGTCCATCCTGAAGGAGATCAGTCCTGAGTGTTCACTGGAACGACTGATGCTGAAGCTGAAGTGGCCAATATTTTGGCCACCTAATATGAAGAACTGACTCATTGGAAAAGACCCTGAAGCTCAGAAAGATTGAAGGGAGAAGGAGAAGAGGATGACAGAGGATGAGATGGTTGAATGGCATCACTGACTGGATGGACATGAATTTGAGCACACTTCAGGAGTTAGTGATGGACAGGGAGGTCTGATGTGTTGCAATCCATGAGGTCGCAAAGAGTTGGACAGGACTGAGCGACTGCACTGAATTTCAATTAATGAGTGAAGTCTGATATGTAAGCATCTGTGTCTAGAATATTCAGCTGCCTTGGTGGACCACATCATTTTGCACTGCTTCCCCAAGTAGGTACTGACTTTGTAGACATCAAAGCAGACAGTAGTGACACTATTATCTATTCTTGTGGATGAAATGTATCTATCGCATGCTCTTTTTAATTTCTAAAGTAAGTATATTTCTATTCATTACTTATGATTGTTAAAATACATTCAAAGTTTAGTTGGATAATCAAGCTGGACATTCATCACCAGTGTCCTGAGTAGCACATCATTGTATAATACAAGGAAGCTGAAATCGTGGGCCATTTCCTAACTAACTGCACTGCCCCCTCTAGAGGTCTGGGATCTCATTCATTAAATGAAGGGTCAAGATGAATGCCCTCTGAAGGCCTTTCAGTACAAGGTCAATGGTAGTGTTCTTAGTAAAAGGTCAGCAGGATACTGCATTATACTCACCTGGGGTGCTTGCACAACTAATAATTTTCTGATGTGTTATTTTTACCAATAAGTAACTTGGTCTAAAGTGCCTTTTCTGTATACTTAGGATAATTTTTTCAATATCTGCAAGTCCAAAGTATTGCTGTCATAATGATATTCTTGAGTACATTTTGTATGGGCTTCCCAGGCAGCACTAGTGGTAAAGAACCTGCCTGCCAATGCAGGAGACATAAGAGATGTGGATTTGATCCCTGGGTTGGGAAGATCCCCTAGAGGAGGGCATGGCAACCCACTCAAGTACTCTTGCCTGGAGAATCCCCATGAACAGAGGAGCCTGGCGGGCAAGAGTCAGACACAGCTTAGCACGCATGCATACATGCACTCACTTTTTGCATATTCTACAAGTCCTTAAAATCTGAAGGCTAATCTAAATTGGCATGTATTAGAATATTCAAGAAGAAAATTAACTACTTTTAAACCCACTTTTTATATTTTATGAAGATTTTGATGAGGAATAATACTATATAAGCATTAACAAAACTTTGAAAGTTTCTTTCTCTAAATATAAAATGTTGCTTTGTCACTAAGTTGTGTTTGACACTTTGCAACCCCAGGCTCCTCTGTCCATGGGGTTCTCCAGGCCAGGATACTGAAGTGGGTTGCCATTTTTATGTCTAAGAGTGTTTTGCCTCTGTTGTCCTTGAAGGGTTTTAGTTAGATGCTTTCCTCATAAGCTGGGGAAAGATATCTTCTTTCGCCAGTCCTGTTAGACACCATACTAGAAATTCTAACTAGTGCAATAAGAAAAATAAATAAACATTATACAGGTTGGAAAAGAAGAAAAAAAAACACCTTTATTTGTAGATAACATGAGTGTCTATGCAAAAGATTCCATAGAATCTACAGAATAACTTCTGGAGCTGATAAAAGAGTACAGCAAACTCAAAGGGTAGAAGCTTAACATACAAAAGGCAGTTGCTTCCTTATAGATGTTTTATATTTCATTATGGAAAAGTGTTAGTCCAAATAAATTAACTTTGCCACTCTGAGAAAGTTGTGGCCAAATTAAGGAGAAAATACACCTTCACCTGAGGAATTGATTATCTTCTGGTTGAGTAGGACAACATATTCTTTTTTAAAATTACTTTATATTCATTTTAAATTTTCCTTGGAGTTTGATGAGAATAAGGATTCTAGTTAAGAGTCAGGTATTAACAAGTAAGTGACCTAAATCAAGAAGATGGTCTTGATGGCTATAATTTAGTAATGGAAAGAAAAAAACTCTATGCTTGATGAAGGAAAATGGGGACTTATCCTTCCTTTATACAAATGATAAAATGGAAGATTTAATCTTTATGCTGCTTCAAAGGTTCAAAAGGATAGAGGCAATTGTGCTAATACCTTCGCAAAATAATTTTGATAATTTTCTTCTTTCTTATGCATTCAGTTTAAACAAGAGCTATTTATCATTTTCTCTAAATTCCATCTGCCTTTTGAAATATTTCTGTATAGATGTTTAGTGCCTTGGCTCAGTTATTCAGTGAGTTATGAGTGTCTGTGCCTGCTCTCTGATGATGCGTGTGTGTCATCAAACACAAGAATTGTAATAGTAATTATTACCCTGTTACTAAACAGTTCAGTAATCACGGCAATAAAATGAGGCATAAATGTTCAAATCACATCTGGACATTTAGTTTGGCTCCAGATAGTTTTTGTTCATGAAGCCTACTTTACCCAGCTTTATATGGAGCTCCACTGAACAGTTTTCCAGAATCCTTAAATCTAACAAAATTTCCACATCGCGAAGCTACCTCCTCTGGAGAGGAGGCGCTAGAAGGAGCAGTAGGAGCCTGGAGGACTGTCTTTAGACTGGTGCATATAGGTCCTCATGAGCCTTGCACAATCCACCATCATTTTCCCGAATGTTCGGAGCCCTCAAAGAGCCAGAGGGCTTCTCCAAAGCCATGATGAAAATGTGGGTACCCTTTCTTAAGCCTCACATTGCTAATTGTAGAATAGTCTGTCTAAATTCCTGCCACCTGAGAAATGGAATATTTCCTACCACATCAGTAAACAAGGATGTCACACTCATCAATGATTACAGCTCTCCAGCATAAGCCAGTGAGCCCTGAGGAAGCTCAGGAAAGGACAGGATACCTACCACCTAGCAGTCATCAACTTGGACCACCTGCCCTGAGGAAAGTCAGGTGGAGAAAACAGAATACTGGTCCAGGATCTCTGAGATGCATATCAAAAGAATGATTTCAGTGAGCCCAGACCCATACCTCTTTCCATACACATAAAAGCACTAAATTCCTTACCTTGGAATATCAAGTTTTCTTTAATTAACAATGATCTTTTGCTGTTTAGACTACCTGCCCTTTGTTGCAAATCTTTTTGTATAACGTGTCTCCTCCCCGTCATCTCCTTGGAGTCTGGAGGAGATTATTTTATGTATGAGAGAAAACAGTTCTCTTAGGATTACTTGAGGTGCTGCCTGCCTAGCTTGAAGTTCTAAAAATTTCTGCCAAATAAAGCATCACTCTCAACTTTTAGGTTTCATGTATTTTTTTTCAGTCGACACATCCTTACTGAGCAAGCTGAAGATGCCAAGGTTGGGTCTCTAGCCTATACAGCACTCTTTCACTGCTCCCACACCCACCTACACAGCCCACAAAATAAAAGAACCCTAAGAAGGAAAATATCTATTCAAAGGAATTTCTACACATAAAGGCACAAGATGAGATATCTTTTATATCTTTCAGGAAGGCCAAAGGAGCCCAATCTTGGATTATCATGATAACTAAAACCTAGTGTACATCATCAGTTTCACAGAGAATAAAACAACATATCAGGTTTCACAGCATTTCAAACTAAATTATATAATTTGGAATGCATCTTTGTCCACCCACAACAAAGCCCATTTGTGTTACTACACACATAAGTGTGTAAGTATGTCACCACAAAGAGCTGGTACATTGTCCGGAGAACTTTCCCTTTTCCAAATCAGGTTTCTGTGTGAAAGTTTGCGATGATCTGAATCTTTTCCTTTCATTCCCCATTTTTAACAGATAACACAAAAGCTGCTAACAAATTTAGACTTGACACCTACTTGCTAGAGTTCATAAAGGAAAGGTGACAAAATTTGCCTCACTTGGGGAGAGTATTTCTTTCAAAAACACCCTTCTGGCAATGGAGAATGATTTGCAATTTGTCAGAGTTCCTTGTCTCTAACCTTATGCCGGAAATAATTCCTCTGGGATGAGAAGCTTCGCCTAAATTGGAAACAGCAAGAATTCTCTTTGGGGAATTCCTATCAAAAAGATAGAAAAAAACATGTCCATTGCCATTTCTCAGTGGAATTCTCTTCTACAAACACACACCAAGATAACAAAAGTTAATATTCCAGAAAGCCTCTTTATACATGGCCACTCCAGAGAAAAGTATATGTGGATTTGTGATAATAGAAGGTAGCTGCTGAGGCACGAGTATAAATTCACTTTTGCTCTTCCTCAAAGAGGCCCATATCAACACCTTGTTTAAGCTGAACCTTTTGGAGAATTAGTTTTGTAGGATTTGAAATAAACTGAAGAAGCAGAATTGAGAAAGTCGCAAAAAAGGGGTGTTAGAAATATTATGTATGAGAGAAAGCAGCAATGCCAGCATTCATTCTATGATTCCATGAATCCCAATGAAAATCTAGAAAAGGAAACAATCAGAAGTGATTGTCTATAAATGCACCAGCTGTGCAACAGCATCTGAAACCCTGCTCTGCCAGGGGGCAGAGCGGGGAGGAAAGAGAATCAGAAGCACAAAGGGAAGCGCAGGAAGAGAGAGAGTACCAGGAGCCCCGGGTACAACAAAGCATTAAGGCCATCAAAACCACAGTGATGGCGCGTTGGACTCCACCAGGAACAAAGGAGTGGGAAATAAACATGAAACAGACGGTTTTCAAATGAATTGTTGTGTGCGGCTCACCAATCCAGAGACGCATTGTTTAGATACTAAAACAGTATGGAAAATAAAAGTGAATGTTCGTAGAAAGTTCAAAAAGGAAAATAATGCAAGAATCTAATTACTTGACAATTGAGGGAGGATGAAAGAGAAGATACAAAAGATTGGAAGGAAAATCGAAATGACCTCCTAGCCTTTATCCTCCCTAGATTTCCACAGGGATGCTACTCAAAAATAAATTAAAAGGTCATGCCTTTAACAGTCAGACTGCAGAAGGATAACAAGGGGCCCTGGGAGCAGAGGGGTGATGGACAGTCTATGGGAGACAAAGCTAGGTTTTGAAAAGTTAAGTGCAAAATTCATCAATTTTTTAACTTTAATTCTGGAAAGGCTTATAAATTATAAATCATTTATGCATCTGAAATCTTCCTAAAAGTATCACAATTACTTTTCCTCCCCTGATAAGACTTCTCATATTTGTCCCAACATTTTTTGTTGCTTTTTAGGAAAACATTTAGTTCTAGAGAAATATCAAAACTCACTTAGGATAGGAAAATTTCCTCCAGATTAAAGTGTCCTAGTAGGATTGGGGTTTTTAAGATTAAAATAATTTCTGACTAGCCTTTTTGAGCTGCTCCCAGCATCTTATTTAAATATGGGTGTTAGATACAGATATTTTTTTTTCCATTTATTTTTATTAGTTGGAGGCTAATTACTTTACAACATTGCAGTGGTTTTTGTCATACATTGAAATGAATTAGCCATGGATTTACATGTATTTCCCATCCCGGTCCCCCCTCCCACCTCCCTCTCCACCCGATCCCTCTGGGTCTTCCCAGTGCACCAGGCCCGAGCACTTGTCTCATGCATCCAACCTGGGCTGGTGATCTGTTTCACCCTAGATAATATACATGTTTCGATGCTGTTCTCTTGAAACATCCCACCCTCGCCTTCTCCCACAGAGTCCACAAGTCTGTTCTGTACATCTGAGTCTCTTTTTCTGTTTTAATAAAATATATATTACCTATAGAGACAAAAATTCACACCTTCAACAAAACTAAGACTCAGAGTCAATTATCTTATCACTTGGGACCAGGAAGAATTTATTTTATAGGGAAAAGGCAAATTTAAGAAGAATTAGGCTTCCCTGGTGTCTCAGTCAGTAAAGAATCCTCCTGCAATGCAGGAGACCCTGGTTTGATTCCTGGGTCTGGAAGATCCACTGGAGAAGGGATGGGCAACCCACTCCAGTATTTATTCTTGGGCTTCCCTGTGGCTCAGTTAGTAAAGAATCCGCCTGCAGTGCGGGAGGCCTGGGTTTGATCCCTGGGTTGGGAAGATCCCCTGGAGAAGCGAAACGCTACCCACTCCAATATTCTGGCCTGGAGAATTCCATGGACTGTCCACGGGGTCACAAAGAGTTGGACACGACTGAGAGTGACTTTCACTTTCACTTTTTTCCTCCAGGTCAGTCACACCCTTTACATCCTAACTTGAGAAGGGTCTGTTGGGAAATAGTTTCTCCCAATGTATCAGACAAGAGCAGATGGCGCAAGACCCAGTGATCTCAGTTTTAGAAGCCAGTCCTAAAAAAATATGAGCCAGAGACTTCAACCAAGATTTATGCATAAAATTGTTTATGGCACCTTTTAAAAATCCAGTTAAGAAATGGGCAACCCCCTGAACAGCCACTAGCAAGGAAAGAATAAATAAATCATGATATAGCCATGAGATGACTTTTAAAAACCATGTCTGGGGAAAAATTAGTAATAGGGGAACACACTCACAATGTAAGATCAAGTGATGAAAAGTATTATAAAGTTTATTTATAGTCTGAAGACATATATGTTAAAATAACACACATACACAAATATACATCTAGAAAAAAAACTAAAAGTTACCATGTAAATGGAGTTGCTGTGTCTGGTTGGGAGAAAAAGCAATATTAATTTTGCCCTTTATACCACTAAATTTTCTCTATAATGAGCATGTGTTCAGTTGTGTCTGGCTCTTTGTAGCCCCATGGACTATAGCCCACCAGGCTCCTCTGCCCATGGAATTTTCCAGGCAAGAATCCTAAACTGGGTTGCCATTTCCTACTCCTGGGCATCTTCCTGATGCAGGGATTGAACCCACAACTCTTGTGTCTCCTGCATTGACAGGCAGTTACCACTAGCACTAATTTGGGAATAGTGAGCCTATGTAGATTTATACTAATAAAAAGTTATTAGTTATTAACTGAAATAAAAGTAAGTGAAGTACTGATTACAAGGTTTAAAACAGCATTGAACTTTGACTATCACTTATTCTTATATTAACACAGACAAATTAGTTGTTTTTTATGAATCTCAGATAATAATATATGTCCCAAGTTGAGATGGAGTTAACTGGAATAATTTAACTAAAATAATATATGTTAAAAGCCAGATACAACTCTAGTACCAAGTAAGTATGAATAAATGCCAGCCAAACCTTCACACCTACAATACAGATAGTCAATGAAATATCAAAAAAAAAAAAAAAAAAGCCATTCCAGATGAGTATTTCAATTGCCACTTCTCCACAAGCATGGGAATATCACACTCACATTGTTGACTTGTAGGGCCCATGGCATCACTGACTCAATGAACATGAATTTGAGCAAACTCCAAGAGATAGTTAAGGACAGGGAAGCCTGGCGTGCTGAAGTCCATGGAGTTGTAAAGAGTCAGACATGACTTAGCGACAACAACCATTTGGGAGATACTTCCAAGTGTAGAGAGCTTCCCTGGGGGCTTAGTGGTAAAGAATCCCCCTGCAATGCAGGAGATACAGGGTACTCGGGTTTGATTCCTGGGCCAGGAAGATCCCCTGGAGAAGGAAATGGCAACCCACTCCAGTAATCTTCCCTGGAGAATCTCATGAACAGCGAGCCTGGTGGGAAACAACCCACTGGACGCCAGATGGTCTGGAAAGCTTTGAAGAGCCCCTTCATGATGACGGCAGGAAACCCGACAGCCAGGCATACGGAGATGAAAATAATGGAACACCTAATACAAGAGTAAACGAGCCAGTACCTAATTCTACAGCAACTTCTCACAAAGTGCCCCTGGAATAAACTGAGAGCACATCATTAAAATTGTGTTTTCATGTCCCAGAAGGACATAGACTAGATTACCCTAAAACAAAAGCATCAATGTGTCAAGTGCACCAGAAAGGTGGCCTAAGACAATGAGAAACACCTTTCCATCTCATTCTATAAATATTTCATCTGAGCTGCATTTCTTGTTGTCTGGCGCTCTGTGATCACACATGGCTGGGTTATTCATAGCCAGAGCGCTACTTGGCCTTTCAGATTTATTCTTCATCATCTCCAAATAACATAGTCAAGCTCTATAAGGGAATAGAGCAAAAGTCACAGATCTTATAATGCATTTCTCAGAGCAAATCATTATTGTTCATCTAGAAAAGTGACCTAATGGAATATTTCTATTTTGCTGGTGGAAAACCTTCAACAAACCTACATAATCCTATGTAAGTCTTTAAAACTTTAATGAAAGTGTTAGTTGCTCAGCCGTGTCTGACTCTTTGTGATCCCGTGGACTGTAGCCCACCAGGCTCCTCTGTCCATAGAATTCTTCAGGCAAGAATACTGGAGTGAGTTGCTATTCCCTTCTCCAGGGGATCCTCCTAACTCAGGGATCTAACTAGGGTTTCCTACATTGCAGGCAGATTCTTTACCGTTTGATCCACCAGGCAATGTTAAATAAATGTTTACACAAGCTTACTTTAGATTTAAAATCTGTTTCTGTGTAAACTGTAGAAGAGTCATAAAAAATGTTCTACTCTTTAATTTTACCATTTTTATTTTACATTTGAAGCTGGCTATGGTCAAGACTAAGCCAGTCTTCAGGCCTCCTTCTTGGGGATTCCCTTAGGAAACAAAGCAGAGATGTTGGAAGAACATCTTTGACTTCTTTCATCAGCATCTTATAGTTTTCAGAGTACAGGTCTTTTGTTTCCTTAGGTAGGTTTATTCCTAAGATATTTTATTCTTTTTGATGCAGTGGTAAGTGGAATTGTTTCTTGAATCTCTTGCTAATATTTTGGTGTTAATGTATAGAAATGCAAAAGATTTCTGTGTATTAATTTTGAAGCCTATGACTTTACCAGATTCATTGATGAGCTCTAGTAGTTTTCTGGTAGTGTCTTTAGGATTTTCTATTTATGGGATCATGTCATCTGCAAGCAGTGACAGCTTAATTTCTTTTCCAATTTGGATTCCTTTTATTTCTTTTTCTTCTCTGATTTCCGTAGCTAGGACTTCCAAAACCATGTTGAATAAAAGTGGGGAGAGTGGACACCCTTGTCTCATTCTGGCCTTAACGAAAATGCTTTCAGCTTTTCACCATTGAGTATAACGTTAGCTGAAGGCTTGTCGAATATGGCCTTTATTATGTTGAGATGTGTTCCCTCTATATCCACTTTCTGGAGAGTTTTTTTTTTTTTTAATCACAAGTGGGTACCGAATTTTGTCAGAACCTTTTTCTGCATCTATTGATCATTGGGCTTTCCTGGTGGCTCAGATGGTAAAGAATCTGCCTGCAATGCAGGAGACATGGATTCTATCCCCAGGTCAGGAAGATCCCCTGGAGAAGGGAATGAGAATCCACTCCAGTATTCTTGTCTGGTAAATCCCATGGACAGAGGAGCTTGGCCAGCTACAGTCCATGGGGTCTCAAAGAGTTGGACACGACTGAGCAACTTCCACCAGGGGATAAAACAATTAATGGGAAATAGTCCATGATGTAGGATTTCCCACATTGCAGATCTACCTGGGCTGGTTCTGAATTCCCTAAAGGATCCCGGGAACCACCTTGGTTGGATGAGTCTCATAACCCCTGATAAGACTGTAATCACAGATCCAAATCTATCCTTCAGCCTGTCATGTCCCGGTACACGACCGTCAACCCAACACAAAATCAGACTGGTGTTCCCAAGGTAGGGCAAGCCTGGGTTTCTCTTCTGTCCCAGAAAACCCTATCCTGGAGGGTTGACTCAGATCAAGGGTCTCTCCTTGTCTGTTTCCAAATTCAGGCAATAGCCAGAGGAGCAGTTGAGCTGAGCTGAACAAGCATACAATACCAACAGAGGTTAAAGTGCGCAGGGTGGTGGGAGGGGGAAGTTAGCAAGTCCCTGGGGTGGGTGATCAGTTACCATATGGTCAGAGCCAGGAGCTCATAGAATCCTCACTTGGTTTCCTCCCACCTCCCTGGCTGCAGGTCCTTAGTCTCTTACTGAAATTTCCTCCATTGACACTAATGTTCAGTTCAGTTCAGTCACTCAGTCTTGTCTGACTCTTTGCGATCCCATGAATCACAGCACGCCAGGCCTCTCTGTCCATCATCAACTCCCAGAGTTTACTCAAACTCATGTCCATTGAGTCAGTGACACCATCCAACCATCTTATCCTCTGTCGTCCCCTTCTCCTCCTGCCTTCAATCTTTCCCAGTATCAGGATCTTTTCAAATGAGACAGTTCTTTGCATTAGGTGGCCAAAGTATTGGAGTTTCAGCTTCAGCATCAGTCCTTCCAATGAATATTCAGGACTGACTTCCTTTAGGATTGATTGGTTTGATCTCCTTGCAGTCCAAGGGACTCTCAAGAGACACCACAGTTCAAAAGCATCAATCCTTCAGTGTTCAGCTTTCTTGATAGTCCAACTCTCACATCCATACATGACTACTGGAGAAACAATAGCTTTGACTAGATGAACTTTTTTAGCCAAGTAATGTCTCTGCTTTTTAAAACGCTGTCTACGTTGGTCATAGCTTTTCTTCTAGGCAACAAGTGCCTTTTAATTTAATTGCTGCAGTCACCATTTGTAGTAATTTTGGAGCTCAAAAAAATAAAGTCTTTCACTGTTTTCATTGTTTCCCCATCTACTCACCATGAAGTGATGGGACCAGATGCCTTGATCTTAGTTTTCTGAGTGCTGAGTTTTAAGCCAACTTTTTCACTCTCCTCTTTCACCTTCATTAGGAGGCCCTTTAGTTCTTCTTCACTTTCTGCCATAAGGGTCGTGTCCTCTGCATATCTGAGTTTATTGATATTTCTCCTGCAATCTTGATTCCAGCTTGTGCTTCATCCAGCCCGGCATTTCGCATGATGTACTCTGCGTATAAGTTAAATAAGCAAAAAAAAAAAAAAAAAGTTAAATAAGCAGAGTGTCAATATACGGCCTTGATGTACTCCTTTACCAATTTGGAACCAATCTGTTGTTCCATGTCCTGTTCTAACTGTTGCTTCTTGACCTGCGTACAGATTTCTCAGGAGTCAGGTCAGGTGGTCTGGTATTCCCTTCTCTTGAAGAATTTTCCACAGTTTGTGGTGATCCACACACACAGTTTGTTGTGATCCTCCATTGACACTAAGGTTGGTGAGCCTCAAACTCAGTCCTCACCTTCCTTCTCTTCTGCCTGCAGTCTCTTCCTTTCCATGGGTCTCAACACCACCCACACATGGGTGGCACCCGATCCCATCTCTCTATCCCCAACCTCTCCACAGCTTCAGTGAGTATATCCACCTCCCTACTCCACAGATCCATAAATGTTCCTATAAGGCATCCATCCCTTATCATATTCAAAACGTGTTATTTAATCCAAACCTGCTCCATTCATATGTCTTCCCATCTTGGCCAGTGGAAACACTTACCTACACACAGTCGCCTGGACCTCAAATCCAGAGCCATTCTGTATTTCTCTCTTTACCCTGAAGTTCAAGTATAATTCATACCTCCCTGTTCCATCTCAAAAATATATCCTGACCCTGTCTCTCCTCACCAACTCTCCTACTTCATCTTACATCTGAGTCATCAGATCTCTTGCCCAAGAGATGTAGCATTGCACCTGCCTCTGAATCTCAGGTATAGACCCAGACTGCCAGGGTTGGAATCCTTCCTCTGCCCCTCATTAGCTGGGTTAAGTGTGTGCCTCTGATTCCACAGTTGCAAAATGGGAGAAGTAATGTTTCCCACTTCCTGGGGTTATTGAGGGGCCCATAGAAGCACCATCTTCCAGAGGCCTGGTTCTCCTGACTGGTCTCTCTTCTTCCTTTCTCATCCCCTCACAGTCCATCTCCTTGGCAGCAGCCAGGGTAAACAACATGAACTGACTGCATCCCTCCCCTGCTCCCACAGCACCCTGCACTGGTTTCCACGTTTTATTAGAATCAAGTCCACATTCCTTCCTGGGGCCCACAAGCATGGTCTCTCTCCTGCACCAACTCTGACTGCATCTGCTGCCAGACCAGGACCCTCCTGGTTCAGTCCCATCTAACATGCCATCTATTCATCCTTGTGTTTGCTGCACACTCTGATTACATTCTTCCTAGGAGCCTGTGCACTCTCTCTGTCTGGAATGGCCTACCTGCAGTCCACAGAGCTGTCATCTACAAGACCCAGCCCGGATGGTCCCTGCTCAGAGGGACCTGATTTGACTGTCCTATTCTGCCCTTGTCCTGGCCACTCCCCACCATGCCATTGCTATGTTGTGTTGTATTCATGGCACTCACCATCCTTCTCTCTTCCCCCTAAAGCTCCCAGCTTTGAATCTCATGCCCCCAGATTATATGACCTCCTAATGAGGCTACCAACTCTGCCTCTTGTTTCTAGCAGATTCAATTTCCTAAGTCAATGTCACTCTCCCAACACCACTTCCGTTTTATTCTTGGCAGTTTTAGTAGAGGATGAGATGGTTGGATGGCATCATTGGCTCAATAGACATGAGTTTGAGCAGACTCTGGGAGATGGTAAAGGACAGGGAAGCCTGGCATGCTGCAGTCCATGGGGTCACAAAGAGTTGGACACGACTGAGCGACTGAACAACCTGGATAACACATCCAGCCTGTGGACTCTTGCTTAGTTCCTTGAATTCTTCTTCTCCATGTGGCCTCACCCTGTCCACTTTTCCTCCTTCCCTCCCGTCCTGTCTTGGCTCCCATTCCTTGGATCATTGCAGTTTTTCTTTGCCCACATCTTCGACTCTTTGGCTCTCATGCATTTTCATCATTGCTTGGCAAAGCCACTATCCTGAAATCCTTTTCTATCAATTGGATGTAGCTGGAGAAAAGCACATGCTGACTGGTCTCACTTGAAATTCATGATGAAGTAACTAAGGCAGACCCTAGGTGATGTCAAGCATATGATCTATCAACCCTGCTTTACTCACCTTCCCTTTTCTCCTGAATGATCATTTCACCAGTTTTTCTACAAACCTTCTCTCCACTCCTCACTTTCAGCTAGTATCTTGGCCTTCTACTTCACTAGGAAATTGAAAGTGCTCCTAGGAGGAGGTTCAGACCCTCTCCACCAGTCTCTCTTCTTCCAAGCATCTGTGTTCACATATTCTGCCTGCATCTGCTCACCAAAGTCCGTGATTCTCAGAGCATGGTCCCAGACCAGTAGCATCGGGGGCTCTGGGAACTTGTGAGAAATGCAGATTCACAGGTCACATTACAGAACTCTGCATTTGAACCAGCCCTCGGGGAATTCCATTGCAGGTGCAAATTTGACAAACACTGCTCAAAAGAAACCCATGATTCCAACCAAGGTCAACCTCTTGTGTATCCCATTCCCTCTGTCCTACACAAAGACATTGCTCTAGCAAGGCCCCCTTCTCTCCTGTATTATCAATATCCCCTTCTTTCTATGAGGTCGCTCCCATCACCATAGAAACCTGCTATCAATCATCTCATCTTACCACAAAACAAATAAATAAATTACTTGACCCTCGTACAGAAACTGATGCTGCAGTTTTGAGGGAGAGTAGCTTTTTCTGTAGAAAACTTCAGTTTTTGCCCTTAAGGCCTTCAGCACTATTGAGCACAATGTCCACAAGGTTAATAGATTTGACCAAATCTACATCTAACTTCATCTATAAAATATCTCCATAATTATACCTACATTAGTGTTTGATTAAAAAACAGGGTACTATAGCCTAACCAAGTGAATACATAAAACTAACCATCCACGGGCCATGATACCCCAAATCCACATTTTTAGGCCAGGCCGTCTTTCTGAACCCCAGGCTTGTGTATCTGTTTGCTGACTCAATATCTCCACTTGGAGACCCAACACAGTCTGGGCATTCAAAGTGGAGCATTAATGCCAAAATCTCCATCTCAGTTGGTGGTAACTTCATCCTACAGCCAGCTATTCTTAAACCGCTGAGTCATCCTTCCGTTCATACTCCTCAAGCCAAGCAAATTTTGTTGGCTCTCCCTTTCTTACAGCCTCCTCTGTGACCACCATGGCCGCCAGCACTGTCACCTTTGACCTGGATGCTGTAATCACCTCTGAAATGCTTCTGCCCTTGTTCCCTAATCTCAACAGCAACCCGAGTGAGCCTCTTCCTGTGTAACCTGGAACACTGCATTTCTTTGCTCTGGACCACGCTGCACCTCCACCTTGCACTCGTAATAAAAGCCAAGTTCGCATCATGGTCCCCCAGCCCTACAGGATCTGCCCCTTTCACTCACCGACCAGACCCTTTGCTCTGCCCTTTGTGTGGGCCACTCTGACCACAGAGCCCCTGAAAGTGAAAGTCGTTCAGTTACGTCTGACTCTTTGTGACCCCATGGACTATAAAGTGCATGGAATTCTCCAGAACAGTCCATGGAATTCTCCAGACCAGGATACTGGAGTGGGTAACTTTTCCCTTCTCCAGGGGACCTTTCCAACCCAAGGATCAATCCCAGGCCTCCAGCATCCAGGATCTATTATTTACCAGCTGAGCCCCAAGGGAAGCCCAAGAATACTGCAGTGGGTAGCCTATCCATTAGCAGATCTTCCCGACCCAGGAATTGAACCGGGGTCTCCTGCATTGCAAGCAGATTCTTTACCAGCTGAGCTACCAGGGAATCCCTTAAATATAGCAGGTGTATGCCAGGGCACAGCTAGAACTGGACATGGGACAACAGACTGGTTTCAGATAGGAAAAGGAGTACATAAAGGCTGTACATTGTCACCCTGCTTATTTAACTTACATGCAGAGTACATCATGAGAAACGCTGGGCTGGAAGAAGCACAAACTGGAATCAAGATTGCTGGGAGAAATAACAGTAACCTCAGATATGCAGATGACACCACCCTTATAGCAGAAAGTGAAGAAGAACTAAAGAGCCTCTTGATGAAAGTGAAAGAGGAGAGTGAAAAAGTTGGCTTAAAGCTCAACATTCAGAAAACTAAGATCATGGCATCTGGTCCTATCACTTCATGGCAAATAGATGGGGAGACAGTGGAAACTAATAGACTTTATTTTGGGGGGCTCCAAAGTCACTGCAGATGGTGATTGCAGCCATAAAATTAAAAGACGCTTACTCCTTGGAAGGAAAGTTATGACCAACCTAGACAGCATTTTGAAAAGCAGAGACATTCATTTGTCAACAAAGATCCATCTAGTCAAGGCTATGGTTTTTCCAGTGGTCATGTATGGATGTGGGAGTTGGACTATAAAGAAAGCTGAGTGCCAAAGATTTGATGATTTTAAACTGTGATGTTGGAGAACACTCCTGAGAGTCCCTTGGACTCCAAGGAGATCCAACCAGTCCATCCTAAAGGAGGTCAGTCCTGGGTGTTCTTTGGAAGGACTGATGTTGAAGCTGAAACTCCAATACTTTGGCCACCTGATGCAAGGAACTGACTCATTGGAAAAGACCCTGATGCTGGGAAAGATTGAGGGCAGGAGGAGAAGGGGATGACAGAGGATGAGATGGTTGGATGGCATCACCGACTCAATGGACATAGGTTTGGATGGACTCTGGTAGTTGGTGGTGGACAGGGAGGCCTGGCATGCTGCAGTTCATGGGGTTGCAAAGAGTTGGATATGACTGAGTGACTGAACTGAACTGAACTGATGCCAGGGCCTGGACTCCAGAACATTCTCTGTGCCTGGAACTCTCTCCTCAGATACCCACATGCTTGCTCCCACCTCCTTCAAGTCTTTACTTATATCTCACTTCTCATCAAAGCTTCCTGAGCCCATTATTTTAACCTGCACACCTGAGCCCATTATTCCAACCTGCACGTCCGTCCACCCCAGGGCTCCGACTGTCCTCATCCTGCTCTGACCCTCCCTTGGGTTCACAGCCTCCTCACTATGTTTGACTTACTCCTCACCTATATGGTCTAGCTTTTCCCCTGGAATGTAGCCTTTCTATTCCTTGCACAAAGCCTCCCACATGAACACAGGAACCCTGGCATGTGCAGAAGGAACTTAGTGTGATCACACCTCATCTCTCTCCTGCATTAGAGTAAGAGCTCTGTGAGGACCAGGACTCGCCTCTCATTCAAGCACCTTGAACAGTCCTCAAGACAGGGTAGACGTGGATTTTTAGAGGGGCACTGTGAGCTTGTCTTAGTCCTTGAGGCTGGTAAAGCAAAATATACTACCAACCATATTATAAACAGGAGGAGAAGAGGGCGACAGAGGATGAGATAGTTGGATAGCGTCACTGACTCAATGGACATGAATTTGAGCAAACTCTGGAAGAGAGTGAAGGACAGGGAAGCCTGATGTGCTGCAGTCCCATGGGGTCACAGAGAGTTATACGTGATTGAGAGACTGAACAACAAACAACAAATACTCTAAGTCACAAAACCTACTTCTCACAGTTCTGGAGGTTGGATGTCTGAGAAGAGGGCACCAGTGTGGTTGGGTGGGTGGCAGAGGGGTCATCTTTCAGGTTGAGGACTTTTCTTTGTGTCTTCATGTGGCAGAAAGGGTGTCCCTCTTTTAGGAGGCATTAATTCCATTCCTGTAGGCTCCAATCTCATAATGTAAGCATCTCCCAAAGACCCCATTGCCTAATAGCATCACTTGCGGAGGCGGTGGGGGGTGGGGGTAGGATTTCAACATATGAATTTGAGGGGAAGACAGACCACAGCAGAGCTCCTCCATCTAATGAGGGAGATGAAAGGGAGGCTAGTTCCTGTGAGGTGCACGAACTCATTATCTTCTTGCCCAGGTGCAGTAGGCCTGGCTTTGCTTGTTTCTGGAAGGTCTGGAAATGAGCATTGCTTTTACAACACAGTACCATTTCCAGGTGCCCCCACTCTGCTCTTTTCCCTTCAGAACCAGATGTTCAACATCATATATTGCATACTGCATGTGTGCTCAGTCATGTCCAACTCTTCGCAACCCCATGGACTATAGTCTACCAGGCTCCTCTGTCCATGGCAAGAATCCTGGAGGGGGTTGCCATGCCCTCCTCCAGGGGATCTTCCCAACCCAGGGATCAAACTTGCATGTCCTGTGGCTCCTACATTGGCAGGTGGGTCCTTTACCTACTGAGCCATCTGCACAGAGGAACTTACTTGCAAAGCAGAAATAGGATCACAGATGTGAAAGAGCAAACTTTATGCTTACCAAGGGAAGAAGGAAGGTGGGATGAATTGAGAGGTTGGGATTGGCATGTATAGATTACCATGTATAAAATAGATAACTAATGAGAATCAACTATACAGCACAGGGAAATGTCCTCAGCGCCCTGTGGTGACCGATAAATGGGGTGGAAATCCAAAGAAGAGGGGATATAGGCACACATAAGGCTGATTCACTCCACTGTACAGCAGGAACTAACACAACATTGTAAAGCAATTATATTCCTATTGAAAAAAAAAAAATAAGCAGATGTTCATACTAAGCTGATTTCTCCCAGGCTGGCATGTTGAGGGCGAGGTCTCACCCACACAGTAAGTCCTAATCTTGCTGAAACTGATCTGAAAATTTGAGACTCAAAGCAGGTCAAACAGAGGCCTCCCGAACCCAGGCAGGCACCCCTTTAGAGCCCTGAGTCCACTAGCTGCTCCCCCTCCAGCCATGGGGACCTATCTTCCATCAATCATGAGCACGTTAACCAGAGACTAAAAGGTGTGCATGTTAGAATTCACATCTACCTCACCAGTGACTTCAAAACACTTTTAAAAGCAATAGCATTTCCTTTGCTTTCTAATGCTGGCACTAAATGTTCTGCTGTCAAGGAAAAGGATTCCTACTTATGAAAAACATCTTTTGGGGATGGGGGAGTAGTTCTTCTCTGGAAACAGATGGGGCAAAAAGGCTAACATTTGATAGTGTGCTACATTGCTTCAGTCGTGTCCAACTCTTTGTGACCCTATGGACTGTAGCCCACCACGCTTCTCTGTCCATGGGATACTCCAGGCAAGAATATGTATAAAACAAACATCCGATGCTGTTTGCAGACGCATGGTTTGCAGACGTCCCTCTGCTCCTGATGACTGTGTAAGGGGGCCTGCCTCCCACCTCCATCAGATCACAGCAGTCCCACTGCCTTCCCTCGGCTGGCTTCTGAGAACTTCATTAGCTTTCAAACCTGGCCATGTGAATGCCTGCCTAGCTCGGCTCCCCTTCACCTAAAAGAATCTAATGATTATGACCTGTGTCTCTTCTCTTACACTTGAATCCTCTCACCCAGGCATCTGGAAAGATCATCTCAATGATTCTACTTTAGCTCCTTCTGTGTGTTAATCCCTCAGTTGTGTTTGACTCTTTGGGATCCTATGCGAGGCTGTAGCCCACCAGGCTCCTCTGTCCATGGGATTCTCCAGGCAAGGATATTGGAGTGGCTTGCCATTCCCTTCTCCAGGAGATATTTCCAACCCAGGGGTGGAACCCAGGTCTCCTGCATTGTAGGTGGATTCTCTACCGCTAAGCCACCAGGGAAGCCTGTAACTCCTTAGCTGTTAAGAAAGAAGATAATGTTAGCAGGCTCAACTGACCCTGGAAATAGGACCTACTCCTAGAGCATTTGGTCAGCTTGACTGATGCCAAGGTCTGTCCTGGGGAACGCTCCAGCCAGAGCCATCCTCAGGGAACCAGATGACTTTGAGACTGTGTCCATCTGAACTCCACTGGGCCTGGGGGTCGGGTGCTACTTAATCACCCTTGGGCTTGCGACCTGAACCCCTCAATCCTCTTCTTTGAGTGACCACACTTCAAACTGCTGAATAATTTTCTGGGTCTGATTCCCTCCAGAATAAATGTATTTTATACCTTTAAAGAAATAAGACTATTCTATTTTGGTTCCCCCCACCTTGGTTATTTCTAGAGCTTTAAAATATGGACACCAAAATGATATACTATCTTCTGAGAAAGGCCAGAATGTTTTGAAATATACAGTAGCCAAGATGCGTCTCTGTTTGCAAGCCCGCATGTCAGAAGCAACCGTGCGCAGTTAAGGAGTTGATGAACATGACACCTTTAGAAAGGGCATCTGCTGAGCACCGGAGGTTCAGGGGGCCTCCAGGGGTATCATCTAGTGGGCTCAATCCAGTCCCTGGAAGCCGAGCCGTCTGCCTTCAAATCCCAGCTCCTCCTCGTGTTAGCTCTGTGACCTCCGGCTGGTGGCCTTACCTCTCTTGCTTCAGTTTTACATCAGTAAAACGAGGATGACAACAGTCTCGAGGGCATTAGGAGGGGGTGAGGTTTAAATAAGTTAATAAACATAAACGATGATACCGAACATTCTGTAGTCAAAGTGGAGTGAAGTAGTCGCTCAGTCATGTCCAGCTCTTTGCAACCCCATGGACTGGAGCCCACCAGGCTCCTCTGTCAGTGGAATTCTCCAGGCAAGGATACTGGAGTGGGTTACCATTTCCTCCTCCAGGGGATCTTCCTGACCCAGGGATTGAACCCAGGTCTCCTTTGTTGCAGGCAGACTCTACTGTTCGAGGCACCAGGGAAGCTTTGTAGTCAAAGCTGTGGTTTTCCCAGTAGTCATGTACAGATGTCAGAGTTGGGCCATAAAAAAGGCTGAGTGCCCAAGAACTGATGCTTTCAAACTATGGTGCTGGAGAAGACTCTTGAGAGTCCCTTAGGCAGCAAGGAGACCAAACTAGTTGACCCTAAATGAAATCATCCCTGAATATTCATTGGAAAGACTGATGCTGAAGCTGAAGCTCCAATCCTTTGGCCACCTGATGCAAAGAGTCAACTCATTGGAAAAGACATTGATGCTGGCAAAGATTGAGGGCAAAAGGAGAAGAGGGCAACCGAAGATGAGATGGTGGGATGGCATCACCAACTCCATGGACATGGATTTGACCAAACTCCAGGAGATAGTGAAGGGCAGGGAAGCCTGGTGTACTGCAGTCCATGGGGTTGCAAAGAATAGGACACAACTGAGCAACTGAACAATAACACTTAAGATTTGTACCATAGAAAAGTCTACTATGATCATTCACTCTTAATTTTCTATGTATGCGTGTGTGCTTAGTCGTATCCGACTCTTTGCGACCCCATGGACTGTAACCTCCCAGGCTTCTCTGTCCATGGGATTCTCAGGCAAGAATACTAGAGTGGGTTGCCATTTCCTCCTCCAGGGGATCTGCCCGATCCAGAGATCGAAGCTTCATCTCCTATGTCTCCTGCATTGGCAAGGCAGATTCTTTACTACCAAGCCACCTGGGAAGCCCTAATTTCCTATAAATAACTATAATTTTGACTCTGAGCATCTATCTAACCAGACCAGTGGGAAACTTACTTCTGGTGTTCAGGGGTTCCTCTGGGAAAGGGAGAGACCCCGAGCCAGGCGAGCCGGGGGATATGAGGGGTCTGTCCACACAGACCCCTGCCAGGCCCTGAGATCTCCAGCAGGTCTGGCGCTCCTGAGCCAGGCCTGGACCTTGGCCCTCTTCCCAGGTCTCCCAAGAGTCCACATGTCAGGACACACCTCAGGTGTAGGTATTCCCAGCACCTGGTACAAGGCTTAGCGTGTGCCCTGCACACAGCACAGGCAAAGAAGGAATTAAAGCAGCCAGGCAGCAGGAATAGGACAGGGTCCCTGGCTGCTATGTAAGCATCAGTGAAAAGACCCCCTCCCCCAACCCCAACCTGCCCTTGAGAGTCCAACCGGAGTAGAAAGGCCCACAGTTCACTTTATGAGGTCAATTCACATGACACAAAATGCAGCCATACCTCCAGAGTAGAAATAAAATTTCATCTTCGATATTGTAGCAGAAACTTTAATGACATGGAAAGATGTTCACCGTATTTTGTTAAATGAAAAAGGTCAGGTTATAAAACAGAATCAAGAATGGTGTCTCTATGAATTTTCTAAGGCTGCTCTAACAAAGTGCCACAAACTCTGACTAAAAACAAGAGAAATCTATTCTCTCACAGTTCTGGAGAGTAGAAGTCCAAAATCAAGGTGTGGGCAGAGCTGTTCACCCTCCGAAGTTTCTAACGGGGCAGGGGGAAACCCTCTTCACCTCCTCCAGCTTCTGACGGTTGTTGGTCCTTGGTGTCCTTTTGTCCTGCCAGCATTATTCATGTGGTGCTCTCCCTGTGTGTCTGCCTTCACATAGCCATCTTCAGAGAAGGACAGAGGTCACACTGGATTAGGGACCCACTCTACTCCAGATGCATGCATGTGGGTGTGCATGCATAGTCGCTTCAGTCGTGTCCAACTCTTTGTGACCCCATGGACTATAGCCCACCAAGCTCCTCCATCCATGGGATCCAGGCAAGAATACTGGAGTCAGTAGCCATGCCCTCCACCAGGGAATCTTCCCAACCCAGGGATCAAACCCATGTCTCCTAACATCTCCTGCATTGACAGGTGGGTTCTTTACCACCAGTACCACCTGGGAAGCTCTCTACTCTGGATGACATCATCTCAATTTAATTGATTATATCTGCAATGACCCTATTTCCAAATAAGGTCATAATCTGATGCATATTTTTTTTTCTGGGAGACACAGTTCAGCCCATAACAGTCTCCCATGTTAAAGAACCTCCATCTTTTTGAACAACAACAAAAATGGATGCATCCCATTTTGAAGCCATGCTCACATATCAGTACCTGAATGAGATCTTATCACGGTCACCCTCTCCTTCCCCAGCTCCCCCAGTCACCCCACTTCCCTACCAGGAGAGCTATGTTGACACCTGGATCTTTCCATATGCCTCTATTTACCACTAGGTTTCTGCTCATACCTTTAAAGACATGTACTCATGATTTAAATTTGCATCTTCAGGAGAGGGTCTTGTTTATGCAAAAAATAGAAAATTTGATGTGCCTTTTCTGACTTCTGGGCTTCCCTGGTGGCTCAGGTAAATCTGCCTGCAATGCAGGATGCTTGGGTTCGATCTCTGAGTCAGGAAGCTCTCATTTGCTCAGAAAAATCTAGATTTGGTTGCTCCCAAACCCATCTTCCAAAGTTTTGTGACCATTGAAAGTATACAAAGCAATAAAGCAGGCCAAAAAGTTTTGAAAGTTTTGGGAACCCAAAACACAGCCGTTCTGCAGAGAACTGTTTCAATTCTCCTTTGCTTGTTTAAAATCAATGACTTGACTTTGGAGCCAGATGTGTTTACACTTCAAGGGTCTAATTTCAAAGGCAGAACAGAAACATTAGCTCATGCACCATGGGCCAGTAGGTCATTAGAAAGTGGTACAAGAGGCATAAACCTGGGATTTCAGGCACTGGATTGAGGGAGGAGAATGGTGACCTGTGAAACTTTACCAGATCTAAAGCTGCTGTGTACGTCCGCCATTTCTGGGAGTATATTTCCTAAGAAGATGTTTGAGAGCTTTTGACGAAGACACCATTGAAATTTCCATTCCTTTAATTATTATCTGTAAGTTTATCTGTGACTTTGACAGATGCTGTAAACCTTGAAGCTCAAAATGATGAAAGACAGTTGCCATTAGGAAGGGATGTGAATTTCAAAGGTGAGTAAGTGCTGCTTAGAATTTGCCTTTCTGACCTTCCTTGATTAGATGATAGTAATGTGGTTCTCAACTCAAGCTGAACACTGCAACCACCTAGAAGGCTTTAAAAGTCCCGACGCCTGCCTTCACTTAATTGACATTGGAAGCAGCTAAGCATTGAGTTTCTAGAAAGGCTCTTCAAGTGACTCTAATGTGCAGCAGAAGTTGACACCCGCCTCCCTAGAAGATTAAGGGATTAAATCTTTAGTTTAAGAGATGGAAAGGATTAACATTGCTAAAAACTAGAAGGGCTGTTTGTGAAATAAGATAACATGAAGAATTAGAAATAACCTCCTTCATGTGGCAATGTAGCCTTCTATGATCTTATCCACACTTTGCTCTTTAGCCTCACCGATTACTTCCTGCACTTTCTTGCTGCAGCTGAACTTTCTCCACACAAACCGCATCATTTCTCTCCTCTGCGCTTCTCAAGTGCTCAGTCTTCCAGGAATCTTTCCTTAAATGACTTAACGATCAGTGCTGGCAATTCAACCCCTGGTCTGTCTCAGTGTAACTTCCCTATGGTTCCACAAGGTATGAACACACTGTGTTGCATTTAATGATCTGCATTTAATGATCATTTAGGATGAACATCCTAAAAGCAGAGATTCTCCCTTAGGTTCCCATCACCTAGGCCTAAACATCCTAAAAGCAGAGATTCTCCCTTAGGTACCCATCACCTAGGCCAGTAAACGGCCCAACAAGGAATGATTGTGAGATGAAGTCAGGAAACAGGAGGGCATTAGGAAGCATGTATCCTGTACTCATCAAGTATAATACTGGGAAATGTACAGTCGTGACAGGTATACACATTTAAAAGAACATTTGCTTTGTAGATGTTCACACCCAAAAGGCTTAAAAGAGAACATTATGCAAAAGGAGGGTAATATAGAGGAATTAGTTGTGTCTTATATTTTATATGGTGTTTATAAATGAGTCTTCATTTCCCCCTTTGTTGTTATTATAAAAAGCCAAGTAACATTATAGGGCAGAATCTTTTCACAATATATATATTGATGTATCAAATCATGATGTACATGCTAAATACTTAAATACAATTTTATATGTCAATTATACCTCAATAAAACTGAAATTTTAAAAAGCCAAGAGACATAAAAGCATTCTAGTAGCCAGGATACTTTTTCCAGCCTGATGGAAATATAAGATACTCAATTTCCACAAGTGGTTCTGCAGCTGAAAGGCCTTCCCTTGGGGAGACTGCAACGCCCTGAAACACGGCTGCAAACATTCGCTGACCTGCCAATCATCTGTCCCAAGTGAAGTAGCCAACTGGCAGTGACACTTCAGAAGTACCAGAACCAGGTAATTTATTCCTTGACTGTCTTCCCAGACAATTAAGAACCGAACATCTCCTGTGTGCTAAGCAACCCCGGGGCTACTCCTTTCTAGCAACTTCGCAAGAGACACTGTCAGAAATCCTCACCAGCCATCAAGTCTGAAAGAGGTCCCTGGAGATTGTGTGCACTTGAGCAAAGGCTGCTGGAGCCGAAGCAAGGGCAAACATCTCCTGCCAAGTGCAGCGCGTGTTGTTAAAGATGAAGTTCTTGCCCAGGGTTTCTCACAGTCATGAGGCACTCTGGATTAGACTTTGCAGAATGACAGCAATTGGACCAGCAGCACTTGGCTAGCAGATACTTTAGGCATATCAAACTTAACAAGGCAGGCTCCAGGCCATTCTGCAGAGCTGGGCATGAGGCGAGCTTGCTAAGAGCTGTCAACAGCCTCACAGGGTGAGGATGGAGCAGAACCATGGGGTGGTCAGCATTCACTGGGGATCAAGAGATCATCTCTCTCAGCCCCTTCGTATTGCTGATAAACTGGAAGAGACTAGAGACTTCCTGGTTTCTTGCTGAAGCATCACACAGATAAGTAGGTATACATGTGCCCGATCCAAATGTGCAGGCCTAAGCCAGAGTTCTCTGCCTGAATGGTCTAAATTGTCTGTTTGCAGCGTCCAAATGCAGCAGGGGGTTTTCAGAGCTTCATCTGATGCCTCACCCTGTAGGCAGCTTAAGGATGACGGACTGTATCACCTTGGGCAAGTCAAGTTGGGGCTGTACAAGTGGACTATATCCCACCACCTCTGCTGTGTATCCCTAACACAGCGCAACTGATCCTCTCTGGCATTCAGGTATTTTGCTGTCAGTCACCAAGTGTGGCTGACCCTTATCTCTGACCTGAAAATCCTCAAAAGTTATTTCTTGTAATTTAAAGAATTTCCAACATGTAGATGAGAGTAGAAGAACTTCTATTAAGATCTTGGTCTCTTTAAAAAAAAAAAAGGAATAAAGGAAGAGATAGGAAGCCAAAAGGAAATATAATTATAGTTCTCCTCACCTTTCGTTTATCTTAAAGAGAAATGTGATCTTATGTAGCCTGTGGGTTGATTTCAGCTGAACCACAATTCAACTCATTAGAAGCTATTAGGGTATTTTGGAAAAGAATACAGAGTGGAGATTGTGAGTGAAAAGTAAAAATATTTTGTGCTGTAGAACAAGAAATAGATTTTCTTCAAAATACAGAGACAGAATTAAGAGAAAAAAAATAGAAGTGTGCTCTCAGATTAGTTATTTCCCCCCAGTTCATAAGTAACGGCTATGCATGAACAACCCACGAGCTTATACTGATGCATGCGCCTGTGTACCCCGAATATCTATTTTCTTACACGTATCATAATTGCATATGATAAATGTTCCTTCCTGTTCAGAAGCAAAAGCAACAAAAATGACCTGGTAGACATTACCCTCTGGTCTGATTCCTCCCTCACCCCAGACAATTTATCCATTGTTTTAAGAAGAACTTTCATGGAAATAAGAAAAAAGAGTATTAACCACATGGTGAGTGGGGAGGGCTCCCTCTAGGGCATTGGATACAAAGTACAAACTTCAAAAGCAAGACAACCAGGATAGGCCTTAGATCTTCCCTCTAGGAACAGCTTGACATTTGCTTTTAAAAAAAAATGGCACCAGGTATTCCTTATTCGAGGGATATACATACACGTAGTCCTTTACTTCTTTAAACTGCCTTGATATGAACAAACCCTTTCACAGATTTCAACTCAAAATGCTTGAGAAATGGGCACAAGTGATTCAGCATGCGAATGGGATGAGATTTCCAAACAAAACATAGTGCCTCAGCATAGTGACTGTAAGACACATTTTTAATTTTGAAATGATTAAGAAAAACAAACTGTAAATTAAGCTACAGAAGGATGCCTAAATGACAGTCTGTGAATAAGATGCGTGAATTGATCACACCATTCTCTCCTTACCTGAAATGCCTATGTTCCATTCTTGGGGATCTGGTGATTCCTCCTGCATTCAGTTGCTTTGGTTGCCCTGCACAATGCAATCCTTCTGCATAGATTTAGTAGCAATTGATTTTCATCTACTTCTAGAATTGATGCTTTCAAATTGTGGCTATGGAGAAGACTCTTGAGAGCCCCTTGGACAGCAAGAAGATCAAACCAGTCCATCCTAAAGGAAATCAGTCCTAAATACTCTTTGAAAGGACTGATGCTGAAGATGAAGCTCCAATACTTTGGCCATCTAAAGTGAAGACCTGACTCACTGGAAAAGACCCTGATGCTGGGAAAGATTGAAGGCAAAAGGGGAAGTGGGTATCAGGGGATGAAATGGTTAGATAGTATCACCAACTCAATGGACATGAATAGCAAAGTCCAGGAGATAGTGGAGGACAAGTGAGCCTGGCGTGCTACAGTCCACGGGGCCACAAAAAGTTGGACATGACTTAGCAAGTGAACAGCAACAAAACTTCTTCTCTTAGCCCTGTCTATTAGTCAGCTTTGGATAAGTAACGTTGTGGTTAACAACTACCACCAAAATCCCAGGGGCTTACAACAACAAAAGTCCAGTTCTCGCTGGGTTCACTATGCTTTCAGGTTGGCTGTGGCTTGGCTCCACAGGTCCTCAGGCTGAGGGAATGGCCCCTCCCAGGGACGTGCCATTCTCATGGCAGAGTGAAAGAGGAGCAGAAGAATGGTGTTACGGCTCCTGCGTCTTCTTTTCAGGAATTCACCCATGAGTCTGCTCACACACCACTGACCAAAAGTAGTCACATGGTCAAGTGTGACATGACTGGGTATGAAGTCAGCTCCTCCCACCAGTAGATGCAGGAAGGAGGGATGGATGAGGGGCAGTAAACATCTTGACCCAATATTATAATCTGCCATTAAGCTTTTGGCAGTCACTTTGCAAGAAATAAGAGACTGGCCATTCTACTATAAAGCCATATTTGCTCTGCTAACATATTTATACTCTGCTACTCTGTTTTCATGCCTTTTTATGTCTTTGATACATTTTCCTTTGAACGTCAAATAATAGGTAATTTTCAGAGATATTTTAGTCATCAGATAAACTCAACTATGTAGTTATTAGCCACACTCTTGACTCACTGAAGCTCCATCAGCGTGTCAGCCAGGACCAAGCTAGGACTCACACAAGGCAATGTCAGCTGTGGTTTCCTGGTCCACAGCAAGCACAAGACATCATTGTTTGGAAGATTCATTTCTGTTGCACCTTTATTGAACTGTGGGAAAAATTGAAATCTCATGATTGGTGAAATATAATATTTGTGTGGTGTAAAATAAGATTTGCTGATTAGTCTTAAAATACTCTGCAGCCTTGCTCCTCAAAGTACAGCTGTGGCTCAGAGCAATGGATGTCCCCTGGGAGCTGGTTGTTAATAGAAATGCAAAACTGCTGGATCCCAACCTAGACCCATTGCCTCAGAACATTAACAGGATCTGCAGATGATCCCATGCTCAACAAAGTGTGATAAGTAGCATTATAAGTGGCAGTGGCATCATAGCTGTGAAGTGTATTATGCTAGAGTGAACACACACACACACACACACACACACACATGTGCATGGATCATGGGGTCAATAAGACTGCCCTCCCCATTCCTCTCTGCATCCTGGGGCCCCAACACATGGGATAAGAGGAAGAAACATCCCGGAGGTACTTCATTCATCAGAGGAAGTGTGATAACAAGGGCAGACTGGGTATCTCAACCCCATCTCAACCCTGGCTACACATTAAGATCACCTAGAGATGTTTTTTTAAAAAAATACTGATGCCTAGCCTCCACCCTCAGAGGTTCACTTGGTTTGGGGCATTTGAGGTTTTAAACACCTCCTAGGTGACTACGGGTTGGGGTTTCTGATGCAGTGGGCAACGGAGGGTCTACTTGTGTAGGGAGCTGTTTGTGAACTAGGAGCAGAGCCGTCTAGCTCTCCTGTGAGCATGGTGAATCCTCACCGTCACTCTCAGGACTGCTGCATAAATATGTTCTAATTTAGGGGGCAGGAAAGAGAAAGATGTTGTATAGTGCTGAGAGCCTCCAGGAGACAGGATCTGAGTAGCACACCCGGAACCCCAGGTCTGATTTTCTGACTCCTGGAGCCTCAGTGTTCTACTGTTAAATGGGCTTAAAAATGACAACTGCCCCTTGCCATCCTTTGTCCACATTTCCTGGGGTTCTGAGTTTACAAATATGCTCTTTATGGGATGAAACTTATTAAGGGGCTGTTTCCCTGGTGGGTCAGATGGTAAAGAATCTGCCTGCAATCCAGGAGACCAAGGTTTGATTCCTGGGTTGGGAGGATCCCCTGGAGAAGAGAATGGCAACCCACTCCAGTATTCTTGGCCAGAGAATCCCATGGACAGAGGAGACTGGTGGGCTACAGTCCACGGGGTCTTAAAAAGTCAGACATGACTGAATAACTAACACTTTCACAGATACAAAAGTGTGTTATTTTTGTACACATTTCTAGACTTATTCATGGAGTATTTTACCTCTCTAAAGAGTTACTGATTATTTATAGTTAAGAGAGATTGCCTCCTACCTTATATCATTTGAATCCAGGTAAACAACCTAAAATCAAGAGTTTTCAAACTGACTTCCTTAAAGGCACTGGGATTTGGTTTCAAGTACAACTAGGACTTTTTAGGGATTTTTATCTCCACTCTTTACATTTGTGACAGGATATTTTGTCTGAATTTAGTTTTCTTTCTTCTACTTCCAAATTATATTTCCATATTATGATGGCATCATATGGTTCTGTGTAAAGGAAGCCTAAAATTACATCAGAAAATAAACACTAATGGGAAGAATATTTGGAATAACATTTAACTGTTTTGGTGTTATGATATTTTCTGAATTAATCTAAGTTTGTTTTTTACTATATGTGTGAGTGCATACATATTAAATTGATAGTATTTGCTTTTACATGTGATTAAGGCAGTGTAATTTAAGAAAATTTCATACATGTATATGTGTGCACATATATATGTATATACTTTCATGAACATTCATAATACCATAATTTTGAAGAGATGGTGAACTTCCAATATTTTAAAATCTCTTAGGTTGTCAAGGTCATAGATACATAATGAACCCGTCTTTTCCAGCTGGTAGCCTCCAAATATAAAGACCTGGGGTGGATGACATTATTACTGGAACAAAAAGACTTTCTTCATATATCCTAACTTTGAAATGTCTAACCATCTTGAATTGGGTTACAAATGTTGCCAACAACCAAGCAGACTTTTGAAGAGGAAAAGTTATTTTCACCTAAGCTTTCAACAACAGACATTTTATTCCAAAAGGATAAAAAATCCAAAAGTAAGTATGAACGTTGGCAATCCCATAATTCTTTGCTCAAGTGTCAATACTACATCTTTGGAAATCTCCCAAATGACTACTTCCGCTTGACAACTTAGGAGGAAACGTGGCAGTGATCATTAATCTCGTGGGGAAAGCGGTGTGTGTGACAAGAAAAAGATCTAATACAGATCTTTACTCGGGGAGATAAAAGTAGGGCTCACTGGGAGGAAGAAGACGAAGGCCCCTATGTAATCTTTTCCACTTTTCATCTTTAAATTGGTGAAATTCTCATCAAAACGTTCATTTTTACCTCAAATTCAAGTGCATGCTCTTGAAGGTGAAGACAATCTCATGGTTAAAAGCAAGAAGCCCAGGGAGTTTCCATGGCTGTCCGTAGTTAAGACACCATGCTTCCAGTGTAGGGGGCAGAGGTTCCATGGATCCTCCGGTTCCTAGTCGGGAAATTAAGATCTGAGCTCCTGGTCAAGGAACTAAAATCTCAGATGCTGCACGGCATAGCCAAAAATAAATAAAATAAAATCCAAAATCTAATTGTTAAGAAAAAAAATCTTTAATAGCAAGAAGCTTAGATCTCTTCCCTATGCTGGTAGGGATAACACAACATTAAAGAGAACACCTTCATGAAAGAGAATGTCCTTGGGCTCATCTACAATAGAGCATGAAGGCAAATAAGAGACTGCAAAGGACCACATTCAACCAACTGAAGTCCCCAAAAGAAGCACTAATCAGAATAATGGAGGCACTTTTTTTTTCCTTTGTAGGTTTTATGGAGGCATGGTAGGGGATCAAGGGAAATAGGGTATGTGTTGAGGTAATATTCCAGAAATTAAGAGTTACATAAAGTAAGTGAAGATAAAAGGGAATAAAACACTCACATTGGGAAATTTTTGTTTTCATAACAACTCCATGCTACCCATGGTGTTAAGGGATAATCAGTAAATAGGTAGTTCTTTCAACTCAAGTAACAAAGAGAAAACTAAGCTTTGATCACTTCAAAGGAAACCAAATACCACAAAGAGGGAAACCTTAAGGACAGATGGAAAAGGGGAGTGTTAGCTTGAGAGGGCGTAAGAAGAAAGCAGCCCTTGGGAGACATAATAAAATGAGCCCCAGTACCCTACCTGCCTCCACGGGGTAGACATTAGCTGCAGGTCTTTGTTAAGAATGGCACCAAGCCCTCAGTCTGGAGGTGATGAATCCTTTGGCTTTGGATGCAGGATGTGGTCCAAACAGAAGAGAAACTGGATGCAGGACTTCTCTGGTGATTGGGAATCTGCCTATCAATGCAGGGGACACAGGTTCAACCCCTGGTCAGGGGAGATTCCACATGCCGCAGGGCAGCTTACGGCTGTGTGCCACAGCTGAAGACCACTCGCCCTAGCGTTCGGACTCTGCGACAAGAGAATCCACTGCAGTGAGACCCTACACACCGCAGCTAGAGAGCAGCCCTGCTCCCTGCAACTAAAGAAACCCCGCGCAGCAACAAGGAGCCCGTGCAGTCAAAAATAAATAAACAAATGGGAACAAAATCAAGTGTATTGTTTCAAAAGAAAGAAAGAAACCAATGCAACCCTTAAAGGGTGCAGAGTCTTATCCATTTAACTCAAGGCATTGTGAGTTGTGAATTATTAGGTTGCTAAGTCTTCAAAAGTGGGGAGAGAGACAGCAAGAACCATCTCAGAGGCAGGAAAAGTGATGCTCTGAGGATTCCTATCACCTACGAGCCCATAGTTCTGGACACAGTGCCAGAGCCTCTGTTTGGCTCCAGACTCCACAAACATAACCGGGATCCTGAACCACTTTCCAGAACTGAGCCTTAGTGATAAGTAAGCTCCCTTGGGACAGTTAAGCAACTTTGTAAACAGAAAGGTGAAGAAAAAAAATTAAAATATCGTGAGGTTAATCTAACTCACAATATTAGTTCTTCTATATGATAAAGAACTCTCCTGCCAATAGAGAAGACATAAGAAACATGGATCTGATCCTTGGGTTGGGAAGACCTGCTGGAGAAGGAAATGGCAACCCACTCAAGTGTTCTTGCCTGAAGAATCCCATGGACTGAGGAGCCTAGTGGGCTATAGTCCATAGGGTCACAAAGAGTCGGACACAACTGAAGTGACTGCATGCAAGCATGTATGCATATTGAATTTAAGAATGAATTATGTTATCATCATTTTTGAAAAATCCATGTCATTTAAATCACTTGAAAAAAATTTATGGGATTTCAGCATATTAGAGTATATGACATATTATCCCAGAGGGTTGATTTGAAATTTTTAGTTGATTATAGAATTGTGGTTTTAGTGTGAAAGGAAGAGAATTTGATTATATTTGTAAAGAGTGCTTGATAGTTTCATAGAACTTCATTTATTCACTTGTTATATTAACATGAGATAAGTGCTTAGAAGGAATTTACTTGAAGTCTGTCTTGTGGAATATATGAAATATTTCAGATATACTAAATTTCAAGAACAGAATTTTAAAATGTTTAAGGAAATTAAACTAATAAAGTTTCTAAGTTTGTTTGGTTGTTTAGGTGAATCCTATTTGTTTAATCCCATTTGTTTAAACAAATATTCATAAGCATAAGGAGTCATCCTTATTTGATACCAAAATTATTAAATTTGTTCATTTGAAACGTTGTCATTTTAACATAGATGCTTGAGAAAAAAATTAATTTTCAACTTTAAAAAATGAGCACTGATTTAAACAAAGTTATTCTAAGTAGTTTTTCTGAGACAAAATCTTTATAAAAATGCCCTCTAAAAAAATCTAAACTATTGTATACTTCAAATAGACTCAGAAATCGGTCGCAGTGTGCTTTGGAATATCAGTAGGGTTGTTGTGGTTTTTTTTAAAATAGTCATTTGAAGAGTGATCCTAACATTCAGCAAATGTTAAAGCCTCTACTGTGTTGAAGATGATATATGTTGCCACCTTTCACCTTCCACTCAATAATAACGTAATAATGATATTTCTAGCATCTTGGTTCTCAAAGCATGCCCATTGGCTGTTTAGTCAGTGTTTTCTACACAGCAGCCAGAAGTAATTTATAATCTGGCTCTTATTTATGTCCACTTGAGAACCAGAGGCACATGCACTCTATACCAGCATCATTGTCAAGTGTCCTTGAACTTTACAGCTAAAACTATTTTGTCCCCCTTGGGGCTGGAGAGAAAAGTAATGTCTTCAAAAACTAAAAGCACTTTAACAGTGAAAGGGCTCAGCACCTCATCTGGTGGGTAATAGGTGCTTAGCATGCTGGGGTCTCCCTATTCTCAGCTCCCTGACATCAAGCCTTCATTGCCTTATCCCTTACAGTGTTTCAGAAAGTGTCTCCAGGACTCAGTAGATATCCATTTCAGGCCTTCACATTTAACCAGTCACCCTCAGCTTCCAGAGGATGCACACTGGGTCAAGCTGAAGCACTGTCTTGCAGCATGGTGCGTCTCTTCAAATTTCTCCTGTCTGGTTTTTCCCATGCTCTTGGGGGTCCCTCATGTGGGGACCCTTCCCAGCCCACAGAGAAGCCAAGCTCTGGGTCAGGCTCTCCTTATCCTGACCCTTGAACCCAGGGGAGCACGGCTGGGTGTCAGGGGGGTCCTTGAACCTGTGAGCCCAAGTGGTGTGCCTGTGTGTTAGTCGCTCAGTCCTGTCCAACTCTTTGCGACCCCATGGACCACAGCCCACCAGCTCCTCTGTCTGCCGAATTCTCCAGGCAAGAATACTGGAGAGGGTTGCCATTCCCTTCTCTAGGGTATGTATATGTGAATACTTACACGGAGAGGATCCATAGCTTCCATCCTGCTCTCTAAGGGTCCCTCAGTCAGAAAGGTGAAGGTCACCACTCCAGACACGTCCCACCTCCAACCCACTGCCGAACACCTTGCCCTCCGTCCATCTCCTGGGACCCCAGTGAGCTGGCTCTGCAGACAGGTGGATAAATCAGCCCCAACAGAGATGTCAGGGGCTTCCAAGGACCTCAAGATTGCTCTTCAAGACTCAGCATCAACTTGACAGCAAGAGAGTCAATCGTGGGGTGTGTCCGATGGAGACGTCAAAGATGGTCTAAGAGGAGGGGTTAAGCATCCAAACGCGGTAGGATAATTTGTAAAGAATCTGCCTGCCAATGCAGGAGACGCAAGAGGCACAGGTTCCATCCTGGGGTTGGGAAGATCCCCCTGGAGCAGGGCATGGCAACCCACTCCAGTATTCTTGCCTGGAGAATCCCCTGGACAGAGGAGCCTGGCATGCAGAGTCGCACACATCTAAGCAACTGAGCATACAAGATAACTTGACTTGGACAAGACCATGCAGTAGGTGCCTGGATGCTAGCTGTCCATTGCCCTCCACTCTGGACGAAACCCTTCACACTGACTCACTGCTCAGAGCCGCCACCCGTCCACCCAGGGCTCCAGCAAGAACACAAGAATCACACCCACATTCCGTGAGAAAAATCTGCAGCTTCAGAGTAGGGAGGGCTCTTTAAAGTGACAGGGCCAACGAGGGTCTCCCGCCTCTTCCAAGCAAGGTGACCAACTGTCCTGGCGTCAACCCTGAAAGTCCCGTGTCCTGGGAAACCTCTCAGTCCCTGAAAATTGGGGTGATGGCTTGTCCTACAAATGAAAACCCTAAATCCCCTTCTTCAAAGGAAGTATTCACAGCTCCACTCTAAGCCAAAACAAGGGAGTGGCCCAGAAGTCTTTTAAAAGTCTGTCATTTGAAAGTGAAAGTCGCTCAGTCACGTCCCACTCTTCGAGACCCCATGGACTGAACAGTCCATGGCGTTCTCCAGGCCAGAATACTGGATTGGGTAGCCTTTCCCTTCTCCAGGGGATCTTCCCAACCCAGGGATCAAACCCAGGTCTACCCACATTACAGGTGGATTCTTTACCAGCTGAGCCGCAAGGGAAGCCCAAAAATACAGGAGTGGATATCCTATCCCTTCTCCAGTGAGTCTTCCCGACCCAGGAATTGAACCAGGGTCTCCTGCATTGCAGGAAGATTCTTTACCAACTGAGCTATCAGGGAAGTCCTAAAAGCTGACCTCGTAGTCAGCAGGATCATTTGAAAGTGCACAGGCAAACCTTTCATGTGGAAAACTGCTCCTTTTTTTTTTTTTCCTGCAAAAGATCAAAGTGTCCCTCTGCCCTTTCTGCAGGGACACGGAGCACCAGTTCCTCGCTAAGTGACAGACGTGGCCATCTGCTGGGCGGCCGTTTTGACTCAAGCAGCACTTGACTTCACTTCAGAGTCAAAGGAAACGCTGTTTCCCCTCCAGGCTGACATGTTCTCATCTACTTGCTTCCCATAACATCCTCCTCCCAGCTCAAACACGTTTCCCTTCACAATGAAGCTAGTGTTGTGGCAGTCCTGGGGTAACGGATCCGGTTGCAGACCGCCTTGTCTTGGAGCTGTCAGCGCCTCCCTGGGGTCCTCCAGGGCTTGGGAGAGGCTCGGCTGGCTCACCACCCTCAGCCTTTCCAGCGAAGGAGTAGGAGGTGGTCTCGACCCTTCCCCTAACCTCCCCTCCCAGTGGAATCATTGGGCCCCACCCCCCGGCGGATGTTGCAGTCTTTGCTGTCACTGCTAGGAGGTTTACTTCTGGCATGCCATGGGTGGTGGGCTGAAATGCTGCTAACACACCCGATAAGACACAGGACACCCCCTCACCGCAAAGAATTCAATGTCAGTATCGCCAAGGGCAGAGGAGGGTGTGCGTCTCAGATGCTCGTCCTATGACATTTAGAGGATTTTGAAGAGAACACAGCCCAAAGCTTGCACATTGATCACCTTCTCTGATGAAGATTATCACTGTCTCTGAGAAGGAGGGAAACATTTTAGAGGGGAAATAAAAAGAAAGTACGAATTAATGGCAAAAAAAATTCTACTTTATAGAAAAAAAAATGTATCTCCAACCCATTCCAGGTGTTAGGAAGAGTTAGAGCCTATTAAAGGCTGTTGGCAATGATCTAATGATGTTGGTGATGTCACTGATGGTTTTCTGGCTCTTCCCCCTGTTACAGTCATGTTAATACCCTGTGACTAGGAGCAGGAGTGGGAGGGGAGAGATGCTGTTAGGCCTCTGTTTTCAGCATTAATTAAAATGAACTCTCTTTGAAATACTGAAAATTCACTTTAAAAATGTGTTGATACGTCCACACAAAGAGTTGCACATGAGTGTTCATAGCAGCAGTGTTAATAGTAGGCAAAAGTGAAAACAATCCAAATGTTAGTCACCTGGTAAATGGTGTGGGGATAATTGTGCAAGTTTGTAAATTTCCTAAAAGTCATTGAATTGCACACTTAAAGCAGGTGAATTTTATGGTGTATAAATGATACCTCAATAAAGTGAAAGTTCCTTAGTTGTGTCCGACTCTTTGCAACCCCACAGACTGTAGTCCACCAACCTCCTCTGTCCATGAGATTCTCCAAGCAAGAATACTAGAGTGGGTAGCCATTCCCTTCTCCGGGGGATCTTCCTGACCCAGGGACTGAACCCAAGTCTCCTGCATTGCAGCAGACTCTTTACCATCTGAGCCACCGGGGAAGAAGCTATCTCAATAAAACTCTTACAAAAAGTCCATCAGACTTGGAAGGATTGTTTTCCCTAACCTTGGTAAAGACAGTTATAGAAGGAACACTTAATGGGGCGGGAGGAAAACATCTGTGTCCTAATCTCTATTCTATCCACAATTAGCTTCATTACTGAAGGCAAGGCACCGATTTGCTCCAGAACTCAGTTTCCCAAACTGCAAAGTGGCCAGTAGCCCGTGAGGTACTGACCGCTTCTCAGGCTGTAGGATCTGGTTAACCAATGACTCACATTCAACAGGAAGAGCAGCCCCTACAGCTCATGAGCCTCAGTCCCGACGTCATAATAATCAGCTCACGTCTGCAGCCCGCTTCACGTTATAGGGTAGGGGACTGCAGATATAAGTCAAGCCCAGGACCGCATGACGGCTGAGGGAAACTCTCCTCCAGTCTCACCCAGTTAGGAGTCAGGAGAGACCCTCCTTCCCATCAGCGTCCCACAGACAAGTATGAAAAAGTACATGTCAGTCACTCAGTCTTGTCTGACTCTTTGCAACCCCATGGACTGTAGCCCACCAGGCTTCTCTGTCCATGGAACTTCCCAGGCAAGAACACTGGAGTGGGTTGCCATATCCTCCTCCAGGGGATCTTCCCGACCCGGGGATCAAACTCACGTCTCCTGCATTGCAGGTAGATTCTTTACCAGCTGAGCCACCAGGGAAACCCACAGATGAGGATGACTGCTGTCAAACCAAAGGGCCAGCGTGGGGTCTTCTTAGGCAGGTACACTCATACCCAAGGGGGTTCCTCTTCCTCTCCCAGGTTGGGCCATGTTGCCACATCACCCACCTTGGACAACAGCCTGGGGCAGGCAGCACAAACTCAGACCTCATTGCCTGAGGCAAAACAGCTGCCTCACCTTCACCAGGTACACCCTGCATAGGGGGTGGATGAAGGTGTGCAAGCAGGATCATCCTTGAGGCAGCTCTTGCCTCTTCAGATGGTCAGGGACTGCAAGCCCCTCACCATTGTTCTGTGCCCATATACCCAATGAGGAGCTAGGAAACTCTACCCCACCTACTGGGGAGAACCCTTGGGTAGAACTGTAGCCCCACCAAGTGGCCTAGGACTTTAGAAACTCCATGTGCAGTTGCACAGGTTGTTGACTGCACAAGGACACCCAGTAAAGGGGTCAGGGATAAGAAGAAGTAAAACCCCATCCATACTCTGCGTGCTAAGCTCAGTGCCCCACGTAGGATGATAGCTACTCAGGGGAGGAGCACCTTCTCCTAATCTGAACCAAGGCACCTAGGTTGAACAAAAACACTGTACGGATCACAGGCAACCCTGCACATCACTGTGCTATGCCCACAGGGCATCAGATCCTCCCTGCTCAGTATCTCCTGGACTCTCAGGAAGGGCTGCTCGGCCCTCTGCCCACAGTTTCCTCTCTGACTAAGACACAGTGTTGGCTGAGCAGGACCCAGATGCCTCCTGGCTGTTCCAGTTCCCGTCCTGATCTCCATCCCGCTCACCCCTCCATACCCTAATAGCCCCAGCTACCCTCCTTCTCCTTCAGTCAAATAGAAGAACCCTCATGTAAGTGTTTGCAAATAAATACTGCATCTAAGTTGTGACTGAGAGCTCCTCAGGGCACAGAGGTGAGCTACGACAAGGGCCCTTGTGATTTCACAGAGGGACTGGCTGGGCACAAGAGCTGTGCCAGGATCTCAAGGATCTCACAGGTTGTCTCCCATTTCACAGATGAGAAAACTGAGTGTGCGGAAGTCAAACAACTCGCTAAAACCACAGAACCCAGGGCAGTGGCAGGTCTAGCCAACTCCACGTCTCCAGGTCTCTTTGATTCCCTAATAGACTCTCTAGAATTAGCTTTCCTCTCCCGTTTGGCTTTCAAAACCCACCAAAACACCATTCCTGACAAGCACCGCTCAGATGATGGCTTACCTGTGATGACTTTTGCAACAAAATGATGTAAAGAGGGTCTCTCATACTAAGTTGCTTTTGCACTGCCCTTTCATCATATATCTCATCCCCGTTAGAGACTGTACTCTGATTACTTTTCAATATGCATCTTTAAAATGTAAAAAATTAAAACAACAACAACAACAAAAACTTATTGTTACCAGAGGGGAAAGGTGAGGGGAGGCAGGATGCATTAAGGGTTTGGGATTAACACACACACACTACTCTATGTAAAACAGAAAATCGACAAGCACCTACCACATAGCACAGGGAAATACTTAATATTCTGTAATAATCTATATGGGAAGAGAATCTGAAAAAGAATAGATAAATGTATGACTGAATCACTTTTCTCTACACCTGAACTAACTCAACATTGTAAATTCACTATACTCCAGTATAAAATAAAAATTAAATTAAAAAATGAAATGATTTCAAATGCCAAAGATGATGTCCCTTCATGAGACATATTGGGAAACCCAATTTTATTTTCTTGGCCCCTAAGTATAAGTAGACTAGAAAGTTATGTAATGGTGAATTTTGCAAAAACAGAAAAATACCTTCTCACTATAAAGGTGGAAAAGCGTTGGTCTTACCTCATAGTTTTTTCAGGTCCTTGAAAAAAATGGGAGGCCACTGTAACTCAAAATATTTTCCAAAATGCAGTCGCTTCCCTTCCTGAACTCCCATTCATGCCATACATAGTGATGATAACCACATCTGCCCTGTCATCTGATGTGATAACTTTCCAAGGAGAGTTCACTTAACAAGTAGAGGAGACTCAGCCAGGCATTCATGGAAATCAGAAAGATTTTCTAAGAAGGCCCAAAACTGACGGCATCATCAGACAGAGGGTCAACCCTTTAAACCAGCTGGTGGCCGACACCACAGAGCATCTTGTTTCAATGAGACCAATAAGGAGAGAAGTACGGCAGTCCGGAAAGAACTAATTATTTCTTTTACTAGAACAATCCAGCTGTGTCTTCTCACACCATGTTAACTTCACAAATCCTCTGAAATAATTTGCAACTCTGTCAATGCATTACTAAATTAGGGGGCACAATTTTCCCAATTAAGCATTTAAATCAAAAACCAAGAGGAGAAAGAGAGAAACATCTCGCGGCATTTTGTGCTCAACTTTAAAGAAGCTGAAGACCCGTTCTTGCCAAAGAGGGAGTGCTAAATCCTGAGGGCTGTCACAGCTTCAAACGAGCTAACAGATGTTTGTTCTCAAGTGCATTTTCCTCTCAATGGCATTTTGGCAGAAACTTTTTTAAAAGAATTATTTTGTTATTAAAAAAAAAAACAAGCAATTTTGAATACACATTGGCCAATGCAAAACCGCCGGAGAGATTTAGCAACTTAAGGAAAAGACAGGGCTTCCCAGTTGGCTCTCGTGGTAAAGAACCCACCTGCCAAATGCAAGAGATGCAGGAGACACAGGTTAGATCCCTGGGTTGGGAAGGTCCCCTGGAGGAGGGCATGGCAACCCACCCCAGTATTTTTGCCTGGAGAATCCCAGGGACAGAGGGGCCTGCCAGGCTACAGCCCATAGGGTCTCACAGCGTTGGACACAACTGAAGCAGCTTAGCACACACAGAGACTGCAAAGATGATGCCTTCACACACAAACTTGGTTACAGCACCTGAACCTATATTCTAAATGATACATCTTACATTTGGGCCATGGCTAGCTGTAAATGGATTCACATGTGACTTCCAATGAATTACACTTGGCATCTCATCATTGTTATAGAGTGTCCATTGTACTTATAGAATTTAAAGTACATCATATCATCCTTGGGCTTCCCTCATAGCTCAGCTGGTATGTCATCTACCTGCAATGCAGGAGACCCAGGTTCGATTCCTGGGTTGGAAAGATCCCCTGGAGAAGGAAATGGCAACCCACTCCAGTATTCTTGCCTGGAGTATCCCATGGACGGAGGAGGCTGGCAGGCTATAGTCCACAGGATCGCAAGAATTGGACAGGACTTAGAGACTAAACCACCACTACCATATCATCCTTGCCTCCTAAACTTCCGATCTCATTGATGTCTTCAACAAACTTGGTTTTCATTGCCAACCTCTCTTCTCTTTCCATCTGCAATTCACTCAAAACATCTCTCCCAAGATTTTTTCTTTTTATATCCTCAACCACAATACTCCCTTTATTTCACTCTGATCTGGTTTTCAAGCATAAAGTGCTTTCTGGGATACAAGCTTGCCACTGTGTGCTGCTCCTTTTCTTTTTTAACCCAGGTACAATTGAACGTGACTCAGCCATCATCATTACAGGTACAGCACTTTCCCAAAATAGTCACCCACCTTTTCTCTCCTATTTTGCTTAGAAGTAAAACCCCCTTTGAAATTAAAGGGACTTCTCTCAATAGAATCCAGTGACCACGGGATTTGGCTAGACACTTTTGGCCTTTTGAAAATGTCGACTTTATTTTTTTTTTTCCATTTATTTTTATTAGTTGGAGGCTAATTACTTTACATCATTAAAGTAGTTTTTGTTATACATTGAAATGAATTAGCCATGGATTTACATGTATTCCCCATCCCGGTCCCCCCTCCCACCTCCCTCTCCACCCGATCCCTCTGGGTCTTCCCAGTGCACCAGGCCCGAGCACTTGTCTCATGTACCCAACCTGGGCTGGTGATCTGTTTCACCCTAGATAATATACATGTTTCAATGCTGTTCTCTTGAAACATCCCACCCTCGCCTTCTCCCAGAGTCCACAAGTCTGTTCTATACATCTGAGTCTCTTTTTCTGTTTTGCATATAGGGTTATTGTTACCATCTTTCTAAAGTCCATATATATGTGTTAGTATACTGTAATGGTCTTTATCTTTCTGGCTTACTTCGCTCTGTATAATGGGCTCCAGTTTCATCCATCTCATTAGAACTGATTCAAATGAATTCTTTTTAATGGCTGAGTAATATTCCATGGTGTATATGTACCACAGCTTCCTCATCCATCCGTCTGCTGATGGGCATCTGGGTTGCTTCCATGTCCTGGCTATTATAAACAGTGCTGCGATGAACATTGGGTACACGTGTCTCTTTCAGATCTGGTTTCCTTGGTGTGCATGCCCAGAAGTGGGATTGCTGGGTCATATGGCAGTTCTATTTCCAGCTTTTTAAGAAATCTCCACACTGTTTTCCATAGTGGCTGTACTAATTTGCATTCCCACCAACAGTGTAAGAGGGTTCCCTTTTCTCCACACCCTCTCCAGCATTTATTGCTTGTAGACTTTTGGATAGCAGCCATCCTGACTGGCGTATAATGGTACCTCATTGTGGTTTTGATTTGCATGAAAATGTCGACTTTAAAATGTAGATTTGCTGTTAATTGATACCTAGATAGGTGCCTGATTTTTCTTAATCAATAGATGTAAAAGGGAAAAGGCAAAAAAAAAAAAAATACTAGCATAAGATGCTAATTCAACTCTGTCGTACTTTAAGGAAACTCCATAGCAAGAATGTTCTTTTATCTAAGCTGGAATATCTGGAGTAAAAATTTTGAACATCAAACACAGGTTGTTTCAGAGTTTTCCCTACAATGCATTCCATTGTTCCTGAGACTTTTTTTCATGCAGACATCCTATTAAAGTTCTGTCGTCTTTGGAAAAAACTTCACAACAGGAGGGTTGCGAGTTAGGTTTTATTTGGGGCAAAACGAGGACTGCGGTCCAGGAGACAAGGCCTCAGAGAGCTCTGAGAAACAGAGAAACAGCTGAGAACCAGCTCCAGAGAGCCAGAGGGGAAGATCAGTACATGTGTGATCTTGGTGAAGGAGGAATATATGCAATCAAGCACAGATTTTTCCAGAGGTTTCCTGCAGTCTTATGAAGCTTTCTGCTAGTCTCAAGGAGCAGATAAAGGACCATAAAGGACTTTAGTGCTTTTCTAGATATGATGAGATACAAGTATTGGGTTCATAAAACTGGCCTCTGAAAATACCTAGCTATGGTCCTGCCAGTTTTTCCCAGAGCACAGAGTGCCTTATTTCTGCTCCCAATCCTGTATTCCTTTCAGGGGCTATTGAAAATCAGCAGCTACAATAGCACATGATTTAATCCTTATAGAAGTAAGATGGCAAGTGCCCACGGCAAGTGCCAATTTGAAACTGACAGTTCAAATAAGAAATGCATTTTATATTCCAGATAAAAATTAAAATCACTGAAGCATTTGTCTACAAATGCAAACTAATGACTCAGTCCTACACTCATTTTTACTCTAGAATGAAGGGCAACATGGATACATTTGAATTATCCAACAGTGACATCACTTACCTTCTCTATGATCCATTGTTGCTTACAAAATTTCAGTGGCTCCATGGCCTAAGCAGGAGATAAAATATGGAAAAATTATTTCCTTGGCTCTCACTGTGTGACCTTGGAAAAGAAAATACCCTTTCTCTGACTTTGCTTCCTCATTTGCAAAACAGAGAAAGTAAAGTTCCACTAATTTACTAATAAATTATCTCATTACTGAGCGTAAACACTGTTATTGTTTAGCATCTATTTCTGCAATCTGTCAGGACGTTTTGAAATTTCTGCATGAAATACACAACTTAATGCCGTTGTTCCTCCTTCTCCCTCTCGCTTGGCGTGTCAGCAGAATGGTGAACACATGGGCAATATAAGTAAAATGCTATTTATCTTGCGATGGATAAAAGGAAGTGTAATTAAGCCTCCTAAAAGCCTTCCAAATAAACTTCCCTTAAAGAAGGAATGGAAAAGAAGGTCGTAACTGATCAAAGTCATGCATCAGACTCCTTGACATGAGAGACAAAAGGCAGATGGGTTAACCACCAGAGATTCTGTGCAGTGTAACCCAAAGACTTTACGGGACACAGGGGAGTATCTGAAGTTCCCAGGTGGCACAGTGGGTAAAGAACTGGCCTGCCCATGCAGGAGATGTAAGAGACGTGGGTTAGACCCCTAGGCCGAAAAGATCCCCTGGAGGAGCGTATGGCAACCCACTCGAGTATTCTTGCCTGGAGAATCCCCTGGACACAGGAGCCTGGCGGGCTATAGTCCACAGGGTTACAAAGAGCCGGACACGACTGAAGCTCCTTAGCAGACATGCCCCAGAAGTTCGGATCAGAAACACGTCAGCAGGGAGAAACAATCTCCACGTCTGAAATCTGGAGCTCAAACTGGCCACGGATGTAAATGAGCTCTCTCTCTTTCTCTTTCTCTTTTTCCTTCTCTCTTTCTTGTGTGTGTGCTAAGTTGCCTCAGTCGTGTCTGACTTTGTGCGACCCCATGGACTGTAGCCTGCCAGGCAGCTCTGTCGATGGGATTCTCCAGGCAAGAATACTGGAGTGGATTGCCATTCCCTCCTCCAAACTTTCTTTCTCATTCATGTACAATTAAATATATATATACAACCTATGTTTTTTAATTAATGGTGAAAAGCCAAGATGTCTCACAAAAGGGAAAAAGAAAGCTCTACAGATCTGCAGCTCCTTAGAGAGAGGTTTCCTTTTGTACATATGCAAGTTACCAAAAATAACTACTCAAGAGGTCCATGTTGTTCATTGATTGAATTCTGGTCCCTGTCAAAAACAGGACTTTAGCAAAAACGAGTATAAGTACACATATACTCAACAGCCTACATATATTTTTAGCTTCTCTTCAGGTTACATTTGCAAACTAGCTAGTAAACTCTACAAAACGAATGCAGTTTATATTTGTTCCAAAATTGTTCACCCTTCAGGAAACTCAAGCTGAAGCAAAACCATATAATTTTTTTTCCCCTCAACACTCTGTAATTCTTCTTCCTTTGAAATTACACATATGAGAAGTGGTCACCCTCTTCAAGGCCATTAATTTTCCTGAAATGTAGCCATCACAGAAAAGGGCATTTTAATCCTTTCTAAGATATATGTGCATGCTTCAACTTATCAACAGCCTGAACACATAGAGGGACCCACTTTGAAGTGATTATGGAATTAACTGTTATGTGCCAAAACAGATAAATTTATCAAGATGTAAGTTTCCTCTCTCAAGGATTATGTCTTTATTGTAAAACAAAATTATGAGTTTACATTAAAGAGTGATTACTTTGTGATCTATCATTTATCAACAGTCACATACACTCTGTTTTGATTATTTCCCCTTTTCAACATGATCAATTATGGCTATGTTATTAAGACTGACTCCATCTGGAACATTATTTTTTTAAAAATAATATTCAATGTGAATCTGCCCATAAAATAGCACACTGCTATGCTGGATTATCAATTACAATTGATTTTTTGACTCATCTTTCAAACAAAGACAATGACGATCTGAAACATTCTCTGGTTAAAATATGGTTTTAAAAACTGGAATAAATATGAAACAATGATCAGAAATGAAGTAAAATTAAAGCACAATATAAAATCCCTGTAATAACAGCAGCCTTTGAATCATGGATGAGCATAAATTGAGAAATCTATTGTTTTTTTTCTGTAGACATTCTTCTGGGTACTGCTATGCTACCATTCATCAGAGATACTTATCAGAAATAATTTATCTCAGGGAGAAACATTTCATTATTAGATGTGATAAAAAGCAATATTATAGAAGCATTCTAATCAAGTTCTCTCAGCCTGTTCAAGCTTTTGGTAGGAGGTACATTCACACATAAGCATGAGAACCATGAAACATCAAAGCAGTTCCTGACTTTAATAATAATATAGTTGATAATTTATATATTTTAAATATAACTTTATACCAAGCTTATCATGATTCTTAAAGTTTAAATTAAAATGTGTAAAATAAACGTTTAAATGAAATACTCCAAGTTGATGAAGGGTTTCCCTGGTGGCTCAGCAGTAAAGAAATTGCCTGCAACATAGGAGATGCAGGATCACTCCCTGGATTGGGAAGATGCCCTGGAGGAGGGCATGGCCACCCACTCCAGTATTCTTGCCTAGAGAATCCCATGGACAGAGGAGCCTGGCGGGCTGCAGTTCTTGGGGTTGCAAAGAGTCAGACACAGCTGAAGGGACTGAACACGCATGCAATTTAGGGTGAAACTGATTAAAAGTCATTTTATTTTATTTAGCATAATTTCTAAATTTTCTGCAATGTACAGTTAATATTTTATAATACGACATTTCAGTATTATATTTAATTTTTCCAAAGCTACTAATGATGTCATTACTTACAAAATATCTCCCTATATATGACACTTCATATGAGTCAAAGTCTTTAATAAGATTTTGAGGTCTACAAAATTAAGCTGAATATGATGAGAATTATTTTCAAAGTCACATGTCACAAGTTGAAGGAATGTGTGGATGAACACTAATATCTGTAAAAACATCCTCTTCTCCTAGAAAACTATACCCTAAACTGAAAATAGCAGTTGTCTCCACGGAGATGGGAGTGAGAGTAGATTTTACTTTCTATTTCACATTTGCTTATTTTGAATTTTTGTGTTGCTTTTATTTTTACACTTCTTCTATTTGAAAAAAAAAAAAAACAATTTTTCTTGAAAAAGTTTGACTTTTTTTGAAAGCCCTACATGACTCACAAACATAGATATTTTCTTATTGCACAATAGGAATAAATGTAGAAGGAAAAAATTAACCTTGAAAATTCTGCAAACTGAAATGTTTAAGAAGTCACTGAAATAATGAGCATGGGGTTCTTTCGAGAATGATGGAAATGCCATAGAGTTAGATAGCTGCACAACCTTGAGACAAACCCAGACAGAGTATTAAAAAGTAAAGACATCACTTTGCTGACAGAGATCCATGTAGTCAAAGCTATGGTTTTGCCAGCATTCATGTGTGGATGTGAGATAGGCTGATATGGATAAAGAAGGCTGGGTGCCAAAAAATTGGTGCTTTTGAACTGTGGTGCTGGACTTGAGACTCTTGAGAGTCCCTTGGACAGCAAGAGATCAAACCAGTCCATCCTAAAGGAAATCAACCCTGAATATTCACTGGAAGGACTGATGCTGAAGCTGAAGCTCCAATCCTTTGACCACCTGATGTGAAGAACTGACTTGTTGGAAAAGACCCTGATGCTGGGAAAGATTGAAGGCAGGAGGAGGAGGGGGTGGCAGAGGATGAGACGGTTGGATGGCATCACCAACTCGATGAACACGAGTTTGAGGAAGCTCCGGGATATAGTGAAGGACAGGAAAGCCTGGTGTGCTGCAGTCCATGGGGTCGCAAAGTGTCAGGCACAATTTAGTAACTGAACACATACAGCACACAACCTTGTGAATATACAAAATAATGAAAGTTATTGTATGTGAATTGTATCTGAAAAAGGAGAAGGAGGAAGAGAAAAAGAAGGAAAAGGAGAAGAGGAAGAAGGAGGAGGAGAAACAGGGGAGGGGAAGGGGAGGAGATTGAATTACTAGGGAACATTTCCCCGTAATCACTGTGTCTCCTTCCAGCCAAAAAAAAGGAGATGGTGAGAAATAGACACAAGATGCTCAAGATGACCAGCAGAGGCTGTAGAATTCTATAGCTATCTTGCCCACAACCTTCTTACCCACACCAAAGAACTTTTTAAAATCAGATTGCATTGTACAGGTGGATACCCTGGCTGTGCCAAGAAGAGACTGTCAGTGAGGTGCCTTTGCTGTAGTCACCCTGAGCCTTTTATCACATTCTGTCCCCATGTTGATGCCTCTATCAGCTGGCTTTTGCTGAAAAATTAACCATCTCCAAAGTCAGTGGTTTGGAATGACAGCCATTTATGTAGCTCATGATTCTTGCAGGTTAGTCATTTGGGCTGAAGCTCTGTGGGTATCACTCTGCCCCCACGTTCAGCCACAGGTCAGGTAGTTTGGCTGCCTGTGAACGGGGGTACTGGGGTGATGTCTACGTCTCCCTCTTCATCTGGCATGCTAGCCTTGGGGTGTTCACACAGGCTTCCAAGTTCACACGGACTTCCAAGTGAAGCTTACAAGGCCTCTTGAGCTGAGCCTCTGAACAAGCAGAGGCTACTTCGTCCACATTCTTATGATCAATGAATCACAAGCCCAGCCCAGAGCCCAGCAGTGGGAAATAGTCTCCACCTCTCAATGGGAGGAACTCTTCTGAGGCATGGACTACTGGGAGAAGAATGGGCTTTTCTGATGGTTCAGCAGGTCAACAATCTGTCTGCAGTGCAGGAGATGCAGGTTCGCTCCATTGGTTGGGAACATTCCCTGGAGGAGAATATGGCAACCCACTCCAGTATTGCCTGGAGAATCCCATGGACAGAGGAGCCTGGCAGACTATGGTCCATGGAGTTGCAGAGTCAGGTATGACAGAGTGCACATGTTTACAGGGAAGAGAATAATTGTAGCTGCTTTTACCCACCACTCAGCCCTAACAGGTGACCCCAAAATTATAAACACAAGGACATAAATGTTCAAGGACTCTCAATTCACAAGGCTATTCTTCCTGGAGGAACATGATGGTTTAATGACTTCAAAGTTATGTATTATTCAAAGAGAGAGAGAGTTCTCACTAGGGAAAACATCCCCAAATGAATTGAAATGCATCTGCAGCCCTCATCACTGTGTCCTCCCCTTTTCTTTAGAGTTCCTCAGATGTGATTCTAGGTAGATAAAAGGCATTGTGATTGAACAGGAAAGAAGGTTACAGCCTTTATGTAACCTTAGATGAGGGTTGCTGAAGGAAGTCGAAGGATGACCCGAGGAGACTTGAAGACATCTCAGTGAGTCTGAGTCAAGGAAAGGTGCTGAGATTTCGGTATTTAAAACAAAGGACTATTTATATGCTTCAATTCACCATCCCTTGAAGACAGGACTATCAAGTCATGAGTTTTTCCAGATCCATATCATGTGGCTTAATTTTATAGGATGAGAGCAATTAACTGGGAAAACTGCAATAATCTCTAAATTAACAAGAACTGAGCAGATGCACGTCAGAATTGATAAGTAAATTTATTAAAAATACTTCTTGGACTCTATTCTCAGGCATCGTGACCCTACAAGTCGGGTTTAGTACAAAAATCTGCAATCTGAGCAAGTGTACCAGCTTAGACAAGTTTAGTTTTGTCTTATAAGAAACAGGATTAATTGTATCTGCTCCATAATGTTTCAGTGAATGAACCAATAGGCATGGATGTATGAAGTATGCTGATTAGAGGTGCATTTAGACAGATCTTATAAGTCAGGCTAATCATAGAGTGGAAAGCATCTGATATAAAGCTGATATTGGGCATATTCCTACCTTACTTTCCAGGATTTCTATTTTCTCCTGATAGCTACTGATCACTCATTAAAACCTAGTACCTAGTACCTTCATGTTACCCCAGGTATACTATAGGATTGCGTAAGATTTCACCCCAAAATACTTAAGATAGAAGTGTATTTGTTGTCAGTGAGAAGCGCAGCACTGACATGAAACCATTTCCCATCTCACCATGTTGCCGTTATACAGTCCATGGTGTAGGGTGGAACTGGGTCTCTAGTCATCACATCTCAGAGAGAACAAGTGTAAGAAGGATAAAGAAGAAACAGATAAATCTTTCCTTTAAAGAAGCTTTTTGGAGTTTGCACATTTCACTTCCACTCATATCCCATTCATTAAGACTTAATTGCATGGCAAGGAAATCACTAGAAAGACTGAAAGATAGAATCTCTGTTTTAGACTGAAAGATAGGGGCTGAAATCTGATAGAAGATGGAGAAACAGAAACCATAGAACAAGAAGAAATCCCTACTTTATCAGAAACATCTATCTATGTTCACAGCCTATCAAAAATTTTGTGCACAAAGGTGCTCGTTGTAGGACTATTCATAATAATAGCAAATATTGGGAAAGACATTACATGATCAACAGCAGGAAATCGTTCAGTCAACTATAGTGCATCGGTTTAATAAAGTAAAAAGCAGCCACCAGAAATGCTGGTTACCAAGATCACATATCATTTGCAGCTTGAAACAGTGCCTGCCTTCTTCCAGCTCCTCTCTTAAATATCCTTGAAGCACAAAAACTCAGAGCCTTGAAAACTAGGAAATAACCAGAGCTAGCACAAAGAATTTGATTAAGATAATTTCAGCTCATGGTAACCTCAAGTTCAACTTTATAAAACAAATTCATCCTAAAAGTGAAAATAAAAGGACTAAAAAAAGAATAATTTTTTTAATCCCCTAAACAGTGTTCAAGACACCAATATTGTTCCCTAAATCTGTAAGAATGAATTTATGGTTGCTGGGGGAAAGAATGGGGGGAAGGGATAGTTAGGAAGTTTGGATAGACATGTACACACTGCTGTATTTAAAATGAATAACCAGGAAGGACCTCTTACATAGCACAGGAACTCTGCTCAATGTTATGTGGCAGCCTGGATTAGAGGGGAGTTTGAGAGAGAATGGATACAGGTATGTGTATGGCTGAGTCCCTTCACCGTTCACCTGAAACCATCACAACCTTGGTAATCGGCTATATGCCAATACAAAATTACAAAGTAAAAAATATTAGTAAAACGCAAAAATAAGACACTGATGATTTAGCCCATAATCCCAGGAAAAGCTTGAAGCACTAGCAAGTCAGTGGGCTTTACTTCCCATAAACATTCTTATGCTCTCCTGCCAGTGTGAACCTATATCTATACATTAATACAAATCCCAGGAACCTATATCTACAGATTAATACAAATCCCAGGGAACAACTTGGCCGGAAGTAAGGAGGAAGATGCTAGCAGAATCTTGGTGCTTTCTGGTTGGTGACATCTCAAGGGTAAAGCTTTACAGACGAGGGCAGATATGGAGGGTCTTCACAGCAGTGCAAGTCAAGCATTACAGCTTTCTGTATACTTCATTGACTCTGAATATAAGAAACGACACAGATAGGGTCTCTCTAGGGAGCACAGATATACATGAGGAAAGACTTAGAGACTGGGAATCCTATCAGGAACTTAGCACATCAACAGCACACCCACCCCCTTCCAACAGTATATTCAAGGAGCGATCCATTCATCAGACAAGTGGGCAGAGAGGAGATTCAAGAACACCCTCATTTGCCTTCTTTCTTCACAAGCACTCTATTGGGACAGATATTTTGTTGTGTGATGATGAGTATCAATGGAAACACTACTTCAACCTGAAAGATCAATGGAGGCACAGATCTCGGATGAACCCTTTTCTTTGGACAGATGAATTTTGCAGCCATTACTTGGCAACTTTAAATGAACGAAAGGTCAAGTTATTTGGAAACATCTGTAGAATATCCATAAGGCAAAAATAAACTGGGATGAGAAAACGAGAGCATGATAATACATGGGAGATGCTTGAGTAGGGTTATAAGGAGATTCAAGATACCATGACAACATCACAATTGCAAGGAGGGATAAATGCTTTTGCTGCTGTAGGAAGTAGACAGAGATGAATAGGCCAAAACTGGACTTCTCTCTCAAAATGAAAGCAGCATTTCCACCCCCAAAACATATCTGAACTTGGAAAAATAGAACAAAAAAGATATGGAACTTACATTTTTCAAAAAATAACTGCAAAACACCACTACAAAAAGAACAAAAGACTTAACAAAGACTGATTTCCCAGTTTTTGGTTTTGGGCGTTTTTCTTGGTTTTTTGCTTGTTTTCTTCTTATTATTATTTTTTTTAATTAGAGGACTTAAAAATAGAAAGGAAACAAGTCTCCCTCTGTTGGTAGGAATATAAAACACTTTGACATTTCTTGAGAGGATAGGGTCTTTGGAAGTATATATACTTTGGAAGTATATTATAGCGCTTCCAACTTTTTTTCATTTATCATCATCATTCTCTCTTTAGACATATTAGAAATTTTCCCAAATTGCCCCCAGCCTGAAATTTGAGCACTGTAAGTTTTCTGAATATCTGTTTATGTACTATATGTGTAAGCTTGCTCTTTACATAGAAGAAGAAAATTTTTTTGACCCTTTCCAAAAAATTATTGTTATAAACCCACACAGTTTCACATGCAAACTATGGAAATCAACCGAAATCACTTTCATGCTCAAATTGTTATGACCAGTCAATGGGAGCACTTCCTAGCTTAATCCTATGCCTTTTTGTCAATTTATCTGAGAAATCTTCCATGCTTTCTGGCATAAGAAGCTGTTTCAGTCTTAATATGTGCCTTTCCCAACCTGAAATAAGTCATTTATCTAAGACATCATGATTCCCTCTGAGGCAAATAGTATTAAAGGCCAAGATCTGATTTTAGGGGTGCTCCTCACAAATGAGGTGATATTGTTTCTAGGTCATATCGGTGGTCATAAATATAAAAAGTAATTTTAAATTTATGAATATATAACATATTTTCAATTTAATTTTACCATTACAGTGGTCTCAGCTTTATCTTATAACATATATAAAATAAATTTTATTTAAAAAAATTTTATTGGAGTATAGTTGATTACAATGCTGCATTACCTTCTGTTGGACGGCACAGTAAATCAGTTATACCTATGCATACAGCCACTCTTATTTAGACTCTTCTCCCATATAGATCATTAAGGAGTGTCGAATAGAATGCCCTGTACTACACAGTAGGTCCTTCTTAGTTATTTATTTTATATATAATAGTGCGTGTGTGGCAATCCCAGTCTCCCAGTTTATCCCTCTTCCCACTACCCCTGGTACCCATAAGATTGTTTTCTACATCTGTAACTCTATTTATGTTATGAAACAATTTTTAAATGATGATACTAATATTATTACTGGTAGCTCAGCTGGTAAAAAATCTGCCTACAATGCAGGAGACCCCAGTTCGATTCCTGGGTCGGGAAGATCTGCTGGAGAAGGGATAGACTACCCACTCCAGTATTCTTGGGCTTCCCTGGTAACTCAGACAGCAAAAAAACCCACCTATGATGTGGGAGACCTGGGTTTGATCCCTGGTTGGGAAGATCCCCTGGAGAAGGGAATGGCTCCCCACTTCAGTATGCTGGCCTGGAGAATTCCATGGACTACAGGATCACAAAGAGTCAGAAACAACTGAGCAATAACCACGGAATGAAGTTTACAATTCTTATAACTCTCTTATCTTTAGATTTATGATATTAAGATTTTACATTTAGTACCATATATGAAGTCATTTGAAATAAATTATTTCTGTTATGTTACCAATTTGATATACAAGTATATCTGTTTCAATTTGCTTTAAAATTTACTAATACTTGTATGATACAAAAGTTAATACAAGAAGGAAGACACTGAAATGTCTCAGCAGGTAACTATTTCATTGGTTTCTCATTTATTCCTCTACTGTTTTCACAAATGTGTACATAAGTACATCGCCAGGAGATGGCAAAGGACAGAAGCCTGCTGTGCTGCATGAGTGACTGAACAACAGCGTAAGAAATAAAAATATCTCTTACTCTTGTGAAATTAACTTTACTAATTAGCAGAGTTTCCATTTAATATACATAATACATAAGTTAGCAACTTTTAAAAACCTGCACAAGATTTTTTTATAGCTGCACGTCATTTTTTTTTTCCAGCCATCATGTACTACTTTTGACTCTAAAGCTCAGTTTGATTTTTTTTTTAATTAAGAAACACATTTCAGCCTTAACCTTGCTTGTCCTCTAGGCAGCATTTGGCTTCACCCTTCTTTGGAAACGTTCTCCTTTTCATTTCCATGGAACACACCCCTTGATTTTCCTGCCACCTAGTTCTCAAGGCCTTTGAAGTCTCCTCTTCTCATGATCTCTTAAATGTTAGTGTTCTTTGGGAACTTTCTGATTTGATTCATATCCTCTATTCTGTGCTTGAAGCTAAAAAAAAAAAAAGCATGAGTGTCTAACTTGTAGAGTCATGGAGAGATGGTTGGGAGATAAGTCATTCTAAATGATAACAGTTGGATTCCAGATCATTGTAAACAGCTGTCCATTCTTAATTAAATGCAGTAAATTATGCTTTAGCATATATTCATATTCCCAAACTGCTGTTAATCAGAAAGATGATATATTAACCTTGAAACATCACACTTAATTACAACACTGCAAAAATAAGACATAGCCTCTAGTATTATTTCAGGTTAGTAGAGCATAGTTTTATTACATCTATTTTGTATATGGACCCTTCTCTGTAGGAACATTCACTGTGAGGCTAAGATTACAGAAGTGCTATGTCACAAAAACAGAGAAAATGTTTCTGCATAATGGGAATGATAATTAGCCATTGAGAAAGAACCTCAAGTGTGTTGAGAACTTGAAATACATGGATTTATGTCAAAAGAGAAGCCAGCAAATATAGTTACATACTGCTAGGGAGATAAAATTACTGCAAAGCAATGATTGCTTAATTAGAGGCCAAAATTTCTGAAAAAGCTCTGAAATAAAAATTTTGAATAACCAAAGACATTAATGGCTCTCATTGTATTAAGCTACAGGTCTGATAATTCTTACTAAAAACAAACAAAAAAATGCCATGCCATCGCAAGTGGGTAACATAAAAAGGCAAGAATGGAGGGATCCAGACACACTACCAGGTCGTTCCTCTGAAACTGTCTCAGGATATTGAGGCTTCATCTTATCTCTACAATTGTAGACAGAAACATTTCTCATCCTCCAAAATGATTTGTGACTCAAAATAAAAATCTCCTCCTGGTGATCAATTAACTGTAATTGTTGAAATTAGAATCCAGGTATATCTCCTTTTCAGCTTTCAGTTGCAAGAAAGAACAGTGAGCCCCAAATAATTTCTGTCTAGGCTCCCTGTTGGAAAGGCAGAAACCTGGGCTGCTAACCCCTAGCCAAGGCACCAGATGCTTGGAGTGGCAGGAACTGTCTCTTCCCTCCAGAAAGACCCAGATCAGAAGACCCTTCAGAGATCATGACAGAGAACTATAGCTGGAGCATAAATCAAACCCAGCTGCAGCACACCAGCAGAAGCAGGGGCCTCCGAAGAGAAGGTGGCAGAGATGTTGAGGCCACGAGGGCTGGAGTAGAACACCCACCGCTTTGTCTGTGGGGGAAGCAGTGGGTGTTAAGAGGACAAGCCTTGCTCAAAGAGTCCTGAATAGAGAGAGAGAAACAATAGGCAAAAAGATGGATTGATGATAGATAGGTAGATAGATAAAAACAGACATCTGGGTATCAAATTATCGAATTTTTCTTGTAAGATCCCTTTGCTGGAATCTTGTTAAAAGGATCTTGAGCTGTCTATGCGATGCTAAAGAGCCTTGCACTGGTATTTCCAACCAATAGGCACCAACTCAGAGGTCTCTTTGCTCCATCTTCCCCAAGAGTATATTTTAGGGGTCACTGAGATGATCTCATTTGGTGCCTCTTTTACAGAGTTGAATACAGAGATAGAGAAGCTGAGTGACGTGCTTAAGCTGTGGCATTTTTCCTGAGGCTGTATTCACTCAAAGGTTTTAGTCTTTTCAATAAATTCCCATGCATGTGGGTGGATGTTTAAAAATCATCTCATGCTTGCATGTCCCTGGGAAAATCTAAGTTTCTAGTGACTGGTCCAAAGCACTAAGACATCAACAAGTAAATGGACAGAGGTCATAAAGAGACATTTACAAAAAGAAGAAATGAACCTTGTTAATAAGCATATGGAAAAGTATTCGTGTGTGTATGTATGTGTGTGGGAGAGAGAAAGAGAGAGAAAATTGAAGCAAGTAATAGTTTTCTCTATCAAATTAGCCTCTAATCATAACATAATTATATAATTAAAATGTGATATAGAATTACATAATTTTATATCATTTTACTGCTGGAGAGTACATTGGTGAGATAGAAAACCCGTAGCTTTGGGGAATGCAGCTTGATAGAATTTTCTGGAAGTCAGTTTAACAATATTCTCCACAACCTCAAACTTGTTCATTTCTGTTGATCCAGGAAGCTCAGGAGTATATCCTGTTATGGAGAAATACTGAGAACCTAGAATTAAATGTTAAGTGAGATGTTGTCTACAGGGTTATCACAAGAAGCAAAAAATCATACGACTATAAAAATAGTGGCATAATCTCACAAAAGAATAATATGAAGCCATGGAAATATTTACAAAAAATAATGTTTAGAAAAGGTCATTTTAATATAAATATAAAATAACAAGATACTGAATTGAATATATGCAACATTATTTAGATGTTTTTAACCAGAGAAAAATACTAAAAGAAAATCCAATGAAAGATTACAGGTGAGTTTGAAGAATGCAATTATGTTTTTGCTTTTGTGTATGTGAATTCTTTGGTGAGTTTATAATTCTCTCTAATGAGCACACTGCATTTTTTCCAAATCATAACATACTATGTTCAAAAACAAGCCAGTCTTCTTTTTTCTAAGATTACTGTGTTATCTTAAAATTATTATCAACCTCTTGTCTTCTCTCTGCCAAGGCATAATGATTTTTACCTTTTAAACATTTTAGTCACAGGTCTTACCTACCAACTCTTTAATTATACTTATTACTCTTTCCTTTAAAGGTCTCAAGGTCCTTCTTCAAGAACTTTACAAAGAAAATTCTGACATATTAGAGAGCTCATAGGATCACTAAGTTGTTAAGAGATTGTTAGAGTTATTTTAGTTTAACTCTGATGTATTTTTAATGGAAAAAAGAGACTGAGAGAAATGACATGCCCTTCATGGTTTCACAGAGCCAGTCAGCACCACGACCAGCTTTTTCATTTATTCTTTTATGTACATGATAATAATAGCTCGACCTGTTAGCAAGTCTAGTTCATCTTCAAGCTGGCTTCTCATCCTCTGATCTACAACCTACTCTGGGTCTCATTCTCACAGCCCTGTTGTTGATTAAACATAAGGATAAATGAAAGTGAAAGTTGCTCGGTCTGACTCTTTGCGACCCCATGGGCTATCCAGGCCAGAATACTGGAGTGGGTAGCCTTTCCATTCTCCAGGGGATCTTCCCAACCCAGGGATTGAACCCAGGTCTCCTGCATTGTGGACTGATTCATTACCAGCTGAGCCACAAGTGAAGCCCAAGAATACTGGAGTGGGTAGCCTATCCCATCTCCAGTGGATCTTCCCAACCCAAAAATTGAACTGGGGTCTCCTGCATTGCAGGTGGATTCTTTACCAACTGAGTCATCAGGGAAGCCCTAAATTATGCATATACTGACCTCTTTGCATTGTACCAGTTCTCAATAAGATAAATGGGCATCATTTCCCTTCCTTTACTTCCAGACTTTCTCACGTTGTACTTATGCACATACTGGAAAGGAGTAGAGATGAGTTTGAGCCCAATCTAGGAGGTGACTCATTTAAAAGACAACTGTGCTTGTCCTGAAATACTATCTAAGACTCATGATTGAAAATAGATAGAGACTAATGTTTGGAAACTTTATTAAAAGGGGCTTAGTTAAAACAAGATGTGAGACTTTTGAGAAAGCCATTGGCTGACCATTCTGCCAACATCTGCTCCTGACCAAGGCTCTCCCTACAGCTGTTTCACTCTGGATGAGTAGTTTTTCTCTCACCCTAATATGTATGATGATTACGCATTCCTTGAAGCAAAAGAGAAAGTTAACCATTAAAATTCAAAGGTTTTCACTCTGGGACACATCATGTACATGAGAATAGAGTGAAGTGAGCCAACAAGATTATCACATGTCAACAAAGCAAGTGACTCTATGCAAGCTGGAAAATTAGAAACAAGATGAATTAAAATAACCTGGAGTGACTTGAGGAGATAACCCCACATCCAAGGGCAAAGGAGAAGCCCCAGCAAAATGGTAGGAGGGGTGAAATCACCTTTAGAATCAAACCCCATACCATCCAGAGACACTCTGTGGGCTCAGACAAACCTTGTCTGCACCAGGACCCAGAGAACCCACAGAGACTGAGACAGAACTGTGTCTGAGTGTCTTATGAGGAGGTGCGGATCAGCAGTGGACTGCTGCGGGGGGCAGAGACTCTGGGTGCAGCAGACTTGGGTATGGCATAAGCCCTCTTTACGGAAGTCTCCATTAACCCCACCATAGGGCTGCCAAAGCTTACACAGGACTGGGAAATAGACTCTTGGAGGGCACAAACAGAACTTCATGTGTACCAGGACCCAAGAGAAAGAAGCAGTGACCTCACAAGAGACTGACCCAGACTTGCCTGTTAGTGTCCAGGAGACTCTAGCAGAGGCATGGGTTGGTGGTAGCCTGCTGCAGGTTGGGGGCACTTGAGTGCGGCAGTGCTTGCATGGGACCGGATGAAGGAGGTCGCCATTATCTTCATTACCTCCACCATAGTTTGGTCCCAGGTAAACAACAGGGAGGGAATACAGCTCCACCCATCAACAGGAAATTGGATTAAAGATTTACTGAGCATGGCCCCGCCCATCAGAACAAGACCCAGTTTCCCCCTCAGTAAGTCTCCCCCATCAGGAAGCTTCCATAAGCTTCTTATCCTTCTCCATCATTGGGCAGACAGACTGAAAACCACAATCACAGAGAACTAATCAGTCTGATCACATGGACCACAACCTTCTCTAACTCAATGAAACTATGAGCCATGCTGTGTAGGGCCACCCAAGATGGACAGGTCATGATGGAGAGTTCTGACAAAACATGGTCCACTGGAGAAGGGAATGGCAAATCACTTCAGTATTCTTGCCTTGAGAACCCCACGAACAGTACAAAAAGGCAAAAAGATAGGACACTGAAAGATGAACTCCCTAGGTCGGTAGGTATGTTACTGGAGATCAGTGGAGAAATAACTCCAGAATGAATGAAGACAGAGAGCCAAAGCAAAAACAACACCCAACTGTAGATGCAACTGGTGATAGAAGCAAAGTCCGATGCTGTTAAGAGCAATATTGCATAGGAACCTGGAATGTTAGGTCCATGAATCAAGGCAAATTGGGAGAGGTCAAACAGGAGATGGCAAGAGTGAATGTCGACATTCTAGGAATCAGCGAACTAAAATGGACTGGAATGGGTGAATTTAACTCAGATGACCATGATATCTACTACTGTGGGCAGGAATCCCTTAGAAGAAATGGAGTAGCCATCAGAGTCAACAAAAGAGTCCGAAATGCAGTACTTGGATGCAATCTCAAAAATGACAGAATGATTGTTTCCAAGGCAAACCACTCAATATCACAGTAATCCAACCAGTAATGCTGAAAAAGCTGAAGTTGAATAGTTCTATGAAGACCTACAAGACCTTTAGAACTAACATCCAAAAAAGGTGTCCCTTTCAATACAGGGGCCTAGAATGCAAAAGTAGGAAGTCAAGAAACACCTGGAGTAACAGGCAAATTTGGTCTTGGGGTATGGAATGAAGTAGGGCAAAGGCTAATAGAGTTTTGCCAAGAGAACGCACTGGTCATAGCAAACACCCTCTTCCAACAACACAAGAAAAGTCTCTACACATGGCCATCACCAGATGGTCAATACCAAAATCAGATTGATTATATTCTTTGCAGCCAAAGGCGGAGAAACTCTATACAGTAAGCAAAAACAAGATCAGGAGCTGACTGTGGCTCAGCTCGTGAACTTCTTATTGCCAAATTCAGACTTAAATTGAAGAAAGTAGGGAAAACCACTAGACCATTCAGGTATGACTGAAATCAAATCTGTAATGATTATAGGGTGGAAGTGAGAAATAGATTCAAGGGATCAGATCTGATAGAGTTCCTGAAGAACTATGGGCAGAGGTTCGTGACATTGTACAGGAGATAGGTCTCAAGACCATCCCCAAGGAAAAGAAAGGCAAAAAGGCAAAACGGTTGTCTGAGGAGGCCTTACAAATAGCTGTGACAAGAAGAGAAGCAAAAGGCAAAGGAGAAAAGGAGAGAAATGCCCATTTGAATGCAGAGTTCCAAAGAATAGCAAGGAGAGATAAGAAAGCCTTCCTCAGTGATCAATGCAAAGAAAGAGAGGAAAACAATAGAATGGAAAAAACTAGGGATCTCTTAAAGAAAATTAGAGATACCAAGGGAACATTTCATGAAAATATGGGCTCAATAAAGGACAGAAACTGTATGGACCTAACAGAAGCAGAAGATATTAAGAAGAGGGAGCAAGAATACACAGAAGAACAATACAGACAAGATTTTCATGACTCAGATAATCATGATGGTATGATCACTCACCTAGAGCCAGACATCTTGGAATGTGAAGTCAAGCGGGCCTTAGGAAGCATCACTAAAAACAAAGCTAGTGGAGGTGATGGAATTCCAGTTGAGCTATTTCAAATCCTGAAAAATGATGCTATGAAAGTGCTGTACTCAATATGCCAGCAAATTTTGACAACACAGCAGTGGTCACAGGATTGCAAAAGGTCAGTTTTCAATCAATCCCAAAGAAAGGCAATGCCAAAGAATGTTCAAACTACTGCACAATTGCAGTCATCTCACATCTAGTAAAGTAATGCTCAAAATTCTCCAAGTCAGACTTCAACAGTATGTGAACCGTGAACTTTCAGATGCTCAAACTGGACTTAGGAAAGGCAGACAAACCAGAGATCAAATTGTCAATATCCATTGGATCACTGAAAAAGCAAGAGAGTTCCAGAAAAATATCTACTTCTGCTTTATTGACTATAGCAAAGCCTTTGACTGTGTGGATCACAACAAACTGTGGAAAATTCTTCAAGAGGTGGAAATGCCAGACCGCCTGACCTGCCTCTTGAGAAATCTGTATGCAGGTCAGGAAGCAACAGTTAGAACTGGACATGGAACAACAGACTGGTTCCAAATTGGGAAAGAAGTACATCAAGGCTGTTTATTGCCACCCCGTTTAACTTATATGTAGAGTACATCATGAGAAACGCTGGGCTGGATGAAACACAAGCTGGAATCAAGATTGCAGTGAGAAATATCAATAACCTCAGATATGCAGATGATACGACCCTTATGGTAGATAGCGAAGAAGAACTAAAGAGCCTCTTGATGAAAGTGAAAGAGGAGAGTGAAAAAGTTGGCTTAAAGCTCAACATTCAGGAAACTAAGATCATGGCATCCGGTCCTATCACTTCATGGAAAATAGATGGGGAAACAGTGGAAACTGTTGTTACTTTATTTTGGATGTGCTCCAAAATCATTGCAGATGGTGACTGCAGCCATGAAATTAAAATTTAGTTGCTTGCTCCTTGGAAGAAAAGCTATGACCAACCTAGACAGCATATTAAAAAGCAGACCTTACTTTGCCAACAAAGGTCTGTCTAGTCCAAGCTATGGTTTTTCCAGTAGTCATGTATGGATGTGAGAGTTGGACCATAAAGAAAGCTGAGCACCGAAGAATTGATGCTTTTGAACTATGGTGTTTGAGAAGACTCTTGAGAGTCCCTTGGACTGCAAGGAGATCCAACCAGTCCATCCTAAAGGAGATCAGTTCTGAATATTCATTGGAAAGACTGATGCTGAAGCTGAAACTCCAATACTTTGGCAACTTGATGCGAAGAACTGACTCATTTGAAAAGACCCTGATTCTGGGAAAGTTTGAAGGTGGGAGGAGAAGGGGATGACAGAGGATAAGATAGTTGGGTGTCATCACCGACTTACTAGTCATGAGTTTGGGTAAACTCTGGGAGTTGGTGATGGACAGGGAGGCCTGGTGTGCTGGTCCATGGGGTCACAAAGAGTTGGACATGACTGAGCAACTGAACTGAACTGAAAATAAATGAAAAGATACAATAAGCCAAAATGATGATAATAGAATAATTGAAGGGTTCTAAAAATATTTCCCTCTGTTATGTAACTTCTTTTTAAATTTTCAACACTATTGCTAAGAGTATCCTCTACTATAAAAGACTATTCTTGGTAAGTTGTGAAAAAGGCTAACTTAAGGTAAAATGACAAAGAAGGATTAAAAATAAAAGGATGACCTAACATCCATGGATAAGTGCACCTAGAAAAGACCTGGGTGACAATGAGCATCAGCTAAAAAAGAATATCATTATCCCAAAAGAGGGGAAGAGGACTAAGAATAAATATCTATAAAAGAAGAAAAATATCTGGATGTCACAAAGGAAAAATCACTGTACTAAATCACTAAATGTGATTAAAGGGTGTTTCTTTTGTATTTACACTCACAACTTTGTAAGTATAAAGATAAGCATACATAGGTTTGTTGTGATGCGCTGTGCTGAGTCACTTCAGTCATGTTTGACCGTGTGTAACACCATGAACTGTAGCCCGCCAGGCTCCTTTGTCCATGGGGCTTCTCCAGGCAAGAATACTGAAGTGGGTTGACATGCCGTCCTCCTGGAGATCTTCCCAACTTAGGGATCGAAACCCTGTTTTCGCAGGTGGGTTCTTTACCACTAGCACCACCTGGGAAGCCCCATCTATAGGGTTGATTCATATGAAATTGCTATTTTGACAGGTCAGGAAAAGTTTAATATACAGTTTGAAATGGCTTAAGCAAATGAATTAATATATAAGATGCATATGCCTCTGCGGTAATTGAGTGGTAATTGAGTTCTTCAAGCCAATCCTGTTTTTAAAGCTCTAGACTCCTTTTAAACAAGACTTTGAAGCATCAGGCAAGACATTTACTCCCCAAACAAGTAAACCAGGAGAGAAGAAGATCTTAAAGTGAGTGATTCTGGGGGCGGGACACTGGTTGGAGAGTCCTTTGCTTAGTATAGAGGTTAGTTGGCTCCCTACTTCTACCCTAATCTCCACTTTCACTTTTTGGGCCCCATGCCCTGAAGCTCACAATTTCATAGCAGCCCAATGTTCCTTCACATGTGCACAAAGAAGCAAGAGAAGCAAGCAGCTTATGACCTAGTTTCAGGTGCTCGGAGTGTAGACTCAGGAGTCAGACTCCCCTGGAATCAAATTCCAACTTTGCAGCACATCCTCAACACCCTTTTTTCCACCTTCGTCTTGGAAAACAGAGGCACAGAATGCCCACTGTGGAGGAATAATAGCCCTGAGTTAGCACGAGCACAGTGTTCAGACACAAACTTCAGTAAATATTAGCTAATGTTGTGCTTCCCAACTTTTGGTGTGTGTGCATGCTGTCGTTCACTTGTGTCCACCTCTTTGAGACCCCATGGACTGCAGCCCACCAGGCTCCCCTGTCCATGGTATTTCCCAGGCAAGACTACTGGAGTGGGTTGCCATGCCCTTCTCCAGGGGAACTTCCCAACCCAGGGACTGAACTCATGTCTCCCGCATTGGCAGGTGGATTCTTTACCACTGAGCCACCAGGGAAGCCCCATCTCTGGGCAGACAGGTGCAATTCCAGAAAAGAAATCTGCACACACACACAAACAGACTCCAAAACATGCCCAGAGTACAGAATTCCTTATGCTAAAGAATGTGCTAGTTCTTTCTACTAATTAACACTTATGGATGAAAGTTCATAGTGTGAAAAAATAAAAGATCAAACACAGTGAATACAACCACTGCAAAATTGGCATTGGTCTAGTTTCATCTCTTTGGACACCCCCCAGGGACAAGGGTGATCCCTCTCCCCTGTACCATAAAGATGACTGTCAAAATTAATCTGCAGTATTAAGGGCAGTGTTGACAGCCTCATCTCTATAAATGTTATTACTGGATTTTTTTTTTTTAAACCCACACACCTCTGGCCATCTTTCTCCATCCAAGCACTTGGAGGGCTCTTCTGGGGTAGAAGCTCATCTTGTCGATAGAAATTCAATTTGCCACACAAGTTAAGATGCAGTAAACTTCTCTCCCTCTTGCTCTACTGCTGCTTTCACAATCATAAAACGAGCTTAATGTTTTAATGTTCGAAAGCACTTAATGTTTAATCAGTAGAGATTAAGTCTCTCTCATGACGCCTGAGCTGCCCTGCAATAGGTTGGAAATGGATTGCCCGCCTGCTCCAGAGATGCTCCGGTGGCTCAGAGAAACACCTACCCCAGCTTTGCAAGGCTCTTAAATGCCAAAGGAAATGAAAAGTTACCTTTTCCAGGGCACTTGCAGGTTTCAAGGAACCAGCACAGGGCCGCAGTGGGCAGTATTTGGACCAGTGAAGGGGAAGCATGTGCACAAGGAATTTGTGATGTTCTGGGGCCCAAGACTCTGCACCCCACGCCCAGAGCCTCCCAGAGCCTTGTTCCACTGTGGCCAGGAGGAGCCCCGTGGTCACCACACTCATAAATTGAAACGAGCAGGCGCGGCCTGCTTGTGAGAAACACCTGGACGCACTCTGCTCAGAATTTGCTCCAAGTCACGTGGCTCAAACCCATTCACAGCCATCCGCTGGCACTTATGCCTATAGAAACCTTGTTCTTTTGTGTCTCTGGGTAAGACCAGAGAACACAGGCAAAAGACGGAAAGGAATAATTGCTTGCTGTCACCCATTCATTCTCCAACAGAGCCAATTTTGAAAGGAAACAATTCAGCACCACTTGTCAGCAGGCTGTTGACGCCGTGAATGACATCACCCAGCCAGACCTCAAGTGACCAACGGGCTGTGTGAAAGAGGAGCCCTGCCAAGTAAAGACCCCATGATGCCATCGTGACAGCCGTTTCCTGCTGAGTTGGTCCTCTGAAGCAGAGATCTGGAGTTCAAATGTCCGCTCTGCCACTCAGGGATGCTCTGACATCGGGCAAGAACTTCTCAGAGCCTGTTTCCTCCTTATTTAAAAAAAAAAAAAAAGGCTTGTGAAGCCTAGAGCCCAAGGCATCTGGGATAATTGCACAGGAAATCATCTAGGAGAAACCCAGTAAATGTTCGTTGACACTGAATCTATAAATTCATCATCAGAGCCCCCGTAAAATCAGGTTTTTCCATGTTATTTGAAGTTTCAGCATTAAATAAACTCTATCACCTTTCAATCCCATTATATTTGGGTTCTCCAACCTTAGCACTATTGCCATTTGTTGTTGTTGTTGTTATTGTTCAGTCAATAAGTCCTGTCCGACTCTTTGTGACCCCATGGACTGCAGCCTGCCAGGCTCCCCTGTCCTTCATCATCTCCCAAAGTTTGCTCGAATTCATATCCATTGAGTTGGTGATGCTGTCTAACCATCTGATCCTCTGCCACTCCATTCTCCTTTTACCTTCAATATTTCCTAGCATCAGGGTCTTTCCCAATGAGTCGACTCCTTGCACCAGGTGGCAAAAGTATTGGAGCTTCAGCTTCAGCATCAGTCCTTCCAATAAATACTGTCATGATCTCAGGATAACTTATTGTTTTTATTCAGTCACTAAGTTGTGTCCAACTCTTTGTGACCCCATGGACTGCAGCATGTCAGGCTTCCCTGTCTTTCACTATCTCCTGGAGTTTACTCAAACTCCTATCCATTGAGTCACTGATGCTATCTAACCATCTCATCCTCTGTCGTCCCCTTCTCCTCTTGCACAATCTTTCCCAGCATGATGGTCTTTTCCAATGAGTCAACTCTTTGCATTAAGTAGACAAAGTATTGGAGCTTCAGCATCAGTCCTTCCAATAAATATTCAGGGTTGACTTCCTTTAGGATTGACTGGCTTGACCTGGGTAATTCTGTGTTGTGAAGGGTGGTTGTGTCCATTGTAGGGTGCTGAGCAGTATCCCTGGCTTCTATCTGCTATATGCCAATAGCATCTCCCCACTCAGCTGGAACAACCAAAAAAATCTCCAGGCATTGCCCTATGTCCACCTCCCCCAGTGAGGGGAGGGACTTCCAGTTGAGACTCCCTTGTATATTACCATCAATGCTAGGGTCTCTAATGGCAAAAACTATTCTTTGCTGCCCTTTGGCTGCATATTGAACATACATAGGTAACAGTAAGTAGTTGAATCAGGAAACTGTCTTTTCTTGATAGTCAGTGATAACCCTTCCATAAAATAAACTGAACAGTTACCCCTTGTGCCCTTGGACCCATAGCTAAGATTAGAACACAGCATGCTCCAAAGACATGAAGTCTGAGGAGGAAATGACTTGTACTTATGAAGAATTTCAAAATGTTGCCCCTTTATATTGGCAGAAACCTGGAGAATATACATGAGAATAGATTCTAATGGTGCTAGACTATGCAGCATAAAGTTCGATGCTGAGTTGGTCCTAATTTATCAATCAGAGTATATGGATGAATGTTCCTAGATTTGTTTTTTTTTTATGATTTTATTTTTTTTATTTTTTCCATTTACTTTTATTAGTTGGAGGCTAATTACTTTACATCATTGCAGTGGTTTTTGTCATACATTGAAATGAATTAGCCATGGATTTACATGTATTCCCCATCCCGATCCCCCCTCCCACCTCCCTCTCCACCCCATCCCTCTGGGTCTTCCCAGTGCACCAGGCCCGAGCACTTGTCTCATGCATCCAACCTGGGCTGGTGATCTGTTTCACCCTAGATAATATACATGTTTCGATGCTGTTCTCTTGAAACATCCCACCCTCGCCTTCTCCCAGAGTTCACAGGTCTGTTCTATACATCTGAGTCTCTTTTTCTGTTTTGCATATAGGGTTATCGTTACCATCTTTCTAAATTCCATATATATGTGTTAGTATACTGTAATGGTCTTTATCTTTCTGGCTTCGCTCTGAATAATGGGCTCCAGTTTCATCCATCTCATTAGAACTGATTCAAATGAATTCTTTTTAATGGCTGAGTAATATTCCATAGTGTATATGTACCACAGCTTCCTCATCCATTCGTCTACTGATGGGCGTCTAGGGTTGCTTCCATGTCCTGGCTATTATAAACAGTGCTGAGATGAACACTGGGGTGCACGTGTCTCTTTCAGATCTGGTTTCCTCGGTGTGTATGCCCAGAAGTGGGATTGCTGGGTCATATGGCAGTTCTATTTCCAGCTTTTTAAGAAATCTCCACACTGTTTTCCATAGTGGAGATTTGTTATTCTATGTGATAAAAGTGTCGCTAACAGTTTACTTGGTTGGTTGGTTGATTAGTTGATTGGCTACTTGTAAGATCCTTAAGAGAAGGGATTTTGTCTGTCTTATCTACTGCAATGTCCCCAGCTTCAAGAAATGTACCCAATACCTAGTAGACACACAATAAATAGGTATTGAAGGAATGACTAAACAATCTGCTTACTGTTGAGCAAACCAATGTTTGTCTCTCTAATGATTTCTGCTTTTCTCTAATATCTTCAGGTCTCAGGCTTGCTTCCTCCTCCTGATTACATCAGAGAGCATCTCCATCAAGTCCATCGGTGACATGCAGGACATCTGTCCTAGGAAAGGAGCTTAAAATCAGGATGAGGCTCAGGATCAGTTTAGGGAGGTTCCAAAGAGCACAGACACTTGGGCACAGTGTCAAAAATTCTGGTTCTCTACTTTGGGGCTGGGGTCCGGGAATCTGTAAAATGTCCAGACAGTTTGGGTGGCCCTGCCTGGTCCCACTCACATTCTGCATCCTTGCTCTATCCTTGCATTTCTTCAGAAATTTCGGTGGGCTCCTGCTTCTTCCCCAGAAACCAAATCTGAGAATTCAGTGTGAGAACAAGCATCCCCAAGAGAGTCTGAGAGCATGGGAGATTAGAGAGGGGGACGGGAATAGTCCTCTTGAATGCAGATGCCTCATCTAAACACCATATTTATGGATGAGTGAAAGATATTCACCCATTGTGACAGCCAAGACATCTCCCAGCCATATTTTTTAGCCCCAAGTATGCAAAGAAAGAGCTGCAAAGAGAACTTGTGGTATGCCAGTTATGCATAAATAATATGAAGTGACACCTCGAGAAGCAGAGATTTCTGTTCTTCAGCAACTTGGGGTCATCACTGACATTTGCCTCTGATTTTAATGTCTGCAGTTCTCAAGATGAAATCAATCAGAAGTTCTGAAAGCATTAAATACTGAACAACAAGTTTGTTCTGAAAGAGCAGCTCTTCCCAGCATCACACCAGAGCAAGCCCAGGGAAAAGAATTCTTTGATATGGATGTTGTAGGAAGGGAGTAAGGTGCGATGATCTCGTTGTGAAGGAAGCTCAGACCCTTAAGTTCATCTTCAGAGCTGGAAACGATCCATGTTGAGAAAACTGACCATCAGCATCTTCTCTGCTAGATATTTAAACAGCAACAGCGGGCTAAACCAGCAATCTGAAATGTCATGAGATTGGGGAGGTTGGAAGACTTGGGTTTCAGATTAACTGGATATGTACATTCAAGTTGGAGTGCTTATTACAGAAGCCTATGAAAAGACATGCCTGCTGAAAAAGAAATGCAAAATATGAGAGTTGTGAGTTAATTTTTATTTGCAGGCAAAATGAGGACTTTAGTCTGGGAGACAGTATCTTAGATAGCTCTGAGAAACTGCTCCAAAGAGGTCAGGAGGTGGGGGAATCGGGAGGGGAGGAGATGTTCAGTATATATGTGACTTTGGTGAAGGTGGAATACATGCAATCAGGCACATATTTTTTGCAGAAGCTTGCTGCTAATCTCATTAGGGTTACTGCTAGTCACAAAGAGCAGATGTCACTGTGAAAAATTTTAGTGCTTTCTAGATATGAGGAGATTCAAGAATTGGGCTCATATAATCTTTTCCTGAAAATATGTGAAATATTTTTTTCCTGAAAATATGAGCTTCCTTCCTGTCTGAAGTCCTGACCTGCCAGTTTTTCCTGCCAAGCACAGAGTTCCCCATTCCTGATCTCCATCCTGAACTCTTTTCAGGAGGTATTGAAACTACAGCAGCCCATGATTTAATTCTTGCAGCAGTAGATTGCAAGTGCCAATTTGTTGTTGGCAGACATAATGCTTTAAAATTCAAATTCTTAAACTCAGGACCATGATGTAGTCAGCATCAGACAGGCCTCTGTCATCACTGCTGTGAAGGAACCTGAGTTGTATAGGCACCAGGGGAATCAGGGCACTGTACTTGCCTATGGGAATCAAAGGAGACAGACATGCCAAGTAATCAGGTCTTGTTATAGCAGCAGGTGGGAGGGAATTGAGGTGAGAGAGGATGATGGGAACTCAGTGCTCACATGCAAAAAGGAAAGTAATTTAGGCTGAACTCCCCAGATTTCTGACACTCAATCTGCCCGGTGAAAAGCAAGAGGTAAGAATTTATACATAGTATCAGCTATAAAACAAATCCTGTTTTAGAAAACAATGAAGTACACTAAAGACAAGCCTTAGTCTTTTATAAAAGCAAGCATATCTCATAGATGAATAAAAATCCAGTCCATTACTCTTTCTGTTTCCTTAAGACAAAATAGAGATGCTTTCAGTGAAATTATGAAGCTCCTTGAAATTATAATCATCACACCCTAGATAGTTTCAACATGGGGAAGATGTTTTTCTATACTGAAACATGAGAAATTGTGTTTGAAGAACCCCATAAGTGCAAACTGACTCAAATCTCGATGGCACTGTCAATAAAGAATGAATGAACAAAATTCTTCACAAGCTTCACACCAGAGGCATTGAGAGTTTCACAAGATTCAAAAGCAGATGGTTTTATGGACAGTTTTGTCAGAGGTTGTAAAGATAAATACATTTATGTAAAAAAAAAAGTCCATTATAAGAATCTTATACCTAAAATTATAGGCATTATTCTTGCTTTCCAATATTTAACAATTAAGTGATTATGTATTGGCTATTTTAATATAGGATATTTAGTATGATATACTAATTGTTACAACATTTCTAGGGAAAAGGAACTTTCACCCCCTTATCATACCAGAACCAATTCTTCTCACCTTTCAGAGCTTCTGTCCTCCAAGAAGAGTTCTGAATCCAATCATTTAGGATGATGACTATGGATGAATGGTGATTACCAGCAAATGAGATGACTAGGCAGATCACCAGGAGAAATAACAACTTCAGATATGCAGATGATACCACCCTAATGGCAGAAAGCAAAGAGGAACTAAAGAGTCTCTTGATGAAGGTGAAATAGGAGAGTGAAAAAGCTGGCTTAAAACTCAGAATTCAGAAAACTAAGATCATGGCATCTGGTCCCATCACACCATGGCTAACACATATATATGGACTTTAGAAAGATGGTAACGATAACCCTATATGCAAAACAGAAAAAGAGACTCAGATGTATAGAACAGACTTGTGGACTTTGGGAGAAGGCGAGGGTGGGATGTTTCAAGAGAACAGCATTGAAACATGTATATTATCTAGGGTGAAACAGATCACCAGCCCAGGTTGGATGCATGAGACAAGTGCTCGGGCCTGGTGCACTGGGAAGACCCAGAGGGATCGGGTGGAGAGGGAGGTGGGAGGGGGGACTGGGATGGGGAATACATGTAAATCCATGGCTAATTCATTTCAATGTATAACAAAAACTACTGTAAAGATGTAAAGTAATTAGCCTCCAACTAATAAAAAAAAAAAAAAAAACAGATGGGAGGAAAATGGAAACAGTGGCAGATTTAATTTTCTTGGGCTCCAAAATTACTGTGGTCTATGACTGCAGCCATGAAATTAAAAGACATTTGCTCCTTGGAAAAAAAGCTATGACCAATCCAGACATCTTACTAAGAAGCAGAAACATCACTTTGCTGACATAGGTCCATGTAGTCAAAAGCTATGTTTTTCCAGCAGTCATGTACAGATGTGAGAGTTGGACCATAAAGAAGGCTGAGTGCTAAAGAATTGATGCTTTTGAACTGTGGTGTTGGAGAAGACTCTCGCAAGTCCCTTGGACTGCAAGGAGATCAAACTAGTCAATCCTAGAGAAATTCAACCCTGAATATTTATTGGAAGGACTGATGCTGAAGCTGAAGGCCAATACTTTGGCCATTGGTGCCAAAGAGCTGATTCATTGAAAAAGATATTGATGCTGGGCAAGATTGAGGGCAGGAGGAGAAAGAGGTAACAGAGGATAAGATAGTTGGATGGCATCACTTACTCAATGGACATGAGTTTAAAAAAACTCAGGGAGATGGTGAAGAACAGAAGCCTGATGTGCTGCAGTCCGTGGAGTTGTAAAGAGTCGGACATGACCAAGTGACTAACATTTTCACTTTCTTTCACTTTCCAATCCCAGTAATTCATATAGTGAAGCCTTAATTTTCCAATGGGATAGCATTTGGAGGTGGGGTCTTTGGAAGGCAATTAATTTTAAATTAATTCATAAGGCTTGGGCCCCTGTGATAGAACTAATCCCTTACAATGTCCTTGTAAGAAGAGTAAGGGAGATCTGTCTCTCTTGTGCCCATGCACCAAGGAAAGGCCTTGTGGGGACTCAGTAAGGAGGCGGCTGTCTGCAAACCAGGAGGAGGGCCCTCGTCAGGACCTGAATCTGCTGGCACCTTAACCTTGAACTACCCAGTGTCCAGAAGTGCAAGAAATACATTTCTGCTGTTCAATATACCCAACCGATGATATTCTGTTATAGCAGCCCCAGCTCACTAAGACATATGCCTCTGAATCCCAGGCTCTCCTGGGTTCTTTGCTATTCCTCACACACAGACTGGACTTTATAGTCAGCTTGTCTCTGTATCTGAGACTCTTTATCATTATTAAACTCATACAGACCTACATCGATCCTTAAAAACTGAAGTATGTGAGGATGCTTGGAAATGAAAAAGTGAAGTCACAGCAACTAAAAAAATATGAGCACATAAATATTATATTCTCCATGAATGCCATCACATTAAAGTATATGATACAGAAATAAAAGTCAAAATAAACTGCCATTAGATATTCATAGTACAGCTTTTACATTTTACATGAAACCCTGGTTTGTTTCCACTGTTAAACATACAGTAAAATGTTTAGAATTCACCATAATAAATTATACTTATTTTTAGTGGCCAATCGTAGCTCAGCTGGTAAAGAATCTGCCTGCAGTGCAGAGGACCCAGGTTTGATCCCTGGGTCCAGAAGATCCCCTGGAGAAGGAAATGGCCACCCACTCCAGTATTCTTGTCTGGGAAATCCCATGGACAGAGGAGCCTGGTGGGCTACAGTCCATGAGGTTGCAAGAGTCAGACATGGCTTAGCGACTAAACCACCACCATCTAATATTATGCAGGGAAAAACTAACCCTGGTGCCCACTCCTGCCATCAGCAATTATAGTATTGGATCAATTTTTCTGGAGGCCCAAGGCCCCCATAGTAAGTCCCCTGGCCTCATTCTTTTCCCTATTTCCACCCAGGATACTTCCCTGGTGGCTTGGATGGTAAAGAATCCGCCTGCAATGCAGGACACCCTAATTCAATCCCTGGGTCTGGAAGATTCCCTGGAGAAGGGAATGGCTACCCACTCTAGTACTCTAATCTGGAGAATCCCATGAACAGAGGAGCCTCACAGGCTACAGTTCATGGGGTTGCAAAGAGTCGAACACGACTGAGCGACTAAGCACACGTATTTCTCAGGATGTAAAATGATAAATCAAATATAGTAGAAATAAGTCTTTCCTCATGGTTCTGATTCATAAAAACATGAAATTCTTTTTCTTTTTTCAACTATTTACTACTGTTCCTTTCAGGGAACAAATGGTGAATTTAGGAAGTTTTTGTTGTCGTTGTTCAGTCCCTAAGTCATGTCCGACTCTTTGGGACCCCATGAACCAGAGCACGCCAGGCTTCTCTGTTCTTCACTGTCCCCAAGAGTTTGCTCAAACTCATGTCCATTGAGTCGGTGATTCTCTCCAACCATCTCATCCTCTTCTGCCCTCTTCTCCTTTTGTCTTCAATCTTTCCCAGCATCAGGGTTTTTTCCAATGAGTCGACTCTTATTGAAAAGTTTTAAAACAACTCAAAATATTCTTTAGTAATTATTTCTGGGCTACAGTCTGGTGCAGTAGAACCAGTTCATACTGCCTCAGGAGAGTCAGCTCTCTGCATGCTTTTCCAGCTTCACATCCAGTGACATCAGGTTGATAGCTTAAAATCAGCTGTATTGGAAGTATTTACACCATGTATACACACAACAGGCACAACGACGTCTCCCCCACCCCAGAGAACTCACTGATAGACATTTACCAGCTTATCACTGTCCGTGTTGAAATGTAAGTGCGTCAGGCTCAACTGACTTGAGTGATCAGCAGAATAAATTCCTCCTCCATCAATTGCTAAAAAGTAATTACCTTCAATGAATTTCATCAATTTCTTTTTCTCAGCACTCCATTGTCATTGAGTTTGTACCTTTCGTAAAGTCTTAATCCCATATTTGCCTTGTATTGGATATTATGGGGCTAGGGTTTGTTGACAGATTCATATGTGCTAATAAATAAAAAGCTCAGTTCATCCTGCTTTATCTCCGCCACAGAACCTGGCCTTGTGCTTTGCATGTAGTACAGATTTAATAATATTTGTTGAATAAATGAGTTGCAAGTGCAGTCAGTTTCTGCATAAGCTCCTAATTGAAGGCAGAAGAAATGTCAGTGCTCTCCAGGGATAAGATAGCGTGGCTCAGTTGTCAAGTTTGAAAAAGATGCAAGGCACCAAGTATGGTGCATTAATTCAAATGAAATTGAGCCTTAAGTACTTCAGGAAATGTGACAGACAAGAGTGAGGCATTATATAAGGAGAGTGAAAGAAGGGGGAGGCATAGAAGCCGAAACCGAAGTAAAACTGAGAGATGGGATGCTTGTGCTCGGTCATGTCTGACTCTTGCAAGCCCATGGAATAGCCTTCCAGGCTCCTGTGTCCATGGAATTTTCCAGGCAGGGATACTGGAGTTGGGTGCCATTTCCTTCTCTAAGGGATCTTCCTGACCCAAGGACCAGACCCCAGGTCTCTTGTGTCTCCTGCATTGGCAGGTGGATTCTTTACCACTACCGCCATTGGGAAGCCCAGGTAAAATAAGCCTGTTTGCAAAAGCAGCTTAAACTAAAGACAAAATTAAGTGATGAAATGAGAAGACACTTGTAAAGTGCCCTCCAAGAGCTATGGGTTATTACTGTAATGTCTTCGCAAACATCCCCAAAACACACAGTAATCTCTAATGCTTTTTAATTTGGTTTACTGACAGAGTTAATGACTGTTGATAACATAGTCATAAATAACCTAGAAACTAAAGAGGCATAGTCTGGGAAAGCAATCGAAAACAAGAACAAAAACAAAAATAACCCAAACAAAAGCAAGAGAGGCAATGTCAAATGCTAAATAAAATCTGAAAGAAGAAGTGAAAAAATGTTATTCATATATTAGCATGAGCTTGAAGGTAATATTTCACTCTGGGACCAATTACTGCAAGGAAGGAGCTAGAAAACGGGAGCAATAAACTATATTTTAAAAGAGCAAAAAAAAAAGGAAAAGGAGGAGAGACATAAATACAATTAAATGAAATTTATGTGAACCAAGATTTCCAGTGAAGAGAACAGAAAAGGCCTTTGAATGAAGAAAATGGGAACTTAGAGAGGAAAGTAACAGTATGCAAAAGTTCACAAGATTCTGAAACTTTGAGCACCTATTGATAAATACCTGTACATTATTTCCATAAATAGGACCCTGTCTCTTGGAGGACAAGAAAACAAGTCTGGAAGGCACACACAATGCATGTCAGATAAACTTGAGCCTTGTTGCTGAGTCACAGAGTCGGGCACCAGAGAGTCGTGCTGCCTCTCTGACACTGGAGTCAGTGGATTGCTTCGACGGATTTGCCTTGGCACACACCACTCCCCACTCTTGGAATAAGATAAAATGGCCAGAATAAGGACCATTTGAAATAACCTTCCCCCAGCTGCCCATCATTGCATGCCTATCTTCTCTCAAATGTTCAATGCTCACTTTCTCTGAATATATTTATTTAGGATTCTAAGAAACTGCATGGAGGTGAAAATGTTTGCTCATGTCTAAACCAATCACTGGGGCTTCCCAGGTGGCGCTAGTAGTAAAGAACCTGCCTGCCAACGCAGGAGACACAGGTTCAATCCCTGGGTTGGAAAGATCCCCTGGAGGAGGGCATGGCAACCTACTCCAGTATTCTTGCCTGGAGAATCCCATGGAGAGAGGAGCCTGGCAGGCTACAGTCCACAGGGTCACAAAGAGTCAGACACGACTTAACACTGTCTGACTTAGAGGTGACTTAGCACTCATGCAAACCAATCACTAACACACACATACACACACACACACACACACACACACACACATACACACAAAGACAGAAATGAACACTAGGGCTCAGAAATTCATAATATCAATATTACAACATATGTCAAATAAAGTTAACCAATTGAAAACAAAATTGAGCTGCCATTTTCCAGCCCCACTGATCCTTTCTATAATTCCATCAAGATTCTCTCCCTGCACTTTCTTTGAAGTCTGCTTTTCCCTTGGGTATAACCATGGGCAGCCTCGAAATTTCTGCCCCAGGCCATCTGTTCTTTGCTGCTCAAAGTCTCAGTGACCTCATTAACTTCCACGGTCTACTACAAAGTATGAAAATGATTCCCAGAGCTGTAGCCTAGTCTGAGAGCTCACCCTCTTTCATGCAGGTGTCTGCAGGAAATCCTTCACAGACATCCCCAGAACACGCAGAAATCTCAACCTGAAATCCAAGTTGATCTTATCTCACAGCAACCTTCTCAAATTGCCCATTATTACCAAGCGCTTTGTCATATTCAGACTTTCAATTTCAACCGTCAGGAAACATCTGCACCTCCCCTTTGTTGTTTTAATTGTTAAGTCGTGTCCAGCTCTTTGCAACCCCGTGGGCTGTAGCCCGCCAGGCTCCTCTGTCCATGGGATTTCCCAGGCAAGAGTACTGGAGTGGGTTGCCATTTCCTTCTCTAGGGAGTCTTCCTGACCCAGGGATCGAACCCATGTCTCATGCATTGGAAGGCAGATTCTTTACCCTTAACCTATCACTGAAGCCCCTGCATATCTCCCTTGTCCAGCCTCTAATCTTATATAAAATGTTACACATGGCAAGTATATCTATGTTAGCTCCTCTTTTTTAACAAAAATTCTTTGAATTGTCTACTTTTGTTTCCATAAAACTGTGTCCTCAACCCCTAATGTCTAAATCCCTAAACAAGATACAAACAGATTTCCTTATTTGGGGCCCTCCAGCTCTGGACCGTCAGACTTAAGTCAGTTTCACTAGAAGCAGAGCTGAGATACAGTTTATTGACCCTGTGATTGACCAAGGGGGTGATTTCAGGGGAAAGGGAGTGGGGACAGTGGGGGACAGCAAGGGAAAAATGCTAACAATTATGTGCTCTCAGTTAGAAGTGAGCTTGAGTCAATGTCTCAGGGAAGTTTTTGGAGAATCAATGACAAGAAAGAGTTGGCTCCATCTTGAGACAGGAGGATCAGCAATTTGTAAGCCTTTCGTGGTCAGGGCTCCTGATGGGTGGGGTGATTTACCTCCCAGAGGGTTCAGTTAGCCAAGGGGAGCTCCCTAGAGATGGGACAGTCCATTGAGTCAGTGATGCCATCCGACTATCTCATCCTCTGTCATCCCCTTCTCCTCCTGCCTTCAATCTTTCCCAGCATCAGGGTCTTTTCGAATGAGTTGGCTCTTCAGATCAATTAGTCAAAGTATTGGTGTTTCACCTTCAGCATCAGTGCTTCTAATGAATATTCAGGACTGATTTCCTTTAGGATTGATTGGTTTGATCTCCTTGCAGTCCAAGGGACTCTCGAGAATCTTCTCCAACATCACAGTTCAAAAGCATAATTTTTTGGCATTCAGCCTTCTTTATGGCCCAACTTTCACATCCATACATGACTACTGGATAAACCATAGCTTTGACTAGACTGATCTTTGTTGGCAAAGTAATGTCTCTGCTTTTTAATACACTGTCTGGATTTGTCATGGCTTTTCTTCAAAGAAGCAAGCATCTTATTATTTCATGGCTTCAGTCACCATCTGCACTGATTTGGGAGCCAAAAAAATAAATAAATAAGGTCTCTCACTCTTTCTATTGTTTCCCCATCTATTTGCTATGAAGTGATGGGATCAGATGCCATGATCTTAGTTTTTTGAGTGTTGAGTTTTAAGCCAGCTTTTTCACCCTCCTATTTCACCTTCATCAAGAGGCTCTTTAGCTCCTCTTCACTTTCTGCCATAAGGGTAGTGTCCTCTGCATATCTGAGGTTATTGATGTTTCTCCTAGCAATCTTGATTCCAGTTTGTATTTCATTCAGCCCAGCATTTCACATGATATACTCGGCATAGAAGTTAAATAAGCAGGGTGACAATATACAGCCTTGATGTACTCAACATAATAAATGATTTCCTCCAAATTAGACATCTTCTATTCCTTCAAATGGCATCTCAGAGGTAAAGAATCTGCCTGCAATGCAGTAGACCCAGGTTTGATCCCTGGGTCAGGAAGACCCCCTGGAGAAGAAAATCACTACGCACTTCAATATTCTTGCCTGAAGAATTCCATGGACAGAGAAGCCTTGTAAGCTACAGTCTATGAGGGTGCAAAGAGTTGTACACAACTGAGCAACAGATGATGCACACACACAGATGTGCACACACACAGATATGCACACACCTCTTCACCTCCATGGAAAGAATAGCTTTCCCTCCCCCAATGAGGTTACTCTTGGCTGTGGAATGTGAGGGGGTGTGATGTACATTGCTTGGCCTGTTCCCCAGGGTTCCTGCTCTCTGCAGTGATGTCTCAGATGGGAGGTGCTCCTGGGGTGCTCCTCAGAAACACAGGGATCAGACTTAAGCCAGACCCTCAGTCCAAGTGAAGCAAGTCAGTCCCAGCAGAACCACCCCAGCCCTCAGACCTAAGAGAAAGAAATGAGTGCTTAGTGAAACACCATCATGTTTGCATGTTGCATCTCTGCCCCAACCATCACAACAACGCAATGACAGTAACACAATGACAACAACCACTCGCTGGTCAGAACCTGGAGGACAATCACATTTCTATGCCCTATACATACACTAGCTCAATTATTTTTTGTGACAACCATATGAAAGAGGAGCTATTACAAATGAGGATCCTTGGGCTTCAAAATCACAGTGAATGATGATTGCCACCATGAAATTAAGACACTTGCTCCTCGGAAGAAAAGCTATGAGAAATCTAGACAATGTATTTACAAGCAGAGACATCACTTGGCTGACAAAATACCATGCAGTAAAAGCTATGGTCTTTCCAGTAGTCATGTATGGGTGTGAGAGTTGGACCATAAAGAAGGCTGAGTTCCAAAGAATTGATGGTTTTGAACTGTGCTATTGGAGAAGACGCATGAGAGTCCCTTGAACTGCGAGGAAATCAAACCAATCAATCCTAAAGGAAATCAACCTGAGGATTCATTGGAAGAACTGAAACTGGTGCTGAAGCTGAAGCTCCAATTCTTTGGCCACCTGATGTGAAGAGCCGACTAAGTGGAAAAAACTGTGATTCTGAGAAATATTGAGGGAAAAAGGACTGAACTGGGTGACAGAGGATGAGATGGTTGCATAACATCACCTACTCAATGAACATGGTGGTGGTGGTTTAGTCACTAAGCCATGTCTGACTCTTGCGACCCAATGGACTGAAACCCACCAAACTCCTCTGTCCATGGAATTCTCCAGGCAAGAATACTAGAGTGGGTTGCCATTTCCTTCTCCAGGGGATCTTTCTGACCCAGGGATTGAACCCAAGTCTCCTGCACTGCAGGCAGATTATGAGTTTGAGCAAAATCTGTCCTTGAGATAGTAAAGAACAGAGGAGCCTGGCGTGCTGCAGTCCATGGGGTCCCAAGGAGTCAGACAGGACTAAGAGACTGAACAACAACAACAAATGAAAAAGCAGAGGCGAAAGAGTGATGCAATTTACCCAAAGTCACACTGCTGGGATACACCCGAGATACCAGACTCTGAAGGTCATGCTGTCTCCTGCTTCGTGGTTGACATTTTAGGCATGTGGCTGCTTCTGTGTACCCCATCTCTGGATTCCCAGGTTTTTGCACGAATTCCTGTAGCTTTGCCCTTATTTCATTGAACTGAGCTGCAAATGTCTCTTGATTTATCTCCCCACCTATGTGGAGAGGCCAAATATGATGTGGTTCATATAAGGATCTTGTAGTAAGAAGTCCAGGAAGTGCTGGTTGAGTGATAAATGATGAAGCCCGACCATGGGTCTCATCACTGAGGGACTGAGGATCCGCACCCTTGCTGCAGTCTCTCTCTTTTTCTCAATTTACTTATTTTTAATTGAAGGATAATTGCTTTACAAGACAGTGCTGGTTTCTGCCATACATCAGCATGAATCAGCCATCAGTATACATATGTTCCCTCTCTCTTGAACCTCCCTCCTACCTCCCACCCCATGCCTACCCCGAAGGTTGTCACAGAGCCCAGTTTGAGCTCCCCGAACCATATTTGTTGTGGTCTCTTAAGGAACCAAGCTCCCACCTCGCCTGACCCCTCTCACTGCACTCACAGGCAGTGTAATCTGTCTTCACCAGCTTTTCAAGGCCAGACTCTCAAGCTGGGGTCTTGGTCTCCCGTGGCTTGTCCTCAGCATATCTTTCCACCTCCTCTTTCATGTCTCCTCTTTTCAGTCCACACCCCAGTTGGGCGCTACACTCCCTCACTCCTGCCTGAACTTGCAGTTCCCTCCACCTCGAGAGGTCCTTTCCACTTCAATCACAGACACAAATCCTCTGCCACCCCATGTCCCAGTCCACACACCAGTGTCCCAGCCCCGTGGCTAAGCATCCTCTTCCCCTCTCTGGACTCTAATGGCGTATCTCTGAGATTTTGGTACACACGTCTCTGCATTTATAGCATTCTTCTTAAGTCAACCAGCTCTTGACATGTGTGTCTGCCTCTGAAAGCTGGGGTCCATGTCAAATTCACCCATGTCACCCACGAGCAAATAGTAGGCATTTAATTGGAGAAGGAAATGGCAACCCACTGCAGTATTCTTGTCTGGAGAATCCCATGGACAGAGGAGCCTGGCAGGCTACAGTCCATGTGGTTGCAAGACTAAGCCACCACCAGATATTTAATACCTATTTCTGCAATAAATGGGCTTCCCTGGCGGCTCAGATGCTAAAGTGTGTGCCTGCAATGCAGGAGACCTGGGTTCAATCCCTGGGTGGGGAAGATCCCCTGGAGAAGGAAATAGCAACCCACTCCAGTATTATAACCTGGGAAATCCCATGGACCGAGGAACCTGGTAGGCTACAGTCCATGGGGTTGCAAAGAGTCAGACATGACTGAGCAACTTCACTTTCACTTCTGCAATGAATAAGTGATGTTCGAACGGGCTTGCTTGCATGAGGTTTTCACTGTGAACTTGTTCTGGAGGGGGCCGAGTGCCGGGGTGCAGCAGGGTCGATCATTCAGGGCACACCCCCGCCCCCCAGCTTCCCATCGGCAGATGTTCGCCCACTGCAGAACAGCACGCTGCCCAGTTCGGGTGGTGTTGCCAAACAGAAGGTACTCTTGGCAGAAGCGTTGGTGCACACTGCGTTCTGCAGGCTGCGCGCCTGAACCAGCTCCTCCATTGGCAAACAAGCCTTCTAGGAACCAGCTTATGCCACCCTCCACAGGCCTCCTGCCTCCCAAACAGATGGGCACAAACAAGTGTGCCGGAAACAAGCATGCACATCGGCTTGGAGCTCCGGATACGAGATTTGTCTCTCCTACGCAGTGTCGCCCCATCCAAACAGTGAACGCCCACTGCTGGGTTGTGTGAGGTGCTGCAAAGGAATTACCCTCATATTCTAATTTGAGAAACCATTAATTCCAGGGGCCCAGACCTGGAGGAGGGAGTGAGGATGAGAAAGAGATGAAAGGAAACATTCTGTCTCCCTTTGACTGGTGGCATCCGCAGGGTAGGAGAGAGTCACTCCTTCCAGGTGGAGTTCAGATTCAAGACATGTTTTAGGCAGCAGCGAAATCCATGAGCCATCTTCTAGGGCTTCCAGCAAGGCAGCAGTATGACAGACACCCCTCCAGGGCTTACTGTGCTTCAACAGACAGGGGTGAATAAAAGTTTAAATCCTTCCCATCGGAGCCAATATCTGTAAACCATGTTCCAACAGCACAGGTTCCGAGCAAAGAATAAAACACTCAACATCCGCCTTATTGATAACCTAGTGGCAGTTATGTCCCAACCTGGGCTGAAAACCTTTATTGACTCAGGGGTTATCTTAATTGTCTGATGGCCTGAACTGGCTAGACAACACAGTCAGGGGCGGGAGCAGCCAATGTGGCCTTTGGCGTACATTACCATTTTAAAAGCCTGCAAGGGACAAATAAAACCACGTGCAACTCTGAAGCACTTTAATTCTGATCTCGTATTTTGAGACGCTGAAGACAAATAGGAACTGCATTGATCTCGCACGGTAGATCTCACAAGTAATTTCTTCCACCGGGATTTGTAGTTTTGCTCTTACTTTCCAAACTCTAATGTACCCATGACTCATTTGGATACAAGAAGCGCAGCTTGAACTTCGCAGTCAGTCATCAGCAAAATGTGCCAAACAGCTAGAGGACCACAGGGAAGTCACATAATGGAGAGCAGATCATCTGGCAAAACTGTCCAACGGCTAGCAGGTGACCCGGTTGCTGGACACTGATGCTGTCCAAGTCCTGGACGATTCCCAGTCTCAGAAATGGGTTATAAATGTTCATTCAGTGCTGTGACATTTGGAAGCTGGGAGCCTTAAAGATCTCAAGCTTTGCTGGTCACACTAGGGGTGTCAGGTGCTTCTCTGTAGATAAAATCCATCCAGTCTGCTTACTGTCTGCCTTTTAAGTCATTCCTTGTTTCCAGACAGCTCCAGACAGAGACTTGACTAGGGATTAAGCATCCATCGTGAACGTGGCTCAGAGAGACATTGAAAAAGAATATGAGTGAGAAGAAGTTTAAATATCTGGTGTGGAAGGGTTATCTCACTGTGACAGTTTGGAATGCTGTGTTTATTAAACAATGGAGGGTAGTATAGAGCTCTACTACCTATCAGAGTTGTGCTCAAAATATTTTTTCTGCAAGGAAAAAGCAAGTTCATTTTCAATACTGAGCCCAGTCCTGAACTCTGGAATAGTTCACAAGTTTTGAAGAAATTAACCTCTAATTTTATTGACTTGCATTTTTAAAGCTTCAAAAATATTCAGAACCCACAGTTTTCTCAGACGGAATTAGTCCTGGAGTTTGACTTTAGCATCTCTGGATGACTTAATTGTAGATCATAAGTGTGTCCAAACTCATCTTCTCTGCCCACAGTCTTTTTTTTTTTTTTCTTTTTTCATTCTCTACTCTCTCTGGCAGTACAATGTTCATTTGTCTGGTAGCAGGATGAATGGCCAACTCCTGGCATGTACAAGTTGAGGGAGCTGTAATTTGATCCCTGTTTCCCTTGAAGGTCACTGAATTTAATACTGTGATTGAAACCCAGTGCCTTCTATAAATCTCCAAAGAACTGTGATTCCTAAGAAGGCAGATAATTTGGAGGTGGGATAAGTTGACCTGTGCACACATGTTAAACAATTATAAATTGTTTCCTTTCATCTGCCTCAGAAGTAATCTATAGCAAGACTCCAAAATATAAATCCTCTTTAAAACGAGACAGCTAGGAAATAGCCCATGAGGACTGGTAGGTTCATCCACAACACTGATACCCTGTGCAGCCTCAGATGGTGACAGATGATGCCGATCTTCAGCTTTGGCTTGACTTGAACTGGTCACTTCTATCTCTGGCTTCCCTCTTATGGGAAAAAGAAACATCTCATTCATCCCCTTGGCATCATTCCCCGTCAGTGAATGAGGATGACTCTTCTCCCAGGTAACCATCTCAAAGTTTTTTTGGCCGAGCTAGTTAATGTAGAAATGTTTGGGTATTGGAACATATGGGATAAAAATCATTCTTTCACTTTGCACCTGGGAAGGTAAGGCAGTTAGGACAAAGTAGTTCTGTCTTTGCCTCTCCCAATTCATGGATTCCTTGTTGTCCCAGAATGGAAAATTTGTTTTATCCCTGGATACACACAGACTCATTGGAGATTCCTAGGTCCTCTAACTAGAGGTGCCTCTGTAGGAATGCAACTTTGTTTGGATAACAGTGGTTCCTGGTAAAGTGGGAATGGGCAAGTAGGAGTATCTGAGGCAGAAGAACTGAGGCAGAGTGATCCAGGATGGAGGATCTCAATAGGAAAAAGCATGTATGAGAGTGATGACGAGGTCTAAGGTTCTAACAACTTCAAATCTGGGTCCCTTTGATTCCTAAGGGCTTCCCTGGTAACTCAGCTGGTAAAGAATCTGCCTGCTCTACGGGAGACCTGGGTTCAATTCCTGGGTTGGGAAGATCCCCTGGAGGAGGGCAGGGCATGATTCCTACTGATCTAAATTGAAAGGATGCTCCCTATTTTTAATCATCCTTCATTTTGATCTAACTCATAACCTCCCATTTTTAGTCTCCTATGGCTGCTGTAACCAAGTAACATAGACTGGGTGACTTAAACAACAGAACTTTGTTGTCTCACAGTTCTGGAGGCCAAAAGTTGACAATCAAGGGATCAACAGGGTTGGTTCCTTCTGAGACTGTGGGGTAGGGTCTGACCGTGCCACTCTCCTGGCTTTTGGAAATCTACTGGCTGGAATCTCTGGTGTTCTTTGGCCAAAGAAACATCACCCTGATCGCTGTCTTCATGTTCACGTGTCATTCTTCACTTATGCCCATCTTTGTGTATAAATTGCCCCCTTTGAGTAAGGATAGCACTCGTTTTGGCTGAGTGACCCACCCTGCTTCAGTATGACCTCATCTTAAGTAGTTACATCAGCAACAACCCTATTTCCAAATAAGGTCACCTTCTGAGATACTGGGAGGGAGGCCTTCAACATATAAATGTGACGAGGGCATTATCCAACTTATAACACCTGCTAAACAATATTCCTGTTACAGTCTGTATCCTCCTATTCAAGCAGAGAGATCAGGGGCTCACCAACCAGAATTATAATAAGGGATAGAGGCTGTTTGAGTTAGGGACACAGAATTAGGGACACACCTGAACTGCAAAGAGTCAGACACAACTGAGCAACTGAACTGAACTGCAGAAGTAAAAAGAAAATCAGAAGCCAGTTATCTAAAAAAAGAAAGAAAGAAACTCTGATGAATTGCCAAACTGAAAGGACCAAAAGGAAGCATCAAAGTTTAAGATACAAATAGGGAAAGTTGTAAAATTGGATTCCACATAAAAATACAAAAAGCAGGAAAGGGTAAATAAGTAAGGCTCAATTTCAATGAACAAAACTGAAGTTTTAGTAAGGTCTTGTTACTCCAAAGAGCTCTTCACGCCTTTATGGAAAAATATCCAGCCCAACTCAACCGAGGGTGAGAGTCCCAATTAAAAGGAGTTGAGTGGCTTGTTTTCAAATCCTCAGACATTGTCTCTTCATAATGAGTCTGGCTGTACCACATGGGATGCATGAGACAGAAGTTATTACATTCCATCCAAAGGATGCTTTCAGATGTTAGGGCCTGATTCTTTCCCAGAACCCTGGCTAAGAAGTACTGAAAGGTGTTAATAGACCTATCTTCTAACTAGTATCAAGGCAACTTTTCCTTTTTAAAAAACAACTGTTCTCTGGTTTTCTGTGTGCTGATTTTTATAGAAAGAGTTGGATTTGTATGTTTTTAAAATTTTGTTTGTTTATTATGTTGGGCTGCTCTGACTCTTCTTGGTATGCTTGGGCTTTCTCCAATTGCAGTGAGCGGGGGCCGCGCATCACTGTGGTGTGCGGGCTTCTCACTACAGTGGCTTTTCTTGTTGCTGAGCACAGGTCCCAGGAGTCAGGGCTTCAGTAGTTGCAGCACTGGGCTCAGTATTGTAGCTTGCAGGCTTAGTTGCTCAGCAACATGTGGGATCTTCTTGGATCAGGGATCAAACATGTGTCCCCTGCCTCGGCAGGCAGATTCTTAACCAGTGGACCACCAGGGACGTCCCTATATCTTATTATTAACAAAGAAAGCAATGACTTTCATTTGCAACAGTGGTTTATTAGAAATAAACCTTCAGATGAAAGCAACTAAAACTTCTGGATAAAATAGTAAGTATAATTATTGTTTAGTGGTGCATTTATAAGAGACAAAAGTACTTTTAAAAAGCAAAGATATTATTATCAAAAATACCAGGACAAAGTTTAGCCTCTGGAAGAGAAATAGATTTGAGAAGGAAATTTAGAGCCTGGTACGATTCTATGTGTGACGATGTAGCCATTCTAGGGTTATTAGCTTTTTTTTTTTCATTTATTTTTATTAGTTGGAGGCTAATTACTTTACAATATTGTAGTGGGTTTTGTCATACATTGACATGAATCAGCCATGGAGTTACATGTATTCCCCATCCCGATCCCCTCTCCCACCTCCCTCTCCACCTGATTCCTCTGGGTCTTCCCAGTGCACCAGGCCCAAGCACTTGTCCCATGTATCCAACCTGGGCTGGTGATCTGTTTCACCATAGATAATATACATGTTTTGATGCTGTTCTCTCTAAACATCCCACCCTCGCCTTCTCCCACAGAGTCGAAAAGTCTGTTCTGTACATCTGTGTCTCTTTTTCTGTTTTGCATATAGGGTTACTGTTACCATCTTTCTAAATTCCATATATATGTGTTAGTATGCCATAATGTTCTTCATCTTTCTGGCTTACTTCACTCTGTATAATGGGCTCCAGTTTTATAAGCGTTCATCAAACAGCAGTTCATATAAATTGAAAGCACTTTCTGTAGGTGTTGTATTTCACAATAAAACAAAGAAACATAACTGATGAAAGGGAATGTCTCTAGGAAGGCTCAGATTTCAAAAACGAAAGCAAGAATCAGTAGGTAGCCGGCAAGCCACAGAAAATTTCACACAGTTGGGTTTACAAAGTGGTGTCAGCTGCTAGCCTTCCTGGCCCAGTCACCAAGAAGGAGGCAAGTTTAATAGCTGCATTTAAAGTGTCAGATGCAAGAACAATAGCAGTCTTTTCTTAAATGATTTGGTTGTTTTTTTTTTTTTTTTTTACTTATTCCCTACCAGTTCAAGAACCTTTTCATTATAATGGTCTTTTCCTATCTGTCAGGGACTATTAAACTCCCACTTAGCAGCACCCTGAATCTTAGGTAAGCCACTCCCATTGGCCCCCAAAACATACCTCCAATCTTCTCTAACCTGAGCCGGATTCACCACCTAGTCCAGGTAGATGAGAAAGAAAGTTGTGACAGATCAAATAAAAGCAAAGATACAGAATGGTGGGAGATGTTAGTCTGTAGAAAGAAAAAGCTTAAGGCATTAAAAAGGCCACAAGACAGGGACATGGGAGGGTGGTTCAGGATGGGAAACACATGTAAATAAATAAATAAATAAAACAAAATTTAAAAGGCCACAAGAACTTTCTGCCTGCCGGTGGATGTATTTCACTTACAAATCACATTTTGTTTCTTATAGAGTGGGTTCATCCTCATTTAAAAACTGAAAATTCAGCACTCTTTCTAAGGTACATTTTTTTCAAATTGATATAAGAGCCCCAGATGGTTTTGCTCAGAGTGTCCCATTGATTACAGCATTCTGCTCCCTGCAGGTCACAGATCTGTTAGAGACTAACTGACTAGCGAGAGTCCACTGTTTTGGTTTCAAAGCAATTCTGTCCTGAGTCACATACTTACAGGCAAAGCCATGCTGAGGGACAGGATGGAAGTTGCGTATTAGAAACCTCAGTGGCTGGTTATTCCTTCCACAGAATTTAATATATATTACTCCAGCTACTGTCAACAAACATGCATCGACAACAGTCTTTGCACTGTCTAGACAATGGCCCCTGAGTACAAGAGTGAATGGATTCAAGTCTGAGTCATGATTCTGCAAGGACAATGATACTTACCTCTCACAGGATTTAGTGAAAAACAGAACAAATAGAAATGGATTGGAAACATCAATATAAAGGAGCTAAAAGTACCATATGCATTGTTATAAAATATTCATTCAACAATCCCATTGTGTAACAGCCCCAGACAGGAAAGAAATCCAAGGAAGAAATGCAAAAAGAAGAAACCATGGTTTAAGTGCTTTTTTTCAATCTGGCTGGTGGTGTAGGGGCTGGGATTTTATTCCTGGTTTAGGAACTAGATCCCACATGCTGCTATTTAACTAAATAAGCAAACACTCAGTTGAATTTTTGAGAAATTGAGCTCCAAAGATGGTTACTATAAAAGGCTTTCACCACCTTCTGCTAGAAAAGACACCACCCATCACCATGGCCCGCTATCCAGACCTGCCTCCCCTAACCTCTTAACCTGTGTTTCCTCCACCATCAGAACCTTATTGTTGTGTGTCCACTCTCCTCCCTGCCTACTGGAATTCCAGCCAATCCCCTTGCCCTCAAGTTGATCTCCTCGGGCTTTTGGCACCTTTGAAACTGTCTGGGACATTGAATGACAAGCCAGGAAAACATCAATAGGCAATAACAAGCTAAGAAACTAGGATTAGGTAGGATAATCTTATTCAATCAGAATTTCTGGTCCCTGTGTTACTTTGGATCTGCTGAAGGGTCAGTTTGCAAGGGATTTATTGGGAGAGGGAGCAGGAGAAGGCAGCGAGAGACTGAGATCACAATGCAGGTCTGATACTCTGGAAGGAGAGAGGGAAGGGAAAATGACTGGGGAGCACGAACCTCAGCTGCAGGAAGAACCACTTGGTCAAGTCCATGGGCAACCCTGAGTCAGAGTCGCCCATTAGAGGAGTCTGCCTTGCTCTTTGGTGTCCAGCCATGCCCACTCATCTGCTGGCTGCAGCTTGCAGAAATGGTGGCCTTGGTGTAGCAACGAGTGAATAAGGAGTAAAGAGAGCAGGCCATTGGTCACTTATGTCTCCGACAGCAGGAGGGAGACCTGCACAGCCACTTCTCAAGAACCATGTTCCCTTATCTGTTGGTCACATGAAATTAAAAGTGAATCGAAGTGAACTGAAAGTCGCTCAGTCGTGTCCCACTCTTTGCGACCCCATGGACTAAACAGTCCATGGAATTCTCCAGGCCAGAATACTGGAGTGGGCAGCCTTTCCCTTCTCCAGAGGATCTTCCCAACCCAGGGATCGAACCCAGGTCTCCCTCATTGCAGGCAGATTCTTTACCAGCTGAGCCACAAGGGAAGCCCACTTTAATTGTTTAACCTTTTGTGCAGAAGTCACAAACTGACAGCGATGGATAGAATCTGGCAGAGAATTTTTTGTTGTTTGTCTAGCTTGGGATTTAGATTCGTGTTTTGAAAATTTTTGAGCTACTTACCGGTATTTAAGAAACTAGAGATTTTACAGGTTAACAATTCTGATTTACAGCTTTTTTTGAGATGAGATGCAAAGGGTTGATACTCCCTCGTGTTGGAAGAACAGCAGGAGTTTTTTCTTTTCCAGGTAGCCACATCCCACTCTTCCTTTAGACTTACTCCAGCCCACACCACCCATACTCCTCTGACTGTCTGCTCTGGTCATTTGAACTTTAGGTTTGCTGCATTCATGCCAGGGTCACTGTCAGAATACAAGCTCTATGAAAAGTGTCAGTCAGTCATGTCTGACTCTTTGCCACCCCAGGGACTGTAGCCCACCAGGCTCCTCTGTCCCTGGGATTCTCCAGGCAAGAGTGGGTTGCCGTTTCTTCCTCCAGGGGATCTTCCTGACCTAGGGATTGGACCTGGGTCTCCTGTATTGCAGGCAGATTCTCTACCACCTGAGCCACCAGGGAAGCTCCAGCTCTCTGAGAGCAATGATTTTGTCCATTTGGGTCACTGACGTCAATCAGTGGTCGGGACACAGAGTAGATGCTAAAGAAGTACTTGCCAGTGAAGTGTGTGCGGTCCTCACAGAGGGCTGGAAGATATTGTCTGAGTTGGCGGTGGTGAAGAATATGATCTTGTTCCAAAGTTTTGCCTGGGGCTAACCTAGTTGAGGAGAAGGCAATGGCAACCCACTCCAGTACTCTTGCCTGGAGAATCCCATGGACAGAGGAGCCTGGTAGGTTGCAGTCCATGGGGTCGCTAAGAGTTGGACACGACTGAGCAACTTCACTTTCACTTTTCACTTTCATGCATTGGAGAAGGAAATGGCAACCCACTCCAGTGTTTTTGCCTGGAGAATCCCAGGGATGGAGGAGACTGGTGGGCTGCCGTCTGTGGGGTTGCACAGAGTTGGACACGACTAACGTGACTTAGCAGCAGCAACCTAGTTGAGGGAAAGTTATGACCAACCTAAATAGCATATTAAAAAGCAGAGACATCACTTTGCCAACAAAGGTCTGTCTAGTCAAGGCTATGATATTTCCAGTGGTCATATATGGATGTGAGAGTTGGACTGTGAAGAAAGCTGAGCACCAAGAAACTGATGATTTTGAACTGTGGTGTTGGAAAAGACACTTGAGAGTCCCTCGGACTTCAAGGAAATCCAACCAGTCCATCCTAAAGGAGATCAGTCCTGAATACTCATTGGAAGGACGGATGCTGAAGCTGAAACTCTAGTACTTTGGCCACCTCATGCGAAGTGTTGACTCATTGGAAAAGACCCTGATGCTGGGAGGGATCGGGGGCAGGAGGAGAAGGGGACCACAGAGGATGAGATGGCTGGATGGCATCACCGACTCGATAGACACGAGTTTGAGTAAACTCCGGGAGTTGGTGATGGACAGGGAGGCCTGGCGTGCTGAGATTCATGGGGTCGCAGAGTTGGACACGACTGAGCGACTGAACTGAACTGAACTGAACGTAGTTCAACTCAGACAGAAGCAAGTTGGCACCAAACAAAGAAAATGAGACTGCAGATGCAGCAGCAGGAAGCTTTGTTCTCAGGAGTGGGCGGGGCCAGTGCAACTCCAGAACAGAGCAGAGAGGCTGTGCGTCCAGCAAGAGACATGCTACTGCTGCACGCCTTGCCCTCTCACGTAGGGGTTCTTTCTTCCCCTCTTGAACTTAAAGGGAGGGAGTGGGTTTGCACAGGGAAATACTGCTTATCTCAGCTCCTTTGCTGACCCTCGTGCAGTCTGAAGCTTTGCTACAACATCCTTGCTGGGCCACGTTCCAGGGCAGCCAGGCATGAGGGGTCCTCACCCCAGAGCTAGCACACACTTAGGCATAATGGAAAGAATCAAGCTCAGTGATGATGTGATGTGCATTCCTCAAATGCATAAAAATGCACATGGACAAATGGTGCAAATCAAACGGAGAACTGCCTGCCAGAGGCAAGTCCCCCGTGGTGTCTCACTAGCTCTGAAAATGACTACCATATGACAAAGGAGAGCAGGCGCCGTGCAATCTGATTACCAGGAGGGACTGGCAAATCCATTAGGAGCAAATAGGTCTCCTTCAAGTCCATTTTACTTGCTAAACACAAGTAACGTTAAGTTTAAAAAATGAGCCAATTTTTCATCTCATTTCTCACTGTCTTATATTTGCTGCATTCATCTCCAGTTAAAAGAGTAGAGAAAGTTTGCATTTTGAGACCAAACTTTGCTGCTATTAAAACCCTAAGTTAGATCCAGGCCTGAGACAAGGCAAAGAGCTAGACCCTTCAGTCTGTAGGCAACTTGCTCTGTCAGCCTCATCTGTAGAAAAACAGGGAGGAAGAGAACTAACTCTTACAGAGCACTTTCAAGGTATCAGACTGAAAAGTTCTTTGCATATATTTTGTCACTGAACTCCCTGTTCCAAGGGATAAGGAGGCTTATAAAAATTCCACTAAAAACAAAATTGGGCAACCACTATGGAAAACAGTATTGAGGTTCCTCTAAAAATTAAAAGTAGAACTACCAAATGAATAAAGCAGGAATCCACTGCTGGACATTGACGCAAATTAATTGAAATCATGATCTCAAAAGAGGGCTTCCCTGATGGCTCAGTGGTAAAAAAGCTGCCTACCAATGCAGGAAACACGAGTTCAATCCCTGATCTAGGAAGATTCCACATACCTTGAAGCAACTAAGTCTGTGTGCCACAACTATTGAGCCTGTGTTCTAGAATCCATGAGCCACAACTGCTAAGCCCATGTGCCACAACTTCTGAAGCCCACACACCCTAGAGCCTGTGCTCTGCAAGAAGAGAAGCCAAGCTACTGCAATAAGAAGCCTACTCCCTGCAACTAGAGAAAATAAATTAAAATTATATAAATAAATTAAAATTATAAAAAGATATCAAAGAAACCTATTGAATGGGAGAAAATATTTGCAAACCTTATATTCAATAACAGGTAGATATCCAAAATTTGTAAAGAAGTCATCCAACTCAATGACAACAAAATCCAATTAAAAATTAGGCAGAGGATTTGAGTAGACATTTTTCTAAAGATGACATGCAGATGGCCAATAGGTACTAGAAAATATGCTCAGTGCAAATCAAAAACACAGTATCACCTCACACCTGTTAGAATGGCTATGACCAAAAAGACAAAAAATAGAAAGTGTTGAGACAAGGGAACCCTCACACACTGTTGGTGAGAATGTAAATTGGTGTGGCCCCTGTAGAAAACAGCACACAGCTTTTCCCCCGCCTCATGAAAAGCCTCAGCAGAAATTCCCTTTCCCTCTTGGCGTTGCTTACATTATAGCCTTCACATCATCACCTACTTACCACACATTTACAAGATTTAACCCATTAACATAATGGTAAATAAGAAAGGCATTCCCCACTGAACCAGAAACCAAGTAATTCAGCAAAGTTGGGAGGTGATGGGGCGCGGATTCAGTCTCAGACCCACAGGAAGGACCTGCTACATAAGAAGATAAGGATGACAAACTGCCCTGTGACCAAGGAGCCAGCTTGGGCTGTGATCACCAGCCAGGGAGCATGCTGTGACAGCTTAGCAGAGTCGGTGTTCAGTCACCAAGTCGTGCCTGACTCTTTGGACCCCATGGACTGAAGTACACCAGGCTTCCCTGTCCTTCACCATCTCACAGAGTCTGCTCAAGCTCATGTTCACTCAGTCGGTGATGCCATCCAACCATCTCATCCTCTGTCATCCCCTTCTCCTCCTGCCCTCAGTCTTTCTCAGCATCAGGGTCTTTCCCAATGAGTCAGCTGTTCACATCAGGTGGCCAAAGTATTGGAGCTTCAGCTTTAGCATCAGTCCTTCCAAAGAGTATTCAAGATTGATTTCCATTAAGATGGACTAGTTTGATCTCCCTCTGTCCAAGGGATTTTCAGGAGTCTTCTCTAGGAACCCAGTTTGAAAGCATCAATTTTTCCGTGCTCCACCTTCTTTATTGTCCAGCTCTCACATCTGCACATGACTACCAGAAAGACCATAGCCCTGACTGTATGGACCTTTGTCAGCAAAGTGAAGTTTTTGCTTGTTAACACACTGTCTAGGTTTGTCATAACTTTCCTGGCAACAAGCAATCATTTTCTAATTTCATGGCTTCAGTCACGATCCGCAGTGATTTTTGAGCCCAGGAAGAAGAAATCTGTCACTGCTTCCACCTGTGTATGAGTACCCTTCAACTCCATTTACCCAGCTCCCAAAACTCACGCTTTTATTCTCATGGTTGTAATTAACACATATCATTAAATATCTTGATATATTATTTTTGTTGTTTTTATAGTCAACTCCATTTCCATTTTCTGATAGACTTCCTTTCAGTATTTTGTGTTTGCATTGGGGATCATTTTCCTCCTGACTACAGAACTTCTTTCATGTGCTTCTGGAACATATTCTTAATTTTTGCTTCTCTGAAAGTGTTTTTATTGCGCCTTCATTTTTAAAGGATATTTTGCTGAGTAAAGAACTCTGGGTCCACCAGGTTATTTTCTTTCATCACTTTGAGGAAATTGCTCAATTGTCTTGTGACTCTCATTGTTTCCCTTCAGAAGTCAGTTGTTGGTTTTGCTGTTTCAAAGTCCTCTGCCTTTCAACACCTCTGAATGCTTTTAAGATTTCTCTTTGTCTTCAGTATCCTGAAATTGCAGTGATGTGTCTAAAGCTTGATTTTCTTTGCATTAATTCTGTTGGGGCTCATAGACCCAGATTTTGAAGTGTTGTCCTTCCGAAGTTTGAAAAATTCTCTACCATTATTTCTTCAAATATTGCTTCTGTCCATTTTCTTTCTTCTCTTTTTCTGGAACTACAATTACATCTTTTCATTGTGTCTCATATGTCTCTTCTTTTCATCATCTTTCATCCTTCTGTGCTTTAGTCTGGATATTTTCTACAGATTATTTACAGTTCACTCAAATTTGGTGTGTGCTCCTCAATTGAGATTTCAATTTTACTTATTTTTAATTTTCCATTACAGGATTTCAATTTGAATCTTACAGCTTCTAATTCTCTACTGAAATATTAATTATAGACATTTAGTGTTCATGTACAATAACTCCAATTTCTTATTGCTTATAAGTATGCTTAAATTATCTGTTTTTTTCCTCTAGTTTGGGGTCAAGTCTTTTCTTTTGTGTATACCTGGCTTATTTTTAATTGGATAGCAAATACTCTGTATGAAAAATTGTACAGCCAACTGAAAGATACGAATAAGATTATCACCTCCCAAGTGTATTGAATGTTTCCCCTGGCAGATCATCTTATTCTTATCTAAGATTGAGCTTGTTGAGAGTTGGTTTTCAGTCTTTGTGAAAATGGGATGTTTTCACTTTAACCTTACTCTGAGGGTGTAGGCCTTTAGTATAATAACCAAAAACCTGTATAAAGCTTCTTCTTAAAAGGTCTTTCACTACAATTTTTGACTTTTCAGCCATATGACACTACCAAAAACTTGTCTCAGAATATTAATTTCTCAGATGCCACACTTGTTTTCTGATTTTGCACTTGCTTTGTGAGCAAAAGCAACCTTAGATGCCAAACACCTCTCTTTATTTCTTATTTTTTTTCTGTATCTTAGACCCAGAAATTCTTACTGTCTTTGTAGTTCTTTTAAGCCTTCAAACATATATTTGTATATGTGTGCACATGTGTGTAACAGCTTTTCTCACTATTCCCCATGTATCCAAAACCACACGGTCAGTTAAAAGCTGTTGATGTTGAATAGCCTACTTATCTCTCAGAAAGTGCCTTGGGAAATGCTTAAGTTTCTGACTTGCTTAAGAGAATTGGTGATAATGTAATTCAATAAGACAAGGGATTCTAGAAAAGGACTCTGTGCAGAAAATAGTGAACATAGGAGGCCTGACAGTTATCCAAGGTTAGCCCTTGGCTGGAGTCTGAGAACTTGATTTCCAGAGGGTTCCTTCCATTAAGTGATAAGAATGTCTCACTGTATCTAAACATTTTGTAATAAGTATTGGTTTATGCTGAACATCTGCTTCCTTTCTGGGAGTCTGGAATTTAAGTATGGGTCAGACAGGGGGTACCAATGTGATCAGCCCCAAACAACAACCCAGGGTCTTAAAGCTCTAATGAGCTTCCTTGGTTCCCAACATTTCACATGTGTTGCCATAACCTGTTTCTAGGGGGGTTAAGTACATCTTGTGTGAATGCATTGGGAGAGGACTCTTGAAAGCTTCCACCTAATTTCTCTCTGATTTCACCACGTATGACTTTTCCTTTTCTACTTGTAACCAGGATCCTTTTTCTCCATGATGAATCATAACCATGAGTATGATTATGTGCCTACATCCTTCTAGGGAATCACCAAACCCCTGACACTTGTCTTAGACCTCTTGACACAGACCAATTGAGTTAGGAACAAAAATCATTCCAGATTCAGATAGATTAAGCTTGAGGAACTCTTTATTTTACCCAACCTGTTATTTATTCATTGTTCTACCAGATATTTCTTGGGTTCTCATGTGATATTTCAATAGCACTAACATTGTTGACCATCCATCTTTCTGGAAACATGACCGCACCAGTCTTGTACTGCTCATTTGTCACTGGGCTTACTTCTTCCTCTTTTCCTTTGACTAACTTGCAAACACATGCCTTTAGATCCCTGGACCTTCTTCTCTTCTCATGATATCTTCTCTAGCTGGACACTCTTATACATACTTACAGCTTCAAATGCCTCCTATGTACAGAGACCTCAAACATTTATAACTCTGGCTTTGATCTTCCTTTCAGGCTTTAAAACTGGGTGTTGAATAGCCTACTTATCTCTCAGATAAATCAGTGTTATCACAAATGCTGAGTGATTCCAACATTTCCTACTAAAAACACACCAAATGCTTTGCCTCACAACACCTCCTCTTCACCTACACGTTCCACTTTTTCCCTGCCTCCCATGAACAGCTTTGCACCCTCAATCTTTTTAATCCTTGCTTCAAATAGTGTGTCTCCTCTCTGTCCACAATCCTTTCCATTTTCAGATTCTGACAGCAAGTCTTCATTGAGCATCTACTATATACACTCTGCTAGACACTAGGGATGTGAAGATAGTTGACACATGGAACTAATCTTCAAGGGCTTTATAGGCTAGTAAAGTAGACAAATCACAGAGAAAGAAATAAATAAGTACCATAAAGAATGATAAATGTGAACACAGACTGAAGTTAAGACATACGATGAGCCCTCAAAAGGGGAAGTGATCAGATCTCCAAGAAGATGGAGAGGGGGATGCTTAAACTATGTTTTGAAAGCTCAGTGGGTGCTCTCCATAAAGGCAGAATGGATGCAAAAATGAAATGCACACTGCAGGGAGAGAGAGATGTGTCAAAGTCACTATGCCTGTAGAATACCACAACAGAAAATGTCATGGGAACTATGCTAAATTAAAATGCAGGGCACTAATTTTCTTAAAACAGAATTCATTTGAAAACCTAACTACCAGGAGAATCTAATGAAATAAAATAACTAGCATTCCTAGAGCTTTGCTGAATGATTCAGGGTTTGAATGATGAAGGCTCTGGACAAGTCTGTTGCTGCTAGCTTTCAGGAGAGATGCCCGTAGACAGCCTTCCTTTCATGAGAGCAAGTGACATGAGCCAGATTCAAGTTTCAGGAGACGTCAGGGGACTGAGAGCAAAAACGATGATCAGAAGAAATCCTAAAAAGAAGGTAATTATGATCAGGAAAGCAATTAAAGGTGTCAATAGGGCAAAAGCTCCTCCCCAGATTAATTCTTAATGATACAGTGTGGGTGGAGGAGAGGCACTCTGGTAGCATCTGTTGACCATGTCCTTTCCAAGGTGGTCAAGAGAATTGTGAACCACTGCCATTTTAGAAGCTGACCGCACTCATACCAACCTCAAGCCTTCCTATCATCAATGTCACAGGTTGGGTGGAGAATGACTTTCTGGCATGGCTCAGATCACAGCACGGTACCCACTCTTCCTGGTGCAATTGCATGCCTGGACACGGACACAGGACCCCAGCCCGGCTCACCAGAACAATTTCAGACAAGTCCTCCTTCACCTGCTCAGATGTGCCTTGGGAACCATGTTCACTGAGACCCATAGTGTCCACAGGAGGAGTTTTGCCCCCAGACTTTCCTCTGTTCATGTAAAAAGGTACCCCCTGAAATTCTTCCTCTGCCTCAAAATGTACCCAAAGGAGGACGGTCCAAGGATAACCATTGTTCAGTTTAAAAACTTGTCAAACATTTTCTACTGATAAGTGGCTGCACAAGGTACCACTGAGCTTTTTAACATGCACAAGACATGCTCTCTGCCCACTACAGAATAAATACATCCTGGGAAATGGGAAATTCAAGTGAAGTCCTGTAATTTGTCTACTGTTAGCAAACACAATGATCAAAAAGTAAATCTCTAATATGGATAGATGCTCAGGGCAGAAAAAGAAAATCAATAGGAATAAAGTGATTGCAAATAATCTCAACTCATTGCTGACTTCAAAGGTGTAGATTTTATTATATAATAAAGTTATATGTACATGAATGCTAAGTCCCTTCAGCTGTGTCTGACTCTTTGTGATCCCATGAACTGTACCTACCAGGCTCCGCTGTCCTTGGGATTCTCCAGGCAAGAATACTGGAGTGGGTTGCCATGCCTTCATCCTGGGGATCTTTCCAACCCAGGGTCAAATTCATGTCACTTATGTCTCCTGCATTGGCAGGTGGGTTCATATATACATATATATATATATATATATGTATATCAGTTCAGTTCAGTCATCCAGTCATGTCCAGCTCTTTGTGACCCTGTAGACTGCAGCGTGCCAGGCTTCCCTGTCCATCACCAACTCCTGGAGCTTGCTCAAACTCATGTTCATCGAGTTGGTGATGTTATCCAACCATCTCATCCTCTGTCGTCCCTTTCTCCTCCTGTTCTCAATCTTTCCCAGCAATAGGGTCTTTTCTAATGAGTCAGTTCTTTGCATCAGGTGGCCAAAGTATTGGAACTTCAGCTTCAGTATCAGTCCTTCCAATGAATACTTAGGACTGATTTCCTTTAGGATGGACTGGCTGGATCTCCTTGCAGTCCAAGGGACTCTCAAGAGTCTTCTCCAACACCACAGTTCAAAAGCATCAATTCTTTAGGATTCAGCCTTTTTTACATCCAACTCTCATGTCTGTACATGACTACTGGAAAAACCAAAGCTTTGACTAAACAGAATGCTGTCGGCAAAGTAATGTCTATGCTTTTTAACACGTTGCCTAGGTTTATCATAGTGTTTCTTCTAAGGAGCAAGGATCTTTTAATTTTGTGGCTGCATTCACCATCTGCAGTAATTTTGGAGCCCAAAAAATAAAGTCTGTCACTGTTTCCATTGTTTCCCCATCTATTTGCATGAAGTGATGGGACCAGATGCCATGATCTTTGTTTCTTGAATCTTGAGTTTTAAGCCAGCTTTTTCACTCTCATCTTTCACCTTCATCAAGAGGATCTTTAGTTTCTCTTCACTTTCTGCCATAAGGGTGGTGTCATCTGCATATCTGAGGTTATTGATATTTCTCCCGGAAATCTTGATTCCAGCTTGTGCTTCATCCAGTCTGGCATTTCTCATGATGTACTCTGCATATATGTTAAATAAGCAGGGTGACAATATACAGCCTTGATGTACTCCTTTCCTAATTTTGAACCAGTCCACTGTTCCATGTTCAGGTCTAATTGTTGCTTCTTGACCTGCATACAGATTTCTCAGGAGGCAGGTAAGGTGGTCTGATATTCCCAGCTCTTTCAGCATTTTCTATAGTTGGTTGTGAGTCACACAAAGGCTTTGGCGTAGTCAATGAAGCAGAAGTAGATGCTTTTCTGGAACTCTCTTGCTTTTTCTATGCTCCAACTGATGTTGGCAACTTGGTCTCTGGTTCCTCTGCCTTTTCTAAATACAGCTTGAACATCTGGAAGTTTTTGGTTCACATACTATTGAAGCCTGGCTTGGAGAATTTTGAGCATTACTCTCTTAGAGTGTGAGATGAGTGCAATTGTGTGGTAGTTTGAAGATTCTTTGGCATTGCCTTTCTTTGGAATTGGAATGAAAACTGACCTTATCCAGTCCTGTGGCCACTGCTGGGATTTCCAAATTTGCTGGCATATTGAGTGCAGCACTTTCACAGCATCATCTTTTAGGATTTGAAATTGCTCAACTGGAATTTCATCACCTCCACTAGCTTTGTTCATAGTGATGCTTCCTAAGGCCCACTTGACTTTGCATTCCAGGATGTCTGGCTCTAGGTGAATGATCACACCATCATGGTTATCTGGGTCATTAAGATCTTTTTTGTATAGTTCTTCTATGTATTCTTGCCCCCTCTTTTTAATAACTTCTGATTCTGTTAGGTCCACATCATTTCTGTCCTTTATTGTGTACATTTTTGCATGAAATTTTCCCTTAGTATATCTAATTTTCTTGAAGAGATCTCTGCTGCTGCTGCTGCTAAGTCGCTTCAGTCGTGTCCAACTCTGTGCGACCGCGTAGACGGCAGCACCCCAGGCTCCCCCATCCCTGGGATTCTCCAGGCAAGAACACTAGAGTGGGCTGCCATTTCCTTCTCTAATGCATGAAAGTGAAGTCAGTCAGTCGTGTCCAACTCTTAGCGGCCCCATGGACTGCAGCCTACCAGGCTCCTCCATCCATGGGGTTTTCCAGGCGAGAGTACTGGAGTGGGATCTCTAGTCTTTCCCATTCTATTGTTTTTCTCCATTCTTTGTATTAACCACTTAGGAAGTCTTTCTTATCTCTCCTTGCTATTCTTTGGAACTCTGCATTCAGATGGTTATATCTTTCCTTTCCTCCTTTACCTTCGCTTCTCTTCTTTGCTCAACTATTTGTAAGACCTCCTTAGACAACCATTTTGCCTTTTTGCATTTCTTTTGGGGGGGGGTGGCTTTGATCACTGCCTCCTCTACAATGTCATGAACCTCCATCCATAGTTTTTCAGGCACTCTATCAGATCTAATCCCTTGAATCTATTTGTCACTTCCACTATATAACTGTAAGGGATTTGATTTAGGTCACACCTGAGTGGTCTACTGGTTTTCCTTACTTTCTTCAATTTAAGCCTGAATTTTGCAATAAGGAGTTCATGATCTTAGCCACAGTCTGCTCCCAGTCTTTTTTTCTTTTTTTTTTTTTGCTGACTGTATAGAGCTTCTCCACCTTTGGTTTCAAAGAATATAATCAATCTGATTTGGGTATTGACCGTCTTGTGATATCTATGTGTAGAGTCATCTCTTGTGTTGTTGGAAGAGGGTGTTGCTATGACCAGTGCATTCTCTTGACAAAACTCTGTTAGCCTTTGCCCTGCTTCATTTTTCATTCCAAGGCCAAATTTGCCTGTTATTTCAGGTATCTCTTGACCTCCTACTTTTGCATTCCAGTCCCCTATGATGAAAAAGGACATCTTTTTGTGGTGTTAGTTCTAGAAGGTCTTGTAGGTCATCATAGAATTATTCAACTTCAGCTTCTTCAGCATTACTGGTTGGGGCATAGACTTGGATTACTGTGATATTGAATGGTTTGCCTTGGAAGCGAACAGAGATCATTCTGTCATTTTTGAGACTGTACCCAAGTACTGCATTTCGGACTCTTTTGTTGACTATGATGGCTACTCCATTTCTTCTAAAGGAGTCTTGCCCACAGTAGTAGATACAATGGTCATCTGAATTAAATTCATTCATTCTAGTCCATTTTAGTTTGCTGATTCCTAAAATGTTGATGTTCACTCTTGCCATCTCCTGTTTGACCACTTCCAGTTTACCTTGATTCATGGACCTAACAGTCCAGGTTCCTATGTGATACTGTTCTTCACAGCATCAGACTTTACTTCCATCACCAGACACATCCACAACTGGGTGTTGTTTCCACTTTGGCTTAGCCTCTTCATTCTTTCTGGAGTTATTTCTCCACTCTTCTCCAGTAGCATATTGGGCACCTACTGACTTGAGGAGTGCATCTTTCAATGTCACATCTTTTGCCTTTTCATACTCTTCATGGGGTTCTCAAGGCAAGAATATTGAAGTGGCCTGCCATTCCCTTCTCCAGTGGATCACGTTTTGTCTGAACTCTCCACCATGACCCGGGTGGCCCTACTCAGCATGGCTCAGAGCTTCATTGTTATACAAGGTTGTTGTCCACGTGATCAGTTTGGTTAGTTTGATGTGGTTGTAGTTTTCATTCTGTCTGCCCTCTGATGGTGAAGGATAAGAGGGTTGCTGAAGCTTCCTGATGGTAGGGACTGGCTGTGGGGGAATCTCGGTCTTGTTCTTTGGCGGGGCCATATTCAATAAATCTTTAATCCAATTTTCTGTTGATGAGTGGTGCTGTGTTCCCTCCTGTGGTTTGGCCTGAAGCCCAACTACGGTAGGGGTAATGGCATCCTCCTTCCAAAGGACTTCTGCCAGCCCTTGTATTCAATACCCCTGACCTTGTGGCAGGCCACTGTCTGCAGAGACACCTGGACACTCACAGGCAAGTCTGGCTCTGTCTCTTGTGGGGCCACTGCTCCGTTCTCCTGGGTCCTGGTGCACACAAGGTTTTGTTTGTGCCCTCTGAGCATCTCTGGCAGGTATGGGGTTTGATTCTAAACACGATTTTGCCCCTCCTACTGTCTTGTTGGGTCTGCTCCTTTGCTCTTGAACATGGGATATCTTTTTTTGGTGGGATTCAACAGTCTCCTATTGATGGTTATTCAGTAGCAAGTTGCAATTTTAGAATTCTTGCGAGAGAAGATGCATGCACTTATTCTATTCAGCCATCTTACAGATGATATGCATACACACACACACACACACACACACACACACACACACACACTAATTCACTCAGTCATGTCTGACTCTTTGTGACCCCATGAACTGTAGCCTGCTAAGACTCCTCTGTCCATGTAATTCTCCAAGCAAGAATACTGGAGTGGATTGCCATTTCCTTCTCCAACATGCATGTATATGCATACTTTTGCAGTATTGTGGCCTTAAAAAACAAGAAAGAAAATATTTCCTACAATTTTCCCAAAAGATTCTGTGTGATTCAGAGAGCTCAATGATAACGATAGGCAAATAGACATAGTAATGTAATTCACACCCAGAAGTTTAACACTTTATTTTCTAGATTGACACCACTAGCTGGATTGGAGGATAACTTTCCAAAGTAGTTAACAGTAACAGAAAGAATCACATCTATGACAATTTCTGCTCATAATTTCCCCCTTTGAGAAAGCCTGTTGCTCAAGACAGCACAAAAATAATAATAATAACTCAAAAATCAAACCCTTATTATAATCTCTGTCCACCCATCGCTCTGGGTAGAAGAATGAGTAAGCTGTAATTAGATACTCAATTAAGTATTTCCAAACGGCTCTCACACTTTTTATTTTCCAAAGCCCTTATGACAACTTTGGAATTTTCTACAGGAAATTGAAATATGATACATGAATGGAAATAAATATCAACATGTCCAGAAATTAAATTTAACCTGCAAATTTATCCAACCCACCCCAGGCCACTCAGCAAAGATTATTGAGGTAGATTAATTAAATAGTTAATTTTAGCACAAGAATAAATTGTTTGTTAATGAAGCTGTGGGAAATAATATATGCAGGCAACAGGTGATATTCACCCTGTCTGTTAGACACAGACATACTGAATTGACGAAAAAGCAAGCCTAGTCCTAAAATTCATTGGTGCCGTGTTATTCTTGAGTGGGTGTTAGTTGCTCAGTCATACCTGATTGTTTGCAAACCTATGGACTGTAGCCTGCCAGACTCCTCTGTCCATGGAATTCTCCAGGCAAGAATACTGGTGTGGGTTGCCATTTCCTTCTCCACAGGATCTTCCCGACCCAGGGATCCTGCATTGCAGGAGAGTCTTTACCATCTGACCCACCAGGGAAGCCTATTATTAAGAGATATTTCTAAGTATAAAGAGAGGTCAACTTAAAAATTATCAGCAGATCCATGCTTGACTTTATCTTATAATCTATAGACAATACATTACAATTGTAATGAATCCATACACCTTTTCCAAAGGAATACCCAAGACAGAAGTAGCAATAAGGTTAAAAATGGTAGTCATCAATCAGATGAAATAACTTAGATGAAGCTTTTCTCTCTCGAAGAGATGGGGATTGGGCAAGTGGTAAGGAAGGAGATACAATGTACTTTTAACTTTGTATGATAAATAATGTTATCCTTACATCATCCATTAATTCCATTAATCATGGATTTATGAGATAACATTCTGGTCTAGTAATAATTGCAGCCATCTTTTGAGGGTTTATGTCATGTCAAGGGTGGTCCTGAGAACTTCAAAGACATCACAGCAGCCCCATAAGGGTGAATAATTCTGATTTTCACTTTACTTACAAGAAAATAAAGAATTCAAGAGGTTATGCAACCTGTCCTGATTTTGAAACTAACCAGTTGAAATCCTGGCATCAACCCAGGAGCCCACATCTGAGCCCCCCAGGCCTCACCCACTGTACCAGACTTGTGCCATCCACTGACCATCCTTCCTGGGGTGCTGGGGTCCTTCTCTGGTATATTCTTTGTCTGTGATGGGCCCAGGGGACCGCAGACTGGCAATCCTAAAAGACCTCCTTATATCCCATGCAAATCTGAGCATCTGACCTGCTTCCTACCTGCACTGCACGGGGATAGTGAAAGAAGCCACTGGAAAAACAGACTGTTTTTATCTTCCTCTCAGATTGTACAAAATATTCCAAATGTGTGAAATGTTATCAAAACCCCATCCCAATCCAATTTTCAACATCAACTGAGATAAATACAAAGCATCATATGGAATAAGGTGGATAATTAAAGGTCACTTTATTTCACAGCATCAAATATATCTTCCTAAACTGACAAAATTTTTGTAAAGGCAAAATATACCACCTAAAGTTGTATAAAGCTTCTCTGCATTTTGCATTTTAAACAATATCCTTTATTTTTCTTATCATGTTAACATCAATTTGCCAACTATTTTTCTTTAGGGGAATTGCTCCCACTTTGAGTTATGCCCATCCTACTTCTTTTGGCTTAAAAAGTGACCTTTATTTTATAACATTATAGAGAGAGTAGTCACTAGTATTAGCTAGTATCTAGATACTATCACTATACTAGTAGATAGTAGGTACTGGTTTTATTTTGTTTCGCTTTCAATATCTTATATGGCAAAGTAAGATATTGGCAACATAAGGCTGATCAGGAAAAACTGTCATGGGGGTTGTCGTTAAACAAATTTGCAAGATCTAAACGTCCAGATAAAAGTGTAAAAAGTCTAGACTTCTTCCTCTTTGCTGACTCCCTAGCCTCCATCTCTCATGGGGAGACTCTGGGGTCCCATTTCAGGCTCTGGGTCAGAATCTCAAGGTCAGAGTGGAATCTCAGAGTCTTATGAAATCTCATCTCTGCTACCTTCTTCAAGCTGCAAGACATAACAGCAGTACCATTTTCTTTTCTTTTTTTAAATTATTTTCCTTCTTAGTCCAAAGTTTAGCTGGATTTTTCTAAAAACCCATACTAAAAAATTCTCTTTTTTCAATTGAAGTATATATTTTGACTTATAATATTATATTACTTTCAGGTTTACAACACAGTGATTCAGTAATTTTATAGCTTATACTCCATTTAAAGTCATTACTAAAAGTGAAAGTGAAAGTCTCTCAGTCGTGTCTGACTCTTTGTGACCCCATGGACTATATAGTCCATGGAATTCTCTAGGCCAGAATACTGGAGTGGGTAGCCTTTCCCTTCTCCAAGGGATCTTCCTGACCCAGGAATTGAGCCAGGGTCTCCCGCATTGCATGCGGATTCTTTACCAGCTGAGCCACAAGGGAAGCCCAACAAGTGGGCTTTATTACCAAAAAGTGGCTATCGTTTGCTGTGCTGTACAATATTCCTGGTAGCTCAGATGGTAAAGAATCCCTGCAATGAGGGTGACCTAGGTTCAATCCCTGGATTGGGAAATCCCCTGGAGAAGGAAATGGCAACCCACTCCACTCTTCTTGGCTGGAGAATTCCATGGACAGAGGAACCTGGTGGGCTACAGTCCATGGGGTCGCAAAGAGTCAGACTTGACTGAGCAACTTTCACTTCACTTCACAATATATTGTTGAAGTTATCTATTTTATACAGAGTAGTTTGTATTTCTTAATCCCATACCCTTATCTTGCACCCCCTTAGGCTGTTCTCTATATCTGTGAGTCTGTTTTTGTACTGTTATATACATTCATTTTTAAAAATTGTTTGGTTCCGCACATAAGAGATACCATAGAGTATTTGTTTTTCCCTGTCTGACTTATTTCACTAGCATAATATTTCCTAGGTCTTTGCAATTTGCTTTCTTGTTTATGATTGAGTACTATTCCAATGTGTGTGTGTGTAGAGTTGTAGATATATCCATTCACCTGGTAATGAACATGGGTGGCTTCCATATCCTGGCAATTGTAAATAACATTGCTGTGAACATTGGAGTGCATGTATCTCTTCTAATCAGTGTTTTTGTTTTCTTCAGATATATACCCATGAGTGGAATTACTGGATCATGTGTTAGTTCTACTTCTAGTTTTTGAGGAATCTCCATACTCTTTTCCACAGAGGTTGTACACAAAATTACATTTCCACGGACATTCCTCCACATTCTTGGCAACATTTTGTCACTTGTGGTCTTTTTGATGCTAGCTATTTTGACAAGTATGAGGCAATATCTCATCATAGCAATATTTTTTAATCTCTTAAGGCAAAGGAAATCAAAGCAAAAATGAATGAATGGAACCATCAACAAAATGAAAAGACAGCCTACAGAATGGGAAAAAGTATTTGCAAATGATATGACCAATAAGGGTTTAGTAGTCAAAATACATAAACACTCCCTACACTTCAACATCAAAAAACAAACAATCCAATTACAAAATGGGCAGAAGACCCAATGGAAATTTTTCCTAAAATGGCATACACAGGACCAACATGGCACTTGAAAACCCATGGCACATGGCTCAGCATCACTAGAGGATTTTCTTGACACAGAAGTCAAAGTCCCAGACTTGGAGTCAAGAGACATGGGCATAGATGCCATCTCCACTCTCCCACAACTTCTTTTCTTCCATTTCTAAGTCTCTAGTAGCTCAGCTGGTAAAGAATCTGCCTGCAATGCAGGAGACCCCCATTCACTTCCCGGGTTGGGAAGATCTCCTGGAGAAGGGAGAAACGACCCACTCCAGTATTCTTGCCTGGAGAATCCCCATGGACAGGGGAGCCCGGTGGGCCACAATCCGTGGGGTCACAAAGAGTCAGACGTTGAGCAGCTAAACACTAGTCAAGGGGTAGGATTTCTAAAGGTCACTCATTGATCTTCCATTTGACATGATTTCCCATCTTCAAGACAAATCAGTTTCAAGCAGAAGAGCCTTGTGCTTCAGACCTGAGTTGATTGTCATTTGTACAGTAATGATTGCAAGATGTCTCCTCCCGTGCTAAGGGAAGCACTATTAAGGGGGAAGTGGCTCTTCTCTGACGCTGTGAAGTCCAAAAGGCAAGGAGGCCTACTGTGTGCAGTAATGCTTTCACAGATTTCACATTTTGGAATTTAGGCAGCAGTGAGGCACCTTTTCCCTTCTCTGTTTGATTACAAAATTCAGATGACTTTAGGAGTCAGGCAGGTCAAATCAAGAGGCAGGGGCAGGAGCCAATGAGGAACAGTGAGGACATGGTGACTCGGAAAGGGGATATCCTACTGACAGGCGATCAAGTTCAGATATTAATGTTTACAGTTCTGTGCCAGGCACACTGAATAAGGCTGCCACCTGAACTCAGCCCCCGTGCTGCCAGCTTGCAACAGAAATTAACACAACATTCTAAAGCAATTATAACCCAATTAAAAAGTAACACAGAAATCATAAAAGTTAAAAAAAGAAAGGCTCCTTACCCTCACCTTCAGCTGCCTGCTGAGCCCTGTAGAGAAAGCAACTGCATCTCCAAGGGTTGAGCATCCAGGGAAGAGCAAACACAAGAAGTGTGAAGGACCTGGGAGTCCGGGAACCAGCTCCCTGCTGGAGAGCGTGCACCTCTGAGGAGTGCGGGGGGAAGGGATGATGAGCCCAAAGGTGTGCAAGGGTCTCAAATACGCATTAAACGTCCTGAAAGGGTGTGCCGCTGGCGTTGCTGAGTTGAGAAGCAACAGCAAGGTATAGTTTAGAGTAATGAAATTATTCCTGCATTTGCATCTTTATATTATTGTTAAATGGAAGAGGAAATGGCAACCCATTCCGGTATCCTTGCCATGGAAAATTCCATGGACAGAAGAGCCTGGTGGGCTACAGACCATGGGGTCACAAGAGTTGGACATGACTCAGCAACTAAACCAGCACCACCGCTATTGTTGCAATGAGAACTCCAGATCTCTCCGTCTCCTTATCCTGCACATACAACTGCTGAAGTCCATAGCTGCTCTCTTGCACGTTTGGCTAGGAAATCCAGCCTTCACAGGAGCCACGTGGAACATTCCAGCTAGTCCTAAAGTGAAATCCATCACATCCCAGCACAGTCTTTGTCCCATTCTATGTGTAATGAGCACTGCCTTTCCTGGTGGATTTTTTAAAATATTATTAAATAAAACCTAGCCAAATTTGCCTTGCAGAAGTATCTTTCATGGAAAGCAGATGGGAAAAGCTAACCTAAAAATGCAAATCATAACATTATAGCAACCTTTCTTAATTTTAAAAGTTATGGATCCAACTTCCCAGGAGGAACTGGGAGAGATGGTGACAACATCTGCAGAAGAAACATCAGGAGAAGGAGGTGAGGGGATAACAGAGGGAGGGTGGAGCGTTGCAGAGATCATAAAGAATATTCCTTGTCCTGAGACGTGGCAGGCTGAGTACTCACACATGTTCAATCCCAGAGTGTTTATTCAGGTAAAGAAAAGAACAAAGAGACCACCGATCTTCAGGATGCAGATTACTCCCAAATGTGTCCACACGTGCCACAAGGAATAGAGAGTTTCAGAAACACACATTTAATGTCCTTCCTCCAACTTTCTGCTCAGCTCCTCAGACAGGAATATGAAACCACAGTTCACAAATGCCCCTGACTCTAATATATTTACTCAGATGTGAAACTCCACCTGAAATGAGTATTGAACACAGAGGTTTCTTTATGTTTTCATAACTAGCCTCTCTTGAAACCCACTGTTCAAGAAGGGTGGAACTCTGAAGCGTATTCTTATTTTTGTAGAAAGCAGTTGGGTTTCTTCCCCAAACTGTGTTCCCTACTGTAAATTGACCCCTTCCCTCCCCTCTTTCCTGATACTTTCCTGATATAGAAGAGATTTTAGAAATAATTTCAACTTACTGGAAAATCTTAATATTACCCTTGTGAAGAAAATTCAATATATATGCAAAATACACTTCTTTCGCCTTTTCAATTCTTTGTACTTGTGTGGGGTTTTTTAGTTTTTATTTTATATTGGAATAAAATTAACAATGTTGTGTTAGTTGCAGGCGTAGAGCAAAGTGGATTCAGTTACACATAATGTGTTATCTATTCTTCAAATTCTTTTCCTGTTTTGGTTATTACAGAACATTGAGCAGAGTTCCCTGTGCTATACAGTAGGTCTTGTTGGTTATTTATTTTATATATAGCAGTGTGTATGTGCCTGGGTCAGAAAGAATCCCCTGGAGAAGGCAGTGGCAGCCCACTCCAGTATCCTTGCCTGGGAAATCCCATGGACAGAGAAGCCTGGCGGGCTACAGCCCATAAGATTGCAAGAGAGCTGGACATGACTTAGCAATGAAACCATCACCACCAGCATGTGTGGACTTCCCTGATGCCTCAGACAGTGAAGAATCCGCCTATAATGCAGGAGACCCAGGTTCAATCCCTGCGTCAGGAAGTTCCCCTGGAGAAGGAAATGGCAACCCAGTCCACTATTCTTGCCTGTAGAATCCCATGGGCAGAGGAGCCTGGTGGGCTACAGTCCATGGAGCTGCAAAGAGTCGGACAGGACTGAGTTACTCTCACTTCACCAGTGTGTATATGCCAATCTCAAACTCCCATGCCTTGTGGGTTTGGAATAGCAAGTCACCACAGGTATTAAAACACACACATGCACGTACAATCAGGCTCCTGATGAATCCACTGAGAAGTCCATCCAGAAACTGGTCCTGTCATTGATGTCACCCCTCTGACACACCTCTCAGGGCTGTCTGGCCTGTGTCAGAGTATCGACTGCTGTCCTCCTGGTGAAGGGCTGACATGCATTTGCTTTCTTGGTAGAGCTCCTGAAATCAAACAGCCGGAAGTATTTTCAAATTTCTGTCTGGGGACCACTTAATGTATCGGGACTCAGCATGAATTTCCCACTGAGATAAAAGTATAAAAGTTGTTCTTTCTTTTTCTTCTTCTTCTTTTTTTTTTTCTGTAAGCTATCTCCCTCCTCCCACCAAACAGAACATCAATAGAATATCATGTCTTTCAAGTTCTTCTTGTCACAGGTTAGAGAAAAGACACGGAATCTAAACTTAGCTGTCATTTGTCTCCCAATGGAAAAATGGATCCACATCTCGCTGGGGAAGAAACCAGAGGAGGAGGAAACGCTATAACTTATGGCTGCTTTTTCCCTCCCCCAGAATGAGGCACAGTCCATGAAAACTGCACCACCAGAAGCCAGTAAAGGGAATAATGTTGATGGCTATGTGTGGGGAACACGAGCCACTGGGGGGCTCACAGCCAACTTGTAGATCTGGAAAACAACACAGTCACAGCAACACTGCAACCATTAGCAGAGAGTAGGATGCAACACAAAATGCTTTATCTTGAACGGCATCCAGGGCGTTAAGTTTACTCAATGCTTCTCCACTTTGGTGGAGGATTTCCTATCAGATATTCTACCCCACACGTAGCACCCCCTGCCCACGGGACCCTGCCATGGAGTGTGGTTCCAGGAGAACTGACCATTCTCCTCAGAAGGCTTTCACTCATTGGAGCATTGAGCTATTTAACGAGACTTGACATGCATGAGCATCAAACAGAACCGGCCATCTACATAGAATCTGACAGCATCTAGACATGAACCAAGAATGCTTGCAAAGAAGGTGTGCTATCTGATCACTTGGACAATACAAGCCTTTCAAAGCTATCTGTCTGTCTTTAGTTTGGGATCACTTTTACTTTGGTCATGTGACTACATCATCTTTCTTGATTTATAGCCCTAAGAGTGTTAGTCACAACAGGTCCCAAGGGCAGTAACTGCGTTAGGGTAAGACACATAAAACCTCTGAGAAGCCTGTGAATGCACTTCTAGAGAAACTTTTGGAACCTAGAGGCACTCATCAACACCCTTCACAAAGAAGAATAAAATCATACAACACGTTGGAATGTTCCAGCGCCTTTGCCCTGTGTCAACTAAGCTAAGCTAAAAGTGCATTTCCCAGATTCCTGTCCCTGTGTGGTCCTGGGTTAGTGCTGGACACACGGAATGTTTTGCAAGAGATTTGGAATGCAGAAGGGAAGTAACAGCTATATCTTTTTACGCTCTGAAGTCCTCATGGGGCTCCAGGCATGACAGCAGCTGCACACATCGTCACTGACCCGCTGGCTCACCTGGTGGTGTGCGGCAGCGCTCCGGTTTCCACCATCAGGCAGAGACTTGGGCAAAGTGAGTGAGGCTCTGGCCTTGGGGCACACAGTTTAGAGGGCATAAAAAAAAAAAAAAACCCTCAATAATCAAGATACATAATGTAATCTTGTGATTTTTTTAAAATGAATGCAGAAAAACACATAGTGAGCAAATTATCACAATGTTGAATAGACTGGAGGGTTCACAGTGTGGGAATGAGCCACACTGCAATCTGAGACGACAGGGAAAATCAGTAAGACTGAGCTCACAGGTCGTGAGGTCTCCAGCTTGTCCAAAGCCTGGGGCAGACACACGCACAGCTCTGTAGCAGAGGGCATGTCCATCCGTGGGGTTGATGGAGATGACAAGCGACATCTGCAAGTTTCATTTTGGCTCTTGGGGTCCAGATCTTCACTCTTGGGAACCCCAGTTTTCACTATGCCCTTCTATAGTCAGTCAGTCAGTTCAATCGCTCAGTCATGTCCGACTCTTTGCAACCCCATGGACTGCAGTACGCCAGGTCTCCCTGTCCATCACCAACACCCAGAGCCTACTCAAGCTCATGTCCATCGAGTCGGTGATATCATCCAAACATCTCATCCTCTGCCCTTCTACAAGCAGCTGTTTTTCCAGCTGTCATTGGGTTGGACCTATAGCAACTTCGTGTTCAACCCTCAGAGCAGAAACCTGATACAGTGGCAACAAGCAACACAGGCTCCAGCAGCAGCCCCATCCTCCCCACTACTGTTGCGGTTCTACTGCTCTGATTGATCAGGGTGTGATTGCTGTTTATAAACTAGATTGTGTCAACTATTGACACAACACAAGTTCCAGGAGTGGTAAGGTCAAATGGAACAGAGAAATGTCTATAACTGTCTCCCTGTCTGTGTGAGTCATCTCTTTGACGTGGTCAAGATGTTGTCTGGTGCGTTCTTTTGCTAAATGACCAGAGGCTCCATATCAGTGGAGCCTACTGTTTATGTCCAAGGGAAAACAGATAGCCAGGATGTCCGTGCATTTCTTCCAGGACAGGGATACTCCTCTTCAGGTTTGGTTTCATTTTTTCTTTATCAGCAGTAAAGACAAAGCCGTAGTCCCCTGAAGAATGCATAGAGCATGCTGAACAAACTCAGATTCCACAAACCTGAATTCCATTGGAGGAAGCCACTATTGTGTTTGAAAGCCCAAGCTGCAAAGTTTAGTCATACTTAAAATATAGTCAAAAAGGGAAAAGCTGTTTATCTTCTTTAAAGATTTTTATGAAGGTCCCAGGCTGTGAAATTATGGATTGGTCTCGAGTAATCATGGTATTGTTATACGCCCTAGAGCTGATTAAGGTGGAGACTGGAGTTGTGATCATGACAAGACTCTCACGATCTGTGAGGAAGACACCTGCTTTCTGAGGAATTTGGGGTCAGTTGGATACACTGTAATTTATCAGAGAGTGAGCACCTTTACTCCTGAGACTTGCTATGGGAAAACATAGAGGTGGACACCCAAGGGCAGCTGTTGGAGATTAGAGACTTTGTTGCTGAGCGACAGATTCTCTGTGACAGATCTAGACCAGGATGTTTTGATCTCAGCACCACTGTATCTTCATGAGCTAATCGTCTGTTGCAGGGGGCTCTCCTACACGCCGCAGAACGTTGAAGAGTACTCAGAGTGTCTGTCCACTAGATGTCAATAGCACCTCCTCCCCCAGTGCTGACAGCCAAAAACACCTCCAGACGTTGTCAAACATCTGCTGGGTGACGACAGTGCCGCGGGTAGGAACCACTGGTGGAGACGATGGCATAGTCTCCTTTTAGCCACCAGGACTGTTCCTGGGGTAAGAAAAGCAGAAGTGGGTGGTAAAACAAGGTCAGATGCTGAGAGTTCAGAGGCAGAAAAGACTGAAGTCTGCCTACAAAGTAAAGGCAGATTGTAGACCCGGAGAGGCTAATACCTAGTCAATCACCAAAGACACCATGTGAGTGAGTGAAAGTCGCTCAGTCGTGTCCAACTCTTTGCGACCCCATGGACTATACAGTTCATGGAATTCTCTAGGCCAGAATACTGGAGTAGGTAGCCATTCCCTTCTCCAGGGGATCTTCCCAACCCAGGGATTAAACCCAGGCCTCCCACATTGCAGGCGGTTTCTTTACCAGCTGAGCCACAGGAGATACCATACTTCAGATAAAATTCAAATCAGGCTCAAGTGAGGGACCAACTAGAAGACTGACCTGGGGAATCTGAAGACATATTTTGCATGGATGTGGTTGTTATCTTGCAGTTAGTAATGGAGACTGGAAAGACTTTGGGCCTTGAGAACCTATCCCTAATATTAAAGACAAAGCTTCTCAGCCTTTTTAGATAAAATCGATTGTGTCAGCCAGCTATTGCTTTGTAACAAGCTGCACTAAAAACTCAGGGGCATAAATGGTACTTTTATTTCTCTTGAGTCTATGGCTTGGCTGGGTATTCTTCTAGTCCTGGCTGGCCTGTTTTGAGACACTTAGGCTTTCACACATACTTAGAATAAACACAATGGAATATCTAATGTGATACCTTTTCATCTAAACTGCTGAAAGATAAATCACTATTATTGATTACCGAGGTATCATTCCATGGGAATCATAATGGTTAGTTCTGCCTGGCCTGTCACCCCAACCATTATTATGCTGTCAGCCTGGAAGTTAATAGCAGTCACTTTCGCCAACACTAATTTCTCTCTCTTGGCTAAAAACCCTTATTTAAACATTAGCTCCAAATAATTTGACCTTTTTCTAGGAAGTAGCCGCATGTCAAAAAAAACCTCATTTCTTTTTCTACATTCCCTATCACTCAAGTTGTATTTTCATTGTCACACGGACCCTTGCTATGTGCACACACACACACACAAATGGTTTACATTTTTTTAAAAACTGGAGTGTAATCATGTTACAAAGTTGTGGTAGTTTCTGCTCTACAACAGAGGGAATCAGATCTGTGTGTATGTATCTCCCCTCCCTCTTGGACCTCCCCCACAACAATCCCACCCCTCGAGGTCATCAGTGAGCCTGGAGCTGAGTTCCCTTTGCGTTAGAGCAACTTCTCACTGATCACTTATTTTTCACATGATAGTGTGTGTACGTTAATACTTCTCTCTCAATTTGCCCCACCCTCCTCCTCTCCCACCCCTGTGTCCACAAATCTGCTCTCTGTGTCTGCATCTTTATTTCCGCTTTGCAAATAAGTTCATCAGTGCCATTTTTCTAGATTCCATATATTTGCATTAATTTTTAAACGGACAGTCTCTCTCAGTCTTAAATAATAGTTCACCAGCTCCAGCACAAACGTGACAATGGCAAGAAAACCAACAAAACAATTAGCATGCATTGAGTACCTACTGTGTGCCTGACACAGAGGCTATATATGGATAACTCTTTTTATCTTCACAATGACATTAAAAAAAAAAAAATGAAACTAAGCTACCAAAAAGGATAAGTGACTCCCCAGTGGTGACTTGGTTGGTACAGGGGTCAGGGGTCAGGATCCCAACCCCAGCAGTCTGACCCTGAGCCCATGCTTCCATCTGTGTGTGCTACTGCCTCTGTTGTAGCCCGCCAGGCTCCTCTGTCCATGGGATTCTCCAGGCAAGACTACTGGAGTGGGTTGCCATGCCCTCCTCCAGGGGATCTTCCCGACCCAGGGATGGAACCCAGATCTCCTGCATTGCAGGCAGACTCTTTATCATCTGAGCCACCAGGGAAGCCTCTCTTATGTTGCCTCTCTTGTGTTGAATAAATTATAGATATTCGAAGAAATTTTGATGTTTTGATCATCATTATGAAGTTACAATTTCTTTTTTTGAAAGAAAGTTCAATATAAGTGCAGCCATTTGGTTAAAATACAAGATTTGCGATCACTTTGAAATTCAAAGACTGCTGACTTGGCTAATGAGAGACCATATTAATTCCTCTCATTTGCTTTATGTAGATATCACTGTAGGCGAAACACAAATTATTTAGTGTAATAGGATCCAGTCTCTTGCTAAATACACCATAACTTTGTTTCTGCAACACTGCTCTAATTGACCCTGATCAAACATTTTTCAGTTATGTGGTGCTGTTAAGTTTGGATGTTTTAAGAAATTGAACCAGAAGTGGTATGTCAGGGGGAAGAGAAGCTCAAGTATGAGAAGGTACAATTTCATCAGTAGTTTTATGAAGCCTCCAATTAAAATTTAAATTCATCCTTTAAGAGAAAAATACTGATTTGATCAACTGAAAATTTATGTGAGAGAACATATGTCCTTGAGTCAGAAAAGTTGGGGTGGGGGGAGGGATGACCTGGCACCAAATTAACCATAGAAAGAAGGGAAGCATTGGTGTGATAAATATATATGAAATATGAAACATAGTTTAGAATTCTTTTTAACAAAACTAGCAAAGTGGTCATTTGAAAATCTGTTTGCAAATAAATAAGGAAAAGTACTTTGGGGGAAAAAAAATCAATAAAATTATGAGCAGTATCAAAAGGCTGGTTTCTCATAGAGAAATGATTTTAAGAAAACTGAGGATGGCACATATCTTTTTACTAACTTAAAAACATGTAACATTATTTTTTGAAGCAAGTTCCTTATTTGCAGTTAAACACAGAGATGGAGGCATTCCAAAGCCTGTGTGTACATTTCAATGAATTATCAAGAAGTAAAACATCCACATAACCATCACTTGGGACTCCCCGTGTGGTGCAGTGGTAAAGAATCCAGTTGCCAATGCAGGAGACCCAAGAGACTCAAGTTCAATCCCTGGGTGGGGAAGACCCCCTGGAGTAGGAAATGGCAACCCACTCCAGTTTTCCTGCCTAGGAGATTCCACAGACAGAAGAGCCTGGCAGGCTCCATGGGGTCGCAAAGAGTCAGACACAACTGAGCACACACACACACAGTCATTACTTAGGTCAAGAAACAGAATATTTCCACACCCAGAAGTTGCTTCAAGCATTCATTAAATTCCTACCTCCCAGTTTTCCCCCAAATGTAACAATTACCTGGCCTTAACACAACAGAAGTTTCCCTTTTTCTTAAGGCTTATAAAATGGTGAACCTCACAGTCTAATATCTTTTCTGTCTGCCTTATTTTTTTTTTGCCCTATCTTTGTGAAATTTATCCATGCTGCTTCATTCTGCAGTATGTCACTGATTTTCATGGCTATATAGAGTTTATTGTATTATCAAACTTTCCAAAGTCTGTCCATTCTACCATTAATGGACATTGAGGTTGCTTCTTGTCTGGAACCATTATGACTAATGACACTGGGAACATTCTCACACACAACTTTTGGTGCACACAGGTCTGCATTACTGTTGGGGAGTGAAATTGTTGAGGTATAAAGCATATGTGTGTTCATCTGAGTAGGTCCTACCAAACTGTTGTCCAAAGTAAAGGGACCAAATTTATCAGTAGGACAAGGGAGTTTCTGTTGTCTGTCCAGCCACCACTTTTAATGGAAAGGTAACTTGATTGCACCACCTACTAATAATCACAGGCAGTGATGTAACTTCCAGCAAATTTCATCCTGTCTTTCCCAATTTCATCAGCAGCCTGGTCACAGAGAGCTTCAAAGCCTTTCCATCCTGCTTCCCCAACCACATCCACTCCACTGACTTTGATTACCCACACGTTGCCTTTGTCGTCCCCCGATATGCACACAAGGCTTGTCCACCACCTATATATCAAAGGTGGTGTCCCAGTCCCCCGAGCCACCCAGAACACCTGTCATCCTTTACTCACTGGTTCTGGACACAACCACCGCTGCAACGCTGTGTGCTTGTCACGGAGCTTGTACTGGGTTAAAAGGTGACTCAGACCTGACTCTGTCCTGAAGGGCTGACCGTCCAAGGAAACAGGTATGAAAATGAACAAGCTTGATAAGTCATAATAGGCATAACTAGGGAAATAGAAAAATGTGTGGGCATAACCCAGGCATCAAAAGAAGAATAAGGAGGAGAAAAAAAAAAGAAAGGAAGGAAGGGGTTTATTTGCCTGAAAAGACAATAAAACTTTGAGCAGGATCTCAAAGCCTAAGCGGTACAGAAAAGAGGGGAGGATTCAAGCAGCAGAGCACGATACAGAAGAAGAGGCTGAAGGGCAGAAACAGCCCACTTCCCTGGGCCGTCCTAAGCAGATCAACATAGCTGGGGCTTAGCGGGACTTCCCTGTCTGTTCAGCAGTTAGCACGCCATGCTTCCACTGCACTGGGGAACTGAAATGCTGCATGCCACATGGTGTGGCCAAAATCTTTCTTAAAACAGGAGTTTATACAAAGCTGGAGAGAATCACACAGAGGACCCATAACCTCCCAGTCTCCCTCCATCCACTTCCACCATGAACCTCCCCACACCCAGACCACCCTTCTTACGCCTTCTTCTTCCCTCCCTTCCCATCGGGGGCAGCCTCATGTCTGAGTTTCCACAATGGTTACCTAACACTGAGACACCCCGACATTCTTCTTTTCCCCCTCTTGCTCTAGAAATACAGACAAAGAGTTAACAGTCACAAAGAGTGAATCTCAAAAAAATGGAGTCAACATCACCTACGTTTTCTCTGTTGAGTCACTTCCCCAAAGCCCAAAGACTCTTAACGCTCTGTCAATTCTAAAGCATCTAAGCCATTGGAACAGAATTCTGCTCTCCTGAACCCTCCACACTCCGCTGGGTTATTTTAAAAATTAATCAACCCCATAATGCAGGAATGGGAAGCATGTAAATTTCTGAGCAAGCACTTCATGGGGTGGACCTGGAGTTATGCTCAGTGGCAAGAGAATGGTGCCCTGTCATGCCCCTAAAATGGTTCCAGACCTCACCAACCTAAGTCTGATGGAGGAAATAGACACGAAGCAGAGTTCCAGAAATGAACCACAAATTATTAATACAGTCCACATAAACGCACAAAGGAGATGTTCACGGGGCTCACGCTGTGTAACAGAGAAAGGACCTGGAGGGGCTAAGAGGGGAGTCTTCTCTGAGGAAACAGTGCCTGGCTTCCCTTAAGGAAGGGAAGTGGAGGTTCAACTACGTGGAGCTGCAGGAAGTGCTCAGGTGATGAGGAGAGCAAGCCGGGGCAGTGCCAAGATGGCGGAAGGAGGACGCCACGTTTGAGGAAGTGAAAACCGACGGGTGAGGCCAAAGGGAAGAGTGTCTGGGGCAGTGTTTCTGGGATGGAGAGAGAAACGCATACATGACAAGCTTTACAGAAGCTTGAAGGCAGCTTGAGAATCTCAGATTTGATTCTGCATTGGGTGTTAGTCACTCAGTCGTGTCCAGCTCTTTGCGACCCCGTGGACTGTAGCCCGCCAGGCTCCTCTGTCGGTGGGATTCCCGAGGCAGGAATACTACAGTGGGTTGCCATTCTCTTCTTCAGGGGATCTTCCTGACCCAGAGATCAGACCCGGATCTCCTACATTGCTGGTAGATTCTTTACCATCTGAGCAATCAGGGAAGCCTAGATTTGAGTTTGCACACCTGATAATGGTTCAGTAACTCCTATGGGACCAACCTCCCCTCAAATTATAAAAAAAACCTTTAAACTGTATTTTAAAAAAAAAAACCTACAAACTGGATACTGAATGTAATAATCAACTACCTAGAGGAGTTGGAGAGTGACTAAAGCAGGTAGGTACTACAGAGGCAGTGATATTTGTAAAGGGAACAGGAGTTGGGTGAATTTCTTGGTTGCACCATTTGCTCTGAGAACAGGCCCCAGTCAGCAGCATGCAGGAGCGGATGATAATTTTCTGTCTTACTGGATTGAAGATGGGGAGACAGAGATGGAGCAACCCCAGAATCTGGAAGCCAAGGGAAATGGGGATATGGAGGAGGAGGAGAGCCCCAAATTTTGTGCATGACCTCTGCCCGCACCTGTGGCTGAGTCATGACCATGCAGGCCTAGCTAGAGCTCGAAGAACCGAACTCAGGGCTCCATGTTCCACCAGAAAAGCAGGGTTTCCATTTCTGAATTAAGCCCTTGAGCCTACACTTTGCATTAAATCATCACAGAAGGTATTTTGGGTCACTGTTTTGTATTAGGAGGGTGGACTTCCTGAAAAGATAGGCATTTTTGCAGTTTCCAGTGGTGGTTATTTTTTTATGCAGAGCAAATTGTATTGGGGCAACTAGGGGTGCAAAGAGACCTTAGGAGACAGCTCCCCAAATCCCATGGGAGGCAGTGGTGCTTCAGGGGACCTGAAAGAGGCGTGAAGTCTGAGAAGTGGACATGGGGTCACCAGAACCTGAGAAGGAATTAAACAAGGCTGGGACAGAATGAAGGTCTCCAAGGTCTCTTCTAGAAACTGAGGGGTGACATTCACAGCAACACACAGGACAGGAAGAAGACCAGCTGGTGAGGAGCACGCATCTGCTTTCAGACAAGTGGAGTGTAAGAGGTATCCGTGATATCACAGGAGACATGTCAATATAGGAGATTAATACAAGAGTGAAAGTAAAGTCAGAGTGTGAAGATATAAATTAGTGAGACAGCAGGGTTTCAGGGTGATGAAGCTGTGGGCACAGGTGAGATTCCCCTAAGGATAGAATATGGGGCAGAAAGAAGAAACCAACCAAGATCCAACCTTCAGAAATCCACAAATTCATGGCCAAGTTGAGTTGGATATGTCTGCAGAGGAATTAGAGAGGGCAAAGTCAAAAGAAACAGAAGTCAGCTTACCAAAGGCAGCTACAGTGATTTAGGGCAGAAAACTCCTAGCCTGCACTCATCACCTGTCCAGATACTTTATCATAAGTTTACACACAAACTCACCCTGACCTGTTTTAAGATTTCACCCTAAAATTCATTCTGAAACCTAATCTTCCTTTATGGAACCCACTTCCTCCAACATCTAAAAACCAAGGACTTCAGTTCATCCTGCCATGTTCTCACTTACACTCCATTCTGATCTGGTATCTCTTTAGCAGTGCATCCTTCTCCCCCCGACAGTGCCCAGGTTGTCATCTCAAAATGATAAAGAACATCACAGAGTCACCTGAAAGCATAATGTGAGAGTCTGATCCAATACCCTAAAATCGACCTAAAGAAAGAAAAAAAATGTTGGCACTTGAGCAAGACTGAGAGTCTATAGAAAGTGACCTCTTAAACTTGTGTCCGCGTGAAAGAACCATTTGCAGTTGGCTTTGATTTGCTATTGTTTTTTCCTTTTAACAACTCAAAGTTTAAATGACTGACCTGGTGAAATTGCCTGGCTTTGAGAGCCGCTGTGAGCTCCTTATAAACACACAGTAGTCTTAACACAGGTTTCCCAAAACAAGAAACATCTGCACACGGAGCGAAGAGACTAGAGAAATCATGGCCAAAAGTTGACTATACAGGCTTTGCAAGGAGTCCTGCTCTTCCTTGTGGGTGTCCCTTCAAGGGCAGCAGCCTGGGGCATGCTTCTGCCCCATCAACAATCCTCAGCATGTCATCCAGGTATCTCTTGAGAACCCATGACCCTGTCAAGGGTGCAAAGTCAAAGCTATTTCTGTACTAATATGAAGTCACTATTTGGCTTTTTATATCCCATCCCCTCACGAGTCTTTAGTATTTTGATGCCATATCAAAGAAGAACACCCACAATTATCTGGAGTAAAATACCCCTGACATTAGTGATAAAGACTCCACATGCCAATGCAGGAGACTCAAGAGATATGGGTTAAATCCCTGGGTCGGAAAGACCACCTGGAATAGGAAATGGCAGCTCACTCCAGTATTCTTGTGCCTGGAGAATTCCATGGACAGAGGAGCCTGGCAGGATACAGTCCATGGGGTCACGAAGTGTCAGACAAGGCTGAGCACTCACCCATCTCCAAACACATTTCTGGAAAACAGCAAATTGCTGAGACACAGAAGCAGGTGTCAGAAGGCAGCTGTCATTAAAGGGATATGCAAAAAAGAATGAAAAACAATGCCAGTCTCTCACCAAATACTTTTTGTTTTGGAGAATAGTGTTATTTTCATAGAAATGTATTATCTACATCACCATGTAACAGATTTATCATTATTGCCTTTACTGAATCATTAAATAAATATTTTTAAAAATTAATTTTGAATATGGTCATTTTGATAGCTATAACCCATATAAATAAGCTCTCTCAGCCTAGAGTCAGGTGAACTCTGGGTCCCATCCACAAGTATGGGTCCTAAAGGGACAGGAGAGGGTTCAGCCTTGGCCCCACCCTCACCGGCCCTGCTAACCCACCAAGTGTACTTCCTTCTGGGCAGCTGTGTTTTTCCAGGATCCCAGAAGCAAGCTGGGCAAGAGCCCAGAGCGCGTGGTGTCCCCATCAACTCACGTAGAATGCCAGCATGCACATCCTCCTCTGCAGATAGAAGCCCAGAGGACAGGTATTAGACCAAGGCTCATATTGACCAACCCAATGGACATGAACTCGGGCACACTCTGAGAACTGGTGAGGGACGGGGAGGAGGCCTGGTGTGCTGCAGTCCGTGGGATCACAAAAAGTCAGACACGACTTGGCGATTGAACAACAACAACGTATTCAGCCCACACCCAGCCTTGCAGCCGGACCACTTGTTAAAATAATAAAGAATGTCTCACGCCATGTCTCCAAAGTACTCCTCCCCCAGAACCCCACAGGCTGAGGCCCACCATCTGCCAGTGAAAAAGGCAGACCCTGGAGATCTGACCCCAGAGCACCCTAGCACACCCTCCCTGGTTTCCCCAGGACCCCACGGGCTGCCTACCTTCATAGTCCACCCTGCGTTCTGTACTGGTTTTTATATCTGGAACGCCACTCCTGCCACCAGAATCCACATGGTCCCAACACACACCCCTTCTCCATCCTCTCTCTCAATCCTTCTCTCCGCAGAACCCTGACCCAGGAGAGTCAGACTTCAGGATTTTTCTTCCATCTATCTCATCTCATCTTCCTACTCCAGGGCAACCAGGCTCTTGGCCTAGATTTCCAAGCAGAAGGGCCCTCCTTATAGACCTGCTGCGGAAAGCATACTGATCAGAGTGCACCAGTCTGGGTCTTTGAAATGCTAAAGGAATTTCCAACGTGCCAAAGGCTCTAATTGACTCCTTCTCACACCATGTGTGGCAACCTCATTACTCGTTTCTCCAGCTTTGGAGAACTCTTTCCTGCAACAGTCCTCAGGCGTCACCAAGTTTTTCTTCCCAGTCTTTCTTTTCCAATTACATCACTGATGAGCCAGCAGTTCTTAAGAGTTCATTGCATATTAGGATCACAGGAGGAACTTCAGAAAATGCTGGTGTCTGGGATGAGCCTCATACATACATGTCAACCTCAGGAAGAGACCCAGGAAGCGGGGTGTCCTCTAAACCATGTACCTTTAAGAATTGCTCAAAGATCAAGGATAAGACGTGTTTAGGGACTGTCCACCTGCATGAGCTTAGGGAGCTTTGATCAAAAGCAATAGGATGACTCCTAACTGTGGGACATTCATCACACACGTAAAGTAAGTGTGGGCTGATTTGTACTCTCTTGAAATTCATATGTTAAAATTCCGACCTGTATGCCAATGTAACTGTATTTCGTGTCAAGGTCTTTACAGAGGTAATTAAATGAAAATGACATCTCTTTTCTTCCTTTTTTTCTTTTATTGGAGGATAATCAGGAAGAATGGATGTTGACTCAGATGGTAAAGAGCCTGCCTGCAATGCAGGAGACCCAGGTTCAATTCTTGGGTCAGGAAGATCCCCTGGAGAAGGGAATGGCAACCCCTTTCAGTATTCTTGCCTGGGGAATTCCATGGACAGAGGAGGATAATTGCTTTACAATATTGTGTAAGCCTCTGCCTGAATTGGCCACAGGAATACATACGCCCCCCTCCCTCCTGAATACCTCTCCCATCTCCCACCCCATCCCACCACTCTAGGTTGTCACAGAGCTCTAGGTTTAGCTCCCTGTGTAACACAGCAAATTCCCACTCTCTATCTATTTTACATCTTCTAATGTATATGTTTCCATGATGGTCTTTCAATTCATCCCACCCTCACCTTCCCTTGCTGTGTCCACAAGTTTGTTCTCTATGTCTGCATCTCTATTGCTGCCCTGCAAATAGGTTCATCAGTACCATCTTTCTAGATTCCACATATATGCATTAATATACAATATCAGCCTTTCTCTTTCTGACTTACTTCACTCTGTGTAATAGGCTCTAGGTCCATCCACCTCATTAGGGCTGACTTGAATGCACTCTTCTTTCGCATGAACCCTACTGCAGTCTGTTGGTGTCCTTATGTGAGGAGGAAATTTGGACACGCAAAAACACAGCGAGAAGGCGGCCGTCTCAAGTCAATGAGAAAAGCCTCAGAATAAACCACTGGCAGCTTGATCTTGGACTTCCAGCCTCCAGAATTGTCAGAAAATACATTTCTGTTGTTTAAGTCACCCAATCTGTAATATTTTGTTATGGCAGCCTGAGCAGACTGATACAGGTTAACTTAACTTAATTCTACTCTGATCACCTACATAATAAGTCAGGCTAGAAACAGAGTTCCTGGGTACTGCAGACTGCTACAACAATGTCAGCCTCAGTCCCAGGAGACATCCGTGTAGGCGAAGTCACTTCACAGTAGGTTTCTTTGTGTGGTTCGTTTAGTACATTTTTGGCCAAGATACAAAGCAAATTGTCCTTACACCAACTTCAGGACAAGAAAAAAGGAGAATAATGAGGTTTTCGGGCTTGACGCATAAAATTCAACATTTTTCTAAAATTTAAAACATGAATGCCACAAGCGGTCCACATAAACAGCTAACATGAATCAACCCTATAAAGATAGGGATAGTTCTTGATGAGCAGAAGTGTGGCTGAAACTGATGAAGAATGCCCCGAGTAGTCTGTGACAAGTTCAGCTCGCTCTGCATCCTCAGACCAAAGTCAGTGCTTTCTCATTTATCAGGCCTGAGTGTGATTGACTGTGGGGAGGGGCGGGGTGCGGGGGGGAGGCAGCATGGTAAATGCACAATGGCTCACGCAGAAGAACTGGGACTGCAAGACCAGTGTCTTCTGCTAGAAAACTAACTCATAAGGAAGAGGCTCAAGGTTTCCTTTCTGCTTTGAAAGTGGACCTGGCTTTGATCAATAAGCCATTATAAATATGATGCACAGTTGCGAGAGAAAATAACTTTTGTTTCAGAGGAAATGGTACAGATGAAGGCGCCGCATAGCCTTTGAAAGTCAATACCCCCCGCAGTGATGCAACAGCGGCAGCCCAGGGCAGCCTTGAGGGTGAGCCCAGCAGCAGGCAGTCTGGCTGATTCCTGGAACAGCGCTGCCTGCAAAAGCTTGCCCAAGGTAGGGCTTTCTCTGGAATCAGTGCCATAGTTGACTTTCTTTTTTGGCCAAAACTCTTCGAGGTGAACCATAATTGTTACAGATCTGGTCTCTTGCAAATCCAATATATGCAGTCTGCCCTTCCGGGCACTCTCTAACAGGTCTGCCCCAGCCCACCATCCTTTTATTGCACTGTCTGGAAGGCTCCTAAAGATATTTCATCAAGCTCAGTGTGATGTCCTGTGGGTGCCAGTTCATTTAAATTACAAGTCTAGAGGCCCTAATAAAAATTAGTCGATTGCCCTAATAAAAAAAACAGCAAGTCCAGCGGTAGTCTCAGGGAGGCACAGTCAGGAGGCCAGAACTCCGGTAGAACTGTCTCTGGGGTGTCCCTTACCTGGATCTCAGTCCCCAAATTGCACTTCACGTACTAACATACTCAGTGTCAGAGATGGATCTTTTTCTTTTTTTTAAATTGGAGGATAATTATTTCACAACACTCTGATGGTCTCTGCCAGACATCAACATGAATCGGCCATAGGTATCCATAGGTAGACATATGTCCCCTCTATCTTTAAAACTCCCTCCCACCTCCCTCCCCATTCCACCCCTGTAGGTGGTCGCAGAGCACCAGCTTTGGGTTCCCCGTGTCACACAGCGACTGGCTATACATACATACATACACTGGCTATCTACTTTACATATAGTAATGTATATGCTTCATGCTACTCTCATTTCATCCAGCCTTCTCCCTTCCTGACAGTGTCTAAAAGTTTGTTCTCTATGTGTATATCTCCATTGCTGCCCTGTAGATAGGTTCGTCAGTACCATCTTTCTAGATTCCAGAGATGGATCTTTAGTAAGTGAACATTTGTTGCTGCTGTTGTTGTTCGGTCACTAAGTCATGTCCGGCTCTTTGCAACTGCATGGACACCATGCCAGCCTCCTCTGTCCTTCACCATCTCCCAGAGTTTGCTCAAATTCATGCCCATTGAGTCTGTAAAGCTATCCAACCATCTTATCCTCTGCCACTCCCTTCTCCATTTGCCATCAGCCTTTCCCAGCATCAGAGTCTTTTCCAGTGAGTCAGCTCTTCTCATCAGGTGGCCAAAGGATTGGAACCTTGCTTCAGCATCAGTCCTTCCAGTGAATACCCAGGGTTGATTTCCTTTAGGATTGACTGGTTTGGTCTCCTTGCAGTCCAAGGAACCCTGAAGTCTTCTCCAATGCCACAATTCCAAAGCATCAACTCTTTGGTGCTCAGCCTTCTTTAAAGGTCCATATCTGTACATGACTACTAGAAAAACCATAGCTTTGACTATATGGACCTTTGTCATGAACATGGTGACCTCTAAAATTTCTGTGATGAATGTCAAAAATAGATTCTCCTCAACAAAATTAAAGTTATTCAAGATATGTGAACTTGCAAAAGTATTTCAGAGTTATCTGCCCCCCACCTGCTCATACAGGGAAAGAGAATCTGGAGAAACCTGCTATCCTCTGTTAGGAACAAGGCTAGGGCTGAGTCCCTCAGCACTCTCTGTTCGGCCACCAGGGTCAGGGGCTTCTGGTTGTCGGAGAGTGATCACAAAGACAGGGCCAGCTCTGAGAGGTTGTCTCTCCCTGGTTATACCAGAACACCTAAGGCACAGAAAGCCGGGACTTCATGACCTCACAGAGCAGGTTAGATCTTGCATCTTTGGCTAATACGTGCTTTGTTTCATAGATGCCCAAATGGGATGCAGGAGCATCTGAGCTGAGACTTGCCTTCATTAGAAACTGGCATTGATGTTGTGCTATGTCACTTCAATCATGTCCAACTGTTTGCAATCCCATGAACTATAGCCCACCATGCTCCTCTGTCCATGGGATTCTCCAGGCAAGAATACTGGAGTGGATTGCCATACCCTCCTCCAGGGAATATTCACAACCCAGGGACTGAATCCACATTCCACATGTCTCCTGCATTGGCAGGCAATTTCTTTACCACTAGAGCCACCTGCAAACCCCAGGCATTGATGTTAGGGAATAGCTAATCTTCAGCCACCTCTAAGGCAACATGCTGGGGCTACAGCATCTATAAAAAAGAACCACATTGCCTTAGGCCATCATTCTCCAAGCTGATTGGATCGCTCTAAGCTCCATTGGTGTTCCAAGACCTTGCTTCTCTCACTACTGATTCAAATCTAGACTTCCCCTCCACCACTTCCTTCCCCAGAAATTCTTCCTCACTTAACATCTTACTTTGCACTCAGTAGACAAGGGTTAAAGAAATTCCCAGCCCATGCAGCCACAGCATCACAGATGGGATGAGGTCTTCCCAGATGGCGCTCGTGGTAAAGAACCCACCTGCCGGTACAGGAGGCTTGGATTTGATCCCTGGGTTGGGAAGATCCCCTGGAGGAAGGCATGGCAACCCACTCCAGTGCTCTTGCCTGGAGAATCCCCATGGACAGAAGAACATGGTGGACTGCAGTCCATAGGGTAGCAAAGAGTTGGACACAACTGAAGCAACTTAGCAGGCATGCATGCAGAGAAATTATGCTAGACTCTCATTGTTCTGCCATGACTTTTTCGGTAACATTTTCTAGGTCTAGCATGTCAATACTTTAAGCCCTCATTTTCAACACTTGCAAATTATTGTGTACCTTCTTTAACAGTGAGACCAACCCCATGAACATGGAAATGCTTCCTAAGTGCATCCACTGTGTCTGGGTCTACTGTGTGCATGATAAACTTCAGAGTTAGGATGAGAGACCACAGTTCGGCTGTGACCCTCAAGCCACGATCCAGGAAAAGAGCTTGGATACAATAGCTCAGAAGGACAGGTCTGTTAGTGAGCCTTCACATGCATGCATTTTACATTGAGAACGTCTGCATTATTGAATTTCTGAAATCCTAGGGAAGGTGCTTGCTTCCCCAGAAGGCTGAGAGGGGGAATCTCAATTTTTCTTCAGTAGATGCTTTAAAGAAAGCTAACGTGGATTTTTTCTCAAGGAAATCCAGTTTCTCAAGAAAACTGGATTTGCAGTTTCTGGGTTTTAGTTAATAGTCCACCACACTACTGTGAACACAACATTAGGCAATGTATTTAATTTCTTTGAACTTCCAGACACTCATATGTAAAATGAAAATGCTGTTTATCCAACAGGGTCATTGTGAGGACTGAATGAGTGTTCTTTGCATTCTAAAATACTATACAAATGTAAGTCTTTGCTACTTTCAAATATTCACTTTTTTTTTGACACCATGACCATCTTGAAAGTAATATTTCCGTCTGAAAGGCCCATTGAACTCACACAAATAACCTATTAGAACTTCAAAATAAAAAGAAAAAAATTTTTATTAAAAAATTCCTTCTTGAATTAAAAATGCTACATTTGGGAAAGACTTTAAAAAAAAAAAAAACAGGTGGTGAACATGGAATTTCTCACAAACCTTCTATCTCACATCTGGGACTTTTTCATTTCTTTTCAAATTGCAGATAGAAGTAATAAATTAGGAGCAAGACAGTTTATTTCCGCTGGCAGTCTGGGTGATTCTGGAGGGCAGGGTGAAATTCTAGAGCAAGAGAGTTGACCTCAGGTCACTTTGAGAAGGTCTGCCTGTGCTCATTTTGCCTGTTAAGGTGCAAACACCACTTTCATCCCCAGAGCTTGGAGAGACACTTGCTGTTTCCAACTGCAATAACTTTCTTGGAATGACAAAGTAGGCATATATCTTTGTCTAAAGTCAAGTGTTATGAGATCATCCATTCCCATTCTTAGAAGGGTTCATTTGTTTACTGAATTAACATTAGGAAGAAGTCATTTGGCTTTATTAAGCATGTTTCTTTCACTTTAGTAGACAAAGCAGATCAAAATGTGCCGGGAAGATGATGAAAGCAACGAAACCATTTATCTGAAGGGAAAGAAAGATAAAATTACTGGAAGCCTGCAGATGAAAGAACCCATTTTCTGTTTTAGATTGATATATGAAACACAACAGTTGGAGACAAAACGTGGGCAAAGGACATATCTTCAATGTTCTCCCTCTAATTTTAACTTTAATTAATTCTCTGTATTTCATAACAATACATTTTCTAATTACACAGGGGCTCACTTCAGAATCCTGAGTAGGACTGTTGCTGTTTGTAAGTAATCCTTATGTTTCTAATGACTCAGTTTTAAACTATTAATACATATCTCATCTTAATTAAATAGGCTAATTTCCCTAGCCTAACAATTATTCATAATAATCTGATATTTTTTAAATTCCAAAATAACCCTCTGGAAAATATACATCTTCAGCTTAAGTTTGCACCTGCATTAGTGCTCTGCAGAGAAACAGAACCAGTAGGAGGGAGGTTGATGTATATTTATATATTATATATATTATATATATATTCATATATGAGGAGATTTATTACAGGAAGTGGCTCATGTGATTACGGAGGCCAAGCAGACCCACAGTCTGCCATATGCAAGCTGGAGGCCCAGGAAATTAGGTGGTATAATTCAGCCCAGAGGTCCTAGAACCAGGGGAGCATTGGTGTAAGTCTTGGGATTACCTGGTAACTCAAACGGTAAAGCATCTACCTGCAGTGCAGGAGACCCGAGTTCGATCCCTGGGTCAGGAAGATCCTCTAGAGAAGGAAAGGGCAACCCACTCCAGTATTCTTGCCTGGAAAATCCCACGGACAGAGGAGCCCGGTGGGCTACAGTCCCTGGGGTCGCAGAGCCGGACACAACTGAAGGCTGAGCATCAGGAACCTTGGTGTCCAAGAGCAGGAAAAGATGAACATCTCAGATCAAGAAGAGAGAGAGAATCTGTTCCTCCTTTTCATTTGTTTGGGCTTTCAATAGAGTAGGAAATGCCCACTAGCAAGGTGATCATCCTGAGTTTACTGATTCGAATTCAAATCTCTTCTAGAAACAACTGTACACACAGACCTGGAAATAATGTTTCACCAGCTCTCTGGCAACCCTTTGAAAGTATTAGTGGCTCACTGGTGTCTCTTTGTGTCCCCATGGACTGTAGCCCACCAGGCTCCTCTGTCCATGGAATTCTCCAGGCAAGAATACTGGAGTGGGTAGCCACTCCCTTCTCCAGGGGATCGTCTTTGGTCTCCTGTGTTGCAGGCAGATTCTTTACCACCTGAACCACCAGGGCGAGCCCTTAGTCCAGTGCAGTTGACACATAAAATGAACCATCACAGTATCCTATTATTACCAGTACTCTTGGCTCTGGGATGAGAGAATTTTTCAAGTAAAAGGACCTAGGTCTAAAGAGCATGCATGTATGGTTTTGACAACCTTCCTAAAGTAAGCTTGACCTTGCCAGTAGATGTTGGTAGTGTCCAGAGATGATAAAAGGGCAAGAGAGCCCCTTCGACACAGACCTGCTACCACCAAAAGGCACATCACCATGAAAAGCAGGTTTAGGACACAGTTCTGCCACACGCATGTTTGTTGGCAAGTGCATACAAGTTTCATGTTTCTTGGAAAGCTGGCAGGAAACAGTTTGTGCTCATAAACTCATTGGAGCCCTAGCTGTCGGCCATGTTGGTGCTCCTGGAGTATCTTGAGTGATCTGGACACAGAACTCCCAATTAAGAGGCCAGAAGGAAAATGCAGCTGAGCCGTAGGTCAAGGGCAACACTAAAGGAGCACACAGAGCCTGCTGGGGCCCCAGATCCTGCAACCTGTCCACAGGAGGGCAGAGGGGCCTGGACTGGGTTTAACCAACTCACTCATGCCAGTTATCATGCGCATCTCTCATCAGTCAGTTCAGCTGCTCAGTTGTGTCTGACTCTTTGCAACCCCATGGACTGCAGCATGTCATGCTTCCCTGTCCATCACCAACTCCCAGAGCTTGTTCAAACTCATGTCCATCAAATCAGTGATGCCATCCTACCACCTCATCCTTTGTCATCCCCTGCTCCTCCTGCCTTCAATCTTTCCCAGCATCAGGGTCTTTCCCAATGAGTCAGTTCTTCACATCAGGTGGCAAAAGTATTGGAGTTTCAGCTTCAGTATCAGTCCTTCCAATGAATATTCAGGACTGACTTTCTTTAGGATGGACTGGTTGGATATCCTTGCTGTTCAAGGGACTCTCAAGAGTCTTCTCCAACACCACAGTTCAAAAGCATCAATTCTTCGGTGGTCAACTTTCTTTATGGCCCAACTCTCACATCCATACATGACTACAGGGAAAACCATAGCTTTGACTAGATGGACCTTTGTTGACAAAATAATGTCTCTGCTTTTTAATATGCTATCTAGGTTGGTCATAGCTTTTCTTCCAAGGAGCAGGTATCTTTTAATTTCATGGCTGCAGTCACCACCTGCAGTGATTTTGGAGCCCAAGAAAATAACATCTGTCACTGTTTCTATTGTTTCCCTATCTATTTGCCATGAGGTGATGGGACCAGATACCATGATCTTAGTTTTCTCAATTTTGAGCTTTAAGCCAACTTCTTCACTCTCCTCTTCCACTTTCATCAAGAGGCTGTTGAGTTCTTTGCTTTCTGCCATAAAGGTGGTGTCATCAGTATATCTGAGATTATTGATATTTCTCCTGGCAATCTTAAGTCCAGCTTGTGCTTCATCCAGCCCGGCATTTCTCATGATGTACTCTGCATATAAGTGAAATAAGCAGGGTGACAATATACAGCCTTTATGTACTCCTTTCCCAATTTGGAACCAGTCTGTTGTTCCATGCCCAGTTCTAACTGTTGCTTCTTGACCTGCATACAGATTTCACAGGAGGCAGGTCAGTGGTCTGGTATTCACATCTCTTGAAGAATTTTTCACAGTTTGTTGTGATCCACACAGTCATAAAAAATATTTCCAATGGTCCTTACGTGAGTGAACCAATCTCCATGCAGAGATTTGTGGATAGGGATGGTTGAGGATTTGGAGCAGAGGTAGCTGGACTGTACACTCATGTTCAGCATCTTTAAAATGCTAAGCATGCCTATCAATGGAGTGAGTGTCTTCCTCTTCAGGACACTATAAAAGCTAACTAACCACCCCCAGGATAGAGAGTAAAATTAACTAGCCCACACATAGAGATACTTTATACTGTCTCTGATAAACAACTTTATAGGAAAATCACTGTGATTAATGTCACTCAGAGTGATGACCAACAGAAGAGTGCAGAGGGACCAGGATGACCAATCCCCTCCCAGTGTGAACACAAGACAAAAAAAAAAAAATCTAGAGATGAAAATGTTAAATAAGTTGTCTCCTCACATAAAGTGAAAATTGGGATCTAAGTAAATTGACATAGAAAACAATGTGCATTGTAAGTGTTTTCTTATGATACATATTCCAGAAAAGATTCATATAGTTGCCTTGTATTAATCTTACAGGGCTTTTCTTTGGAGAGAAATCAAAGTTGAGATGTTCCTGGGGAGACCAGGTGATCAGGACATCATGGGAAGGTGGTTCACAACCCAGAGTCAAGCTCCCAGATTGGTCAATGGATTTCACTCTGTTCAATTTCTTTTTTATTTTTTTATTTTGCATTGGAGTATAGCTGATTAACAAGGTTGTGATAGGTTCAGATCAACAGTGAAGATATTCAGCCATTCATATACATGTATCTCATTCTGTTCAATTTCAAATGCAACACCTCATCCAAGAATGCTTGAACACAGAGCCCACCACACCCACCAGGCAGAGTACAGTTGACTTACACAAGACCAAGACATATGTTTCATTCTGTATAAGTTGACACTCTATATTTTAAGATACACTTGTTCTAAGGGATTGAGTTTATGTCGGGAAGAACAATGCCGGCTGCACTTAGTTGCAAAGAACAGTTTATCAGAGATAGACACTGTTTGAGGAGCAAGTCTCTGAAACCCAGGTTTCTGTCTTGGAGGTCAGTGTAGCTGGACTCAGATTCACTGCCGCTTTGCTTTGTACCACTCACTCATTCATCAGATGTTTACTGAGAGCTTCCCCTGTTGAGCATTGGGGCAGACCCTGAGGAGTCTACAAGGAAAGATAGGATGGACGTGATTCCGGCTCTCAAGGAGATTTGATTCTGAACTTGACCTACAAATTGCAACAAATGGCTATGAACAGTAGTGAGTGACTTAATAGAGATGAAGATCACAGTCCAGAAATGGTGCAGCACCAAAATAGGAGACTGTGTGAGGAGGAGCTCCTGTGTTTCTCCTCTACTCCCACTTCTGACACCTGGTTCCACTTTCCACACATTGAGCAGCTCTCCAACACCAGCTGGTACCCTACCATTCAATTCAATTCTGATACTAACCGGAGTTGGCACAGACCACACAGATTAAAGGCTCAGACGCAAGAGACGGCTCGCCCCTGCTGATGCCAATGGCACGTAATGCCAACCAGGTTATCCACAACTTCTATCCAACTTGGCTACAAATCAGAATTCCCACAGATTTAATTCTCTTTGAATTAAATCATTTGCTAGGACACCTCACAAAACTCAAGGAAACATTTATTTGTGTTTACACTATATTATATAATAAAGGATATGATAAAAGACATAATTAAACAGATAGAGGAAGAGATACATGGGTCTGGGAGAGCCCCAAGTGCAGGACCTTCTGTCCCTACGGATTTGAAGCACATCTAGTACATGGATAGGTTCACCAGCCTGGTGTAATTGGTTATTAACTCCATTTCCAGCCATTCTCCCTGCTTGGGGAATGGAGGGAGGAGCTGAAAGTTCTAAGCCTCTAATCATGGCTGGGTCTCCCTGGTGACTGGCCCTCATCCAGGAGCCCACCAAGCATCACCTCATTAGAAGAGAAGAGTTCCATCATCCAGGACATTTCAAGAGATCTGGGAGCTCAGCATCAGATACTCCTATCACTTAAGAAATTAGAAAAGACTTAGGAGCCCTGCACAAGAAACCAGGATGGATCAAAGACTAAATATTAGAACAAAAGATCCTCTTAGCACTTTTATTTACAAGGGTTTTAGGAACTGTATGTCAACCAGGGGAAGAGACCAATACATATATATTTCTTATTATTTCACAAAGACAATGGAAATTGAAGTGTTCAAAAACAAAAATAAAACAAGCTTTTTAGTGAAGCTAGTTCTAGCAGGGCGTAAGCAGGCACAGAATTTGTTTGGCCAGAGAAGAGAGTGTCCACTTGAATAAAGAAAAGACAGACAAAAGAGATAGTCATAGAAAAGTGCATTTGGTTTTCTGGAAAACAATGCGAAAAAAAGTGAAGACAGGCACCAGTAAATAATGAAAAATGATTGCTGACCAAACTGTCATCTGAACACAGAATATCTAGAATGTTGTGTGAAGTTTACAGTTTGTCCCATGTGCAATGGGAGATGCTATTTCGTGGATATTGACAAACTGATTTTAAAAGGGTGTGTACTTGATAAATGGGATATTTTAGGGCACAAACCTTCCTGCAGTAAAAAATGCTTTGGAACAGAGGAATAAGGCAAGATGACCAGTGGGAAAACGGCTTCAATTATGCAGGCATAAAGTGGTGTGAGTCTAGGCCAGAGTGGGGCAGTGAGAGTGATAACAAATTGTTCTGTTCATTTTCCAAAGGAAAAAAAGGCACAACTGCCCTAAAAAAAATAGCTTTGGCAGTTGTCCCATATAATGGGATATATCCCATATAATGGATTGTTCTTCACTTATTTACCCCATGGTTTTTGTTTTGTTTTGTTTTTGCTTTAACTGACCGCCAAAAAATCGCTCCAGCACCAGACGATTTATCATCCTCCCAAGTCCAGCCCAGCAGACCTGAACAGCATGAAGGGATTTCAAAACTGGTGGGTTCATCAGACTGCAAGTTGACATTCCTGTTGATCTTTGATTACTATTCGATGTGACTGCTGTCTCCCAGATCTCACCAGCAAGGTATACCAACAGAACACAGCTGACACCTGAGCAAACCAGATTTTTATCCCCCAACATAGTTGGATAACTTTTAAACTTGATGGGTCATTTGAATACCATGGTCTACCATTTAGCCCCATCAAAGATATATGAAGCTGTAAAATCTCCATTATAAATTTAAAACACATAACTGAATGCTACCTAGACTTTCAGTGAAAGAAGCAAAGCCTGGCCCCTCTCCTTGGCTTGTCTTCAAGTTCCATTCTGATCTTCAGGTTCCATTCATACGGCCGTTCGAACAGCTGTCTTCATGTTCACGTGGCCTTCTTGTATATCTCTCTGTGTCCAAATAAGACACACAGTCAAATTGGATTAGGGCCCATCTTAATGACCTCTTCTCAACCAATTACGTCTTCAATGAACTTGTTTCCAAATAAGGTCACATTTTAAGGTGCTAGACATTAAGACTTAAACAAATGAAATGTTTGGTTTGTTGACAATGGTGACACAATTCAATCCTTAACAAATGTATGAAGCATAAAATATGCTATTCGCCTAATTCATCCATTCAGTTTTGCAAATGTGTCTCACCTAACTTCTGTGTCTAAACACACAACAAAATAAGATGGTTTCTCGGAAGTGAAAGCAGCTAACATTTACTGAAGCTAGCTATGTTTCCATCAATATTAAGTGAATTCATTCATAAAAGATATTTTCTCTTAGCATCTCCATTCTGCATATAAAAAATAAGAATAAGAGAGCTTGTAAAGATCTTCACCTGGAAGGAAGTGGAAGTTATCTGGAAGACAAGTGAGATGTATACAGGAGCTTGTGGAGTCCCTTTTATCTGGTCAGTTTTCCGGAGGGTAAGCAGTGAACTCTAACATCTCTGACAGCACATCTTAGAATTTCTGTAGTTACACACAAGAGGATACATTGTATCAGACTTTATTCTTCCATGTTTTGAGCCCCAGGTGAGGGGACTTCAGGCTGGGAAGTTGTTGTTGTTGTTTAGTTGCTAAGTCATGTCTGACTTTTCAGTGACCCCTTGGACTGTAGCCCACCTTGTTCCTCTGTCAGTGGGTTTTCCCAGGCAAAATACTGGAGGGGGTTGCCATATCCTTCACCAGGGGATCTTCCTGACCCAGGAATCAAACCCTAGTCTCCTGCATTGGCAGGTGGATTCTTTATGACTGAGTTACCGGAGAAGCCCCATGCTGGGAAGACAAGGGGAAAAAAAGGTTGTTATGGTCTCCACATCATCAGGAACTGCTCTGGCCTGTTACATACTTGTCTTATTGTGCTAAAGTGGCTCAGATCTTGGTGTGGATTCAGGAGCTGGGTGGGAGGTTTCCTGTGATGCTCTAGGTACCGTTTCATCCCCCATTCAAAGACCAGGAATGTAGCACAGGATAGGGGCTTAGGGACTATAAGAAAGCCTAGACAAAGACCACTGATGAAGAGCAATGATGAGGAAGAGGTTTCAGGATCCCGTGAAGCCAAACTACAGGAGACTGATGCCCAGGATGGGAGAGGATCATAATGTCCATCCATGACGTCATCTTCTCTGGTTTTGAATTATAGAAATGTATCTTTTAGTTTTGATGACTTGGACTGGGCTGAGATTGCATTGTGATTTCCATTTGCCAACATAATTCTGTTTCTTTATCTCAGTTGGAAGATCAAATGGCATATTAATATAATATATTACACTAGATTTCACCTAGAGCATGCAGTAAAAGCTATTTTCCAACCTCTTCAGCCTGAGCTCAAATAAAGTTAATCAAATTTAATATGTCATTAATAAAAGTTGGTCTGTGGGCCAATAGTTATTTGAGGATGAGGGTTAGGGGGGAAAGTTTGAAGGATAATTTAAAGGTCAGTTTCATTTAAGACAAGTTCAAGTTTAGCAATGCAATTTCACTGCATTTACTATACATCTCTGTGATAAATGCAAGGCAGGAAAACCAACTTTTATATTTTCTATCTATAATTAATGAGTGGCTTCTAGCAGGGTTGGGGAGAGAGAATTGTGATTACAGAAGATCAACTCAAACCTTCTAGAGGCCAATTTAAACCAGCTCAGGTGTGAACTTTCTCACTTTTGTATTATGAGGTTTTACAGTCTTTTTTTAAGATGTGATTGGATGAGACCTGATTAGAAAGGAGACAGAAGACACTAACTATAAGACAGTGATGCTAAATTATTAAAGCCAATTACAGGATATGAATGCACTAGCCATAGTACTGTGGGGTGTCTGAGCAAGCGGATGGGAGTAGGAGGGTACTCAGCCCTTCTCCCCCTCTCTCCAGTGTAAGATCTCCCCCAGTGGTCACTGTTCACAGACCAAGTCCACCCCAGTGGGGCAGCCATCATGGAAAACTCCAAGAAGAAGACTTAGCCTCAACAGGCATCCAGAATTTGGTGTTTCCTCCCATCAGATGAAGCCCAAGATCAGGGAGTTTCTGACTCCCAGTCTTCTTTCTCCCTCCTCCCCATCAGCTGATAGTGGGCTACCAGAGAGCTTAAGGGATCTGTGATTTCATCTATATGAGGTGGGGAAATTGCTGCCTTATATAGGAAGTGGAAGGTCACCCATACTGCCTATTTCCCATCTTGACCACGACACTTCCTTCCTGAATCTAGTTCACTTAGATACCATGGCCAGTCTCTTGGCAAAAAGAGTCCTGTTCCTGCAGCCCACCCACTGATGAGGGTCTTGCTTGGAGAGCACAGACTGGTGGAACTACAACCCCACCTGGCCGAGCACTGCCCACCACACTGACTTTGCTAACTGGCCCACTGTGCCTCCCAGAATGGACACCAGCGCTCCCCGTGACCACATCTCATGGCAAAGATGCATCTCTTTCATTCCTCATCTCCCCTACACAGTGGATATCACTCAGTCTGCTTAACCCTATCCTCTAATAAGGGAATTCAAGCATAACACCATTTATTTCATTGACATGTTTTCAGCACCTTGGTCAGTGGCTGTCAGCCCTGTCTATGCACCTGACGTGTGTATTTTTTTTTCCTTTGTAATACTGATGCCTGAAGATTATGAACTAATTGATCTTCATGAGACTCAAACATTGGCATTTTTGCTGTGAAATGCAGCTAGGGCTAAGAACTTGAGTAGTGAGTTAATGAGTTCAACTTCAAACCCCTGGTCACCACACAGCTCCCATACTAGAAGGACCGCTTTAAGCAACCCCTTCGTCTGTGTCCACTTGGTCTCTTGCCCCTAAATGATGAGTTTACATGTTAAAGGTGCTAAAGGAACATGTCTGTTCCTCACACCAGCACCCCGATGTGAAGCAACATGATTGTAAGGAGAAAAAAGCATACAAAGAATGAAGCCATGACAGTGTTCCCTATGGAAATGTCTGATCAGATTACTGAAGCAATCAGAATAACCAGACTAATGTTTCAGGCCATGCCTTATGCCAGGAAAACTGCAGTAAGAAATTCATGAAGCTTGAAAGGGATCTTGTGAGGCTTTTTTGTCTGTGGCTATTCTGCACAGATGAAGCAAAACCGCTTTGCTGGCATCCAAAGGTTCCACAAATAATTCATCTAACTGACTCCAGGGCAGAGGATTGCTTCTTCCTAGAAATTCCTTCACTTGAGTCCCTCTCCAGAGGTTATAGGGCTAGTATCCTGCTGAGAAAGAAAGGGGGAGCCCTAGAGTCCAGTCACTCATAGCAAACACCAGTGCTCCTTCAAGTAGATGAAATAGTACTTTATTTCCATTTTATCATATGAGTAAAGGATTGACGCATTAAAAAGTTTGCCCCACTACAATGCAGCACTTCAAGACTTTATGTTATGAAATGGCATCAGCCAATACAATATCTGATATTGCAAGTAATACCTAAAAACCACAGCAATGGCATCAACAAAAAATAATAAATAAAGCAAAGGAAAAAACAAAAAAAAATGAGTGCCCCAAAACTCCAGACCTCTCAAATATTTTCCACTAGCATTATTCACTTCAAATCATTGACTTGCTTACAAGTCTTTGAGAGAATAAAGTGACAAAAACACAAAAAGATGCCACCTATAACCAAAAATATTATGAATTTTGTGAGAATTAATCATGTAATCATCAAACAACCAGTAAATGTACACCTCTTCTTTGACTGAACATATATATGGACCATGGTGGAAATAAAATTTATAAACTTGGAGGAAAAAATGATGCACTCTTAATTAAAATGGAAAGAATCTCCAATGTTGGTTTCCTGGTTTTGATATTGTACCGGAGTTGTGTGAGATATTACCTTTGGGGTAAACTAGGACCTCCCAGTACATTTTTGACACTTCCTATGAACCTATAATTATCCCAAAGCAAAAACTTAAAGAAAAGGAAAAACAGTCAACCCATAAAGGAAGTGAAGTGGGGCCTTGGAATGAAAGCAGCTTGACAAGCCTTGTGGATCATTTTCAGCAGTGTTAATCCTGGTAGCAGTCATCATGGTAGTACTGATAGTCGGTGTAGTATTGGCAGCAACTGTAGCAGGAGTAACTGCGGTAGTTTCGCTTAAAGCAGAAGGAGCTGCAGCCGTGATTGTTTAGTAGTGGGGATTGTACTAGTAGCAGCAATTTTAGCAGTCGTAATAATAGCAGTAGTGATCGCGGTAGGAGGCAGTGATAGTAGATGACAGGAGCATTTGTATTCCACAACCACTGGGGCACAGTGAAGAAAGAGTCTTATTAAGGTAAAGGGGAAACATCTTATTTAAATTGAAATCTGTATAAGACTTGTCTCTTGTTATATTTACTGAAAGAAAGCAAGAACCTTTCCCAAAATAATTCAATCCCAAACTGTATGTTTCTCACTTCGCTTCCCAGGAATGCGATCTTTAATTTGAAAGCATGTGAAGGGCTCAAAGCAGGTGCGATAATGCATTGCCCATTAAATCTTTGGAATATGTTTATTATGGGATATGTTTATTTAACATATGAATTAAGTTCTCAGCCTTCTACTGATTGCCCCACACTATCGACGTCATGGGTTTGTCTAGTATTTAGAAAGCACCAGACCCTCTGGGATTTACTTAGCCTTCTCCTTACAGGCCAGCTCGAAAATAAATAATTATTCCAGCAGGTTCAAGCCCAGACACAATTCAAACTTTGCTTCTCTGTGAAGTGTCTCTCACTGTAAATCCAACAGGGAAATAAAGTGATGGGGCTGGAGAGAGAATATGTCAAAGATCCTGGGGGTATTTAGGATGCAGTGTACCTATAATATGCAGGTGCCACTCTGGGCACAGAAGACTCCACAGTGAACAAGACAGTCATGGTCTTCCTTGTTCTCAAGGGAGGATAACCATTAGCACAAAATCCAACAAATAAGACCAGTTCAAGTAGGGTTAAAGACTATGAAGAAGATCACACCCAGAGACATGGTAGACAACAGGGGTTTGCAGGCATCCTGGGTCAGGGCAGGTCCCTCTACTGGGTGACATGTGAGGTGAGACCCAAGGGGAAGGGGAAGAAAAGAATTTCCCGAAACAGAGAAAGCAAAAGGCCTAAGGGGAAAATCCATGTTATCTTTGTGGCAAACAGAAGTAGCCAGAAGGACAAGAGTTGGTGAAATCAGAGAGGAAGCTTAGGGCCAGGTCATTCAATCTGGACTGTGAAATTTGGATGGACTGGGGATGGAGTGTGGGGAGGAGCTGTAGTGAGAAATGCTTCTAGATTTCTGGTTTTTGCACCACGTGGAGAGGACATCTTCAGCTGGAACTGGGGGAGAAAGGCCATGGAGGACGTGACCAGCACAGGGCACTGCGAGACGCCTTCCAGTCTCAGGGTCTGGCGTGGGGGCCGGGGTAGGCCAGGGTCCCAGCTGTCCAGACCCCTGCAGACACCGCCCCTCCGAAGGGCCTCACCCCTCCCCCGGGGCACTGCTAGAGGCAGCTGCAGCCTCCTCCGCTCTCAGAGCCCAGAGACCCCGTCCAGCCGCTACCCTCCTCCCTGAGCCCAGACAGATCTCTGCTCCCCGTGTGTGAGCCTTCAGCTCATCTGCTAGTGCCCGGGCTCGTTCCCATTGCTGCTCATTCCCATCCCCATGCCCACTGAAACAAACTGTCACAGACACAGCAGCCTACGACAACACAAATCTGTTACCTTGCAGTTCTGGATGTCAGAAGCTCAAAATGCACCCTCCTGAGCTAAAATCAAGCTGACAACAGGACTGCCTTCCCTCCAGAGGCTCTGAGGGAGACTGTCTTCTTGCCTTTCCTATCTCCTGGAAACTGCCTGCTTTCCTGCTTGGTGTTGGCTCCCACTAACGAAAGACCAGGAGCTCAGCACCAAAGCCATGACTCCCCTGGAATCCGGGCCAGATTCCAGCACAGAAACCATTTCTGGGAAAGGGGTAAGGGTTATTCCTGAAGGACAAGAGTGGTGGAGAAAGGGGGATGCTTGTCAAAGCCTGAGATTGGGCTCTTGTCTAACTCTCGGAAATGAATTGTTCGAGGAGACACATGTGCTGACAAAGCAAGAGGCTTTCTTGGGAAGAGGTGTGCGGGAGGAAAGCAGCAAATTAAGGGAACCCAGGAGGACCTCTCTGCCATGTGGCTTGCAGTCTTGGGTTTTATGTTGATGAGATTAGTTTCTGGGTTGTCTCTGACCAATCATTCTGACTCAAGGTCCTTCCTAGTGGTACACGCATCCAAGATGGATGTGTCGGGGGAGTTTGCAATTTCCTTGGTTGTCTTGTTGCAACAAAAATTTGAAGCAATGGAAGTGTTACCGCTCAGTTTTATTTAGAAAGTAAGGGAAAATACATCCTCAAGACATGAGGGCATGCCAACCCAAAAGACATGAAGAGAAGAGAGACCCTGACCCAATTTTGGCTCCTCTTTTTATATGTTTTTTCTACCCCCACCCCTACCCTGGGCCTGCCCTGTAAATTGGGCTAGCCAGGAGTGCTGTTTGTTCTAACTGAGTTTCTCACTCCAGTCCTTGGACCTTCCTTTGTTCTATTTTCATGGGCTTCTCCCTTCCTTATCTTTTAGCCACCGCCACTTTGGACTCCTTTTTCCTATTCTAACTACCTAGCAGATTCCAGTAAGAAGTGATTCTGGATTGTGATTCTGAATCCAGAAGTGATTCTGGATGGATTCCAGTGATTCTGGAAGATAGTCGGACATGTGGCATCTCCTTTTGACCTTTCCCAAACTCTTCTTGGTGGTGGTGGCTTATTAGTTCTGTGTTCCTTACCAGGACCTCTCACTGTAAAATAACTCACTCAAAGGAGGTTACTATGGTGCTGGCCAAGGTGGGTGGTTTCAGTCAGCACATTTCCCCTAACAAGAGAAGGGCCCACAGTGTGCCGAGTTAAGGTCATGAGATGGATCACAGGACCAAACTCCCCTTTCAAAGGTGGTTCCTCGGGGGTCTGGTAGCCAATGGTCACACGTCATTGATGGGCTGGGCAGGAACAGCAGGACAAACTGGACAAGCACCAAAGCCACAGTTTCCGAGAGGAGCCAGTAGAAAACCAGCTGCCACACAGTTCCTGAGACAGTAACCGCGGAGTTACTCTGACCCATCAAGGAAAGCTTCTGTGTGACCCCACTGAAGGTGAGGCACTTCTCTGAGAGTTAGTCTTTGCAAGTCCACCTGCCTTATCCCAAGGGAGGGCACACCAAGGTTCCTTTGAAACGCGCTGTCACTGGCCACCTGGGCGATCTAGGGAACCATCACGTGGTACATGGCCAAGTGCAATTTTTCATGTGGCTCCCAAGACTCCTGCCAAGAGCATATTTGTAAATGGTTCAAAGGTGATGGAAAATGACACTACACCAGAGTCTCTTTTTCCTGACCACCTGTCGTAAAATCAGACGCAGTCCATGACGTTGGTCTTCACGATCACTCCATGCTAGGTCAGTTGTGTCAACACCAGGGCAATCTGGGTTATACCAATAAAGGAGGTAATTCCAAGGAGCTTGTTTTCATTGTAAGTATTCTGTGGTGAGTCCTCAGTAAACATTCACGGGGCTGCAGGCTTCCTCCCACTGGTGTCCACATCGGTGATAAAAAGCCTGTGTGAGAAGTCACCCCCAGCTCACCTTCCAAGGACACCCTTGATGTGCTCAGCCTGAGTGACAGGTATAAAACTGGCTACCCAAGCAGGCCTCATTACCCACAATGTAGTGTCTGTTTAACACAAGCCACTTTGTCAAAGTGGCCATTATGGTCACCTGGAAGTCACCGCCCTTGGATGACCCACTAGCAGTGTGATCATTCCTTTGCCTTTTCAATCATGCTGAAGGATAATAACCAACTCCCCAAACACCCAATATTTGTACAAGCAGAGTCCCAGTACCATCTTCAGGAGACCTAGATGTTTAGATGTGTACATGCGTGTTCAATCAGGTCCGAATCTTTGTGACCCCATGGACTGTAGCCCACCAGGCTCCTCTGTCCATGGGATTTTCCAGGCACGAATACTGGAGTGGATTGCCATGCCCTCCTCCAGGGGATCCTCCCAACCCAGAAATGGAACCCAAGTCCCTTTCATCTCCTGCATTGGCAGGTGGATTTTTTTCCCACTAGCACCACCTGTTGTTTAGCTAAGAAACTACAAATCTTAGAGCTTCATAATGTCAGCCTTCATGGTTTTTTGCCCTTTCTCCCCTCCGTCAAGGTACACCGTCCATGCTGAAAACAGCCTCTACCCACAACAGCCTCTTTAAAGACGTGGCTGGAGAAGAGGGTTAGAGATTGTTATCTCATTGTTCTGCCAGAATCCAGGTGACAGGAGAAGATATTTTCCAGCCCTCACATTCCTTGAGATGCTAAAGCTTGATTTACCATCAGTTGGGTGCTGAATATGAGAGCCCAAAGGAATAGCATTGAGGCAAGAATGATGATGCCACCATATGAAACCATTAATAGCCACTTGAAGACATTTGACTACAGAACAAAAGGTACCTCAGAAAGAAACCTCCTGGCTAAGGAAACCACATTCCTGAGTAGCAAGGCCTGAACTGAATAAAATGATGTGAAACATATGCTTAAAGTATTTAAAGGCTTTGGATTGTACTTCTTCATTCTCTTTGTAATGGTTTGAGTTGCACTGATAATTAATGCAAGTTGTCGATGAAGGGGTGTACGTGTGGTTTGTGTGTGTGTATTACAATAGCTAATCGCTTATTGTTGCTTTTCTCTAAGCAGTATCCAGCTTTTTGTGATCCCATGGACCGTAGCCACCAGGGTTCTCTGTCCACGGGATTTTCTAGGCAAGAATACCGGCGCAGGTAGCCGTTTCCATCTCTAGGGGATCTTCCTGACCTAGGGATTGAACTCGGGTTTCCTGCATTGGCAGGCAGATTCTTTACTGCTGAGCCACCAAGGAAGCCTTTGACAATAGCAAATAACCCACTCCAAAACACGCAAGGCCAGAAACTGCATTTTTCTAGAAAGGAGCATCATTAAGTTTCAGCATCCAATATGCAGGGTTTGGATACATGCTGTGTAGGCTCTTTTAGGGATCAGGATGGTCATGACTCTAATAATCACTTCTTTTCCACCATTGCCAGCCTTTGCATGCAGACTTATCTAATGCAGCTCCACGGAGAATAATCCGGAAGCTAGGCCGCCACAGGAACCTTCATCACACAAGCATTAAGACATAAAAACAAGCTAGGTAAATGCAAGAAGAAAACCAAATTACCTTTAAAGGAGTTAATGAAGCCAGCTAGGAATGCTAAGGAAATTCATCCAAACCTATTTCTGGCTATCTTTGCTCCTAGAATCTTAGTGTCAAATCATATCAATGGGTCCTCGCTCCCCTTAAAATTACATGGATTCCTGCCACATAGGGATGAGGACTCAATAAGGACTCAATATCCAATTCTCACGTAATATGGAAGAAAACTTCAAGAAATAACACCGGTTAACAAACTCAGAGAAATGACAGGTTAAATTTGAATTTGGAGAGCACCTTGTAAATTGTTTGCACAGACGTGACATTATTTACATGATAATTTCATGCTTCTCAGCACACAGAGGAAAATAAAGCTTGTTAGATGACATAATGGGACCATTAATCCTATTAATGGATCAAGGGTTGTTTCTAGAACTTCTCTGTTGCTTCATCATCTTGATCTAATTGGCAATATTGTTACATCTGCATTTCATCACCTACTGGGAAAGGCAAGTCAGAAAGAAAATGAGTTTGCTAGCTTGCCCAGAAAAATAAGGTGTCAAAATGTTTGAAGCATTTAGTTTCATTTATTTGCAGTGACCCCTTCGCCAAAGTATGAAAAAATGTTTTAAGTCTAAGTAGCTTTCCACTCACTGAAAGAATAGAATGAAGAGCTCTGTCTACAATACTTATTTCAGAAAGCACAGAAGAAATAAGCATGTATCAGCCACAAAACCACTAAGCTTCTTTAACTTGATATTGCTACTGTTTCCTCAAACTCAGCTGAATCAGCTTCATTTAAGTGGGAATGCTCTAGAAGCAAAAAAAAAAAAAAAAAAAGATAGATTACCATGGCAGTGAGCTCCATTTCAAAAGTACAGAAGAAATTCTCTTCCCAACACACTCACATTTCATCACTTACTTGCAATTTCAGGTAGAGTACTCTCCAGACAGGAAGAGATGAGGAGGAGGCCATGGGATAGATTCAGATTCAAGAGAGATTTGACACTCACCCTTCATCCTGAAAAATAGTCCGTGTTGTCCATCTGTAAATAGAATTATAGCTCTACCAACAACCAGCCCTGATGCAAAAGCACCTGGGTGAACAAAACTTAAATGCCTATGAAAAATGGTTCTGCACCCATCAGCATCTATCTGTTCCGGCCTTCTTTGCTTTTCCCGTTTGTCTCTATTTTTATTTAGAGCCATGCCGGATGTTGCCTTTCACTGCAGGCACATGCCCTTCCGGCTGCGGGTGTGTGTGAGTTGTCCTTCTCACCCATGGAGCTACATGGGGGAAAGAAATTACTTATTGATTTTCCTTCCTGTAGAATGGTGTCTTTGGAGCAATTGTTGTGAACCAGGTCAGGAATGCACATAGTTCCGGCAGTGGGAACACAGGCCCTGCCATGATGAGGATGTCCTGCTCACCCCTCAGCCCATCTCGGCAGTTGTCTGCCCCAGGATCACCAGCTCTGAGCTCTTCTGGTAAGCCAAAGGGAAAAGTATGCACTTCAGAAGTTGAAAGCACGAACAAAAACTGGTATTTTCCCCACCTGAGCAATTGAAGCAGCATGGCATGAGCTTCATTTTATTCCTTTATGCTAAGAGAGGTTTGGGATGGCTCACTCTGAAAGGAGGATGCAGCTCAGACGTGCAGAGAAAACAGAAAAGGACATAAAGCTGGACTGGGATCAGGCACGTGGATCATGCCCTGCTGGTAGGGTAGAAAACTGGGTGGGAACTCAAAGAGGAAAAGTCCTTCACAGCACACTGAGGCGTTTGTGCTTTTTCCAGGGAGTAAGAAGCAGTGGGCTTCCCTGTTGGCTCAGATGGGAAAGAATCCACCTGCCATGCAATAGACCCAGGTTCAATCCCTGGATCAGGAAGATCCCCTGGAGAAGGAAATGGCAACCTATTCCAGTATTCTTCCCTGGAGAATCCCATGGACACAGGGGCCTGGCAGGCTACACTCCATGGGGTCGCAAAGAGTCAGACACAACTGAGTGACTAACACGTTCACATTTTAGCAAACTGTGGCCCATGTGCCAAATGTGGTTTCTGTTTTATTTTGTTTCATTTTGAGGTCACATTGGCTTATAACATTATGCATGTTTCACATGTACATCATGTTTCTGCTTGTGTGTACTCTACAGATTGCTTGCCACCAAAAATGGCTTCCAAATAAAATTTGACTGGATCCAAGTTTTCCACCTGAGATCAAAGTGCCCCAGGCAGTGGCCCAGGTGGACCTGTGTCTGTCGGAATGAAGGCTGTGTGTCTGGTTGAAGCTGAGCCAGATGAGAGCTCACACCCGCCAGCCCCAGGACCCCATCTATACCCGAGGAGGACCCTATGGGGCCTTCCCAGGACAGACCCCTTCACCATGCCCTCCTTCTGCCTCTTGTCTGCAGAAAAACTTTAGTGAGAGGATAATTTTAATCACAGAAGTAAGAAAATGCAGAAGCAAAGAGAAACTGTCAAACCAGGCAAAACATTAATAGATTAGCCATTAAGCAAAGTTGAAGGACATTTAGTTCATCCTCAAGGGCTATGGATAGTGTTCTGAATCAAGTCCTCTGAGCTGTTTTACACATACTGAAACCCACACCAGGTGGAAGGAGATAATTACATGGTGACCAGACTGTAGCCGTGACATAAACCTCTCCACCTTGCATAATTCCAAGAACTGGCCTCAAGGAAATGGAAACACATTGACCCTGAGACTGAAGGTTAACTGTACTTAAAACAATCAAGATGTCACTGATCAGATCACTGATGACCAGTTTCAAGATACTGTCAGAGCTGACTGTGCTGTTTCTGCACGTAGCCCGCTCCCTCTGCCTATATACACCCCTGAAACTCCCCTTTAAAAGCTCTTGGCCCCTGATCAGCAGTTAGGAGTTGGCTTTTGGACATGAGTCCACCTTCTTCCAGGTTGCTGGCCTCCTAAGTAAGGCCAGCTTTCCTTTCCTACTAACTCTTTTCTCTCAAGTATCGGCTTTCCAGGGGCAACCAGCCAAACGCGAGTTAGGGAACACACCCCCAACACTCTCTGACTTTGCTGCCCTTGGCCTTTTCCCTGTGTTTCTACTGTGATCCCACTCGCCCTGGAAAAGGAGGCTCTCGTCCTTATCATTCTAATAAATCCTTTTCTTCCTGCCTTGACTCTCCCCCAACCCCAACTTCCTGCCATCAGCTCAGAACATTGTAGAAGTTCCAGAATGTCAGCTGACGATACTGACTTTTTTTCAATGATTGAAATAAAATCCGGTTGAAACCTATTTCTCCATACCATGCTTTAATTTTGTTCGAATGATCTGCTCTCTGTAAGAGATATAATAATCTTTGAAGAAGACAATTTTTAAAAGTAATCTGACTACTCTACTCTTATGTATTAAGCCTTTGCTGAAGCTCATTGGAGAAGCAGACATGTACCTGACACAAATCAGGTTACGTTTAATTCTAGTTAAAGAACAGAAATATCTTACAGAAATGAGTCATGAACTCTTCTAAGAATAAATTATACAGATAGAGACATATGGGCTTCCCAGGTGGTGCTAGTGGTAAGGAATCTGCCTGCCAGTACAGGAGACATAAAAGACATGGATTGATCCCTGGGTCAGGAAGATACCCTGGAGGAGGATACGGCAACCCTATTCCAGTCTTCTTGCCCGGAGAATCCCATGGACAGAGGAGTCTGTCATGCTACAGACCACACGGTCGCAGAGAGTCAGTCACAACTGAAGGGACTTAGCATGCACAATAGAGATATATGGGTATATATAACCTATTGGTTCTGTTTCTCTAGAGAACACTGGCTGATTCAGCATGCACATAATAATTTTGTTAAATTATTACAAATAATGTAGATTTAGTTGTGGTGAGTTGATTACAGTATGTCCCCAAATTGTTTCTTTCTTTTGTTCTTTTTTTCCCCAGCTGCTCTGGGTCTTAGTTGCAGCTTGCAGGATCTAGTTCCCTGACCAGGCACCGAGCCTGGGCCACCTGCATTGGGAGTGCAGATTCTTAACCACTGCGCCACCATGGACGTCTGCCCATTTGTTCTGCCTCCTGTATCCATACCCTTTGAAGCTCCTTTTCACCCTGACTCTAGGCTCAGCCACTTAGCTTGATTTTTACCAGAGAAACAATAGCAAATATGATCGAAGCGAAGACTTGAAAAGTATGTGTGTATCGAAGCATACCTTTCTGCTGCTCTTAAAACCTGAGGCCACCATGTGAACCAGCCCAGGTAGGTTGTTGGAGGCAGTGGAAGCCACTGAAGAAGTCCTAGACATCCCGTCTGTGCTGGTCAAGGCTGATCCATCAGCTGACTGCAGACAAAGACGCAAGCCCAGGTTAGGTTACCTGAGACTTTCTTGTGCCAGGACACCCAGCTGAACCCAGCCCAAATGGCCAGCCTGAAGAATCAAAAGCTAAACAATGGTTGGAATTTCAAGCTAAGGTTTAGGATAGTTTCTTATGAAAAAATAATAGCTAATGCATTACAGTAGAACAAAAGTTCAGCAATAGTGCAGCAATCTATACGCTAACTAGTCAATAGCAGTAATTTCTATATAGAGATTGTAGATAAAATTCCATTTATTCTTCTCAGAATCTTTTCCCACTGTTTAAAATAAGCAGCTTTCCAGGTGGCACTAGCGGTAAAGAACCCACCTGCCAAAGCAGGAGACTCAACAGATTCAGGTTCCACCCCCTGGGCCCGGAAGATCCCCTGGAGAGGGGCATGGCAACCCACTCCAGTATTCTTGCCTGGGAAATCCCATGGACGGGGGAGCTGTGGGACTGCAGTTCAGGGTGTGCCAAAGATTAGGACATGACTAAGGCCACTCAGCACTCCCTGAAGAGCATGCATTACGTCTGTGAGCATGAAAAAATAGCAAAAGCCTTTTCAAGTTAATTAATTAATGGAAAAATTAAGTTTTAAAGTGACCCCTCTCTTCTCAGATTTTCTTCTGTAATTACATTTTGCACAAATAAGTTTCTAATTAATCATGAAGTGTTTTGATACCTTGAACTGATATTTAAAGCCTTCTTTGCTACTTGACAGTGGGAGCAGAACAGGAAATGTGTATATTTGTGTGTGTGTGTCTTCCATAGTTATTAACCTCCAACGGACATGCAGCATAGACTCATAAATGATTTGATATTAACAAGTAAGACAGGGTAAGGAAAGGAATATTTGGAAGAAAAGGAGAGTCTTTGGCTATGGGAATTAGTGAATTGCCTGAAAAATCCAATACCAATTTGGGAGCCATTTGTATCTGCCTTTGCCCTGTATAAACAGCTGGAGTTCCTTTGATAACATCATGATTCTATGCTTCCATTTCCAATTTCAAGTTTAACTCAAACTGATCGAAGCAATAAATATACATACAAACCAGTAAATTAAACAAATCATGGAAATTTAGAACACACATCTAAAGTTCCATTAGAGAGCTAATTTGGAAAGAGGACAGCTTTTTAAAGACAAGTGGAACAAACAACACAGAAAAATTGCATAAACCAGGACTTCAAATGTGAAAGAGACCATCTTCAACTAACTTTCTGGAGTTTAATTTTCAAACAGTATAACAAAGGAGCCAAAAAATCCACTTTCAATTGAGTTAATAAACAAGCAAGCGGTGTTCAACTTCCTTTGATTTTTCAAAAAGACGCCATGTAGACTTTTAAGAAGGAGATGACACAGAGCAAAATAGATGATAAGAGAAGACAAAAACTAGATGAGAAGTGAAGTGAGACTGTCACTGCCTTCAACTTCAAGATGGTCACTGGGTTACTCCAGGGAGGGCTGTTATGCACCATAACACCGATTGGCTCTGACAAGGATCTGAACACACAGGCTCTAAAATCTGCCAGTAGCACTGAAACAGGAGACGGAAAGAATGAGGAGCAGTGTGACCAGGTTTAAGAGGATTTGAGTCATTTGGGTAATTGGGCCAGCAGATGGCAAACGCAGTTCATTCTGCAAAACTGGGAAATAATTAGTCCGGGGGAAGCTAATCCAGTCATAATGATCCTCCATTTATGTGGCATTGTTCTTTACAAAGCACCTTTCACCAGGAGTTTCCCACAATGCCTCTGTGATGACCATGCATGGGACGCTAAGACATTAGCAGGGATGGAATGAGCCCTGTCAGGGGAAATGTATAACCCACATGGCCAGGGTACCCAGAAGAGAAGGCAATGCTCAAAGGAGAAGCAGGAGAACCCAAGATGATGCATAAACAGAAATGTCTTTTGGACACTCACTGCAGAGAACTAAGCCAGCATAGAGTTTGCAGGATTTGGAATGATGATCCATGAGGAGTTACAGTGTTATCTCCTTGAGGTTAGATCAAATATATTTGTGCACGAGATTTTGAGGATTTCCTCTAAATAAAAGTTAAAGAGTTTAGCTTTATCTTTCTAAAGGGATAACACACACACACACACACACACACACACACCCCTTTCAAATGGCCAAATGAAACTTTTTACAGTTTTGTAAATAATTCTGAAGATAGAACAAGCGATTCAGTGAGTGTTGGTTCCAGGAAGAATGAAAAGAACTTTGTTCTTGAACTGACTGCACTGGTTTCCTTCTTTCAAAAGCAAATTTCTCTTCTTCCTTTGCCCCATCCCACCCCAATCCCTCTCCTCCTAGTTCTTAGTCAGGCAGAGGGTGTGACGGGACAGGCACGAAGGTTAGATTTTAACGCAATAAAGAACCAGCTGGAGCCCATTATACAGAGTGAAGTAAGCCAGAAAGATAAAGACCATTACAGTATACTAACACACAGATATGGAATTTAGAAAGATGGTAATGATAACCCTATATGCAAAACAGGAAAAGAGACACAGATGTACAGAACAGACTTTTGGACTCTGTGGGAGAAGGCGAGGATGGGATGTTTTGAGAGAACAGCCTTGAAACATGTACATTATCTAGGGTGAAACAGATCACCAGCCCAGGTTGGATGCATGAGACAAGTGCTCGGGCCTGGTGCACTGGGAAGACCCAGAGGGATCGGGTAGAGAGGGAGGTGGGAGGGGGGACTGGGATGGGGAATACATGTAAATCCATGGCTGATTCATGTCAATGTATGACAAAAACCACTACAATATTGTAAAGTAATTAGCCTCCAACTAATAAAAATAAATGGAAAAAAAAAAAAAGAACCGGCAGTCCAGTCCTACTGTCAACTTCTCCACCCAGCCACCTCAAGTCAACAAACCTGAGCCTCTGGAACATTTTGAGAGCTTGAATTTTCTATCCACCTTATTGATATCACCCATAGATCACATATGGCTTCAGTTCATTCTCTCAGCCATGTTTGACTCTATGCAACCCCATGGACTGCAGCACATCAGGCTTCCCTGTCCATCACCAACTCCCAGAGCTTGCTCAAGCACATGTCCATCGAGTCAGCGATGCCATCCAATCATCTCATCCTCTGTCGCACCCTTCTCCTCCCACCTTCAATCTTTCCCAGCATCAGGGTCTTTTCCAGTGAGTCAGTTCTTCACATCATGTGGCCAAAGTATTGGAGTTTCAGCTTCAGCATCAGTCCTTCCAATGAATATTCAGGACTTATTTCCTTTAGGATGGACTGGTTGGATCTCCTTGCAGTCCAAGTGACTCTCAAGAGTATTCTCCAACACCACAGTTCAAAAGCATCAATTCTTCAGCGCTCAGCTTTCTTTCTAGTCCAACTCTCACATCCATACATGACTACTGGAGAAACTGTAGCTTTGACTAGATGGACCTTTGTTGGCAAAGTAATGTCTCCGCTTTTTAATAAGCCATCTAGGTTGGGCATAACTTTCCTTCCAAGCAGCAAGCATCTTTTAATTTCACGGCTGAGTCAGGAGTGGAGAGCCAGCTTACGTGGATGGCTGAGCGACACAAAGCCCAGAAAACAGAGAGGATGGAACTTGCCCTGAATGGCTTTGGAAGCACTTGAATTCCAATTCCAAGTTCTCAAAGCTCGGCTGTTTAAAATACAGCTCCTCTTGTTAATATAACCAGGGCAATTATTTACATTAATCATCTCTCCCAAGGGGAGCAGGTGGGAGAGAGTCCAACTGAGTCTACAAGTCAGATTGCTGTAAGAATGAGGAAGGACCTATGTCTGCAACCCACAGAGGGCCAGAGGGATGGTCACTCTTGCTTTCATCTCCCTGAGGGTCTTGCTTTTGCCAGAGGGTCAGATCCAAGTCAGACCTCAGCCCACCTCACAGCGAAGCTGCCCTGAAAGGCTGTGTACTGTTAGTGTTAGAAGGGCAGCAATCTCAGGCTACACCATGTAGATTCCAGAACCTGAGACTATTTCCTCTTGCAAGTCTTTTCTCAACTACTTTCAGACATCACAGCATTCAATCCGGGGCACCATAATTCAAGGGTGATGTTGACAAATGGAAGTTTGATCACTGGGGTGACATTCACTGGTGCTTAGTAAGCCCTCTGGAGCTAGAGCTTTTAAAGAGTAATTGCCAGAATTAGGGATGTTCATTCTTTAAATTGGGGAACTTAAAATGCTTTAAAGTGTGACCATGCGCAAGAGAGATTCGACTTAATCTGTTTACATAACGTTGGAACAGCACTGTCCAGTAGAAAGATAATGTGAAGCACATGCTTAATCTTCAGTTTTCTAGTGCTGATTTTAAAAGCAAAGGGAAATTGGTGAGATTAATTTTTATTCACATTACCACCTCACTATTTTATTGAGGTATAATTGACATAAAACATTGTATGAGGTCCAGGTGTGAAACATAATGATCTAATATTTGTGTATATTGTGAAATGATCAGCACAATATATCTAGTTAATATTCGTCACCACACATAGCAACAAATTTGTTTTCTTGTGACCGGAACTTCTAAGATCTGCTCTCTTAGCAACATTCAAATATTTATTAGACTATTAACTGTAATCACCATGCTGTACATTATATCTCATGAGTTATGTATTTTGTAACTAGAAATTTATAGTGAAGTTAATTTTAATAATGTACTTTGTTAACCCATATATCCTAAATAATCGTTACAACATGTAATCAATATTTTTTTTAGATTTTGGGAATATTTGATTGTCTTTTTTCTTATCAGTTCTTTGAAATTTAATGTGTACTTGACACAATTCACAGCCTCATTTCAGGGACTCACCGGACACGTGTCACCCACGGCTGCCACATTGATCGGAGCAGCTCTAGAGCCGACAGTGGTCCATGATGTCCTAGAAAGAAATATCAGAGGGTCTGTCTTCAGTGTCCTGTGTGACCTGTGGTCCTTCTTTCTCTAAATCATCATGATCCAGAAGTGTTTGTTGCTAATGGCAATTTCTCAATTGGAAAAAACATCACAGCTCCTGTCTCTTTTCAACGAATGCTAACAAAGAACCATGTTTCCCAAGGTCCCTTCCTCCCAGTCCTGACCCACAGCTTTCCCAGTATTTGTACAAACACCCGTGCCTCCTCCTCTGCCCTGGCGTCTTCCCCCCTCTCACATTCTGAACAGGCATGCCACCTCCAGGAGGATCTCACACCTTCTCACTACAGCGCACCTGTGGGCTGAACGACAGTGGTGCATTACTGCAAACCGTAGGCAGCCTTACAACACCATCAATAGCTGCAGACAAGGTTGGCCCGAGCCCTCAGGAGTTCTCAAAGTGCTTCAGTGCGTTTGAGTTTTTCATCCTGCTTGCATTTGTTACTGTGGTTGTTTTAACAGACACAATGACAAAAACTATTCTGGAAAGTATGTCCTCCAAGACCCGCCTACCTTTATCTAATTCCAGGGACCTAAAGTGCTTTCTTAGAAAAAATTATATTCTAGAAAAGTCTCAGAGTGTTACCCCAGTGGTGCTCCATCAGGAGAAGTCCATAGTCTGAAGGTATCTGGCGAAAGTCAGCACACGGCAGCCGTGATCTTAGAGTGTCTTGGGAAATGCTACATTTGGCCTGGGGCCCCCTCCCTGCATACTTTTACATATGGTGGCTTTATAATACTTGATGCCAGAACAAGAAGCTAATAAATAAGGGCTCCTACCTCCTTCTCTTCTGACTCTAGAAGAAAGCAGCTTCTGATTGGGGGGTGGGGGGGCGCGGGGTGAGGGGGATAATCAGAGAGTTTGGGATGGCCACGTACACACTGCTGTATTTAAAATGGATAACCAATAAGAACATTCTGGATAGCACAGGGAACTCTGCTCAATGTTATGTGGCAGCCTGGCTGGGAGGGGAGTCTGGGGGAGAGTGGATCCATGGATACGTGTAGCTGAGCCCCTTCACTCTTCACCTGAAACTATCATAACATTGTTAATAGGCTATGAAAGTCACTCGGTTGTGTCCAACTCTTTCTGACCCCATGGACTAGAGAGTCCATGGAATTTTCCAGGCCGGAATACTGGAGTGGGTAGCCTTTCCCCTTCTCCAGGGGAATCTTCCCAACCCAGAGATCAAACCCAGGTCTCCCGCACTGCAGGCGGATTCTTTACCAGCTGAGCCGCAAGGGAAGCCCGTTAATAGTCTATACTCCAATGTAAAATAAAAAGTTTAAAAATTTTTTAAATAATAAAAAGTTAAAAGTTTAAAAAATAAAATAAAATGTGGGCTTTCTATAAAATCTAAAAAAAAAAAAAAAAGCCATAAAACAAAAAAGGAGAAGAAGAAAGCAGCCTCTGCTTCTCTCCAATTGCAGCCTCTCACTTTTCTTGGCACCAGATGATGCCAGCAAGTAGAAGTTGCTAAGTGTTGCTTTTAGAAAAATAAATATATATAAGATGCATGTGTCATGTCACAGCATGACTTAAGTAAAGTGCCAAGTTCGGGTATTTTTTTAAAATATCCTCTCCATAGGGACAGGAGGGGGAAAAGGTGTCAGAATCATCTGTGAATCCAAGATTTAATTGTGATATCAACTGTAGCTTTCTTCTGCTGATTTAGCAAAACCTCTGCACGCCAATGAAGAACACACATATTAGCAGGTATGACCCCTGCTAGGCATCTCTGCGGGCAATGGAAGCGGGGGCCTTCAGAGTGCGGATTCTTCTAAGACATTATTTAAGGTTCTCCTCAACTGTCCACACCACATATTGATTTTCTATCACAGCTCTATGTCTGGAGGGTTGGTAATCTCCATTGATCCACAGAGAGCATTTTCAGTGCATCAAAGAGGTACAGAGGGTGAGACCCAGAGGGAAAGACGGAAGCCATGCTTTTAGTGCTGGACACGACTAGGAGTGTAAAAGTCACATCAAACATTAAGCTAAATTTGAGACTTTTTTTTTTGAACGTTCTGAAATCTGTTGACATGTGAGTCTCAATGGGACACAAAGAAGGGGAAGGATTATTACCTCTTCTAATGGAAAAATTCCCCCTGGTGGAATGCAAGCAAGCTGTCTGCATGACACACAGAATCCTGCATTTATCTTTTTGTGGAAGACTTCAGGTTTGAATCACAAACTTCTAAGTTGTGGAGTTCAGTCAGTCCAGAAGTGATGCTAGTAGGTCAGGGTCATGAGTCAAACTGAGGACAAGCTGATTAGCTCTGCTTCCTCATCAAAGGCTGTCCCCAGGAGCCTTGGTGATGGAATCCACGCCATGACCTGGGCAGGGAATGCCTGACGTCATGGAGTCTGTTACAGCAAAGGGCAACACTGCTCTGGAATGGAGCTGCCCACCTCCCAGGCCAGAGTGCCAACTGGCCATGGAAAATCCTGTGTGCATCAAAATCTCAGACCCAGGTACTGAGGAAATTATTTGCAGGGCAGCAATGGAGACAGAGACGCAGAGAAGAGACTTAAGGACACGGTGAGGTGGATGGAGGAAGGAGAAGGTAGGATATGTGGAGAGAGTAACATGCAAACACTCATTACAGTACATATAATAGACAGCCAATGAGAATTTGCTATATGACGCAGGGAACTCAGACTGAGGCTCTGTAACGACCTAGACGGGTGGGATGGAGAAGGAGGTTCAGGAGAGAGGGGACATATGCATAAGGCTGATGCACGCTGATGGAATCAACACAGTACTGTAAAGCGATTATACTTCAATTAAAAATAAACAATTTTTTAATAAAATCTCGGACTTGGGCTCACTGAATAAGTATCTCAGGATGCCGTAAGAAAATACCACAGACTCTAGGTAGCTTAAACAACAAAGTTTTACTTCTCACCGGTCTGGAGGTTGGAGGTCTGCGTGGTCAGGTTCTGGTGGGAACTCTCTTCCTGGCTTGGAGATAGTCACCTTCTCATCGTGTGTTTATTTGGTCTCCCCTTGGTTCGTGAACATGGAGAAAGAGAGAGATCTCTGCTGTCTCTTCCTCTTCTTATAAAACCACCAATCCTATCAGATTAAGACATCACCCTTTTACCACACATAGCTTTAGCTTCAGCTTCTAAAAGGCTTATCTTCAAGTACAGTTACATTAGAGGTTAGGATGCTGACATATTAATTAAGTGGGGGGCAGGGCAGGTACACAACTCAGTCCATAACACTTACCTTCCTTATATAATATTATTTCATCTCCCTAAACAGACTGGGTTTTCACATTATATAAAAAAGATGAAAAAGGGTATCTTTTCTCCTTGAGTAAGACACTTTAGCTACTCTGGTGGCTCAGTGGTAAAGAATCAGCCTGCCAATGCAGGAGACACAGGTTCAATCCCTGGTCCAGGAATATCTCCTAGAGAAGGAAATGGCAACCCACTCCAGTATTCTTGCCTGGACAATTCCATGGACAGAGGAGCCTGGCAGGCTATAGTCTAAGGGGTCGCAAAGAGTTGGCCATGACTTAGTGACTGAACAACAACCACAGATAGTTTAGAATTTAGACATTATTTACCTAAACTTTTTAAGATAATAACACAATTGAACAAGTAAATGAGTAATAAAAAGAATAATCAACTCATACCCAACTGGGTAACTAACTCGAGTCCATGAAGTTTATAAAGACAAAACGCAAGGTCAAAGACAGACAATTATGAATCTGCAAATTTGAGTTTCCAATATGACAACTTGCATAGTTCCTGATACCAAATAAACTCTCAGTGTTGAATGCATGAATGAATGAATATATTCTAATAATGAGAAGAGACTAATATGAATTAAAATCAGTGCCAGAAATGGCCCCATTTATCAATGCTTATTCAAGGCTAAAACTGACCTAAAATGACTTCCATTTGAAAATCAGGATTTCAAAATATAAAACTGTAACATTTCAAACACAGATAATTACATTTCTTATCAAATGCATTACTTCTTGTCAAATAATTCAGTTTAATATATATCCAGTTTAATTAAAATTTATAAGTGGTTGTGGACCAAACCAAGTATATCTTAATTAAATCTGAACATGGCTCACAGATGTTAAGGTCAACCCTAATTTTAATAAAGGAGAAGCAAATACAGTCATTAAAGATTTGGGTTAGTAATTTTGGTCAGGTGGAAAGCAAGATGAATGGGAGGCAAGACAGGCCCATCTACTCAAGGCTGGAATGTAATTGAGCCAGAACATACAGAAGACAAGCTGACCTGTCCGGAAAATGGAAATAGGAGCTAATGAATGAACGCTCAAGTCAAACATCAAGTAAAAACTTATACCTGTTAAGAAAGGAGAAGACACATACTCTGATAGCTCACACATTTTGGAGGTTCCCAGTCAGTTCTGGCACTGTTCAGATGACTCATAAATTGGAGACAGACAGTCTCAGCAGAGTCCATGCTCAAAGCTGTGGGTCTACATGAATCAGGTTACCAGATGAAATATAGCGCATCCAGTTAGATTAGAATTTCAGATGAACAACAAATCATTTTCTTGCTCTAAGTATATCCCATGCAATACACATCCTGTTTTTTTTTTTCCCTCAATTTGGCAACCCTCTACATGAGCCACCTCCGGCTTATAACAAAAGGCTTGTCAAGAAGCTTCCTATAATTCTGAAATAAACCATAACATCAGTTGAACAATTTTCATTAAAGGCTGAACAAAGTCTGAAATGGTAACTCCACACCTCGATTATGCTGTTTCCAGTCCTTGAAGGGCGTTGCCGGGAGACAATCTGTGTTCTTACCAGAGTCATTCCTAACCTCCTGACTAAGAGTCCTTTTTAATGCACCTCCCTCCAAGCCGACCGGACCCTGGAGAAATGTGTCAGGCAGAGGGGACTGGCTGGTCAGGTAGTCAACCTAGAAGCATTTATCTCAGATCTGTTCTGTTAGCAGTCCTGAGCTGCAGATCACATGTGAAACAAGGCCCCCCAATACCTCTGCCCTTCGGGAACCACCCTGGTGGAGTGGGAAACTGATGCCCTGCAAACAGACTTATCAAGGCTTAGCTGGGTCTCATTGGCAGAGCCAAGACAAGTGTTCTATTACAAGTTATCCTTCCGTGAGCTTTTCAGTACATAATGTTTATAAGTGCCACTGACACTCAGGGGAAAAAAGTTAATCTTTTCCAATTTGCATGCTCAAGAAAGATTTAGATAGGTTACAATACATTTATTTATTTATTCATTCAACAGTCTTTATTCATTATCAACCTCATGTGCAACACTTCTGCAGGTTCTGGGCCCACAGATACAATCCGCCTGCAAAGAGGCTGACCAGATGTCCACCACACCCTTTCCTGCCTCTGCTAGGCACAATGAGGCTACATTTCCCAGCCTGCCTTGCAGCTCTGTGGCCATGTGACTGAGCACTAACCAGTAGAATGCAGGCAAGAGTGACCCTGGGAGTTCCCAACCTTGATCCATTGAAAACCTTCCATATGAAAGTCTCGATCTCTCTCACTTCTCTGTCTGCCAAGCAGAGGCAGAGGATGAGTCTCAGCAGAGAAAAGAGGAAACACAAAATGGGTTTCTGGAAGACTTGACCCCTAGCACTGACATGGAAGTGCCATCTGAAGAAAAAAAAAAATAGGTAATCTTTACTGTGCAAAAATCACTGAGGTGTAGACATTATTTACTATAGGAGTTAGGCTACCCTGACCCACTGCCTTGGTGGAATTGACAAGGGAAGAAATTTAGAAGTGGGCACAAGCAAAGATGGATATGTTTACAAATTAATCACAATCTGTGACTGTTGTGTGGAAACAACCAGAGAGCAAGAGTAAAGAATGACAGTGGTGGAGGGGCTGCTTTGAAATGTCTGGATTGGGCCAAAAAGGAGCCAGTGGGAATACCAAGGAGAATAGCACATGCTCACACGGCACTTTAGACATCTAAACTCATTTGTACTGACTACATTTCCGTACACCCGCCCTGCAAGGGGCCAGAACATATTCTGATTGGTCACAGCCTACACAATACCAGTTGTTAAGTCTTTCCAATGTTGCCCGGGCTTCCCTCAAGGCTTAGTCGGTAAAGAGTCTGCCTGCAGTGCAGGAGACCCAGGTTCCATCCGTGGGTCAGGAAGATCCCCTGGAGAAGGAAATGGCAACCCACTCCAGTATTCTTGCCTGGGAAATCCCATGGACAGAGGAGCCTGGCAGGAGTCGGACAGGACTGAGCTATGCACACAATGTCACCCTGTGTAAGAAGATGGGTGGTAGGGAGGATTTCAGACAGAGCGTGGCTCTCAGTCAGGAGTCAGTCTGCCACCCAGGAGACATTCAACCATGTCTGGAGACATTTTTAGTTGTCACAGCTTAGCAAGGGTGGTAGGACTTCCCTGATAGCTCAGTTGGTAAAGAATCCGCCTGCAATGCAGGAGACGCCGGGAAGATCCTCTGGAGAAGGGATAGGCTACCCACTCCAGTATTCTTGGGCTTCCCTTGTGACTCAGCTGGTAAAGAATCTGCCTGCAATGTAGGAGACCTGGGTTCAGTCCCTGGGTTGGGAAGATCCCCTAGAGAAGGAAACAGCTACCCACTCCAGTATTCTGGCCAAGGGTGGATGTTACTGATACCTACTTTGTAGAAATCAAGGACACTGCAAAACATTCCACAGTGTATATGATGGCCCCTAACACAGAATTATCCAGCCCCAAGAGTCAACGGTGCTGAGGTTAGTAAATCCTAGGAAAGATTAAAAGGGGGATATGCAATGTCCCTAATGCCCAGCAAGACTGGTACTGAAGGTACATTAGGCAGAGAAGAACATTTAGACCAGTGGGCAGGGCACATAGAGTGGCCTTGTAAGCTATGGTGAGGTCTTGACTCCATAGAATGGAAATGACATCAAGAGTTACAAAGCAGTGGCTGTGAACCAGGTGATATATCAGGAAGTTTGGAACAGGGAGTGATGGTGGAGGAAGTGAAAAGTCAATGGATTGGAATCACACCTCGGGGCCAGAAGTGGCAGGATTTCTTGGTAGGTGGCATAGGGTAGAGGGGGAGAGAAAGTAGGAGGAGTTGAGGATGATGCCAAAGACTCTGACCTAGGTGGGCAGCTGGCTGGGTAGGGGTGTTTTGCTCTGATTGTGGAAAAGGAGGAGGAAAGTGGAAGGGGGACATGACGACATCTGTGAACCAAGAGACAGGTGTATCAAGTGAGTGGCTGGAGCCACTCACTTGGGTCTGGGATGTCCACGTGGGTGTCTTGAGGACAAATCATTGATCTCAAGAGCAGTGGGGGGCAGACAAATAGTGAGACATAGGACCCTCAAATATTTAACAATTAGGGGGAAAATGTAGAACAAGCAATGGTAAGGGGAAGAAAGGACCAAGTGGGAAGAAAACCTAGAGTGTGATGCTCTGGAGGGTGGGATGTGTTCTGGAAGAAGGGGCATGTTCCCAGTAGCAACAATGAGCTGAATGAAATGGAGCATGGAGGCCAGAGATGATCCTGAAAAGGTAGCTCAAAACAAAAGTGGGTAAGAACGAGATTAGAAGGATCTGAGAATGTAAACAAATGGAGAACTGCAAGACAGTTCTGCAAAACAAATGGAGAAAATACAAGTTGACAATTCTGAGGAGAATTGAGATTCTTTTGCTGTGAAATGGAGCAGAACCATAGGGCATTAACTGGAGCAGGAAAAAGTCAAGGAAGATTTAAAAGGATTAGAAAGACCACTGCATGTTTGCATGCTCTGAAAAAATGGCACAGCAGAGAGAAGGTGATGCTGCCGGGGGAAGGAGCAAGAGGGAGTTAAATCCTTGAGAAGATGGCAGGGTTGTGTCCTCCGGAGAGCACAGGCCTGGCCTTGGAGGGAGAAAGGAGATGTTGTTCCAGTGCAGGTAGGTGTTTAGATTCAGTTCCGTTCAGTCGCTCAGTCTTGTCTGACTCTTTGCAACCCCGTGGACTGCAGCATGCCTAGGCCTCCCTGTCCATCACCAACTCCCAAAGTTTAATCAAACTCATGTCCATCGAGTTGGTGATGCCATCAAACCATCTCATCCTCTGCCATCCCCTTCTCCTCCTGCCTTCAATCTTTCCTAGCATCAGGGTCTTTTCAAATGAGTCAGTTCTTCACATCAGGTGGCCAAAGTATTGGAGCTTCAGCTTCAGCATCAGTCCATCTAATGAATATTCAGGACTGATTTCCTTTAGGATGGACTGGTTGGATCTCCTCGCAGTCCAAGGGGCTCTCAAGAGTCTTCTCCAACACCACAGTTCAAAAGCATCAATTCTAGATTTGATGATGCTAAATTAACACATTTCCATCCAATTCCTTCTATTTTCATGGCAAACTAACACCTGGTTGATGACCTGCTTGTGGGAGGCACAGGTAGGAAGAGGGATTTGGAGATTTAAGGAGAAAAAGTGAAACATGAAGTAGTTATCCCAGAGAAGAGAAAGCAAATATTCCAGAGGAAAAAGTCATGTTGAGAACTCACTGAATTTTGAGACCATGAATTTGAAGTAAATGTATCAGCCAAGTTGCCCCCAAATTCTCCAACATCACCTGATGACCCAGATACAGAGCTGGACGGAGCAAAAGCCAGAGTGTGATGGGTGTGGTGGCCTCTCCTGGGCTGCTTATCTCAACAAAGAGAAGCACAAGGTCAGACTGCGCCTGTCAGTGAGAAGAGTCACGTTTTCCAGAGAAGGCAGATGAGGCACGTTGGCTAGTTTTTGATAGATTTTCTTTTTTAGAGCAGTTTTGGACTCACAGCAAAATTGAACAGAAAGTACAGGGAACATTTTTACCCCTTGCACTCCACTCCCCATCTCCCCACCAAAGACTCCCTCATTCTCAACATTCACCACCAGAGTGAGATATTTGTTACAACCAGTGAATCTACATGGACACGTCACTATCACCCAAAGGCTACAGTTTGCATCATTGTTGCACAATCTATGGTTTCTGACCAATGTATAAGGACATGTATCCACCGTTACCTTGTCGTGTAGAATAGGGTCACTGCCATAAAATTCATCCTTGAAGTCACCTTCTTTGAATGGGTTACTATGTCACATTCTAGGGTGCCATTAACACATGACTACAAACAGTGGCTTAAATCAACAGAAATGTATTCCCTCCAGTTCTTGAGGCCAGAAGTCCAACATCAAGGTGTTAGTAAGGCCATTCTCCATGGAGGAAAACCCTACTTCTGCTTCTTCAAGTGTGTGGTGGCTGCTGGCATGTCTTGGTTTTCCTTGACTTGAAGATGAAATCCCTGCCTAAATCTTCACTTTACCATCTTCTGTGTATCGCTGATAAGAATACTTGGCATTGGACTTAGGACACACCCAGATACCGAGATAAATCAACTCAAGTTTCTTTACAAAGTCTTCCAATGGGTTACATCTGCAAAGACCCTTTTTCCAAAGAAGGTCACATTCACCAGATTCCAAGAGTTAGGACATGGACATTAGCTCTTCAGAAGCCACCATTCAACCCACTACTGTTACCAAGAGGTTACTTCCTCTGAGTGGGGGCAGAGTTGGGTAGAAATGTCTCCAGTCACCTCCATCAACTGAAGAAGAGATGAAGCTAGTGGGCTTCCACAGGTGAGATTGGAGGCCATACTGGGAACCATTAACAGGATGGACTGGTGAAGAAGGCAGAAGTGGCTCAAAGGTGTCTGATTTTAACACCTTTAATGTGTGTGTTAGTTGTTCTGTCGTGTCCAACTCTTTGCAGCCCCTTGGACTGTAGCCCTCCAGGCTCCACTATCCATGGAATTCTCCAGGCAAGAATACTGGCATGTGTAGCCTTTCCCTTCTCCAGGGGATCTTCCTGGCCCAGGAATCAAACCTCAGTCTCCTGAATATACTCAAGAATTAAGATCAGCTCCCTCATAGTCATCTTTGAATGCCATTCTCAATGACTTGTATTAAATCTAATTGTCCAAAAGTAAGGGAAAGACAACCAAACCCAGGGTAAATGCAGCTGTTTCAGTAGCTATGTGTTCAGCAATGTGGCTGCCCTAGAGCAGAGATGATGAAAGGAAAAGAAGGGATTTCTGGTTTTCACTGAGGTGTATGAACAGCCAGCAGGATGAATCCCTGTCATGCAACAAGATGTTGGAAAATTTTAAAATAGTGTATGTTGGTATCTACTCCAAGCTGAGGGGGCAGGGGTGGGCAGGCATAGTCAGATATATTTTCCTTAACTTAATAAAAAGGTGGATTAATTTTCTTCTGAAAATTCTTCTTTAAAGTTTATTGCTTCTTAAAGCATAGAATTACAATTGGCTCCCACAAACCATCCATACAATTTTCAATCAAATTCTTCTCCAAAGCGCTACTGGGGATAGATTGCTTGGCCCCAGAAAGATAGATAGATAGTGAAATCAACTATGAATATTCATTGGAGGGACTGATGCTGAAGTTGAAGCTCCAATACTTTGGCCACCTGAGGCAAAGAACTGACTCATTTAGAAAAGACCCTGATGCTGGGAAAGATGGAGGGCAAGAGGAGAAAGGGGCAGCAGAGGATGAGCTGGTTGGATGGCATCACCGACTCAATGGACATGAATTTGAGCAAACTCTGGGAGATAGTGAAGGACAGGCAAGCCTGGGGTGCTGCAGTCCATGGGGTCACAAAGAGTTGGACACGGCTGAGTGACTGAACAACAACAACAAAGCCAAAGAGAAACCCCTCCACCCATGACCCCCACCCTATGGATGACCATCACAAGGCTACAGGCTGCCCCAGGACCTCGGCCCTGGTCATTACAACTACAGGTCAGCACACATGCCTGCAGGGACAGGATGAATGGAGAAGTCCAAGCAAGAAGCACAGACCCTGTCTGCCTTTTTATTCCATTTTCTTCTGGGGCAGGAATTTCAATGCTGAAATCCTATCATCATTATAAAGTAGTCAAGTGTAAGTTGTGTTGACAATTAGCAATTAGCAATTCATGGCTACCGTCTTCTCCACGAGAAGCAGCAGGCTGAAATTCAAAAGGCAGCTGTGAAAAAAGCCTCTGAGGAAGCCAGGCTTGGATGTCATATGCTTGGGTTCCAGCCTTGTCTAATGACCTATCCGGTGTCCTGAGAGGCAATGTTTAAATAGTTTGCATTTCCAGCTTTTCGTCTGTTAAGATCAGTGTTAATTATGCCTTCTCTCCAGAGATGCTGTGAAAGCTGTTAAATTAAATCCAAATTAATTTTCCGACTGTCTGTAACCAGCCCTTAACTTGAACACAACCTGATAGGTGGAGGTTTCAAGCTGCTTGAGTCAGGGGAGAGAGAGGTACCATTGTTTCCGAAAATGTTCAAAGTGCTGGTCGCTCAGTCATGTCTGACTCTTTGCAATCCCACGGACTGTAGCCCATCAGGCTCCTCCATCCATGGAATTCTCCAGACCAGAATACTGGAGTGGGTTGCCATTCCCTTCTCCAAAGGATCTTCCTGACCCAGAGATCGAACCTGGGCCTCCTGCATTGCAGGCAGATTCTTTACTATCTGAACCACGAGGGAAGACCATCATTAACAGCTGTTATACATTTCCTAAAACATGTGCACGTGACACATGGGGGAGGAGGAGGATGGAGGGGAAGATAGGAAAGCAGGATTGTTCTGGAAAAGTCACTACCTGGGGCTTCCCTGGTGGCTCTGAGAGTAGAGAATCTGCCTGCAATGTGGGAGACCCGGGTTCAATCCTTGGGTTGGGAAGATCCCCTGGAGAAATGAATGGCTACCCTCTCCAGTATTCTCGCCTGGGAAATCCCAAGAACAGAGAAGCCTGGCAGGTTACAGTTTATGGGGTCGCAAAGAGTCAGACACGACTGAGCGATTAATATTGCCTAGGTAACTTACCTCTCCAGGATGCTTTCAAAATGTTTAGCTAAGAGGAAACATTTTCAAAGCAAAATGTAGGAAGAAGCCCAACATGTGAAACTAATAAATGTGGCATTATTTGGATTGATGAGGGGACTTTCCTGGTGGCACTAGCAGTAAAGAGTCTACCTTCTAATGCAGGAGGTGCAAGAGACTCGGGTTCAATCCCTGGCTCAGGAAGATCCCCTGGGGAAGGGCATGGCTACCCACTCCAGTATTCTTGCCTGGAGGATTACCCAGGCGGAGGAACAGTACACGGGGCTGCAAAGAGTCTGACGCGGCTGAGCGCGCACACACACACACACACGGCACAGATCTCTACACCCAGCCAGGTTCCCAAAGCTGCTCCAGACCCTCCAGAAAACCTCCGTGTAGCTCAGGGGATGGCAGCTCCAAACTTCTGCACCAACCTGTCCTCACAGATGTCAGAGCCAGTGGTCCCATGGGCTCTAGGATGTTTTCATAAAAATGGAGACCTTTTCATATGAAAAAAACAGAGACCCAAAATTATTGTCTCATCAGGCAAGTGTCAGGCTGGTGGCAGAGCGTGAATTATGGAGAAGCAGGGAACTCCAAGGAGCCTATAAATCGGATCCTTGTTTCCCATCAGCCCAGTCACCTGACTTTCAGCCCCAAGCAATTTATTTTAAACCACTCGGCCTCTCACACCTTCTCACACTATTTCATGTTCTCCTCTCTTGGCTGTCCTGATTTTCCCCTTTAGATGTTAACCCTTCTTGACTTTCTCTCTATTTTTCTTGCAGAATGGACTTCATATAGTTTACTCCAGGGAGAGCTTTCCGACCCAGGAATCGAACCCACATCTCTTTCCTTTCCTACATTGGCAGGCAGATTCTTTACCACTAGCGCCACCTGGGAAGCCCCTTCATACAGTCCTCTATACCCAAAGCATCTCTCTGACTCCTAGATGTGCTTTTGTGCTGGTTAGCCAGCATTACAGGGTGATGTGGCGGTGGTGTGCTCAGCCCTGACCAAGTCTTTGTGGCCCCATGGATGGTAGCCCACTAGGCTCATCTGTCTGTTGAACTTTCCAAGCAAGAACACTGGAATGGGTTGCTATTTCCTCCTCTAAGGGATCTTCATGTCCCAGGGATCAGGCCACATCTCCTCCCCTGGCAAGTGGATTCTTTACCACTGAGCCACCAGGGAAACCTATGAGAAAACAAACGTTGGTTTATTCCAAATGCAATCCCATCTGTTAAGTGAGGAAAGGCCTATGAAATCTAACCCCAAACCCCTGGGCCGCACACGCAAGTGTCTTCTTAATGTGTGCAGATTTTTAGGATAGAGCTTTTAGTGGTTTCTGTGATGCGTCCTGACATGTCACCAAGGGCCCTATTGTTTCTACCCCCTGGAGGCCCTGGAACCACTCAGGCCTTTGCTCATCTCATCCTCCAGTCCTGCCCCCAATATCCGCTCAGGGCCACCATCAGGACGTGACCTCTCCTTACCAGCAGGTAGATGCTATGCTGTGGAGAGGGATATGAAAGGCAGAATAAACCCAGCTGAGAAGGTTTGCCTGACGCAGCCAGGAGAACGGCAAAGGCATTGGACCAAAGGAAGACCAACCAAGTGCGTAGAGCACAGGCTCAGAGCTTGCCCTGGCGAGGGGCTCGGTCATCGTAGAGACGCGGTCAGACAGAGGGGTGGGAAAGCTTCTCAGGGGAGAGAGGAAACGCTCAGTTATGCCCTGGTGGAGGCTGTGGTCTGGAGAAGCTGGAGGAGAGCTAAGCAGAAGTGGGACGTCCTATACCATTGGGCACGGTGCTCATGCGACCTTCTCTTGTTGGTCCTAAGTTGGAAGTGGGAACAAAAATTAGAAAAGCTGTCAGTTATTAATCTGGAGCCAATTGTTACAAGACTCATGGCTTAGCTTCCTAGAAGTGTCACCAAGTCCAACCGCATACTGCTTGCTGCATGACAGGCTGATAAATCGAGAGATGAGGCTGTTTGGGGCAAGGAATAATGACTTTATTTGGAAACCCAGTAGACCAAGAAGATGGTGGACTCATGTCCCAAAGAACCATCTTGCCTGAGTTAGAACTCAGGCTCCTTTTATCCTCAAAGGGGAGGGAGTAAAGTCAAACACTTCCTGGTTCCCATCAGTCTCCAAAGGGGATGTGCTAATTTCCTCCTTCCTACTGTTATTCACAGGTGGGCCTGGTCAGGACATTTCCTGTGAGCTAAACAAAGGTATTTGAGCTTAAGGTTCATTACCGGAGGCAGGGTTCCCAGAGTTGAGCTATTATGTATAATTTAAGCTTAGAGGCAACATCCCTTTAGTGATTAACTTGTAATAGAAACAGAGGTTCATCTGTATTACAGAAGATCACTAGACTTAGTGCTCTGACTTCCTAGAAGTCAGACTTACAGACAGTGGACTGTCTCCCTCAGCTGGTTATACAACAAAAAGGTTGGTGTCCTGGGTGGGTGGCTGCAGGTTGTGGGCCAGAGTTCTATTTTTATGTATATGGTCTGACCATCACCCACATGTCCATTCAGTCTCCCAGGCAAGTACAGCGAGCAGCCACTGTCCACCCTGTCCACATCACCCTCCAGCAGACAGGGGAGTGTGGGAGGCTGAACAGTGGCCCCCAGACAGGTATATCCACGCCCTATTTCCCATAACTCTGAACGGGCCCACACTTGTCAAAGGGATCTTTACAGATGTGATTAAATTAAGAGTCTGAAAATGAGATCACCCAGGATAACCTAGGTGGGCTGCTCATTTAACCGAGTGTCCTTAATGAGACAGAGAGGAGGAGAAGCCACGTGAAGACAAAGGCAGATTGGAGGGGTTTGGCCACGACCCGAGGAACGCCTGGAGCCACCAGAAGCTGGAAGAAGCAGGAAGGACTTTCTGTAGAGCCTTCGGTCGCAGCTTAACCCTGCTGACACCTTGATGTCAGACTTATGGCCTCCACAACTGTTAGAGAATAAATTTATGTTGTTTCAAGCTTCCAAGTTCGTAATTTGTTATGTCAGCCCTGGCACAGGGATTCCTGTAAGCATGGTCATTAGAACCATTCTCCACTCCTGCTTTGCCTAAAGGGGAGAGACATAGAAAAAAGATGTTTCCTACACTTGGTTCAAATATGCAAAATATTTCCCCCAAAATTGAAAATTTCAAAATTTGGGTGTTTCAAAGTACCCTTATATTTCACAGCATGAAGATAAACGTGTAGATTTGTTTTGATTTCCCAGATCGTCAGCCTTTCATAGATATGTTTTGCCACGTGGTCAGCAATCTCTGAGGGTGTATCTGTGGCTATTTGCTCAAATATACACAGTAGCCAGTGTCATATCAACATACATGTTAATGATTAATAGTAAATAGAGTAGAAGAGCTTGTTCACAGCACCAGGGTCATAGGCCTGACAGGCCATCCACAGACCTGTTACCTGAGGAATTGTAATCGATTTTTAGCATATTTAGGATTTTGCAACTTACCCTAAGGGAAGCTTAGGTAAAGAATCTGCCTGCCAATGAAGGAGACCTGAGTTCGATCCCTGGGTTGGGAAGATCTCCTGGAAAAGGCAATGGAAACCCACTCCAGTATTCTCGCCTGGGAAATCCCATGGACAGAGGAGCCTAGTGGGCTACAGTCCATGGGGTCGCAAAGAGTCAGACACGACTTAGTGACTAAAATAACAACAAAACAACAGCAATTTACCCGTCTTCACAAATCTCCTGCCTCCTGGAGTTTCTTTTTCCCTTCATCCCCATTTCCTGCCTTTTTTCACTCATGCATATGGTCACTTCTGAGTTAACCTTAGTATTTTAGAAATAAATGAATGTGTCTACAATGAATTTCTTTCTAAATTAAAGCCTCCGGTTGTTCAAATTCTGGATTGATACCCACTCTTTCCAGGGCCACATCCTTGTCTTATTAGTCCTTTGTCCCTGCTTCACTCCAGCGGCGTCTTTATTTTCTACTAATAGAGATTAGTGATGTGTTTAATGTGCACAACAAACACTCCTGTGATTTCACAGCGAGGGCCTTCTGCTGCCCTCACCGCATGCCCACAGAAGGCGCTTAGCATTGCAGGTGTGCCAAGTCACATCCATGCAGAGGCAAACATTTTGGAGAATAAAGTGGTGCATGTCAGTTCAGGGGACTCAAGGGTTCAATTTCTGCTACCCCAGCTTTGTTGCAAGAGGTTGATTGCTGCCACTTAGGAGGCCTCCTGGCAAGAACATGCCCACTAGTTATATAAATCAGGCTCCTCCCTGCACTGTTAGCATCCCCCTTTTCTCCTCTTTGTAGGCAACAGAAGGAAGGAGAAAGGATGTCCTCTTTTAGCAGACCCAGCTTTATAAATGAAAATGACAGACTGATACAGTCGCCTGGTCAACAACAAATTTACATGGGACATCTCCATATCTCAGAATCAAGTGTCCAGCGTGTGTACAAACATTTAAAATGTGCATTTCCCAGAACTGCACTTGGAGAAATCGATCCTAAAGAAATATCAGGAAAGTGCAGAAGGACATATGTCAAGGACATTAATCAAAGTGGTGTTTACAATGGCAAGTAGAAAAAAATATGAATGTAACCTATATGTCCAGACATAGGAGATCAGTAAGTATAATATAGCTTTATCACAGAAAACCCCTTGGGGTCATAACAAATGAGGCTAAAGCAATGTCTCTATGGACATGGAAATATTTATTACATATTTTAAAGGCCACAAACTTTGTGGTTTAAAAAAACAGGTGTATTATATGGCAACCCTGAGGGTCAGAAGTAAGCAGGGTCTCACTGGGCTGAAGTCCAGATGCCAACAAGGCTGGATTCTTCCGGTGGATGGAGGGGGGAATCTTTTTTCTCTTTGGCCCTGCTCAGCTTCTAGAAGCTGCCTGCATTCCTTGGCACTTGATCCCTTGCTCCATCTCCAAGTCTCTCTCTGACTTTGACCCCAGCTTCTGTCATCATGTCGTCTTCTCTGACTCTGATCCCGCTGTTCCCTTCTAACAAGGAGACCTTTGTGATTCCATCAGGCTCACCTGGATAATCCAGATGATCTTGCATCTCAAAATCCTTAATCACACCTAAGAAGTTTCTGCAGAGTCCCTTTCACCACTTAAGGTAACATATTCATATCCAGAGATTAGAACATGGTCATCTTTAGGGGGCAGAGACAGTATTCTGCCTGCTCTAAGAGTTCCAATTGCAAAATAATGATATACATAGGTAAGTGTGATTTCATTTGGGGAGGTTTTCACTAAAATTATATAAATATTAGCCACTAAGAGATTTTAACAGAGAATGCTAGGAGACTTAGGGTTTACATGACCTTTACACATGAGCGCACAGCTCCTGGAGCCCACCCACCCGTCCTAATTCCCGAAGCCCCTCCTGATCTGGCCAGCCCCGTTGCTGGCATGCTGGTGCTTATGCAGCTGCCTCTGTGCCCCTTCACAAGTCAGGTTCAGTGACCAGCTGCTACCTGCGCTAAACCTGAGGAGTCTCACCAGGGCCCCAAGGGACGATTGACTTTACTCTGGGGTCTCGCTGTCTAGGGGCTCAGGGCATCTCTGCTTTCAGACCACGTAATCCCCTGAGGTTCCTGCCTTCAAGGCCACTTGTAGAAAACAGGGCCCTAAGGCTTCCCTTTTAGGGGTCCACCAAATTCTGTGCCCCATTGCTTCCCCGTGGCAGTTGTTCCTCTTGATATCACACTCAGCTTTCACAACTCACAAGCCAGAAAGAGACCCGCCTGCCTTTCTCTACCCCTTGGGGAAGGGTTGCAGAATGGCACAGAGGTACCAAAGGGGAGGATGGGTCGAGGAAGAGGGAGAAGGAAGACACTGGGATGGTGTCCTCTGTCCTTATGCTGCCCTCCACCAGAAACTACATGTCTATATTCTCGGTTCCTGACGTTTCAGGCTCGCATGAGAACTCCCCCTGCACAGTGACCACGCATCTCAGGTTCTCATCTATGTTTTTATTCAACAAATACGTAGCGAGTCCCTGGAATATGGTGGGCAGAGGTCTGGTATGGAGAAGACTCGGCCGTCATCGTGCTGGCCCCGCCAAGCTGACAGGTGAGCAGGTGGAAGGAGGCAAACACCAGTTAACTATCTCATCACCATGGTGCAGTGGTGGGGATAGTACTGGGTGCTGTGTGAGCAGATGACGGGGAGACCAACCCAGACCGGCCTGGGCATCTGCAGTCCTGTGACGGCCGGAGCTTGAGTAGACGGCAGCCGGGTAGAAGTTGCGGCGGTGGAAGCTGGAGGCAATGATCCAAGCAGAGGAGACATCCAAGCGAGCTCTGAGGTGGAAAGAAGTGCAAGTCGCTCAGTCATGTCGAACTCTTTGCGACCCCATAGGCTATACAGCCCATGGAAGTCTCCAGGCCAGAATACTGGAGTGGGTAGCCATTCCCTTCCCTAAGGGGATCTTCCCAACCCAGGGATCGAGCCCAGGTCTCCAGCACTGCAGGTGGATTCTTTACCAGCTGAGCCACAAAGAAAGCCCAGGAATACTGGAGTGGGTAGCCTGTCCCTTCTCCAGCGGATCTGCCCGACCCAGGAGTCAAACCGGGGTCTCCTGCATTGCAGGAAGATTCTTTACCAGCTGCGCTCTCAGGGAAGCCTTGGTCAAAGGAACTGAGTGAAGCGTTATGTGGAGCACAGAGGATGAGAGAGGAAGGAGACAACATGATCAAGTTTGCTTAAAAAACATAACTTGGATCGGGATGGGGAATACACGTAAATCCATGGCTGATTCATGTCAATGTATGACAAAAACCACTACAATATTGTAAAGTAATTAGCCTCCAACTAATAAAAATAAATGGAAAAAAAAAAAAAAAAACGTAACCCGACTGCAGCGTACAGAACACACTGGAAAGAGCTAAGAGGAATTTGCAGAGGCAATTTTTTTTCTTTTATTGAAGTATAGTCGATTTACAATGCTGTGTTAATTCCTCTGTACAGCAAAGTGATACAGTTATACATATATATATTTATATGTACTACTTTTCATATCCTTTTCCGTTGTGGTTTATTTCATGACATTATCTATACTTCCCGGGGCTATACAGTGAATCCTTGAGGTTTATTCATTCTAACTTTAACAGTTTGCCTCTGCTAATCCCAAGCTCCCAATCCAGCCTTCTCTTTCTCCCCTCCACCTTGGCAACCACAGGTCTGGTCTCTATGTCTGTGAGTCTGCTCCTGTTTCATAGATAAGTTCTTTTGTGTCATATCTCAGATTTCACATAGAAGTGATATCATATGGTATTTTTCTTTCTCTTTCTGACTTACTTCATCTAGTTTGATAGTCTCTAGGTCCGTCCAGGCTACTGCAAATGGCCTTATTTCATCCTTTTTTATAGCTGAGTCATATTCCGCTGTATTTTTGTACCACATGTTCAGTATTCATTCCTCTGTTGGTTGATATTTAAGTCATTTCCATGTCTTGGCTCTTGTGAATAGTGCTGCTATGAACATAGATGTGCAAGTATCTTCTTGAATTGTGGTTTTATCCAGATAGATGCCCAGGAGTGAAATACTAGATCAGATAGCAACTGTATTTTGAGTTTTTTGAGGACCCTCCCTGCTGTTTTTCGTAGTGGCTGCACAAACTTTCATTCCCACCAGCAGTGTAGGAGGGCTTGGGGAGGCAAATTTGATTCCTGTTTCTATAGCCCATGTGGATGTGATTATGGTTTCACCCAAGGTAGTATGGAGGTGCAGAGAATCTGATGGCTCTTAGGAAGAGCAATAGACTTAGTAGTTGGTTGGATCGAGGAACTCGGCAAGAGACAGGTGTCAAGGGTGACTGCTGGCAAGTGCTTTAAACTAGTAAATAATGATGAGGGGTCCAATTAGGAGACAAGGGCATGTGGAGGAAGGATCGGGGAGAGCATGAGTTTGTTATTGTTGTCAGTCAATAAGTCCTGTCTGACTCTGTGACCCCAGGGACTGCAGCATGTCAGGCTCCTCTGTCTTCCACTATCCTGGACTTTGCTCAAATTCATGTCCATTGGGTCAGTGAGGCTATGAGTTTGGTTTCACTAATATAATCCCAATTTCAAATAGTCTATCTTTTTCATAAACTTTCAACATCTCTCAGAAAATCTGCTATTTTGGTAACTAAGCCACATTTCCAGATTCCCTTCAGTATGAAAGTATCCCCAAGTTTTTATTTTATCAGACTAGGAGCCTCTGGATTCAAATATATGGCTCCCAAATCTGTAAGATATCCCTTTATGCTTACAAAGTTGGTTAATTAACCACTTTCCGAAAGCTTCTATCCATCGTAAATTTTAGCATGGTGACAATAATAACACAAGTAAGCTATTTTCTTTCCAGCAAAAAAAAAAACATTTGGAAACCTCAACCTGGAGACATAATTCTATCCTGGCAAAGAACAGTTCCCTCTGAGATGATTATTACCACCTCCTCTGTACTCCCTTCTCTATATTCAACCTTGATTCAATAATGGGAAACACTTGTACCTAACGAGTCACCCATGATTGTCAACAGCCAAAGAAATTTACCCCCAGGTCCCTCCTGCAACATGGCAGGTTGCCCTGCTCCATGGTGATTATTTCAGGGATACACAGCAAATCTATAACCAAATTCCAACAGCCACATTTTAGGACTGCTTGCCATGAGCAGGAAAGGATGGCGCATACTGAAATGGTTACTAACCAATTTTCATAATCAAAAAGCATTGTACTATATTGGCCAAACCATTAGTCATGGGATTAGAATCCATCCTCCCCTTGAAAAGCCTAATCCTCTTAAAATGGTTCAGAGTAATCAGGTTAGCATCACTGTAAATTTTAGCAAGCCCATCACTCTTACCAAGGAGTTTCAGCAAAGGAAAGATCAAACAGCTTCTTAAATCCTTGATGCCGATGAAACATTGGGCAAAATAAAGGTCCTCTGAAGCACTTAAATAATTGATTTCAGCTAAAATATACAAATAGAGTTACATTTGCCATCGTAAATGGATTTGTATTCTAAAGGCTTCCACTGTAGAAACGAATTCTGAGTACTCGTTTTCTGGGGGAAAAAAAAAGTGACAGCGAGAAGAAAAGTGTGGGGAAATAATTTCTCTGCACACCCTACCTTCTAGCCAGTTTTATATGGAGACCCCCTTGAGCGATGCTGCTTAAGGAGGTGGTGATTAAACAGAGTGGCCGATTGTCTTGTGACTTCCTGGGAACAGAGCACTCTCTCCCAGTTGGCCAAGTTGACAAGCAAACTCAACTCAAGCTTTTCTGTGTATCCCGTTAGCCTTGGCAAACTCATCAAATTCACGATCACCTAAGTCTTTTTTTACACATAACTTGTGCCTAAGCCACAGCCCCATCTTCCTGCGGTTTGCAGAAGAGCTTCAGAAGCCAAGAATAGGATCACAATGTGCTCCTGTGTGTTACTATTTAGATTCAGTCTTTATGTGGATGCCCCATGTCTTACTTATCCACTGTCCAACCCAGGTTCATAAAGCTGTAATAATCACACCTGGGCTTCCCTGGTGGTTCAGCAGGAAAGAATCTGCCTATAATGCAGGAGACTTGGGTTCAATCCCTGGGTTGGGACAATCCCCTGGAGAAGGAAATGGCAACCCACTCCAGGATTCTTGCCTGGAGAATCCCATGGGCAGAGGAGCCTGGTGGGCTACAGTCCATGGGGCAGCAAAAATGCTGAACATGACTTGGTGACCAAACAACCATCACCTCTTCCTGTTTTTATCCAGGCTACATATAAAAATGTTGAAGATTACAGATCCTAGAACTATGTCCATTTCAAACTCAAACTGGCATCAGATGGCATCATCACTCAACATTATTCTTTCCAGTAAGCATCGTTTCAACCAGGGCAAAGTATTCTACAGGCTCACCTGAAGCTGGAAGCACACAAACGCAGCAGTGTAGGGCTCAGCAACTTACACTGAATGCAGTCTCTCAGACAGCTTCCAAGACTCACATTCCTACACTAACCTTTCCCCACAACTCCACCCCACCTAAACAGGGGTCCCTGTGACTCCTCTTCTTTGCCATTTATGCAGCAGTCAAAAGTGGAAAAGCTGCTGCCAACATAATTCCAATCAAAATGCCTTTACACTTTTGGAGAGGAGAGTACTGGATGGTGGTGGTTTAGTCACTTGGTCGTGTCCGACGCTTACAACACCATGGACTGTAGTCTTCCAGGCTCCTCTGCCCATGGGATTCTCCAGGCAAGAATACTGGAGTGGGTTGCCATTTCCTTCTCCAGGGGATCTTCTGACACAGGGATCGAACCTGGGTCTCCTGCATTGGCAGGCGGGCTCTTTACCACTGAGCCACCAGGAAAGCCTAGGAGAGTATTAATGTGATGGTTAATTTTATCTGCCTGGGCAACTGTACCCAGATGCATGGTCCAATATTATTTCGAATGTTTCTGTGGAGGTGTTTCTGGGGTGGGATTTACATTTAAGTTGATGGACGGATGATGAATAAAGTAGATCGTCCTCCATAGTGAGTTCATCAGTCAGCTGAAAGCCTTAACTGGAGAGAAGGTTGGCCTCCTTGGAACAGGAGGGAATCCCGGGAATTCTGCAGTGGACACCCTTCAGTCCAGCACTGCAGCATCAGGTCTTCCCCACCAGCAGGGTATTCTTTGGACTTGAACCGCAACAGAGGATCTTCCCTGGGTCTCTAGCCTGATGACCTCCAGTTTTGAACTGCAGATTTTGGGTTTTCGACTCAACGGACATGAGTTTGAGCAAAGCCCGGGAGATAGTGAAGGACAGGGAAGTTTGGTGCTCTGCAGTTCATTGGGTCACAAAGAGTCAGGCACGACTGCATAACTGAACAACAACAAATATTATATTATATATCATATATTAGTATGTCATGTATTATATATGATACATAATATACATACGTACACCCTGGAGAACCGAGTAACATAATTGATGAGTATTTTATTTTTTTCATTTTAATTTTATTTATCTTTGGCTGTGCTGGGTCTTCGTTGCTGCCTTGGGGCTTTCTCTAGTTGTGGTGAGCAGGGCCTTCCCTCCAGCTGCAGTTCATGGGCTTCTCATTGAGGTGGCTTCTCTTGTTGCGGAACACAGGCTCTAGGGCAGGCAGGCTTCAGTAGTTGCAGTACTCTGGCTCAGTACTTGTGGCACGTGGGCTTAGTTGCCCCAAGGTATGTGGAATCTTCCCAGACCAGGGACTGAACCTATGTTGCCTGCATTGGCAAGCGGATTCCTATACACTGTACCACCAGGGAAGTCCTTAAGTATTTGAATACAAAAATATATATATATTTTTTAAATATATCAATACATTGCACAAAAACAATCTTAAACATATAATCCTCCAAATTAATCATTAATCATATTTTACTAGCCTCTTTATTCTCCATAAGTGACTTGTGTCCATTGTTCTTTGGACCTCTTTCAGGACATGTTCACCTCATTCATCCTTGAGATCTTGGGTGAAGGAAAGTATACAAATAGCATGTGTTTGCTATTCTTGTTTCCACTCTTGGGCAGATATATACTGGGTTGTAGGTCAAAGACATACTCACTCTCTGGTACCAAAGTCATAAAAACATTGATAACTCCTAGTGGATTTATGAGTCAGGATTATTGAATGAAAAATTTACATTCAGGGCACAAGAAACCCCCTAGGCAAATTAGAAGGGAACTTTGATGGAGAGTGATAGAAACTGGGCTTGCTCAAGACCAAAGATTCCTGTGCTCCATATTTCTGGGGGAGCCAACACTTCTGTGGGTGTAGACGCTGCCAGAAATAGCTACTCTTTACACATGCACACACATATACAGGCACATATATGCACACACACATATGAACACACAATGCAGCTAAAACAATGATTTTTAATGACAAGTCACTTCTCAGGAGAGCTCTTGGTTTCATGAGATGCCACCATAAAGTAACAAAACCACAGAAGACTACAAACACAGGATAGATAACGTTCCCTCACACTGCCAAGTTAACTGATCATTTCCATCACTTGAAATAGCAGACAGACAGAATATAGGAAATAAAAAGCCAACCAAAACCCTTAGATCTAATTTTAGCAAATGGTTCAAAGTCTTCCCATGTGATCTCTCACAAAAAGTGTTGCAGGGAAAGGGACTTCAGTTGTCTGAGAAGACCAGTTAGAGCCCAGTCTTCCAAGACAGCAGGGCTGGGCCAAGTGGCTTGGTCCTCAGCCCTGCCCGTGCCCAGAGGCTCCAGGGACCAGCTTCAGTTGTCCTTGAGAGGTGGATACACAAGCGAGAATGGTGGTTTCTTAGTTCACAGCAAGAGCATCCCTTCCTTTTACCTCTTCAGGTCAATGCAGTCATTCCACTTGGAAAATTTCACCTTGAGTGGTGAAATTATAAACAAACAAAAAAATTGTATGAAGAGCATGTAGTAAGAACAAGGGAAAATTGTGAAATAATCTGATGGGTGGTGATATCACATCATAGGAATACAGACTAACTTTTCAGGGACACCAAAACATTTGTCTGCTACCCAGGGCACCCTGTCCCACCAACAGTGAAGTTCCTGCCCCAGAAGTGTCCTACTCCTCGATTCTCATCTGCTGGCCCATGTTGATAATCGGCCTTCTGTTAACAGAGCCTTGCTCAGACTAAATGTTTCAGGATTGACTCAGCAACACTTGTGGTGCTAGTAGTACAGAACCTGCCTGCCAATGCAGGAGACACAAGAGATGCAGTTTCCATCCCTGGGTGGGGAAGATCCCCTGGAGGAAGTGGCAACCCACTCCACTATTCTTACCTGGAGAATTCCATGGACAGAGGAGCCTGGCGGGCTACAGTCCACGGGGTTGCAAAGAGTTGGATGCAACTGAAATGAATTAGCATACATGCATGTGGCAACACTTTGGGCATGCCAGTGCAGCATTATTTCCTGAGAGTACACACTGACATCACAATGGGGTTCTAAGTGCCTCAAAAATCCCTCAAATATTTCCAGATGCTTCCAGAGAATGGGTGTGATGAGCTGAGCTCCCCGTCCCCCAAGAATTCGTATGTTGCTGTCCTAACACCCACTTTCTCTAAGTGTATTTGGAGATAGGGTCTTTGAAGAGATAATTAAGTTAAATTTTGCTAGTGCCACGTGCTCAGTCATGTCTGACTCTGAGACCCCATGGACTGTAGCCCACTAGGCTCCTCTGTCCTTGAAATTTCCAAGACAAGAATACTGGAGCAGTTGCCATTTCCTCCTCAGGAGATCTTCCCAACCAGGGAATGAATCCACATCTCCTGTATCTCCTGAATTACAGGCGGATTCTTCACCCGCTGAGCCATCCAGGAAGACCAAGTTAACACAAACTTCTTGAAATGAAGCCCTCATCCCATATGACTGATGTTCTTATAGAAAGGGGAATTTAGACACAGACAGACAGACATAGAAGGAAGACAGGGAGGATGGCCATCCATCAGCCAAGGAACAGATTCTCCCTCAAGCCCTCAGGAGCAACCAACCTTGCCAATACCTTGGTTTTAGGCTTTTGGCCTCAGATCTGTGAGAAAAATGAATTCCTGTTGTTTAAGCCATCATCTGTGGTACTTTGTGACGGCAGCCCCAGCCAACTAATACAATAGGTTAACTTCAGAGCATATAACCAGGGCTTCCCTGATGGCTCAGATGGTAAAGAATCTGCCCGCAATGCGGGAGACCTGGGTTCAATCCCAGGGTTGGAAAGATCCCCTGGAGGAGGGCATGGCAACCCATTCCAGTATTCTTGCCTGGAGAATCCCCATGGACAGAGGAGCCTGGTGGGCTACACTCCAGGGAGTTGCAAAGAGTTGGACACGACTGAGCAACTAAGCACAGCACAGCAGAGCATATGTGTGAATTTTTCACTCTGAAAGGACAGGGTTTTTCAGTCTTAAGAGACTTTTTCCCCTTCCACACCACCACCATCAAACACTAAAACCTACTATCTACACCTTAGCTAATAAGCAGAGATTTGGCTATTGCCGTAGACTAAAAGTAACTTTAGTTCAGTAAATACTATTTTAAATGGAGGAACAGAAATATTTGTTTTGCCCAGATCACAAAATTTGCTTGAGGTAATTGATGAGTAACTGATGCATATAGACATAAGAAGCCTTGCATGCATATTCATTCACACTATTAAATATTCACGAACAATTGTCTCCCTCTTTATTCTCACCCCCTGTGATCCTCCCCTGCAAAATCATTCCACCTCAAAAGAAATGTCTTATGGCTCTTGATTGCCAAATCCTTGTATGATTTTCTACTGTGTTCTGAACCTCTTCTACATCTGATCCCTGCCTTCTTGTTAAAACCCTCCACTGTCTTCCATTTTATCACATTCCTATTAATCAACTCTCTTCCTAAATCTCTATCCTTTTTTGATTTCTACCATGGACATGTGTTTGGGTAAAGTCCAGGAGACAGTGAAGATCAGGGAAGCCTGGCATGCTGCAGTTCACGGCATTGCAAAGAGTTGCACAAGACTTAGCAACTGAATAACAACAGCAAAGGACTATTATTTCTCTAGTTGGCTCTTAACACTCCTATAACTTGAATTTCTGTCAATCCACTTCTAACACATTACCTATCTTTTATACGCTGTTGTTGTTTGGTCACTTAGTCATGTCCAACTCTTTGTGACCCAATGGACTACAGCACACCAGGCTTTCCTGTCCTTCACCATCTCTCGGAGTTTACTCAAACCCATGTCCATTGAGTCGGTGATGCCATCCAACCATCTTATCCACTGTTGTGCCCTTCTCCTGCCTTCAGTATTTCCCAGAATCAGGGTCTTTTCTAATGAGTCAGCTCTTCGCATCAGGTGGCCAAAATATAGGAGCTTCAGCTTCAGCATCAGTCCTTCCAATGAATATTCAGGATTGATCTCCTTTAGGATGGACTGGTTTGATCTTCTTGCAGTCCAAGGGACTCTTAAGAGTCTTCTCCATCACCACAGCTCAAAAGCATCAATTCTTTATGGTCCAACTCTCACACCCATACATGACTACTGGAAAAACAATAGCTTTAACTAGACGGACCTTTGTTGGCAATGTAATATCTCTGCTTTTTCGTATGCTGTCTAGGTTGGTCATAACTCTTCTTCCAAGGAGCAAGTGTCTTTTAATTTCATGGTTTCAGTCACCATCTGCAGTGATTTTGGAGCCCAAAAATATAAAGTTTGTCACTGTTTCCACTGTTTCCCCATCTATTTGCCATGAAGTGATGGGACTGGATGCCACGATCTTAGTTTTTTGAATGTTGAGTTTTAAGCCAGCTTTTTCACTCTCCTCCTTCTCCTTCATCAAGAGGCTCTTTAGTTCCTCTTCACTTTCTGCCATTAGGGTGGTGCCATCTGCATGTCTGAGGTTACTGATATTTCTGGCATATTGAGTGCAGCGCTTTCACAGGATCATCTTTTAGGATTTCAAATAGCTCGGCTGGAATTCCATTACCTCTACTAGCTTTGTTGTAGTGAAGGTTTATATCTTGATGATTTCCAAATCTACATCACAAACCAGTGCTCTACCCAACGCTTTCAGCCTAGCACAACTCATCCAGTTTTTGATAAGCAAACTCAATATTAGTTTCACTAATGTTGCATCAGAAAGAATCACTACTCTGGTCCCTTCTGTGTCCCCTTCTCAGCCACATCTCTACCCTCTGCCCACTCCACCCCCGGAAGAGGAAGCACCGATTCTGCCAGCCCCTGGTGGCTCAGACAGTAAAGCATCTGTCTGCAATGCGGGAGACCTGGGTTCGATCCCTGGGTCAGGAAGAACCCCTGGAGAAGAAAATGGCAACCCACTCCAGTACTCTTGCCTGGAAAATTCTGTGGATGGAGGAGCCTGGTGGGCTACAATCCATTGGGTTGCAAAGAGTCAGACAAGACTGAGTGACTTCACTTTCTTTCACTTTCCTCTGCCATACCAGCTTATAAGTACCTGAGAATTTGCACTGCTTGTAGAATAAGTCCAAGGCGGCATTGTAAGACCCCTTCTGAAGTAGCCCCAGTTTGTCTTTCCAGATTTACCCTCATTCTCTCTCTACCTCCCAATCTAGTTGTAGCAGACAATCTGTTCCTTCCCAGATAGTTCCAGGCCTTTGCTCATACTCTCTGTGTTTAGAAGAGCTTTCTCTGTTAAGGTATCTTAGGAAGACTTAGTCATCTTCCTAATTAAAAAAAAAAAAAATCCACACTTGTCTTCAGCTTTCCCTAAGCCTCAGCCAAACAGAATTCCGCCATATGCGGTGTTTTCACCGCGTTTACAATTTCCACGTTACACTGTTTATACTATGTCTTGGTCATTTGCTTGTGAACTTGCTTCCCCATCATTCCATAATCCATCAGTAGCACCATGGCCCTCTTCTCTGAGAGGAGAAATAACCAAGGTATTACGAAGGGGTCAGCCACCTGCAGGGAGATGTTTGAAGTCACATCAATTTGAGATTAAAGAAACTGTGATTTCAGCTGGCACTTGCAGGTAGGTAAGTGATGGGTATCTACTTACCATTTCAAAGCAGTTCTTTTTCACGAAGCTGCTTCATTGTACTTTTCCACTCGTTAATTTGAGCTCCAACAACCAGGTTGTAGAACATAATCATCATTTCTTAGATCCAAGTTTTCCTGGTTGTGAAATACATCCTCATTCTCAGGAGAAGAGTCTGGAGCATGTGGTCCATACTGAATAAGTGCCAACTGTGTAGACGATAACTCTTCTGCTGACTTCCCCCAATCTTGCACATTTATAAATTAAAAGACGCTGTGTGTGTGTGTGTGTATGTGTGTGTGTGTGTGTGTGTGTGTGTGTGTGTGTGTTAAAAGCTTACTTTGAAAGGTATTGTAGGGAAAATGTACTTGCAAACTCTTTTGGCACACTTCCATATGAAAAGTCACATTTTTAAGAATTTTTGTCTTAAATTTATTTGACAAAAATTAATGAACAAGTGAAAGAAGAGGATAAACAGAATTATTACCCTGAGCACCTCGTGCTTATCAATTTGTGCAGGAAGACCAGCTCACTCAGAACAACTCATTAAAGTTGAGAACTGGACTTTCGGCCCACAATTATTTCTGGAAGACCAATCCTAGATGTCACTGACTAATTGGGCTAATTGGAGGAGAAAAATTGCACAAGATGTTCCTTCAACATATACATTCATTTGCTTTTATTTTCAGCTAAGACTTTTGTATCTAATTGTATTGATTTGTGGCTCCAAACAAATGAAAAAATGCTAAGGGAAAGCATTTACAAAAGGAAATTCTAAAAGAAAATAAAGATAAAGAAGAAGAAGGTCAAAAGTGCTATAAAATCTAAAATATTATTCGTTTGACAACCCACTTTAAGATACTACAGTCACTTAAAACTCACTAAAAATATCGTCTCAAACACTCTCAGGAACTGAGAACCGCGTGTCCCAAATAATTGTCAAGATGACATAGAGCTTTTGCTCAGCTCTAAGGCAGTTCCCAGCTGACAAATGGGTTGTACTCAAAAGGTTCTTTTGAAGTTAATTGCTCAGACGTCAGACCACTCACCAAAAAAAAAAAAAATTAACCCTAAATGGTCCTTGTTTTAGTTTCCTTGGGCTCCCACAAAAAGTACCAAAAACTGGGTGGCTTAAAACCAGAAATGTATTGTCTGGCAGTTTGGGAGGCTGGAAATCCAAGATGGAGGAGTCAACAGGGCTGGTTCTATGGAAATCTGTGAAGGACCATCTCTCCTAGCTTCTAGGAGCTTGCTGGCCGCCTTTAGCATTTCAACTCTGCCTCCGTCTTCACATGGTGTTCTCTCTGGATGTATGTCTGTGCCCAAATTCCCCTTTTCACAGGACAACAGTCATACTGAAAGAGAGCCCCACCCTGTTCCAGTTTGACCTCCTCTTAACCAATTACCCCTGCAATGATCTTATTTCCAAATAAGGTCTCTGTCTAAGGCGATGACTGGAGCGGCCCAATGCAGCCCACAGCCCTCCCAAAGCAACTTGAGTAGCAGGGAGCACAGCTCCTCTGGGCTCACGGCATTTCCACACCCAGAGCAGGGGGTTGGGGGCGGACCGAGCTGAACCCCCTGCACCAGGAAGCCGTGAGTCCACACAGGGCCCCGCAGCAACTGTCCTGGAGCCCCCTCTGAAGACGCCTGGCTCCACAGCACAGGCCCTGCATCGTGAGGGCACGGGGTACCCTACTGGAACGCAGACCACAGTGCCCCTTCCTGATCCAGCAGGTCTGGCTCCGAGCCCCGGAAACTGCATTTCCAACAGGTTCCCAGGAGAGGCCCACACTGCTAGTCCCGCAGTTTGAATAATTAAGGATGTGTTATTAAAAAGATTTGCTTTTTTAAAATTTTAATAGGAGGCTAATTACTTTACAATATTTGGGTGGTTTTTGTCGTACATTGACATGAATCAGCCATGGGTGTACATGTGTCCCCATCCTGACACTCCCTCCCACCTCCCTCCCCATCCCATCTCTCAGGGTCATCCCATTGCACCAGCCCTGAGCACCCCGCCTCATGCATTGAACCTGGACTGCCGATCTGTTTCACATATGCTAATAAACATGTTTCAATGCTGTTCTCTCAAATCATCCCACTCTCACCTTCTCCCACAGAGTCCAACAGTCTGTTCTTTACTTTTGAGTAAAAGAAAACACTTATAAAGCAGAACAAGTTCATCTCCTGGAGCAATACTTCTGCAGGAAGAGGGGCTAGAGTAGGTTGAATGGTGGTCTCCGAAAGTCATCTCATGGTGTGGTTTTGTGAGTCTCAATAAATCAATACCAGTGCAACCAGGTAGATCATAAAAAATACAAATGACATACATGTATTATTAACATCATATTATGTCTATATCCATGCATAACATTATTACACATTGCATATGTTATATATGTAATATATTAACACATATTACCTATATGTATTGCATATATGCACCTACTAATATATAATAGATATTACATATTATAATACTATGCTATCTCATAAAGTACTTATATATTTATAAGTATATCCCCTGAAGAAGGGAAAGGCTACCCACTCCAGTACTCTGGCCTGGAGAATTCCATGGAATAGTCCATGGGGTCGTAAAGAGTCAGACACGACTGAGTGACTTTCACCTATTTATATCTATCTGTCTCACTCCGGGATGCAGACTTAGCTATTCTCAACACATCCCTCGTCCACCTTCATAAAGTCTTGTGTGGGAGACCCTGCCCAACTACTGCAGGTGGAGTTTCCCATTGTGCCTGGCAGAAGCCACGTCATGAGACTTTCTTCAGCCTGGGTGTGTCATGTGATTCACAGCCCTATATCCCAAAATAGAGGAGAAGCCCCCATGGTTTCAGCAGCCATTTCTGAGCTGGCAGCTCCTCTGTTCCCTTCAGCAAGTGCCCAGAGAACTCTGCTGACTGCCAGTCACTGCCTGATTTCCAAATGGCTTTCCCTGACCCTTTGTCACACCAGCCTTTTTCTCTTGCTCAGATGAGCTGGGTGCTCCCTCACTGCCTTGGTAAGACTCATCCACCCCATCCATCCCCTCCAGCAGTGCCCTCCAACCCTCATGACCGGACTTTGGAAGACCCATTGCTGCTACTGGGTCTAAACTGATTTTCAATGAAATAGAGGAAAACAAGATCAAAGACCACTGTGTCAAGACAAACTATGTCATGCCTAGGTCAGCACTCATGAAGACTTTTAACTATATAGCTCAGGGCCTGGAGAACTATATTCAATGTCTTGTAATAACTTACAATGGAAAGTGATCTGAAATATATATGCAGCTGAAAGTGTGTGTGTACACACACACACACACACACACACACATATATATGGGCTTCCCTGGCAGCTCAGAGCGTAAAGAAACCACCTGCAATGCAGGAAACCAGGTTGGACCCCTGGGTTGAGAAGGTCCCCTGGAGAAGAGAATGACTACCTACTCCAGCATTCTTGCCTGGAGAATCCCATGGACAGAGGAGCCTGGCGGGTCGCAAAGAGTTGGACATGACTAAGTGACTAACACACACACACACACACACGGACTCACACACCCATATATATATATAAATTTCAAGAGAATATTTTCTCTCCATCTCTGCAACTGAGTCCTAATAGTTCTTCTCTTGCACATCTTTTTTCCAAGTAATTAAAAATGATGTCATGGCATGTAAATGGCCTAAAGTCTCAGTGATAGAGAGGGTGTTTGTGTCTGTTGTCTAGTAAATGCTATCAGAGTTTTCTGGCAGTGAGGAAACTCAATTTACTAAAGCTAGCAGAAAGCACTTATATGATAAACCTACTGCAACATTTTCCCAGGGAAACATGTGTAATCTACTGTATCAGCGATGGAGAGTTTCTATTAAAAATATATCAACATCCTCATAAAGACCATTTTCCCCTTACAATTTTTTTGGGTAATAATATCCAAGACATAGATGTGTTGCCAATCAGTGTTTGCTTCTCCATGCAATTCAGCTGAAGATAATCTGTTTCTTAATAACAGAAATGGCTCAAACACAAAATAACATTCAATTACCAGGTGTGATGACACCACAAACCCCACGATGCTTCCTCTTTTCTGGTGACATATCCACATATCAGCCATTGGCCCTATGGGCTTGCTGTTCTATTTTCATTTCAGTTCCCAGATGGGCTTAATTGGCTCCAAACATGAGTAATATAAATATTGAACCTCAGCTAAATCATGAAAACTGTCTCCTGGGTATGGATATGTAAGAGTCACTTCGATGCTGATGAGGGCACTCTCTTGATCGTGTTTCTCATCAGAGAAAATATTAAAAGGCAGAAAACTGTGAGGCTGGTCGCTTGAGTCAGTAAAGATGGTGTCTCCTGCTTTTTCTGGAAGGTGGACTGCGGTGGGCTGTTGTAGTTAGAATTTTTTATTTAGTTTTTTCATGCAATTGAAATTTTATCCTCCTACTTTCCTTCCCTACATTTCTTCTAGTCCTAGAGCCCCTCACGGGGAACTCCAGCTGATGGATGAATTTAGAGCTGACTTCTTCCCCTGCTTGAGGGGAAGGAACATGACTCAAGCCTGTTTCCCCAGAGAAACTCAAGCTCTTGGTCAGAACATTGCCTGAAGGGACCAACACTCACTGGAGCCAGGCAGGCAGCCCCTCTCCCTGCAGCAACACTACAGGAATCGTCAGAAAAGGGATCCTTTCTGTGGATTGCTAGCTTCGTCACTGGGAAGACGCAGGCCCAGGTGTGTTGGCAGCCACTCTGCCACCATGTGGAGAGCCTGCTTGAAAATGAAGCAGCTCAGGGGGCTGCGGGTTCAGAAGGTGGGGAAGCAGCTTCCTGATGTCCCCGTGTGACCTCAAGTCCAGGCACTCCTGTATGTTATGTGTGCTAAGTCACTTGAGTCATGTCCAACTCTATGCAATCCCATGGACTGTCGCCCACCAGGCTCCTCTGTCCATGGGATTCTCCTGGCAAGAATACTGGAGTGGGTCGCCATGCCTTCCTCCAGAAGAATCTTCCCAACTCAGGGGTTGAACCCGTGTCTCCTGTGTCTCCTGCATTGGCAGGTGGGTTCTTTACCACTAGCAACACCTGGGAAGTCCATAAGGCAGCCCTGGTCTTCCCTGATACAAGAAACATATGTTATATTCATTGAAAAAGATCCCACTGCAAACACTGAGGGGGGAAAGGCACCACCTACATCTTGGCTAAAAGAAAACCTGTTTGTCTTCTACTCACAATACTTCTGACCAAACACATGCATTTTTCACATCAAGCAAGTCTGATACTAAGTATTCAGAATCAGCACAGACCCCTCAGGTCAAGGGCTTGGTCCCACTAGACTGACCCCCACTGCAGACGCCAATCCCAAGGCTGGGACTTTGGGGCTTTTGACCAGCTAGTTGCTGTGTTAGTCGCTCAGTCGTGTCTGACTCTGCAAGCCCATGGACTGGAGCCCACCAGGCTCCTCTGTCCATGAAATTCTTCAGGCAAGAATACTGGAGCGGGTTGCCATGCCCTTCTTTAGGGAATCTTCCAGACCCAGGGATCGAACCAGGTCTCCAGCATAGCAGGCAGATTCTTTATCATTTGAGCTACACGGGAAACATGAAGGATTTCCATGAACCACTTCTCAGGTTCAATAATTTGCTAGAACAGCTCACAGAACTCAGGAAAACCCTGTATCACTATTATTGGCTTTATTATAAAAGATACAGCTCAGGAATAGCCAAATGGAAGAGATGCATAAAGCAGAATACTGGGAAGGGTGGAAAAGAGACTTCTTACTCTCTTGGGCAAGCAATCCTCCCAGCAATGACATGTGCCCACCAACCCAGAGGACTTCTTTACCCTGTAGTTAGGGATTTATAGAGGTTCCATTACATTGGCCTGGTTGATTAAATCATTCGCCCTTGGCAAATATCTCAATCTTCTGCTGCTGCTGCTGCTGCTAAGTCGCTTCAGTCGTGTCCAACTCTGTGTGACCCCATAGATGGAAGCCCACCAGATTCCCCTGTCCCTGGGATTCTCCAGGCAAGAACACTGGAGTGGGCTGCCATGTCCTTCTCCAATGCATGAAAGTGAAAAGTGAAAGTGAAGTTGCTCAGTCGTCTCCGACTGTTAGCGACCCCATGGACTGCAGCCTACCAGGCTCCTCCGTCCATGGGATTTTCCAGGCAAGAGTACTGGAGTGGGGTGCCATTGCCTTCTCCGTCTCAATCTTCATCCCCTTTCTATTTCCTGGAGGCCAATCATAGGTCAGTTCCCCTGACAACCAGCTCCCATCTTCCTCCAAGAGTAGGAAGATTTATTTATTAGCACAAATAAGTACAGTTAAAAGTTTTTATTATGAATAACCAAAGATGCTCCTCTCCTCCTTATTGGGAAATTCCAAGGGCTTAGGAGCTCTGAGCCAAAAACCAGGGATAAAGACCAAATGAATATTTCTTAGCATGTCACAATATCACATAAGCAAATCTTGTTTTATTTTTAAAGATGAAGTCTTTTAGAACTTGAGTTGTCAGCTAAACTTTAATATATGTCATATGGAAAACAAAGGGTTGGGTTTTTTTTTCCATTTTTTGTGTTTTATTTTTGTCTTGTTTTATTGGTGTCCTAGGAATGTTAAGATACAACAGGACAAGGGACATAAAGGGACATAATTGTCTTAAATGGCCTTTCTTTAATCAAGCGTTAAGGAAGCAAGAGTTTCCCAGGGATGGTATTAGTTAATAGAACTGTGGCTTCCTGTCTGGATATTTCCGTCCTTGGCCACACAATGGCCTTCTCAGCTGTTATCCCCATGGGCCTGAAATCCATGGAGAATCTAGGTATTGGCCTATTGTCAGAATATGACCTGCTCAGATTAGAAAAGTTGGCCCCCATGGCCAACACGTGAACCATGGCTCCTGGGTTATCCGGAGGCTGGTTTCTCAAGACACTACTATTAATAAGATAATTGCTACTTTTTCCTCCCTGACATGAATAACTTATTTGCAGCCACTCTCCCTGAACTCTCCTAAGAAAGTGCAACTTTTTCCCTTTTAAGGAAGTTGGTTTAGAGACTCTTGGGTTTTGAGGGGAGCAGCAAAAAATAAACCAAGAAATCAAATGTCATAAGGTATATCCGTTCAACAAAGGTGGATACAGTGTCCCTTTCAAGAAAAACATGACTCTAGGAAGGGTGGGGAGGAGGAAGAGAGATAGAAAAGTGAGCCATCACCCCATCCCCATATTTGCAGTCTAGTGGAGGTGAGGAGGGGCTTCCCCAGCGGCTCAGCGATAAAGAATTCACCTGCAATGCAGGAGACCCAGATTTGGTCCCTGGGTTGGGAAGATCCCCTGGAGGAGGGCATGGCAACCCACTCCAGTGATCTTGCCTGGAGAATCCCCCTCCAGGGGACAGAGGAGCCTAAGGGGTTACAGTCCACAGGGTCACAAAGATTTGGACATGACTGAAGTGACTGAGCACGCACCCACGCACGGAGGTGAGGAGACAGCCACAGAGGTAAGACGAACGCACCTGAGAAAAGACCAAAGATACGCCATGAGAAAGACAAAAAGACTTCAGAAATGCCTACAGGGTAATATTCCATGGGCAGAAGGGAGAGATTTTTCCTAAAGGCTGATCTCTATTAGTAAGGTAACTGCTTAAGAAGCATTTAGATAAGTGTTTCCCAAAGTCTGTCTTATAAAACACTACTCCTATGAGATGTACCTTGGAAAAAACGGTTCTATAGGAAGTATTAATACATTTGGGAAATGATTTTCATTCTGTCACTGTTGTCTATTAATGTATATATAATACATGTGTACATATATGTGTATTATATATACATATGTATATATAATACATGTGTGTATATAATAATATATACATCACTTGTATGTGTGTGTGTAACACACACGGGTATGTGTATAATAATATATACATCATACACATGCACGTGTGTGTGTATAATAATATATACATCATGTGTGTGTGTATAAAACACACGTATGTATATAATAATATATATATCACATGTGTGTGTGTATAATACAAAGTATTAGACTTTCAGCTTCAGCATCAATCAATATTGATGAATGAATATTGATGAATCAGTCCTTCCAATGAATATTCAGGAGTTATTTCCTTTAGGATGGACTGATTGGATTTCCTTGCAGTCCAGGGGACTCTCAGGAGTCTATTACTCAGAATAATCAAGGGCAGATGCTGGTTCCTTGGGATCCTCAGCCAGTAAATGTAAAATTTGGACCCTGGGTTGGGTAGAGGTCCTAAGGTCCACTCCTCACCTGTAGGTTATAAGCAGACGGGTGGACTCAAAACAGTAAGGGGAGGGTGGAATGAATTGGGAGAGTAGGTTACGAGCAGAGGGGGAAATGATGCAAAGGGCTGGTGATGGCCAAAAAGAATCAAGGGCCACCAGCCTCTTTCTTGGGCCAAAGCTTCCTCATCAAACAGGATGAGAGAACACAGCTTGGGCTGGAGCTGCAGGGAAGCTCTTCCTTTTCTACTTCCAGACCTTGAGACTTGTCTGGAACACTGCAGGAACCACAGGCCTACCCCAAACACCCATCACTGCCTGGAGAGGGTACAAAGGTGGGCAAGAAAGCACCTTCTCCTGGGAATCCCCGAACAGCAGGTTTAGTGACCGAAAGTGAGGAATGGGAGAGCTGGTACCACCCATTGTACTGGAGCCAGAGAACCTTCTAGACTTAAGGGGAGCCCTTGAACCCCAGCCCCACCCAATGGCATGGGCCAGGCAGTGGCTGTCCAGCTCTGATCCCGGACATGCAGCCACTCGGCTAGAGCCCATCAGCATGGAGAAGAAATCCACACTATTCCCTGGAACACCCACCCTCTGTGGGAGGGGACTAGAGCTTAGGAAATGGTCCCCCTGATATACACCATTAGTACAAGCAGAGTATAGAAAGAGCATAGCTTGTACCCTGCAGAATTCTGTATTAAAAATGACCTTTATGTGATACTTGTTTTTCTTTCTGACTTACTTTACCCCCTATGACAGAGTCTAGGTCCATCCACATCTCTACAAATGACACAGTTTCATTCCTTTTATGGCTGAGTAATATTCCATTGTACATATGTATCACATCTTCTTTATCCATTCATTTGTCGATCAACATTTAGGTTGCTCCCATGTCCTGGCTATTGTAAATGGTGCTGCAATGAACATTGGGGTACACATGCCTTTTTGAATTATGGTACATTAACACATGTAGGTGGAATCCAGAAAAATGGTACAGATGAACAGACGTGTGGATACAGGAGCGGAAGGGGAGGGTGGGGTGAATTGAGAGAGTAGGACTGACATGTGTAAAATACATGTCATGTGTAAAATAGATAGCTAGTGGGAATCTGCCAGGAAGCTCAGCTTAGTGCTCTGCTGGTGGTGACCTAGATGGGTGGGATGGGCCGGGAGGGAAGCCAGAAAGGATGTATACATACAGCTGATCCACTTGGTTGTGCAGCAGAAACTAACAAACCATTGGAAAGCAATTCTACATCAATTTTTTAAAGGACTATTCTAAGGGCTACAAGCAGACTCCATCACTGGGGCTTTATCTTAATTTACATAACAGTAGGCCTTGCTCTTAGCGAGGCTTCCAGGGGTGCAACAGATGAACACTCTCCAAACCCTTCCGGTCTGCGACCCTGGGCCAGCCACCCCCATTCTGAGAGGAGCCGTGAGGAGCCATCTTGTGCCATACACATCTCTACCTATCTGGTGGGAAAGAATTCCTTTGATAGCTTTCATTTGGAGGTGACCAGATGGAATGGATTGGGGTTACAGTGCAAGAATTGTGTTTGTCTAGACTTGCCATTATTTTTCACCTAAGATAAGTATTAAGAGGATGGGTTTTTCAATAATCTCACTGCTTTCATATGCCCTGAGAAAATCATAATTGAAAAAGACAGACACATTTACCCCAATGTTCATTGCAGCACTGTTTATGATAGCTAGGACATGGAAGCAACCTAGACGTCCATTGACAGATGAATGGATAAAGAAGCTGTGGTACATATATACAATGGAATATTACTCAGCCATATAAAGGAATGCATTTGAGTCAGTTCTAATGAGGTGGATGAACCTAGAGCTTATTACACAGGGTGAAGTCAGAAAGGGAAAAACAAATATTGTATATTAATGAGTATATATGGAATCTAGAAAGATGGCATCGATTAACCTACTAGAGGCAGCCGTGGAGACACAGAAATGGAGAACAGACTTCTGGACACAGTGAGGGAAGGGGGGGGGATGAATTGAGAGGGTAGTATAGAAACATACACATTGCCACGCATAAAACAGATAGCCAGTGGGAATTTGCTGTACGATGCAGAATGCTCAGGCCGGTGCTCCATGACAACATAGAGGGTGGGATGGGGTGGGAGGTGGGAGGGAGGTTCACGAGGGTGGGGACACATGTACCTCTGTGGTTGGTTCGTGTTGATGTCTGGCAGAAACCAACACAATATTGGAAAGCAATTATCCTCCAATTACAAACAGATACATTTTTTAAAAAGAAGATGGGTTTTGTGGTAAGCATCCTTAAGGCAAGGTCTCTAATCAGTTTTGTAGAACACACAACTATATTTGCATAGTATGTTTAGTGAAACATTATAGTAAGGTCTAGGAATTTTGCTAGGGTCTCTATAGTTAAGTGATCTGATGTTTGATTTACCTGATGCTCTTTACATTTTATCCCTTTTTAATTTAGTAGGTGCTCTTTTCCGTATCTGATTCTTTTATTCCACCCCAAATAATCCCTTTCCTTTCTGAATCATTTCAGATCACTTATTTGAGATCATATATTCCTCTCACTGTAATTCAGCTTCATTCCTGGGTCTCATGGAATTCATATTGAGTATGTAAAAAAAAGCATGACGAGTAGGACTTAACTTTCCCTGGACAGCTTTAAAAGAAGATTTAATGAATGACAATTAACTAAAACTAAAACTTTTTGATGATCTGAAGTGATTAGCAAGAATAATGTAGGAGCACAGCCCAAAAGCCCATGCCAAGGGGGACCTAAAGCTGTTGATAAAACAGACAAAATCATAAATATTTTAATCAATATTGACTTCTGCATATGAATAAATGTTTGACTAATGCATCTTACCACTTATAACTCAGTTTTGAACTGACATAAGATGTCTTAAGACCATCTGAGAGGAAACTGGCAGGGGGGAACCCTAAGTCAGAAAAATCATCATCTTTATGGCATTTGTACTGGAATTATTTCTAGAATAATGCAGCCTCACAGCTATAATTCAAGCTAAGTTTTAGTCTATTGGTTTAACTGTAGCATATCTAAAATTTAGAAGTTTTTATAGCTCTCAATCCCATATAATGATGGGTAAAAGCCTTAGAGAAAATACAATTATAATAGAAGAGAATTTTGTCCCTTTTTTTTTAATTCTTAAAAATGGACTTCACTTGGAAATTTGCTAAATACATAGCAGTTTCTCAATTTTCAACCCAATGTCTATAAAAATGGAGTGGATTACTAATCCTGAAATGTTACAGACGGACACCTAGACTGTTAAATATGGCATAGGAACATTAAAAGAGAATTTAATTCTCTAAGAAAGTAATTCTTCTTTCTCAGGTAAAATGTTGTTCAGTCACTAAATCATGTCCAACTTTTTGTGACCCCATGGACTGCAGCACATGAGGCTTCCCCATCCTTCACTATCTCCTGGAGTTTGCTCAAACTCAAGTCGGTGAAGCCATCCAGCCATCTCATCCTCTGTTGTCCCCTTCTCCTCCTGCCCTTAATTTTTCCTAGCATCGGGGTCTTTTCCAATGAGTCAGCTCTTCGCACCAGGTGGTCAAAGTATTGGAGTTTCAGCATCATTCCTTCCAATGAATATTCAGGATTGATTCCCTTTGGCATTGACGGGTTTGATCTCCTGTAAAGCTTTAAACAGGGCCTTCCCTGGTGGCTCAGACCGTAAAGAATCAGCCTAAAATGAAGGAGCCCTGGGTTTGATCCCTGGATTGTGAAGATCCTCTGGAAAAGGAAATGGCAACACACTCCAGTTTTCTTGCCTGGAGAGTTCCATGAACAGAGGAGCCTGGTCGGGGACTACAGTCAATGGGGTCACAAAGAGTCGGATAGGACTGAGCGACTAACACTTTCATTTTCAAAGCTTTAAATATATCACATGACAAAATAATTACACAAATTTCTTTAGGCACGTGTGGCGTCTGAAAGAACCCAGAAAGGGCTAGAGATCTCACCTTTTATCTTAAAGAAACTAGAAAAGGGAAGAAGCACTAAGCCTCCAGGGTGCTAGTCCATCACCTACCAAGGACAACTCTGCACCTGGGGGCCGGGTACCGGCCACTGTGCCCTGGAGAAAGGCAGCTGGCTGCATGCTGGCTTAGCCTCCTCTGGTCTTCCTCTCTACACCTGCCTACTTACCTAGAGCCATTCTTCAAGTTCTAACTTTCTCTTGGCGAGGGGCAGGGTAGGACATGGGGTGGGAGGTGAAGTAAAGGGTGTGGTTCTAAGGAAGGGATTACAGAATTACTTAGACTTCAGGACTATTCCTCTGATGGGCAGGGCCTCTGATGGGCAGGTGTGTTTTGGGGTGGTTGTTAGAATCTGAAAAAAAAAATGGTATAGATGATCTTATTTACAAAGCAGAAGTAGAGACACAGACATAGAGAGCGAACATAGAGATACCATAGCAGGAAATGGAGTGGGAGGAACTAGGAGACAGGGATTGATATGTGCACACTACTGATACTGTGTATGCATGTGTGTGTGTGTGTGTGTGAGTGTGTGCACACGTGCTCAGTTGTGCTCAAACCTTTTTGACACAATGAACTTTAGCCCACCAGCCTCCCCTGTCCATAGGATTTCCTAGGCAAGACTACTGGAGTGGATGGCTGGGTAGAAAATTGATGATGCCTCCTGAAAAGTGGTCCCACCTCTAAAAAATCTCATCCCAGAATGGAGGACAGACACTAGGTTCAGACAGGGTTTGAACCTATGAACTTCAGTTTATGAGACCAGTGCCTTACCACTATACCATGTATAAAATAGATAACTAATAAGAACCTAGTGTATAGCACAGGGAACTCTACTCAATGGGCTCTGGTGACCTAAACAGGAAGGAAATCCAAAAAAGAGGAGATGTATGTATACGCAGTCCCCAACTTTTTGGCGCCACGGACTGGTTTTGCGGAATTCGAATCTTCCATGGACTGGGGTGGGGGGTGGTTTCAGGATGATTCAAGTGCATTACATGTACTGTGCACTTTATTTCTATTGTTATTACATCAGTTCTACCTCAGATCATCAGGCCTTAGATCCCGGAGGCTGGGGACCCCTGTGAAGCTGATTCACTTTGGTGTGCAGCAGAAACTAACACAGCTGTGAGTGGGTGAGTGAGTGGGCGCTCAGTCATGTCCAACTGTTTGTGACCCCATGGACTATACAGTCCGTGGAGTTCTCCAGGCCAGAATACTGGAGTGGGTAGCCTTTCCCTTCTCCAGGGGATCTTTCCAACCCAGGGACTGAACCCAGGTCTCCCGCACTGCAGGCAGATTCTTCACCCACTGAGCCACAGGGAAGCCCAAGAATACTGGAGTGGGTAGCCTATCCCTTCTCCAGCGGATCTTCCTAACCATGGAATGGAACTGTGGTCACCCGCATCGCAGGCAGATTCTTTACCAACTGAGCTATGAGTATTGTAAAGCAACTATACTCCAATAAAATTTTTTAAAAGATTAGAGATTATTGATCCAAATCTCTCAATTTGGTTTGAGAAAACAAGGTCCAAAGAAATTATGACTTGCTCAAGATCAGAAGGCTAAGTGACAATGGATCCACCTAAAACTCAGTCTACAGATTCTGAGTCTCTGGTAGTTTTTCCTACTTCACAGCCCAACACACCCTGTTTTCCTGGAATGGGCATCCCCTGATTACCACCTTCTCTCCTCCAGGTAACAGATGTCATTGACTGGTTGAACTGACAAGAGACACAAAAGGACCTGGCCATGATATCTTGGGTTCCATAAACCACTGTGGATGGTGATTACAGCCATGAAATTAAAAGACACTTGTTCTTTGGAAGGAAAGCTATGACAAACCTAGACAGAATATTAAAAAGCAGAGATATCACTTTCCTGACAAAAGTCCCTATAGTCAAAGCTATAGTTTACCCAGTAGTTAGGTATGATGTAAGAGTTGGACCATAACGAAGGCTGAGTGCCAAAGAATTGATTCTTTCAAACTGTGATGTTGGAGAAGATCTTGTGAGGCCCTTGGAATGCAAGGAGATCAAACCAATCAGTCCTAAAAGAAATTAACCCTGAATATTCATTGGAAGGACTGATGTTAAAGTTGACACTCCAGTCGTTTGGCCACCTGATGGGAAGAGCTGATTCTTTGGATAAGACCCTGATGCTGGGAAATACTGAAGGCAAAAGAAGGGGATGGAAGAGAATGAGATGGTCTGATGGCCTTGCCGACCCAATGGACGGCAGTGGACGGAATCTGAGCAAACTTCAGCAGAGAGTGAAGGACAAGAAAGCAGGCACGCTGCAGTCCATGGGGTCACTCAGAGTTGGACACGGTTTAATGACTGAACAACAACAAATTGTATCTAAAGGGTGACCATGGACTCTGAGACTGGATTTGCACTCAGCCGTGGGATAAATCTTTATTTGGAGGATTCCACTGAAAGCAGGTTCAAGTGTATCACATTTATTAATGTCTGCCTTGGAGCGCCTGCACACGGTGCTTTACCAATACGCGTGCATTATGCATCAGGCCTGGTTTGCAAGCTGGTGTGCAGGGAAAAGCCGAGGCCTGCAGCAGGCCCGCAGGTGTTCAGCCACTCTGAAGCCCCCAGGCAATGACTGTAGCCTCCAACTACAGTTTTGTCATTCCTCCAGTGCGACAGCATTCCATGGATTTTTTTCCCAACACTAAATATTTAAGAAAGGCTATAGCAAATATGAAATATATAGTATATTTGTTCACCCCATTAACAAAGCCAACTTTTCCTTTTTTGGAGTTAGGATTATAGGGAAAAATTGCACATTTATGCATATTAATGTTGTTTCAAGAGCCTTGATTTATTCCAAAACCATGATAATTCCATTATGCTAAGCAAATTTTAGAGATTTTCTTTAAGAGAATCATCTGTTTGCTATTCTGTTGAATGATGCTTTATATTTTGTGTGTGTGTGTATGTTTCACTCTTATAGCTTCTCATCCCCATTATTTATTTTTATTAGTTTATTTTCATATGTATTCAAAGAGACTTTCAGCGTGAGTCAAATCCATTTTCATTTTTAAGGGTGCTGTATTTTTTCAGAATTAAATAATGTATTTTAAATGAATTTTTAAAACATACACTAGAAATTGTATTAACAGTTTAGAGGGGAGAGTCATAATAACCAAATCTGCTTGCACTCCATTTAAATCATGTATGTGAAATTAACTATATCCTATCAACCATCTCCTGCAGGATACTGAAGGATGGAGCAGGAAGGAAGAACTCCCTGTGGTCCTGTGAGACTTCTATCAGCTCTCCCAGAGTCCCCAAACCAGAGTCATTCTCCCTTAAATTCTGAAGACCCCCTGGTGGATCAGTTGTGGTTATCAGTTGCCACCAGTAGCAAAGCTAGTTTTATCCCAGCTGTGTTCACTCACAACTACAAAATCTGGACCATTTTTTCTTTAATTGCAAGCAGCATTCTTTCTCCTTAGTCAGAAAATTTTGTCCACAGTGGGTCAGCATCCCTCCCCTTTTTATATCCTTGGTTAGCAGTGATTCCAAGTTTTTTGAATCAGGGAACTGAGTAGTTAGCTTTATCAAATTACTGGCTATAACATGTATTGGAATCAGGCAGTAGCAGCTAGTCATCCCAGGAGGACAAAATTTCATTAAGGCGCTAACAGGCATCTCACTTTGTCTTCTGTTTTGACTCCTAATCAGAGAAGGCTAAATTTTTGCTGCTGGACACAGTGCATGATGAACTGAATTAATAACTCAAACTACACATTTTTATTAAGCCTCTTGTGAATGCTATAACTTCTCTGAAGGCCTGACCTGAAATTGTTAGGAATAGTATGTGCTAGCATTAAGGCAGTATTGATGTCTGCTAAGTATTTGTTGAGAAGATTTCCAAAATATTCTGGATAGATTCTGTACTTTTTTTTAATAAAGTCTCTGTGCTTTTAGGAGTCTTTTCTAATAAAAACATTTCTTGGGTCTTAAGTGGCAGCCCCTTCCCCGGATCTTTCTTGCATCATCCCTGACAGAATATTCAGGAGATGAAATGAGATGCTTGTATTCAGTCATGTTCACCTCTTTGTGGGCCCATGGACTGTAGCCTGCCGGCTCCTCTGTCCATGGGATTCTCCAGGCAAGTATACTGGAATGGGCTGCCATGCCCTCCTCCTTCCAGACTCAGGGATTGAACCCACATCTCTTATGTCTCCTCCATTGGCAGGTGGGTTCTTTACCACTAGCACCACCTTGGAAGCCCGGCCGGCCCACCACCACATCCTTGAGGAAAACAGTTCTGAGAATAAGTGGACTGGAACAGGTTGTCATTTCCTACCACTGCTGAGGAGTTGCTAAGCAAATGTTACAAAACAAACAGAAAGGGGAAACATTCATTTCACTTCCAGCAAAGGAAAACAAAACGCTAGTTCCTTGGTTACCAGGAATCAAGGCAAGAGGGGGAGTTATCCGCTGCATGTTTGTCTTCTAAATAAGGTCTGAGCCTCATTCGCCTTGTTTGGGTTGGTTTGATTTTGCTTTTGCTTCAGATGAGAGAAGATGGGAGGTCTGGTCAAGAAGAAAGGCGTGGAACACAGTAAGTCCTGGTCTTCCTCTGATAACTCTCAGGGTGGAGACGGAGGCTCACGGGGGCCGCTGAGAGGTGGGGAACAAAATCCACGATGGCCCGAATCTCACACAAAGCCAGAGCAAGGGACCCTCCCTGGTTCCATAGTGAGAAAAAGAAGTTAGGTTTCTCTCTGAACAGTAGTAGATGAAAAAGCACCCACATGTCACTGAGACCCCACAGGTACTGTGAAAAACACAAACAAGTAACAGATCTGACCTCTCACTGAAGGAATTTATCGTCTACTCTGGGGCACACATAAGTCATTCCCCACAAGGAAGCGAGGCCCGGATAAAGGTGGAGGAAGCCAAATCTGCCACGAGTGGTTCTGAACTCGGGTGGTGTACGATGACTTTCTCGTGTCCTCGGTTTCCTAAATTGTTATCTCCACCCTCAGCTTCTCCGTTGGACCCTTGATTTGGATATTTAACTACTCAACATCTCTTGCGTGCGTACTCATTCGTTTCAGTCATGTCTGGCTCTTTCTGACCCGCCGGACGGTAGCTTCTACTTGTATGTTAATAAGAGTGTCAGCCTTTTCTCCCTAGGCCTGTTCCGCCCCCAGTTCTCCCCATCTCAGCAGTGATTTTTCCCCTTACCTTGCATCTCGAGTCAAAAGCCTGAGAAGCACTTCTAATATTTTTTTCATACCCCACATCAGCCCATCAGACCCTCCTGGCTCTGCTCCAAAGCTGAGCGTGAATCCATCCGTCTCTCACCATGGCAACACCACCACCATCTTTGGCCTTCACGACCACAATGGCCTCCTTGGCTTTCTCCCATCCATCTGTGTTCTATTATCCAACACATCGCCAGAGGTCATTCCCCATCCCCTCTTGGGGCTTTGCAGGAACATTTCCCAACCAAGAATGCACTTCTCTCAGACCTAGGCCTGCTGGCATCATTCCCCTTCTTCAGGGCCCTCAGCTCACAGGGGTCCATCCTGATCTCCTGCACTAAGGAACACTCGGTCATTCTCTGTCCTTCCACTCAGTTTTACGGAAGAACTTGATTACAAATGGTTATATTATTGTTTGTTGATTGCCTGGCTGCCCTTCAAGGATTCAACTCTGGGAAGGAGAGACTGGGTCCTTCTAGCTTCTTGCTATGTGTCCAGGAACCAGAATAATGCCTGAGTAAGTGCTCAATAAAGGATGACTGAACAAGTAACCAGACAAATGAATGAATGCCCCCATCTTCTGTACTGAAGCCAGTACAGAAGCCAACACCCAGTAACACAAAAGCAATGAGAAACTCCTTCTGCAGGGAAGGGCCTCCTTGCCCCTCCATAAGCTCACATCTTACCTCTCATTTATGAACCTGCTCCTGACCTTGGGCTGGTGTTGTCACAAGACTGCACTAATTCCTGCCTCTGCTTATGCTAGGATATGTGGGGAGCCCACCCGTGGGATGGCCCAGGGGTGTCCTGCAGCAGGCAAGCCCCTCTGAGCCCACAGCCCACCTTCTGCCCCCCACAAGCCCCACACTTGAACTGATGCCTCTGCCCTCCCTCCAGGGGCTTCAGAGAAAGTCTCAAGATGGCACCACAGATACCACCCCTTCTACAGTCTTGACGAAGATAGTACTGAGAATTCGTTGACTGGGACAGGCTATAATGGAGGAAAGCTCCCAAGAGAAGTCTGCATGTGAACTGGCCCTTGAAACATGGTGAAGAAAATGACCTCACGTTTACGCACCATTTTATTTTTTTTTCCATTTATTTTTATTAGTTGGAGGCAAAAAAAAAAAAAAAATAAGACATTTTGGAAAAGGCAAAACTATAGAGAAAGAAAACAGATTAGTAGTTACCTGGGGCTAGAGGTAGTTAAAATTTGATAAAGGAAATAACACAAATCAACAGAAAAAGGAAAATGATGTCAATAAATGATGCTGGCAAAAAAAAAAAAAAAAAGAAAATGACCTCACGTAACGTAGATCTGTATTTCTCAACTTCTTTTTCATAATCATCCCTCCCCAACAAGGAGTCTTTTTAGACTTTTCCTAATTGCCCCGGGGGTGGGAGGGGGGATCAGGATGGGGAACACATGTAAATCCATGGCTGATTCATGTCAATGTATGGCAAGAACCACTACAATATTGTAAAGTAATTGGCCTCCAACTAATAAAAATAAATTAAATAAAAAAAGAAAAAATAATAAAATAAATTGGGGTATAGTTGCTTTACAGTGTTGTGTGAGTTTCTGCTGTGAATCAGCTATATGTATACATATATCTCCTCTCTCTTGGACTCCCCCTTTCTCTCCCCAGTGCCACCCTTCTAGGTCATCACAGAGCACTGAGCTGAGCTTCCTGTTATACATGGTAGTGTATTTATGTCAATCCTAATCTCCCAATTCATCCCACCTCCTTTCTCCTCAGTGTCCACATGTCTGTTTTCTATGTCTGGGTCTCTCCTCCTGCCCTGCAAATGTAATAGGCTCATCAGTACCACTTTTCTAGCAATACACTGTATATCTGTTTATGCACTGTGACACTTTAGAGGTCCACAGATGATTGGAATATCTAAGATTTTTCTCATCTACACCCCACCCCGAAAACCAATTTTTGCCTCCATGTGGGAAACATTACTCTGCAAAGAATGCAGGTCAGATGTGTTTCTCTTGTGTAAATGATGATATTCCTCTAATATCTTATTCTATGGTAGGTAGACAAATTTCTACTCTAAGAAAGATCTTTTCCAGTGTGGGTTCCTTAAGAAAATGTTTAGATCCTCTTGGGGGAAAGGTTGAACTCCTCAAAAAATGAGCCTGTGTTGGCAGAAAAGGAGACACTTCATCTCTCCCTTGGCTCGGCTCTTTGGCTCCAGACTTCAAGGAGTCCAGATGCTTTGGAAGGGTGAGAGGTGGCCTCAGAGTCATGGGGAGAAGCTGAACATTGGGAAGACTGCCTTTCTTGGAGCAGACATTCCCTAGAGATTAGAAAGAATGTCTGGTGAGCTAGATTTATTATTTCATGTTATTCTATGTTTATACACATATGCTATGTCTGAGAATTTGTGAGTCAGCAAAAGTAAGAAAGAAAGAAAGGAAGATTGGAAAGTGGAGGAGCTATGGCACATTCAGTGGGATCAGTGAGGACCATGGACCCCTTTTCTTGAAGATATAAGCACAGCTTCATAAAAGAAATGAAAACAAACATTGCCTCTGCCTCCGTTTTGCGTAGAACTAATAAGTGCTTATAACCTTAACTGCAACTGAACAAAGTTGAACTGTCTCCTTCCTCCCTTCATTCACTCTTTCAACAAATATTTGAGTGTCAATTATTTGTGAATATTATAAAAATGCAGGGAATACCCTGATGGTCCAGTGGTTAGTACTCAGCACTCTCATTGGCAGGGCCCAGGTTCAATCCTGCTTGGGGAACTAAGATCCTGTAAATCTCATGGGAACACACTCAAAAAGAAAAGAAAACATTGCTCACATAGACAAAACAGAAGCTGGAGCTTGTATCTTAGCGTGTGAACAGGGTTATAAGCAATGGGACTTTTATTTAAAAAGTACAAAGGTCAAGACTGATTGACCTTCTCCCCCAAGGCACTTATAGCCCACGGGGAAATTACACATGCGAGAAATTCGTGGAGTGACCATGATGTTCCCCAGTGTGCTTGTTCTAAATTCCACTCTGGGACTCACCAAGGATATTCACAGTTTTTTGTGCTTCAAGGATGAACTCACCCTTTGGGAACTTTGGGAGCTTGTACTTCTGAATATGATGTTTCTGAAGAGCATACTCAAGTGGCATAATGTCAAGCTGCTACCTAAATTGAGGTCTCTTCTCTCATTTCCCTCTCCCCACAAAACCAGTGATTACAATCAAAGAAACAATTACCTTTGTTTAGCAAGATCTGCGTTTAATTAACCTATGTTTGTTCCCCATTGAAAAATATCTGTACTAAGAGTACATCTAATGAGTCCTTCTGCTCTGGTGTCTGGAAGAAGAGATAGGCAATAAGCCAATGACCTGATGGCCCCACAGTCGCTTCATTCTTTAGATCTCAAATCTCAAGGAAATCAAGTCTGTACATGGGATCCCAGGAGCTGGGGCTTGACAGCTTTTGTGCAGAGAGAACAAGAGCCCCTAAAAGACAGAGACTGAGACCTTTTCTGTCTACTTTTTAATGGGATTACATCAGCCTCAGAAGGTGTTGTCATGACATTCTCCACAAATGTTGACCTCTTCACATCACTAGGACCAACTAGCGATGTGAACGTGTCCATGGATCCCCCAGACCACCAGCCAGCTCTCACAGTCAACCACAGGTAGGCTGCCATTGTGCAGGAGCCTGCTGAATCTGCTGGTTCTGTTTAGAAGTTACAGAGACCTGTACAGCAGCTAGCTTGCTGAGTGATACATCAAGAAACCCAATTCTGAAAGTGCACTTCTTACCCTATATGAGGTCCCTGCAGAGGCTGCTACATAGTCCAACCCCTCCCCCCAGCCAGAGACCTGGGTCCTGGTATGCTGTGCTGAAGTTCCCACTTCATAGCTTCCTTAAAATGGCCATCACCACGTTAATCCTTTGCTGTAGAATTCTTACTAAAGTCCTCGTCTTATCCATAGCAGAACAAAGGTGTGTAGGGCAGGGAATCTTTGAGTTGCAAGCATGGTTCTCAAGTCTGAGATTCTTGACTTCCATATTGTAGGCAACTCTGGGGGGCTCCCCCAGTGGCTCAAATGATAAAGAATCTGTCTGCAATGCAGGAGACACAGGACACAGGGGTTCAGTCCCTGGGTCAAGAAAATCCCCTGGAGAAGGAAATGGTAATCCACTCCATTATACTTGCCTAGGAAATCCCATGGACAGAAGAGCCTGGTGGACCACAGCCCATAGGGTCACAAACAGTTGGACATGCCTGAGCATGTATGCATGTACACTTGGTGAGGAGAAGACCTTAAAGACTCACCATGAACTGTCCTTTATCCTGAGTGTGTCTAACACTCCTTATCAAGCTGACCTTTAACACTGGAGAGCAAATGGATCTCCAAAAGGAAATTTAAGGTCTTAAGGATGAAGCAACTGTGGGGCCATCAGGACATTGGCTTATTGCTTGTCTATTCCAGGTGGGTTTCCCTGGTGGCTCAGTGGTGAAGAATCTGCCTGCAACTCTTTGGCCTAGAGGAGATACAGGTTTGATCCCTGGGTTGGGGATCAAATTCCATATGAACGTTATGAACTCTTACCTTGGACCTCCAGGGCAGCTGCTAAGTTGCAGAAGAACTTGAGGACTTTGAGGCTGCTCCACACCTTCAAAGCCCTCCTGGTCACTGGTTTCTACCTTCTGGCCACTTGATGCTTTTCTCTGCTACACTTATAAATAGGCCACTGCCACGATAGAGAAAATAGCTATGTAAAAGCGTCTTTCACTAATCCCTTTAGGATAGTCTCAGAACCCCATTAGGCACCCAGATTTCATCAGTTCAAATCAACAAACAAAAAAAAAAAACACATGTAAATGAATCACCTCCAGAGAAAATGACACATACAGTACATGTAACTTACCTACAAGCAGTTTAGATAAAACAACAACACACATCTCACACACACACACACACACATACACACACGCCTGCATAAAGCAAATGGGGTGACATACTAGCAATAGGTGAATCTGGGTAATAGATATACAGGTATTCTTTGTGCCATTTTCATTTATGAAATATTTCTGGACACCTGAAATTCTGTCCAATTAAATGGTTAAATCAAAAAAAAAACACAACATGATACAGATTGGCTGCTTTTCTCTGATAAATTTCCCCATCACCTTCTATTTTTCAAAGATGAGCAAAAAGCCTCTATTACATTTCTTCCCTTGCTTTTATGTAATTTGAGCTCAAATTTAAATGCAGTGGCTCCTTTAGAAACTACTGCAGCCTGAGACTTTTACAGCCAGTTTTCAGCTACAAACTCAAGTTGATCTAGGAACATGAGTTTTAAAATAATATTGAAATAGAACTTAAAAACTGAGATGCTAGTGTTTTTTAAAGAGGACTTAAAGAGGACTGATTAGTAAAGAAATGAAAAAGGTAAGAAAATAAAGTTTGGTGTATGAAACAAAGTATGCTGTTTGATAAAATCCATACCTCTGAAATGTGTTATGTGAGAGGGTGAACATGCTGATGGCTTCTGAAATTGGCTGAGAATAAATTTGAAATCACATTTCTGTGGAAGTAATTGCCTAGCCCCCAGAGCAATAGTTAGTTCCTAACTTTTGCAAACATCCCTTTAGAGTACCAAGAAATTTAGTGAGAACTCTCTCAAGGTTGGAAAAATGTAGAACACATGCAGAGAGAGACTCGCAAGTCTTTGCATTAATTCCACAGCCTCTCGGGAGACTGGGTCCCACCAGCTGGTTTCCACTGATCTATGCCAGGAAAGCCATAAAATTACCCAGAAATGATGGCCTCTATGCAGACATCCCCTATGCTGAAGCTGAAGCTCCAATACTTTGGCCACCTGATGTGAAGAACCAACTGAAAAGACCCTGATGCTGGGAAAAATTGAGGGCAGGAAGAGAAGGGGATGACAGAGGATGAGATGATTGGATGGCATCACTGACTCAATGGACATGAATTTGAGCAAACTCTGGGACACAGTGAAGGACAGGGAAGACTGGCGTGCTGCAGTTCATGGGGTCACAAAGGGTTGGACATGACTTAGCAACTGAACAACCAATAACAACATGCAGACACCCTATTGCACTAAAACTTCAGGTTCCTGTGTCTAAACCAGATTTGCCAATGTCAGGAAACAAATATCCTCCATTTTTTCTTTTAGAGTCTTACTACATAGGCTACTATTGATGTGTTATACCCTCTCAATGTACCTCTCTAGTACTCTAACTAAACCTAAAAACTCTTCACCTTCTTCTCAAGTACACCATTGAATAGTGAGAACCCAGAGAATTCATGAAAGGCCTTTCTATATGCAAATAATAAATGTGAGAACTTATCATTCCCACCATCGGGGTGATTATCCACATAAATCTTAACTCTGCTATTGAGAGCTAGCATTAAATCATCCCACTGGTTCATTGCATTGTGGGTGATAAGCCAGCATTTTTACATATTTAACCCTTATGCACTTTCACAGGAAATTCACACTCCAGCCTGTCTGCAAGAATCTCTGAAAGAAAATCACGCCGAAAAAGACCCGCACCAACCCTCGCCTACTTCATGTGCATAAGAACACAATGTCAAGCCTCTCAATCCTTTATACACAAAAGTTGCTTCTACACTGAATGTTTGGCCCTTTTGAGAGGAATTTTCTCATTTCCACCCTCTCTAGGAGACCTTCCTACAGACAGATCAAGAATACTGTGTCTCTTTTGTTGAGAAATTCTTCTTTCCCAGCCTCTGGCGCACCTCCCAACCTGTATATCACCATGCATCTGCCTTTGGGTCATAGAATCACAGACATTATTGGGGTGACATGAATTAGAGGATCTATAAACTTGGACTGGGAAAAAAATTACATCTTTATTTTCACTAACCTCTAACTGAAATTTAGCATTTCCTTCAAATGTGAATGCAGGCAGCAAACCACAGTAGTCTCAAGGACTTTATCACCGAGAGAAATCACAGGTATTTTCACATCACATTAAGGTTGTGCAGATGTCTGAAAATATTTACTCTCATCACTATTTCAAAACTTAGGTAGCTGTTAGACCTGCCATGAGAGCTGGAGCTTGCTATTTAATATGGTAATAAAGAAGCCCATAAATCATCTAATATATCACTAAATAACCAAATATGTGTGTGTGTGTGTGAGACAGTGTGTGTGTATACACATACACATATATCAATTATGTGTGTGTGTGCATGATCAGTTGTGTTCGACTTGTTGAGACCCCATGGATCATAGCCCACCAGACTCCTATGCCCATGCGATTTTCCAGGCAAGAAGACTGGAGTGGGTTGCCATTTACTACTCCAAAGGATCTTCCCAACCCAGGGATTGAACCCGTGTCTCCTGCATTAGCAGGTGGATTCTTCACCACTAGCACCAAATTATACATATATATTATACATATGTATTAGAGAAGGAAATGGCAACCCACTCCAGTATTCTTGCCTGGAGAATCCCAGGAACAGGGGAACCTGGTAGGCTGCCGTCTATGGGGTCACACAGAGTCGGACACGACTGCAGCGACTTAGCAGCAGCAGCAGCATTATACATAGTGAATTATATATGCATATCTGGTAAGTGCATTTGACCATGATTATTTTCTTTGTAGTCCTACATGTTTCTTCTATTTAAAAACATTATTCAGAAATGGCATGCATGGGCCTCATCAAACGGCCAAAGGGATCCAGGGTTTACAGAAAAGTACGGACTCTTGCCTTGTAAGTGTGTCTTTGAATCATCACTGCTGCCACGTCCTTGAAGACCCTGCACTTGACTCCATTGCTCTCAATAGCCCACTCCAAGGAGCCCTAGTTTACAACCGGTGAACTCCAGGCTTTCTTGGATGGAGCTAGTCCTGTTTGGCCTCCACAAGTAAGAGACAAAATGACCTGCCTCCAAGTCCCACAGCTAGTTAATTACCCTGACTCCCAGAAAAGCCCCCATCTATAAACTACGTACGGACACAGAACAACCACCACTAATGTTTACACTGGGCTCATTACGCACCATGCAAGTGCTTTTCATATGTGAATTTCTCTAACTATCACGATGACCTTATTAGGTAAGTTCTGAGATTACCCTCATCTTACAGGTGGGGAAACTGAGGCCAAGAGTGGTTAAGATACTGAAACATTACACACCCTGTATATAATGGAGCCGAGATCTCAGGCAGGCAGGCAGATTCCTCTCAGCCCTTTAACCATCCTCCTTCCCCAGTCAGCTGCCACCAGGCAGTTGTAGACGCTGATGCTGTGGTTCAGTTGCTCAGTTGTGTCCGACTCTTTGTGACCCTACAGACTGCAACACTCCAGGCTTCCCTGTCCTTCACTATCTTCCAGAATTCATTCAGATTGATGTCCATCAAGTCAGCGATGCCATCCAACCATCTCATCCTCTGTTATCCCCTTCTCCTCCTGCCTTCAAACTTTCCCAGCATCAGGGTCTTCTCCAGTGAGTCAGTTCTTCTCATCAGGTGACCAAAGGATTGAAGCTTCAGCTTCAGCATCAGTCCTTCCAATCAATATTCAGGGTTGATTTCCTTCAGGATTGACTGGTTTGATCTCCTTGCTGTTCAAGGAACTCTCAGGAGTCTTCTCCAGCACCACAGTTCAAAAGCATCGATGCTTTGGCACTCAGCCTTCTTGATGGTCCAACTCTCACATCCATACATGATGACTGGAAAAACCACAGCTTTGACTAGATAGCCCTTTGTAGACAAAGTGGAAGCTGATGACAAAACCCCAAATCAAACTGAACAGCAATCTGACAAAGCTCCAGTTTTCTCACCTTGTGCAATATGCATAGATCTTCCTTACAAGGCTGCTCTGAAAATTAAGTTAAATATATATTTGCAAGAGCTAAGTGTGTCTGGTACATAAGCTCCCGAAAAATTATAATTATTTTCATTTTTACTATTACTTTTACCAGGTGGGCACAAAGGATTGCAGACAAAAATGAAGCAGATAGTGAAAACTAAAGCTATGAGAGTAAAAGCATGAGCAGAAACGCATGGCCCAAGTGGAACAGAGGCCCAGCACTCCAGCCCACATCTGCATCGGCCATGAGATTCCCCCAAACCCATAAGGTTTATTTTTTTTAATTCATTTATTTTAATTAGAGGCTAATTACTTTACAATATTGTAGTGGTTTTTGCCATACACTGACATGAATCAGCCATGGGTGTACACGTGTTCCCCATTCTGAACCCCCCTCCCTCTTCCTTCCCCATCCCATCCCTCAGGTTTGAAACTCTATCCATGGTCTCTCTTTTCTCCAAAATGTGTTAATGTGCTCCCTTACTTGGCAAAAGTTGCTATATTCAACTTCCTTCATTTTCTTTCTTTTTCAACTCCTCCCATCCCATGCACAAACCCTGCCAACCTGCCCCAGAAATATCTCCTCTTTCATAATATGATTCAAGCCCTGAATTTAATCCCTTCTCAAAATTAGCATCAGATGACAAACAAAAATCTACATCCGTGCTGCAAAAATTGGTAAGGTTGAAAATAACACTTAAATGATATTCAAGGATCTTCCTCTCAATATAGAGAAGTGAGACCAGCCAGAGAACAAGATACTCTGGCCCATCGCTGCCAAATGCAAGGAGAGACTCTTTGGGAAGCAGAGGCAACAAGGGCAGGAAGTCCCAGCGAAGCCCCACCAGCAACTCCCGGCTTGGAAAGCATGAGAAATGAACGCTTGTTTCAACTACCTTAGCTTTTCCTTTGGAGGAGCTATCAACTCTACTGTGTCTCCCAACTACAGGACCTGCCACAATCTATCCCCACAGTCTAGTCTGTGACCACGCTAGGTCAAAAAGAGTTTTCTTCCTGGGGGTTTGACTGTGAGGAAGACACACTGGAGAGAAGGCAGTTGGATTCCAGCCATCCTGGGATAGACAGCCACCCTCGAGAGGGTGACCTGGCAGCTCAGGTTTCTAAGAGCTCAGAACTCCCATGTGTCCTCTTGTCCTGAGGCCCACTGGCTGAATCTTCCTTTGATTCTATAAAGTATCCAAGGGTCTTTTCCCATGAGTCAGCTCTTTGCATCAGGTGGCCAAAGATAGGAGCTTCAGCATCAGTCCTTCCAGTGAATATTCATGGTTGATTTCCTTCAGGATTGACTGGTTTGTTCTCCTTGCTGTCCAAGGGAATCTCAAGAGTCTTTCCCGGCACCACAGTTCAAAAGCATCTTGGATCAATCTTCATAATTAATGTTAAAGAAAAAACACACCAAAAAAAGAATTTCTAAGAGATTGGCTTTAGGGCAGTGGGGTGAGACTCACTGTGGAGGCAAATGAGAGGAAGAAATTGCGTGCTAATTCTACTAAGGAAAATCAGTATCAGCATCAGTTCAGTCGCTCAGTCATGTCCGACTCTGTGACCCCATGGACAGCAGCATACCAGACTTCCCTGTCCATCACCAACTCCCAGAGCTTGCTCAAGTTCATGTCCATCAAGTCTGTGATGCCATCCAACCATCTCATCCTCTGTCGTCCCTTTCTCCTCCTGCCTTCAATCTTTCCCAGCATCAGGGTCTTTTCCAGTGAGTCAGTCCTTTGCATCAGGTGGCCAAAGTATTGGAGTCTCAGTTTCAGCATCAGTCCTTCCAATGAATATTCAGGACTGATTTCCTTTAGGATGGACTGGTTGGATCTCCTTGTAGTCCAAAGGACTCTCAAGAGTCTTCTCCAACACCACAGTTAAAAAACATCAATTCTTCAGTGCTCAGCTTTCTTTCTAGTCCAACTTTCACATCCATACATGACTACTGTAAAAACCATAACCTTGATTAGACAAACCTTTGTTACCAAACTAATATCTCTGCTTTTTAATAAGCTAAATTGGTCATAATTTTTCTTCCAATGAGCAAACATCTTTTAATTTCATGGCTCTATGACTACAGCCATGTAGTCATACATCTGCAGTGATTCTGGAGCCCCCCCAAAAAAAAATCTTCTACTGTTTCCATTGTTTCCCCATCTATTTGCCATGAAGTGATGGGACCAGATGCCATGATCTTAATTTTCTGAATGTTGAGTTTTAAGCCAACTTTTACACTCTACTCTTTCACTTTTATCAAGCTCTGTAGTTCTTCTTCACTTTCTGCCATAAGGGTGGTGTCATCTGCCTATCTGAAGTTATTGATGTTTCTCCCAGAAATCTTGATTTCAGCTTGTGCTTCATCCAGCCTGGCATTTTGCATGATATACTCTGAATATAAGTTACATAAGCAGGGTGACAATATACAGCCTTGACGTACTCCTTTCCCAATTTGGAACTGGTCTGTTGTTCCATGTCCGATTCTAACTATTGCTTCTTGACCTGCATACAGATTTCTCAGGAGGCAGGTAAGGTGGTCTGGCATTCCCATCTCTTTAAGAATGTTCCACAGTTTGTTGTGATCCACACAGTCAAAAGCTTTAGCATAGTCAATAAAGCAAAAGTAGATGTTTTTCTGGAACTCTTGCTTTTTTGATTATCTAACAGATGTTGGCAATTTGATCTCTGGTTCCTCTGCCTTTTCTAAATCCAGCTTGAATATCTGGAAGCTCGTGGTTCACTAAAGAAAACAGAAACCATTAAAACTACTTAAGAGAGCTAAAGAAGTGTAAACTCTAACCCAGTAGGAGAAGAAGTTGATGCACTTTCAGTGAGACTGAGGGCTTCACTCAACTCAGCGTTAATTCAGTAACTGGTGAGAGGTAACGAACCCAGAGGACAAGGGATGCAAGGCCCTCCCATTCGAAGGGTGTGGTCTAGGAGTCCTTATAGTTCCTACCAATGGTCATTAAAAGGCTCCATATGTCCATCTGAAGCACAGGAAGACCCTGGCTTCCAGGGCAAGGATCCCAGACAAAACTCCTTTAAAGAGAAACATCTCCCTGCTCAGGATCAGAACCCCCTATTCCTAGAGCGGTGTATCAGTTGACTCAGGCTCTCACAGGGCTTTCCTGGTGGCTCAGTGGTAAAGAATCTGCCTGTCGATGCAGGTGCTGTGGGTTCAGTCTCTGGTTCAGGAAGATCCTTCTCCACTCAGGTATTCTTGCCTGGAGAATCCCATGGACAGAGGGAGCCTGGCAGGCTATAGTGTCCATAGGGTCGCAGGAGAGTCAGACACAGCTTAGTGACTAAACAACAACAGGCTCTGAAAATAAAATGTCACAGACTTAGTGACTTAAACCACAGAGACTTTTCTCATAGTTCTGGAGGATGGAAGTCCAAGATCAAGATGCCCACATGGTCAGGTACTGGTAACCACCCTGCTCTTAGCTTGCAGACCATGCCTTTGTCCTCATATGGAGGAGAAGGTAGGGGAGAGGAAGCTCTCTACTATCTCTTCCTCAGTTCAGTTCAGTTCAGTTCAATCACTCAGTCATGTCCAACTCTTTGCGACCCCATGAACCACAGCACACCAGGCCTCCCTGTCCATCACCAAACTCCCGGAGTTCACCCAAACCCCTGTCCATCGAGTCAATGATGCCACCCAGCCATCTCATCCTCTGTCGTCCCCTTCTCCTCCTGCACTCAATTATCTCTTCTTATAAAGACACTAATCCTATCTTGAGGTCCCCGTACTCAGGACCTCACCTAAACCCAGTTACCTCCCAAAGGCCTCACCTCCTAATGCCATTGCACTGGGGATTAGTGTTTCGATGTATCAGTTGGAGGGGTGCGAAAGTGAAAGTGCTAGTCACTCAGTCGTGTCCAACTGTTTGGGACCCTAGGGACTGTAGTCCACCAGGCTCCTCTGTCCATGGAATTCTCCAAGCAAGAATACTGGAGCGGGTGGCCATTCCTTTCTCCAGGGTATCCTCCTGACCCAGGGATCAAACACAAGTCTCCCACATTGCAAACAGTTTCTTTACTGTCTGAGCCACCTGCAAAGCCCAAAATTCAGTCCATAACAAGCTCCAAAACTTCTTTTTCAGTAGGTATCATTTATCCTTGGGAGCTCTTAAGCCGTGTATCATCTACCTTGAAATACTTTCCATAGACAGTGCTACTCACACATGCGTGCTCAGTTGCTCAGTCATGTCTGACACTTTGTGACCCCATGGACTATAGCCCACCAGGCTCCTCAGTCCATGGGATTCTCCAGGTAAGAATACTGGAGTGGGTTGCCACTTCCTCTCCAGGGGATCTTCCCAACTCAGGGATCAAACTCGCATCTCTTGTGTCTCCTGCATTGGCAGGCATGTACCACTGTGCCACCTGGAAAGCCTCATACAGTGCTACCCATCAGTTGAAGTCATGTCTTAGGTATAGTTAGTGGCTTTATGGAGAACCCCTGCCTGTGGTCAACCTTCTCACCAATATGCCTACCATACACCAAGGAGGCTACACCCAGAACTTCAGCCACCCAAATCTCCATCAACACCCAAGGCTTTTCCAATTAATATAAAAGAATCTGAAAAGGGTTTTGCTTAGTTAAATTAGTGGTATGCAAGTTATGTGATTAAGTAAAGTGGTAGTTACAATCCCCATACTTCACGAATAGGATAGAAGAACCGAGTAAATAATATCACCAATGTTTGATGACTTAAGACGCCCATGTCCAGCCATCGAGTTGGGAGAAGTCTGGTCTGTGGATGATGTCACATCTTCCTCAGATGAATGTTCCTGCAACGTGGTCAGACCACCCACAAGACAGAGAAGTGGGACTTCACTGAGCTCACACACTTGATAACAGCAGTTTGTTTACTAAATACCCATGTGGGAGGCAGTGTTAAGTTTGAGATCTGCTCATCTCACCTGGTTAGGCCATCACCATCTGCCTAAAAAAACCTGAGAGTTTCTGACAGAGAACTAGCCAGCTCCCAAGAGAAGGTTAGATTACAAAGGCTTGTATGTTAACAATATGTATGTTTGGTATTTAAAGTGTTTGGGGGTAATTTGCTCTATCAAGAGCAATGAATTCTCTTGGTGATTCCATTAAAATGTGCCTTTTATTTTAGACTTGAGATTTTAAGCTGAAAGGTTTAAGAGAGTTTGGCTAGATTTGTGAACAGTGTTGGAATGTTTAAGAGAAGCTGAAATTTACTGCATCTATAAGTTTATTACATCAACTACAGAGAAGAGATTAAATATATTATATTTATAAATGCAGTAAAAATGTTTAAAGGAATTTAATTAACCAAGTTGTAAACGAGGCTGATTATTTAAAGTAGTTTTGTCTGTCCAACTGGAACACTAATAAAAGCCCTTGAGTAGGACTGCTAAAATCCACTGGATTTATAAAAAGAGCGATAAGATTTACAGGTGGGACTGACAGGCTTAAGGAAAATAAAACTTGTATATTTTTTATTTGAATCAATTGAAAACTACTGTTGATGCCATCTAACCATCTCATCCTCTGTCGTCCCCTTCTCCTCTTGCCCTCAATCTCTGCCAGCATCAGGGTCTTTTGAAATGAGTCAGTTCTTTGTATCAGGTGGCCAAAATATTAAAGCTTCACTAGCCAAGTTTAATATCATTCTGATGTTAATACCTTCAGACCGGGAACAAAGGTGAAGAGACCAGAATTCTGGGGAACTTTAAAGCATGGATAACTGAGAGATTACTTGCTATATGGCCTGCCACAGGAAAGTCCTCACCACAAGCTACATAATACACTATACTGTATTCAAGACTTTTTTCACCTTTTCCCACCCCTGACTTGCCTCCATCGTTGCCATTGGCCTACACAGGAGCAAACATCAAAACTACCGATATCAAAACCTGCAGGGTGGACTTCTCCTTCCAAGAATGGAATAGATATGTTTTTCCCAACTCCTCCTAATAAGGACAATCAAAAACCTTGGACATTATATTTAAAACAAATAGGGACTTCCCTGGTGGTCCAGTGGTTAAGAATCCACCTTGCAATACAGGGACACGAGTTCAATCCCTGGTCAGAGAACTAATATCCCACAGACCTTGGAGCAACTAAGCCCAAGTACCACAGCTACTGAGCCCACACACTCTACAGCATGGGCACCACAACAAAGAACAACATCCAAATGAATAAAGAAGAAAAGGCAAGGACCTAACAGAAGCAGAAGAGATGAAGAAGGGTTGGCAAGAATACACTGAAGACCTATACAAAAAGGATCTTAATAACCCAGTTAACCACAATGGTGTGATCACTCACCTAGAGACAGACATCGTGGAATGCAAAGTCAAATGGGCCTTAGAAGGCATCACTACAAGCAAAGCTAGTGGAGGTAATGGAATTACAGCTGAGTTATTCCAAATCCTAAAAGATGATGCTATGAAAGTGCTGCACTCAATATGCCAGCTAGTTTGGAAAACTCAGCAGTGGACATAAGACTGGAAAAGGCCAGTCTTCATTCCAATCCCAAAGAAAGGCAGTGACAAAGAGTGTTCAAACTACTGTACAATTGTGCTCTTCTCACACGCTAGCAAGGTAATGCTCAAAATCCTCCAAGCTAGGCTTCAGCAGTATGTGAGCCAAGAACTTCTGGATGTACAAGCAGGATTTAGAAAAGGAAGAGGAACCAGAGATCAAATTGCAAACATTTGCTGGATCAAATGGAAGGGAATTCCAGAAAAAAACATGTACTTCTGTTTCATTGACTATGAGAAAGCCTTTGATTATATGGATCACAACAAACTGTGGAAAATTCTTAGATATGGGAGTACCGGACCACCTTACCTGCCTCCTGAGAAATCTGTATGCAGGTCAAGCAGCAACAACTAGAACCAGATATGGAACAACGGACTGATTCCAAATCGGGGAAGGAGGACGTCAAGGCCATGTATTGTCACCCTGCTTGTTTAACTTCTCTGCAGAGTGCATCATGTGAAATGCTGAGTTAGATGAATTACAAGCTGGAATCAAGATTGCCAGGAGAAACATTAACAGCCTCAGATATGCTGATGACACCACTGTCATGGCGGAAAGGGAAGAGGAACTGAAGAGCCTCTTAATGAAAGTCAAAGAGGAGAATGAAAAGGCTGGCTTAAAACCTAGCAATCAAAAAAGTAGGATCATGACATCCTATCCCATCACTTCATGGCAAATAGAAGGGGAAAAAATTGAAACAGTGACAGATTTTATTTTCTTGGACTCCGAAATCACTGCAGACAGTGACTGTAGCCATGACATTAAAAGATGCTTGCTCTTTGGAAGAAAAGCAATGGCAAACCTAGACAGCATATTAAAAAGCAGAGACATCACTTTGCTGACAAAGGTCCATCTAGTCAAAGCTATGGTTTTTCTAGTAGTCAGGTACAGATGTGAGAGTTGAATCCTAAAGAAGGCTGAGCACCAAAGAATTGATGCTTTCAAACTGTGTTGCTGGAGAAGATTCTTGAGAGTCCCTTAGACAGCAAGGGGATCAAACCCATCAATCCTAAAAGAAATCAATCCTGAATATTCATTGGAAGGACTGATGCTGAAGCTGAAGCTCCAATCCTTTGGCCACCTAATGCGAAGAGCTGACTCATTGGAAAAGACTCTGATGCTGGGAAAGATTGAGAGCAGGAAGAGGAGGGGACAACAGAGGCTGAGATGTATGGCATCACCAACACAGTGGATATGAGTCTCAGCAAACTCCAGGAGATAATGAAGGTCAGGGAATCCTGGAGTGCTGCAACCCATGGGGCCACAAAGAGTCAGACACAACTTAGCAACTGAACAACAACAACAGCAAAGGTTATATGAGGTCATAAGGGTGGGAACCTGATTCAACAGGACTTGTATCCTTAGTAGAAAAGGAATGCATGTGCTAAAAGAAAAGGTCACGTGAGGATGCAAGGAGAAGACGGGTCTACAAGCCAAGGAGAGAGGCCGCAGGAGGAACCAAACGTGCCCATTGTCAGAAATGTGCAGAGCCACAAGCTAGTCTAGGGACTTCCCCGGAGGCCCTGTGGCTAAGACTCCAGGTTCCCAATGCAGGGCCCTTGGGTTGGAATGTTGGTGAGGGAACTAAGAGTTCGCGTGCTGCAACTAAAGATCCCACATGTCACAACTAAGACCCTGTGATGCCAAATCAATAAGTAAACATATTTTTAAAAGCTAGCCTGTGCAAATTTCTTCCAGTCATCAAAGGTGTAGCACTGTAAGCAGAGGGCTCAGTCATCAAGTCTAAATCCACGTGGAAGTGCTGCTCTTCTGCAGAGAAACTCAACAAAGACATACGAACAACTAGAAGCAAGGCTTGCCTTTCAGCGGAAACCACACAACTTATTAGAGGTCTTCTGTTTTAAGAGGACACATGTGGAACAGTGCTTCAAACTGCAAGTACCATAGACATCTCCATGGATGAAGTTATACGTTCCAATACGTGAGATGGCTTTTTAGTGTAACTATAGCATGTTGTCCTGATGGAATCTGGCAGTCTTATATGAAATTGCAGGAAAAACTGAACCAGAGCAATGAAATGGTCTGAAGAATCAATGGTCCCAGTGACAAAATCTGCTTCTCATATTGAAGTGAATTTGATTGATTGTTATGTAGCTCAATATAACGGAGCAATCACTGGTATGCAGCCAAAAACATGTAAGCAAGGAAGCATCCTAAGGAGGACCAAGAGGTCAATTAATGTTTTTGTTTTTGTTTTGTTCTTTACTGTTTGTGGTATTTGTCAGCTCTTGATCACAAAATTTGACTATGCAAAGTTGTAATTTTTTTTTCTTCTGAATAAGTAATCATGATCATTCTTCCCTGGTGACTCAGAAGGTAAAGAATCTGCCTATAATGCAGGAAAGCCGGGTTCCATCCCTGAGTCAAGAAGTTCCCCTGGAGAAGGAAATGGCAACCCACTCCAATATTCTTGCCTGGAGAATCCCATGGACAGAGGAGCCTGGCGGGCAACAGTCCATGGTGTTGCAAAGAGTCGGACACGACTAAGCAACTAACACTCTCACTTTCACATACCTAATTTTGTGTCTGTGATTTTTTTTGCTGGGGGGGTGAAGCCTGCCTCCCCCAGTTTTATAAACTTCAGTTTCTACATCACCCAGATTCATCCTTACTGGGTCTATAAGACGACAGAGCCAGACAAGAGCTAGCACGCACAGCTTATTTGGTCTAAGAAAAGTTGCAAGCATTGTCACTGTCCCAGACAGCACAAAGAATAGCACTGGGGTTTTTTTTTAAAAAAATACTTTCACAGTATACTAACGCATATATACGGAATTTAGAAAGATGGTAATGATAAGCCTATATGCAAGACAGCAAAAGAGACACAGATGTACAGAACAGTCTTTTGGACTCTGTTGGAGAGGGCGAGGGTGGGATGATTTGGGAGAATGGCACTGAAACATGTACATTACCATATGTGAAGCAGATCGCCAGCCCAGGTTGGATGCATGAGGCAGGGTGCTTGGGGCTGGTGCACTGGGATGACCCTGAGGGATGGGATGGGGAGGGAGGTGGGAGGGGGTTCAGGATGGGGACACGTGTACACCCGTGGCTGATTCATGTCCATGTATGGCAAAACCACTACAATATTGTAAAGTAATTAGCCTCCAATTAAAATAAATAAAATTATATTAAAAAATAATAATAATAAAAGACTTTCTTACTCAAGAAAGTGATTGAAAAAAGTCAAATTTTGGATGTGGAAATTTTTTAAGGAAAACTACAAACAATTCTTCACCTATATTTTTCCTTCTTAATATACTATGAACATGCTCAACATGTGATAAACATCTAAGTCTAATCTAAGAGGTTATTTCAACAAATATAAAACCAAATGTTAAAGTGATTGAGAGGCATTGTATCTGTTTTACTTTCTTTGTGATAAAATAGTGGCGAGTCTTACAGGTGATGGCATCTTAGATTTGGCAAAATGCACAAGTGTGTGAGAAGCAGTTTTCACTGACAATCCAGGAGCATTTCACCAACATTGCAAACACCCCAATCAGGAATCTACGCTCCGGGGCCAGTTTCTTCATATCCTAAAGATCCTTTCAGAAGCCCGCAAGGCAGAGTCTTCGAGCATCCACCTGACTGTAGCAGAGGGTTTGTTAATTAGCACAGAGAGTGTCAGAAAATGAGTGATGCTCAAGGTCTGTGAATTGGGAGCTCAACATATTTTCCAGGCACCCCTGCCCAGATATAAGCAGTGTATGAGAGTCTGGCCAGCACAGTGTATGAGCGTCTGACACCACACCTGCAACCCTATTAAGTCTTGGATTCCATGAAATTGCTATGGATTCTGTTGTGTGGTTTGACCTTCAGAGAGGCTAAGGATACAGAGTGGAGCGTCCCCTGAGCCTCCAAGGACAGGCTTCATGTTCTTTGCCAAGTGAAGCTTGTTTGGTGGTTGATTGGATTCTGAGATTGTTTTCATGGTCAACCCTTAGTAATGAGGTTATGGAGGACAAGAACTAGAACCTTCACCCATCTCTGCTTTCGGGAGGCAATCTGTATCCACAAAGAGCCCCAGACAAATGTGAAGACCCCATTGACCACCCGCAGCGCACAGTCCCCATGGTTCCTGACCGCCTTTCATCATCTTCACCCTCCCAAACCAGAGCCGCTTCTCCAAGCCATTGTGTGACTGATTCAAGAGCTACAACCCAAGTCATGAAGTTCCATAATCATGAGAATCTCTCTCCTTGGCACAACTATGTGAATAAAATGACACTGGCGTAGGTTCAACTCTTGAAAATTTGTTTAATTTTGCCCCAGGTAATTGTTTATTTGTTCTCTGAATGTGGCCCAAAACCGATCCATTTGGAGTCTCTGTTACTAACAGACATATAGTGGTTGCTTAGCAACATCATGCATTGTTATTGCTTCATCTAATTTCAAATTCTCAATCCGCAGTAAAGGTCTACAGAGAGAAGTTATTGTTCAGGGTGGGCCAGATACCATTTTTCACTGTAGCCCATTCAATTTAGAAAAGAAATTACAGCGTACTGTTTAATCAACATAAAATGATTTGTGCAAAACATTTAGCATCTCCTTGAAATGTAGCTGTCTTCTTCCACTAATCAGATCTATTTAATTTATTCTAAAGTTTCACAAGGAGATTTCCTTTCTCCTTCCATCCTTGTTCTGTCTTCCTGTCCAACTTCCAAGGCAATTTATAGATACACTTTTGATGGGAACTAGGAGATTTGGGAAGGAAGTTTGGAAATATAAAATACACTTTTAGTATCCTGTGATTAGCCATGGAAAGGCACTTCAAGTGTTGTTTTTCTAATGAGTTACTCCAAAGTCCAGCTTCATTAGAAGACACATTTAACATCAAAGTTTTCTGATAAGAATGCTGCAAAATTAATCAATTGTTTGCTCTAATAACAGACTGGCTTTCCTTCAAGTATTTTCAGGAGTATTGTTGAGGTGCCCTCCAAAAGAATGGCATATCACATTTTTTCATTCACCAAAAAATATCCCTTGATGTTAAGATGAACTTCTTGTCAAAACTCATTGGAAAGCACTCATTTTCACAAAAGTGGTGAGAGCATGTCTGCAGTGACCCTTCCACTATGTGTTAAGAGTACTGAAACAGCAAGTGAATCAAAATGGATTAACAAAGACTCTTGATTATTGTGATGGCTTGGAATCTGGAACCATCTAGAATAAAAACTCACAAATTTAGGCTAATGGGGGGAAAGAACCATAAGAGTGAATAAATGGGCAAAAATAAATGGAATATTTTAAAGGAAATGTAATTTTGTTCCTATAACAGTATGGTGAAAATCTGATTTTCATAGCAGTAAAATCTCTCCTAGGACAGACAAGATTGATTTTTGTTGTCTTAAAACCTTATTACCCCTATTGGTTTGTGTGTGTGTTGTAGGAGGAGATTCCCTAGAGAGGATGCTTAAGTTGCAATAAAATCGATGGTCAATAAGTCACTGGGGTGGGGGGATCAGTTTATTCTTGGCTTTGGGATTTGTTTTCATAATGGACACTGTGATCTTAGGGGCTAAAAGGAGGAGCATCTAGGAAAGCTGGAAAAGAAACTCGGGAAGGAGTATAGCCATTCAACTGAGAGGCTTTACCAAAGGCTTGCTGTAGGCGGCGGCACCCTCCTGCCCAGAGGGCAGCCAGGGGAGCTGCTTAAAGGCTCACACTGAACCCAAGGAATCATGCGTGCTCAGTCACTTCAGTCGTGTCCAGCTGTTTGTGACGCATGGACTGTAGCCTGCCAGGCTCCTCTGTCTATGGGATTCTCCAGGCAAGAACACTGGAGTGGGTTGCCAGGCCCTCTTTAAGGGATCTTCCCTATGCAGGGATAGAACCCACATCTCTAATGTCTCCTGCATTGGCAGGCAGGTTCTTTACCACCAGCACCACCTGGGAAACCTGGACCCAAGAATATCCGCGTTCTAATCTCAGCTGTGCTGCGTTTCCGTCTGGACCTCAGCATCCCCATCTGTAAAATGGGGACAGTAATTCCTCAGAATGTTCTTAGGAGTATCAAAGAATGAATACACAACAGGTGGGTTTAATGGGCTTGTAACCTGAGCAGACACCCTGGCCTCCCGTCACCATGCCCCCATGCATACAAGGGTCCATACTAGGTTTAAGATCTGCTGTCATCCTCTTGAAATTCCTAATTATTTTTTAAGAAGGGACCCAGTATTTTCATTTTGACCTGAGCCACACAAATTCTATGTTGGTGCCCTAAATACATTAAGCATTTAGAACAAGTCTTGGCCCATAGTCAATGCCAGCTGTTACCTTTATTCCCCTTCTCTTGCCACAAAATTTTTAGGAAAACTCCCAAGATGCAGACATCACGGTGAAGCTAGAAAAGGGGGAAAGGGAACAGGGAGCTGAAAAAGGAGCCAACCCAATTCATAACACACTAATTCCTGCAATATTCTACCAACAGGGCAGGATGAGAGCACAGGCTGCCTGCGGGGATCCAGTCTGTTTTATTTGGGACTATTTAACTTTTAAGTGGGGCTTCCCTGGTGGCTCAGTTGGTAAATAACCTGCCTGTAATGCAGGATGGATCCCTGGGTCGGGAAGATCCCCTGGAGAAGGGAATGGTGAACCACGCCAGTATTCTTGCCTGGAGAATCCCATGGACAGAGGAGCCTGGCGGGCTACAGTCCATGGTATCACAATAGTCAGACACGACTTAGCAACTAAACCACCACCACTTTCAAGACTGGATAGAAACTATAAAGGCTGATGAAACATGTATTGACAGAGAGATCTCCAAGAATCAAATATAGTGCCTAGCCAATTGTTTACAGCAAACTGGAACTTAAAAAGCATGAAAAACTCATTTGAAGATCCTTTATCCTTTTAAGGGTCAGCACTGGAGGTCTAAGGGGCTGATGTCTAAGTGTGACAATTTATTCATCAAGCCAACAAATTTTAAACAAGTTATTTTCTATACTATGTTATCAAATATACCTTCAAATGACCTGGAAGGGCAAGTTCCAGTTTAAAATTCCTTTCACTTCTTAAAGTTGTTCATAGGTATGTGGATACATACCCATGTGCATGTGGTATGTGGCCATGGACACACCTGCCCAAACAACCAAGCTCCAACCAGCCCTTGCTTCTGAAACCACTCAGATCTCAGTCACCTTTGGGACCAGTGGGTGGGCCGCTCCCCAAAGGGCAAACCTGAGGGGACACCAGGAGCCCACGAGAGGCCTCAGCGCTGGCTGGACTGGGAATCCCAGGCCTCAGCACCAGCACAAGGTCAGAGACGCCGCGGAGGGGTGAAAGGTGGCCACCACTTTTTTCTCAAAGACACTTCACCTACTGAGAAGGGACATGGCTGAAAGGAGGGCCATGCAGGGACCCGCCAACACACAGGTTGAGAATCGCCCCTAAAATCTTGGTGACCCTTCAAGTCTGTGCTCCAAAAGGGCAACATAAACAAAACTGATTCCATCTTCCTCCACCACACATTCACAAGTTTCAAATTATTACAGCTTTCTGTGCAGAGAAATCCAAATCTTCTGGAGCAAAATTCACATCCCCAATGACCTCCTGATGGCTCCCGCCCGGCCCTCTCCAGTTCCTTCAAACCACCCCAGCCAGAAAGCTCTAATCCCCTCGGAACCCTGCCCCCTCGCCCGGCAGCTCAGTTTCCCTCAGGGTGCCCCAAAACATTTAGGATGAGCTGTGCATGATTCACTGCCTGTGACGAAATCTCAGCATCTTCTCCAGGAACACCTGGATTAACTCATATTGTTATGCTACTCAGATGAGAATACTGGAAACCTATCTATTATAAATATGAAAGTCACCATGAAAAGAGAGCGAGAGATGTGGTCCTAGCAGATTGGAGCCCGTGAGTGTTCTATTAGACCCTTTGTCAGGGCGTGGGCTGATCATCCAGGGACATTTAAGGAAATCATTTTTCTCATGTTGCCCTTTGTAGCTGACAAATATTGATTTGAATTGTGTTTTGAATAACAATGTAAAGAAGGCCTGAGATAGGAGTTTACTCAAGCTATTTAACACCTTCAAAAGTTGAAAGAACACTGGGTTTAGAATTCTGAGGATGGGGTGCTGCTTTTTAGTAGCTGTGTTAAGTCAGGCCAACTCCTCAACCTCTCTCTCTCTCTCCCTCTCTCTCCATTCCCCAGATTGTAAAAAATCAATAAAAGTTTAGAAGTAAGAGGCTTAGAATCCTCTTAGATAATCAAATCTAATCCCCAAATTTCACACTTGAGAAAACTGATAAACATGCCAACATCACATCGATCACTGCAGTAAAGTTCAACATGAACTCCTGCAAGTGGTGTGGCGAGGCCACCTCCAGGGGCCCTTCTTGGGCTAGAAGTTAATGCTGTTGAGGCGGATCAAAGAAATTCCATCAACCAGCCCCTCCATCAGCACAGTCATAGTTCTCACTAATAGCTTCTTCCTGTTTAAAAAAAAATTAGGTCTTTTCCATTAACTAGGAAACCAACAGAATAATAAATGGAGGTGGGGGAAAACTAAGAGATGATCAAAGAGGGAGCATGGAGAATTGAGTCTGGAGCCCTTTTCCAGAACAGGTGGGCCTTGGTCAGTTATTGCCAACTGGTCTCTGCAATTTGGCTGTTTATAATCATCAATGCATTTGAATGGGACCACTAGCAGTGACGAAAGTCCTTGACTGGCTGAGACTAAGACAAGGAAAGTTTTATTCCCTTGGAAGGAAAAATAGCATTTTATCACAAGCAACAGAACAGAATTTGGAGGGAAAGAATATTTTTAATGAAGAATATTTGATCAATCACTAATGGACCATAACTATAACAATATCTTAGCACATATTTCCAATAGACATAAAGTGAAGGGATATGGCCATGATAGCTAGGCTGACATTTTAATGTGGAAAAACAGCTTCAGTGTATTTCAAACAGAGCCCTTCTAAACCCCAGTCTTTCAGAAAAGAAATCTTCAGCAATTTCCTTCTAATAGTTTTTTAAATTTCTATTAATATGGGCATCAGGTATCATCTGAATAACTTATTTAATTAAAAATGGTTCATAACATTTAGGACAGCTAAATTGTCCACACTGCCAGGATTCAGGATAAAAACTGACCCTTGTTATATTAGCATGAATTGTAGGTAATAAAACAAAACCTCTCTGCCATCGAGACTATTAGCCTCAGAGCCCAAAATGCCCTTGTGTCTCAAACAATGCCCTTCTGTTTGGAGCACTCCATCCAGTACTTCCCCTCCCGCCCCAGCTACTGCACTTCTATTCACCCTCAGGTTTCCACTGAATATCTCACCCTCTATGGGAAGCCTGCTGAGATTGCACCCCTTCTGCTGACCTCTTCTCATGCTGGACTATATTACTCTCTTTGCCTGTGGGCATTTCTCATTAGACTGTGGTTCATCCACCTATGGCAAGGACTGTGTCTTATTAACCATTTTATCCACAGAATGCAACAGAGGACGCTGTACAGTGAGAGGTCTGCAAACATTTGCTAAAAGAGCATACATTGTAGTAACAATTTTGGTTGCAAGAATGAAGAGGCATCACCCCCTCTTTTTTACTTCCAGCAAGGAACTAGACACCAAAACTACCTCATTCAAGGGTGTTTATAAATAGAAAGATCAGTCCTAAGTGTTCATTGGAAGGACTGATGCTGAAGCTGAAACTCCAATGCTTTGGCCACATGATGCAAAGAACTGACTCACTGGAAAAGATCCTGATGCTGGGAAAGATGAAGGCGGGAGGAGAAGGGGATGACAGAGGATGAGATGGTTGGATGGCATCACTGTCTCAATGGACATGAGTTTGAGTAAACTCCGGGAGTTGGGGATGGACAGGGAGGCCTGGTGTGCTGCAGTCCATGGGGTCGCAAAGAGTCCAACACAACTGAGTGACTGAACTGAACTAAACTGCAAGATTTTTCAGGAACCATGGCTTGGAAGGAGAAAGTGACTGAGGAGTCTGAGAGCTCTCTCTTGCTGTCTCCTTCTTTGTCCTTTCTCTCTGTGGGTGCTCCATCCTCCTGCTCCCCTTCTCTTCCTCTCAAGCCCAGCTCCATGTAGCCTTCAGTTCTAACGCAGTCCTTGAAAGTTCTGATGTAGAATATGTAGGTACCCGAGGCTGCCAACCGTAAAATCCAGCATGCAGTACAAGATACCTAGAATAGTCAAATCCACAGAGTCAGAAAGTACATTGGTAGATGCCAGGGCCAGGGCGGGGCAGGGTGGAGGTGATGGAGTGTCTGGGTGCTTAGTCACTCTCTTTGACCCCAGGGACTATAGCCCACTGGCCTCTTCTGACCATGGAATTTTTCAGGCAAGAATACTAGAGTGGGTTGCCATTTCCCTCTCCAGGGAATCTTCCCGATCCAGGGATCAAACCCAGGTCTCTCATGTCTCCTGTATTGGCAGGCAGGTTCTTTGCCATTAGCGCCACCTGGGAGTAAGGATTTAGTGTTTAATGGGGTTTAGGTTCAGAGTTTAGGAAGGTAAAAGTTCGAGAGCTGGATGATGGTGAGAGTTGCACAGCCAGGTGAATGTACTTAATGCCACTGAACTGTGCAGTTAACTATGGTTAAAATAGTACATTTCATATTACGTTTTGTGCCTTGTGTTCAGTCGTGTCCGATTCTTTGTGACCCCACAGACTGTAACCTGCCAGACTCTTCTGTCGTTGGGATTTTCCAAGCAAGAATACTGGAGTGGGTTGCCATTTCCTCCACCAGGGGATCTTCCCACCTGGGGACTGAAGCCACACCTCCTGTGTCTCCTGCATCGCAGGTAGGTTCCTTACCAGCTGAGTCACTGAGGAAGCCCATATTATGTTTCGGTGGTGATGGTTTAGCCTCTAAGTTGTGTCCCACTCTTGTGACCCCATGGACTGTAGCCCACCAGTCTCCTCTGTCCATGGGATTTTCCAGGCAAGAATACTGGAGTGGATTGCCATGTCCTTCTCCAAGGGATCTTCCTGACCCAGGAATCGAACCCAGGTCTCCTGCACTGCAGGCAGATTCTTTACCTCCTGAGCTATGAGGGAAGCCCATATTATGTTCCACTACAGATGAAAAAAAAATTTTTTTTTGATCCGGTATGCAAGGCTGCAGAAGTTAAGTACAAGCCTTGGAGAAACAGTCCTCTGGGTTGCCCAGCATTGGAGAATCTTTTACATAGTGCTAGAGACCGAATGTTTGTGTTCCCTTCCCCCAAATTTATACTTGGAAGCCCTACCTCCGCCTCTGCTGTGGTGGTATTTGGAGGTGGGGTCTTTAGGAAGTAATTGGGTTTAGATGTGACCATGAGGGTGGATTCCCTGTGATGGGTTTAGTGTCCTTATAAGGAGAGGAAGCGCCCAGAACTCTATCTTTCTCCACCAGGTGAGGACACAAGAAAGCAGACTCTGCAAACAAGGAAAATAACTCTCACCAGAACCTGACCTTGCTGGCACTCTGATCTCAGCCTTTCTGGCCCCCAGAATTGTGAGAAAAATTTTCTGGTGTTTCCAGCAGTCTGTGGCACTTTGTTATAGCAGCCTGAGCTACCTAAGACATGGCATCTGCCCCCAGTTGCCTTCCTTACCACAAATGACAGACCCCCAAACAGGGATCCCTCCCTGCCTCAGCAGCCTTCAAAGAGCCACACCGGCCCTACCCTTGGTTCCATGCATACTCCCACCCAAAGCCCAGAGAAGAGGGCGATGCAACTCCAGGTCTTCATCTGGGTGCTGCTTGATGTAGCAAGAGTGAGCCAGCAACATGATCAATATTTGGCAGTCAGGCCTCCTTCCAGCTCCCCTGCCAGGATAGGGGTCCAGGGACTGGGACTGGTGGAGGGCTCAGCCTCCTAGAAGCACTCAGACTTTCTGACAGGTGGTGTTGAGAAGCAGAATCTTGGATTCTCCCTTTACAGGTTTCCAGACCCAATCACAGTTTCTGTGACATCCAGTTACAGTGATGGAAAAGAGAGTCTGATTGGTCACTCCTCAGCCAATGGGGTTGCCACTCTTTGGACCAGTCAGCAATGTCCAAGGGTAGAGGGTCACTGAATGAAAATAAAATGGCTACCTAGGCATACCTTCTGTGAAGATGGCATGGATTCATTTGGTAATCTCAACAGGACTGTCAAACACTCACATATCCACAACTAGGTAGTCCCCTGAGCAGGATTCTCTGGCAAACCAGTGATGTTGTGGATAAGCCAGTCAGTATTCCACTCCAGAGAGACAGTTCTCTAAATACTAACTGGTGCTGAAACTAGCAGGTCACTGATGTTCTTTACGTCCATTCCTGGTGGACATCACTCTGTGTGTGGAGGGGGGTGGTGTCCAACTCTTCATGACCCTATGGACTGTAACCCACCAGGCTTCTCTGTCCATGGGATTTTCCAGGCAAGAATGCTGGAGTGGGTTGCCATGCCCTCCTCCAGGGGATCTTCCCCACCCAGGATTGGAAGCCAGGTCTCCTGCATTGCAGATGGATTCTTTACTCACTGAGCCACCTGGGAAGTCAGGTGGACGTCATTAGCCACTACCAATATCCCGTTCTTTTTCCACTTTGGCCAATGCAAGACTGCACATCTCAAGCTTTTGTATTTGGGAGTTGAGGGACCACAAGATTAGCTCCTGGCCAGTGGGTTGACTGAGATAGCAAAGGGCATCTCTCTTCCTGCTGCTGCCATCTGGAGGTCCCTGTGTTCCAGATGGCAGAGCCTGCAGCACCTGGGGCCCCTAACGAATTGGTAGCCAGCTGCCCACTGTGCTGGATATGAAGTACGAGTGAGAACAAATGTATATTATCCCACTGAGCCGTTGGGGTTGTTTCTTACTGCAGCAAAACCCAGCCTACTCCAACTAACACACTCAATCTGCCCAGTTAAGATCCAGGCAAAGCAAACTCAGACACAAAGCCAACTAAAAACGGGGTGGGGGGGAGCTTTAGATGACCTTTGATACTGAACCATCTTTCATAATTAGAGCTTCCCTGGTAGCTCAGTTGGTAAAGAATCTGCCTGCAATGCGGGAGACCTGGGTTCAACCCCTGGGTTGGGAAGATCCCCTGGAGAAGGGAATGACTACCCACTCCAGTATTCTGACCTGGAAAATTCCATGGAGTCTATAGTCCACGGGGTCGCAGAGAGTCGTACACGATTGAGCAACTTTCACTTTTCATAATTAACAGGATTTCTGGTTCTTTCAAAAGTGGGAAAGAGAAGGTACCATGAACTTGAAGAGTATGGAAACCAAGTTCAAAGGGAGTTGAACATACTAAAGCACTTGAGACGCAGCCAATCAATTTGGGATGGGATGAACCAACCACAGCTGATCAACTAGGGTACACCAGACCACTGCCTTGAAACTTTGTGAGAAACATCCTCACAGTCAGATCAGTGGTCCAGAAGAAGTAAGGGGAAATCAAATCCATTCAGAGTCTTGCCCTACTCAGCTAAGGCAATTATCTTAAAATTCAAATGCTTCAACTAGAATTCAGAGCATCTTACTCACGGCTGAGTCATGCCCAGTCATGTCCATTGTGTTGCCCATTACTAACAATTGTCATCATAGAAACAAACTCACCACCTCTTCAGACAAGGCAGGAAAGAAGGCAGGGCTCTCTTTAATTCATGTTCTCACAGACATGATGATCTGGGTGCCTTAGAACTCAGTTGTCTTGGCCAGCCCCTTGGCTATACCTGACATGGATGACTGTCCTGGAAACTCTCTATTGCCTTGTCCCAGTAGCAGGACATGCTCCTGGCTTCCTCCTATCCCTGTGACCGCCCCTTGGTGGACTCTGACTCCTCTCCCTCCCCTCAATTGCTGTCATTCTTCAAGGATTCACTCTTAGTTATTGCTTTTCTTGTGGTCCATGCTCTCCTTTAAAGAGCTTGTGATTTAGTCACTAAGTCATGTCCAACTCTTTGCAACCTCATGCACTGTAGCCTGCCAGGCTCCTCTGTCCATGGGATTCTTCAGGCAAGAATATTGGAGTGGGTAGCCTTTCCCTCCTCCAGGGGATCTTCTCCACCCAGGGATCAAACCTGGGTCCCCTGCATTGCAGGCAGATTCTATATCAACTGAGCTACCAGGGAAGCTGAAAGAGCTACCAGGGAAGCTGAAAGAGCTTACCTACTTTCATTTACCCAACATAGATAATGATACCCAAATCCATGCCTGAGCTCCTACCTTCCACACACCTCCACCTGGACATCCCACAGACACTTCAACATGTTCCAAAACTAAAACTTGCCTCTATCCGCCCAGCTCCTTCCTCACTAGTGTTCTCTGTTTTGTTCAGATGATACAGTGGGTTGAATGGCATCCCCCTAGAGAGACATCCTTTTTTTTCAGTTACATACCCTTTTATTTTCTTTTATAGTATTTTTTTTTATCTATTTGGCTTCACTGGTCTTAGTTGTGGCTCATAGGATCTTCATTGCATCATGCAGGATCTTTTTGTTGAGGCACACGTTCTCTCTAGTTGTGGCACACAAGCCCCAGAGCGCACGGGCTAAGTAGCTGTGGCTTGCAGGCTTAGTAGTGCCACAGCGTGTGGGATCTTAGTCACCTGACTAGTGATCGAACCCACATCCCCTCCATTGCAAGGTGGATTCTTAACCCCTGGACAGCCAAGGAAGTCCCAAGACATCCATCTTGAACATCAGTGAAAGTGAACGTGAAGTTGCTCAGTCGTGTCTGACTCTTTGCTACCCCATGGACTGTAGCCTGCCAGGCCCCTCTATCCATGGGATTTTCCAAGCAAGAATACTGGAGTGGGTTGCCATTTCCTTCTCCAGGAGATCATCCCAACCCAGGGATTGAACCTGGGTCTCCCGCATCGTAGGCAGACGCATTACCATCTGAGCCGCCAGAATGTAACCTTATTTGGAATAAGAGTCGTTGAAGATGTAATTAAGAGCCTCATGATGGAGACTTTCTGAATTCAAGCTGGACCCTAAATCCAGTGACAGATATCCTTATAAGAGAATGACAGGAGACACGCAATGGGAAGGCCACATGGAAGCCGAGGCTGAGGCTGGTGGGATGTCCCTACCCCCCAAGAGCACTAAAGAGTGCCAGCGACACCAGAAATGGGGAAAGAAAAAGCCGTGGAAAGGATTCTCTGTCAGAGCCTCCAGAAGAAGCCAATCCTGCTGACACTGCTGGTGGACCTCCGGCCTCCTGAATTGTAGCACAATGAATCTGCTGCTTTAAGCCACCAAACCTGGAGTCATTTGTGACCCAGCCCCATGACACGAATACAAATGGCAAGCCTCCTGCCATCTGAAATCTGGCCATGACCTTGGACTCCCTCCTCCTCGCTCACTTTCCATTCCCAAATAGTCATCAAACCCTGCTGACTCCTCCTACAAAATATCCCCCCAATCCATGCCAATCTTGTCTCTCTCAAATCCAAGTGTATGTCTAGACCACACTTTGTTTATCCATTCATCTGTCAATGCACATTTAGGTTGTTCCTACCTTTCAGCTATTATGAATAATGGATAATGCTGCTGTGAGCATCGGTGTACAAATACCTGTTCAAACTCCTTATTTCAATTCTTTCAAGGTTGTGTGTGTGTGTGTGTGTGTGTGTGTGAAATTGATGGCATTTAAGATAAGTGGTTGGGGGGACACATGCGGGAAGGGGGCACAGGCATGAGAGGGCCAGCAGCCTGCATCGGAGGAGCAGACACTGGGTCCAGAGCCCAGTGGACCCGTGGCTCTGACCTGAGCTGCTGCAAGAAGGCAGGTCCTGCTCCTCATGGCCCCAGTGAGAGCCTTAGCTGCAAGGCAAGACTTGCAGCCTGGGGAAGGGAAGACGGGACAATACCTGCCTCCCTCCTGCTCACCTGCTCCAAACCCCCAGGGCCTCCCCATATTCACCCAGATTGGCTCAGGCCAGCTCACAACCAAGGGAGATACTGGTATCAGCACAAGGCAGGTTAAATGAGATGGTGAGTGAATTACACACACAGCGCCTGGAACGTGCCAGGCTCTCAGCTGAGTGCTCGCCAAGGTGGGTGAGGATGAGCTAGCACAGTGGGAGTCACAGGTGAGATCTAGGCATGTGGTCGGAGTGGGGACGTGCAGAAGAAGCTGGACCAGGGAGCGGGGCAGTGAGGAAAAGTGTATGAGGTTCCTATTGCTGCTGTAACAAGCTACCATGAATGTAGGGGCTTAAAACAACACAGATTTAAAATTGTAATTTACAATTAATTTAATATAGTTGCAATTGACAAGTACCTATTTACTTACAATTCTGAAGGTCATAAATGAGTCTAGAGTGGGTCTCCCTGAATCATATCAAGATGTCAGCAAGGCTGCAGTCCTTTCTGGAGGCTCTAAAGAGTAAGCTCATTCCTCCCCTCTTCCAGCTTCTTTAGGCCGCCTGCTGTCCTTGACCTGTAGCCCCTTCCTTCATCCTCAAAGCCAGCCACCAATGGCAGGTCCAGCCCTCTCACATAGCATCCCTCTGACCTCCTCTTCTGCATTCCCTCCCACTTTCAAGGACACTTAGGATGCCATTGGGATCACCAAACCAATCCTGGATCAGCTCAGAGATCAGGTTGACTGCTGTTAGCAAGCTTCATTCCATCTGCAACCAGAATTTCCCTTTTTCATGTGACCTGACATATTTACAGTTTCCTAGGATTCAGACATGGACATCTCTGGGAGGGAACTGTCTTGTTTGCCATACTGTAAATCAATCCAGAGAGATGGAGGGGAATCTGCTAGAATCAGGGAAGAGAGGCACTCATTTCCCAACACCAAGGAGAAGTTTCAGAATCTAGAATGGATTCCAAGAGCAAAGCAGGGTGTCCGGCTCAGGAGAGCAGGGTTCACAATTGTGCTTTCATAGCTAACATCAAGGCCTAGGGAACAAAGCCGGGGCTGGTGGGTGAGACTGGGGTGCACATGGGAACTTGGCTTTAGGAACAAGATGAGGGTCCCTTCACAGCTTGTGGGCAGGATCAGCACAGCCTTGCCAACAAGGCTGATGGAATGTGGAGTCGTCTGGGAAACTCACCAGTTCCCAGGGCATCTGCATGTCCCCTGACTTTGTAGCAAGGCAGATCACACCCTGAAGTTAGGAGGCACGGGTTGGCAGGAAACAGCCAGGGCGTCCTGGTGCAAACCAGCAGGATGACGGGAGGAAGCATTCTTCCACTGGGGATGTTCATTTCAGGCAAATGAAGAGATGGACGTGGACCCCCGGGGCAAGCTGAGAAGTCGGAACAGATGGCACCCCTCAGGTCCCCTGCACCACCTCTTCTAAGTGAGCCGGCAAGCTGTCAGCCAAAGCCAGAACAGACCCAGAAAACAGAGGGGAACTTTCAAGGGGGCATTGGGATTGGAAGCAAAGAAGACGGTTGACAGGGATCAGAGCTGTCCATTGGGAACCAGATTTCATTTCAGCTCTGCCGCAGGGAGGTGAGTAATCTTCGCCATTTCTGCAGGAAATAGGAAGGCAAGCACAGCTTTCTCATTAATGCAGAGTCCAATCTGATGTGACTGGGGGATGCTTAGAAACACCAAGACCTGCCTGAAGGTGCCTTGGACATGAACACAGTTGCACCACTTATCCTGTGTCACCAAAGGAAGATAATTACAAAGAATACATCAGCCTTGCGACAGCATTCTCACATCAGACGTCAAAGAAGCACAGGGCATGAAAAGGACCTCTCCCCACGTTGATTTCTCCCTCTGCTCTTAGATTCCATTTGATTTCCTAGGAGACCTTAGGGCATTGCTTTGTTTAAGATGCTGAAAGCCCAGCGGTTCTGTGTTGTAATTAGTTTTCGCCATCAGCAGAAAGCACCTTTGTCTTATTTCTCAAAAGTCAAAGCCAATCAATACCAACTACACTTTAGACCTCCCCTGGCTAATCAGAAGGTCAACTGGCAAGAAACTCTCCACCCTGGGGATGGCAGAAATCCTTAGGACCACAAAAAGAGCAAAACTCCCACTGTCTCCCCCTGCCTTCCTCTGAGAAGTTATCAAAGGTGAATCCAAGGGCGCCGGCCAAGCAGAGCACTGAGGGGCCAGGTGAGGGCTTCCCTGGTGGCTCAGTGGTAAGGGACCCACTTGCCAAAGCAGAAGACAGGAGCTCGATCCCTAGGTAGGGAAGATCCCCTGGAGGAGGAAAGAGCAACCTACTGCAGTATTCTTGCCTGGAGAAGTCCATGGACAGAGGAGCCTGGTGAGCTGCAGTCCATGGGGTCACAAAGAATTGGACACAACTGAGCGATTAAACAACAACAAGGAGCCAGGTTAACCTCCAAATGCAGGCACTGGGACCCAGACAGAACTCAGACGTGCCTTTCTGAGCTGGTGTCCTTTCCTAGCCTGGGGCCCCACTATTAAAAATGAATATATTAATTGGATCACAGCCAGCACTTTTAACCGAGTCTCCGATTTGCAATTTAATAAACTCCTGCCACAGTGACTAGTTAATGAAAACTAGAGCATTAAGACCCCATTCAAACACCTCCCCGCCAGCCTTGTCAGACAGGTTATCAATAGGATCCAATTTTCAATGTCAAGCCTTTCATTTTGGAAAGCCTCAAGATCACACCTGGTTTGCCATGCAAGTTATTATTACACAATGATTTTAAGTCTGCTTTAAAGGTACAGCCTCGGTGAAGTCCAAAACGGAATAATATTTTCACATTACTGCTTCAAGGTGGGGGTGGGAGGATGTCTCAGCAGCTAAGCATTTCCCATCAAATGAAACAATAGCCCAACCCAGGGCGGTTTAAACATAGAGCAGGCCTTTGGGGGCTGTTAGAAATCTTGCCTTTTATTGCAATCACTTGTCTTGTGAAAGTTGCTCAGTCGCGTCCAACTCTTTGCGACCCCATGGACTGTAGCTATATCCATGGAATTCTCCAGGCAAGAATACTGGAGAAGGTAGCCTATCCCTTCTCCAGGGGATCTTCCCAACCCAGGAATCAAATTAGGGTCTCCTGCATTGCAGGAAGATTCTTTACCAGCTGAGCTACCAGGGAAGCCAAAGGAACAGTAGGGACTTCTCTGGCAGTCCAGTGGTTAAGACTTTGCCTTCCAATGCAGAGGAAGCAGGTTCAATCCCTGGTCGAGGAGCTAAGATTCCACATCCCTCTGGGCCAAAAAATCCAAAACATAAACAGAAGCAACACTGTAACAAATTCAATAAAGACTTCAAAAATGGTCCACATCACAAAATCTTCTTTAAAAAATAGAACGGTAGATAAGGAAGCAGAAGTAGGTCATGCCCAGACATTAATTTCACAGACTTGAGACTCCATTCTCAGATGGTAAAGAATCTGCCTGCAATGCGGGAGACCCAGATTCAATCCCTGGGTCAGGAAGATTCCGTGGAGAAGGGAATGGCTATCCACTCTAGTGTTCTTCCCTAGAGAGGAATCCCGTGGACAGAGGAGCCTGCTGGGCTACAGTCAGTGGGACCGCAAAGAGTCGGACACGGCTAAGCAACAAACGTTTTCGCTTTTCAGCTGCCACGCATCCCTGGTTGAAAGAGAAAGGTCAGGGTGCGAAATAAGTGAGTGCCCAGAGCCTTCCTGCCCAGCCCCAAGGGCTGGGTTTGTTGGGTGGCAAATCCATTTCTGCGGAATCTCTCCCCATAGTGACTGGGCAGTTCTGGTTCCTCCCCCGCTATTAGGCCGAAACAGGGATGAAGCAAGGCAGACCCACGTCCCCACTGCGTATGCTTGAAACCGAGTTAGTCAAGGCCTGCAGATTCAGCCAGCAAGAATGTGTGGTAATACTTCTCAAGTGACTGACAGTGGAAAGGCTGATACAACTTATTAGTGTTGATGAAGGACTGCCTCCATCTTGTCCAAAAATCCTTCACCTGATGTTCAAGATTCAGCACGGTCTGGCCCAGGCCTTCTTAGCAAGCTTTCCTTCTAGTGAACACTGACCTTCCAGCTGTCCTCCACACGTTTCTAGGGGCCTATCCCTCACTGTCCACACAAAGCATCATTCACTTTCCTCCAGGGTCTGAGTCCAGGGCATCCCAGGACTGTGTCCCTGGGGAAGCTGCATTTTTTACAGACTCTTCACCAGAAGACACAATGCAAGGCTCCCAGTCCGACAAGCTTCTCCCTCCCTACCCATTCCAGCAGGTCCCAAACTGCGGGGTGTGGCCCCCAGTGCAGAGGCTGAAGTCAATGTGGGGGGTTGAGAGTGAGACAAGCACTTTTTAAAATCAATTTTTATTGGAGTATATTGCTTTACAGTGTTACATTATTTTCTACTGTAGAGCAAAATGAGTCAGCTGTACGTGTACATTTGTCCCCTCGCTTTTGGACTTCTTTCCCATTCAACAAGCATTTTTAGTGACTGAGAATAGAATTGCAAGCATCAGAAATCATTGCAGGATCCTTGGTAAGTAGCATTTGCTCCAACTTTTCTCCCAGGTGGTACATGTCCACCCACTTGCTTGCAGCATCACCATGTGACCCCCAATCCTTGTGGTGGGTTGTTGTTCCCAAAAATTGGGAAATGACAACCTAAACCAATAGCCACCAATGATTTTTTATCTCATAGTCTACCTTTTAAGATTTTTTGAAAATTGAACTCTCAATATATGTTGAATATGTTTATATACATTCAATTATACATTTACAAACTATGTACATGATATGTATATGATATACCTATACCCAGAAAAAATTTTTTCCAAGAGAAATAAATAGAAATGTTACATTTAATATTTTCCACATGTGTTTATTTCTACACCCCTGGGTTCACAGAACTTGCTTCCTTGGCAGAAAATCCCAGATGCTCACCCATCCCACACCTAGCCTCCACTATCTAAAATCCAGCACTTAGAAGATGAGATTCCTGCCCTAAAGTCCCTCCAAATCTCATGAGAAAATCAATATATAAAACATCCTGATAATATAGCACAGGGAACTATACTCATTACTTTGTAATAAGCCATAAAGGAAAAGAATCTGAAAAAGAATATATATATATTCTGAATCAGAAAAAAATTATATATATATATATATATATATATATATATATATATGGTTCCCTGGTGGCTCAGATGGTAAAGAATCCACCTGCAATGAGGAGATTCGGGTTTGACCCCAGGGTCAGGAAGATCCCCCAGAGAAGGGAATGACTACCCACTCCAGTGTTGTTGTCTGGAGAACTCCATGGCCAGAGGAGCCTGGCAGGCTAGATCCACGGGGCTGCAAAGCAACCGAGTAACTAACACACACACACGGAATCACAGTATAACTGAATCACTGTGCTGTGTGCCTGAAATAACACAACATCGTAAATTAACTATACATCAATTAAAAGACTTTTTTTTAAAAAATGTCATATAATGCAAAATGAAAAGTTCCGGAGCATCAGGGACAACAGGAGGGGCCTGCAGAGGAGAGAGGGCATCCATGTTCCCATGAGAGGCAGGGGGGAGGGTGGAGGCTCGTGGTGGAGGCTGGGTGGGTGCCGCCAGGCTCCGAAGTGGAGGGATGACTCTCTGGACAATATGAGCCCACAGGACCCGCTCCTGCCGCCCTTCCGGATCACCCGGTCAGTTGTTCAAAATTCCAGTAGCGCTATCCCCAGACCAACTATTGTAGTCAGCAATGTGAGTCACCAACCTTTGAATTTAGGTCAGAGTGCTTGCCCTTTAATAGATACAGCTGGGACCCACACAGACCTCAAGGTCAGATGAGGGAGAAGAGTGACTTCCAACAAGAAAGTTGGCTTAGAAATGACCGTGAAAGATGTAAGATGTAAGATTTAAGGTGGCGACTGCCCCATCTGCTTCTATCATTGTGATTGCTGTTCAGTTGCTAAGCCCATGTTCGACTCTTCCACCCCATGGATTTCCCTGCCCATCACCAACTCCCAGAGCCTGCTCAAACTCATGTCCATTGAGTAGGTGATGCCATCCAATCATCCTCTATCTATATTTCTATCATGAGTATCTAGTAATCTGTTTAGCTGATTCCTGGAATCATTCCAATCAAAAAAACTTGCTTTGGAATTTTAATTCTCTCAACTCCCTAAAACGAATCTTATTCCATAATGATTTCAATTTGACAGATGCTATCCCACTGAACCAAAGAAGTTAATACACACCTTCAACCACTTCCATATCCAAGAAATCTAATTCCTTTCTTAGAAACTATCCTGCTAAGTACTACATTAATCACTTGTCATGCCTTTAAACTCCTATCCTCTGTCAAAACACATCCTACAGTTTGATGTTAAACAGTCTGAAGCATTTATAACAATATAAAGTATGCGTGCTGTCACACTGCATATTTCACCTTCTAGCAATTTTCTGTTCTTGAGAACTTAGTTTCCCCTCCATGTGCTTTAGAATTGCTTGAATTCTTTAGCTCATTCTTTCAGGAAATGGAATTAATATTTAAAAGCAGTAACAGTGTAATTTCAAGAATGTCTCAGTAATAACCAGGGTTCCCATAACATAAATTATCCTCTTCTTTTAGTAGTTTTATTTCCTTTTCCGAGTCACACAATCAAAATAAGCTGGGGGCAGGGGGGAAGATTTGAGTTATATTGCCTCTCTCAGGAAGACATAGGTTTGTGGAACCAAGATGCACAGTCAGTCAACAAATACAAAAAGACACACATTCTGGGTGGCCTTCAGCTGCTTGTGCTTTTAAGAAAACAGATTAAGTACCACTTGTACAAAATATCAATCAGTTCAGCTCAGTTCAGTCGCTCAGTCGTGTCCAACTCTTTGCTACCCCACAAATCGCAGCACGCCAGGCCTCCCTGTCCATCACCAAATTCCGGAATTTACTCAAACTCATGCCCATCAAGTTGGTGATGCCATCCAGCCATCTCATCCTCTGTGGTCCCCTTCTCCTCCTGCCCCCAATCCCTCCCAGCATCAGGGTCTTTTCCAATGAGTCAACTTTTTGCATGAGGTGGCCAAAGTATTGGAGTTTCAGCTTCAGCATTAGTCCATCCAATGAACACCCAGGACTGATCTCCTTTAGGATGGCCTGGTTGGATCTCCTTGCAGTCCAAGGGACTGTCAAGAGTCTTCTCCAACACCACAGTTCAAAAGCATCAATTTTTCAGCACTAACAAAATATTAATAGTAGTGTGTAAAGAACCATACTGGATTATGGAAACATAAAAAGCCACAACTGTCCCCAACAATTTCACTCTCAGAATTGCTTCTTACTGCCTCTGTCCTTTTGCCAATAGATTACATGAGTTTTCAGCTAGAAGGTGGTCCCTCTGGGACCTTGTATGGTCTCTAGGGACACCCTGACCTCTCCAGCATGAAGGATCTCTTTTTCCCTTGATTCGTCTGGTTCACATCAGATATTTCTAAAAAGAATATTTAATAGAGGTGATGATCCCTGGTGGTCCAGTAGCTCAGGTGGTAAAGAATCCACCTGCAATGCAGGAGACCCCAGTTTGATTCCTGGGTTGAGAAGATCTTCTGGAGAAGGGAAAGGTTACCCACTCCAGTATTCTGGCCTGGAGAATTCCATGGACTGTATAGTCCATGGGGTCACAAAGAGTCAGACACGACTGAGCGACTTTCACTTTCGCTGGTGGTCCAGTATTTAAGAATCCTTGCAATGCAGGGGACGAAGGTTCCATCCCTGGCCCGAGAAGACCCCACATGCTCCAGCACAACTAAGCCCGCAACTGCAGAGTCCATGCACTGCAACGAAAGAGCCACATGATGCAATGAAGATCCACACGCCACGGCTAAGATCCTCTGCAGCTAAACAAATAAAGTTTTTTTTAAAAGAATATCTAACAGAAAACTAAGGGCAAACAAAGCAGCAGCAAATAGCAAAGGACTGGCGTGGATATGTTTGCAGAGCAAAAGTGCTTAGTCCTGTGGTTATTGAAACAGGACAGGCCTTGTTCTCTCCTGAGCAAAAGCAGGGACTCCTCATCCTCAGCTCTAGACGACCTGGAAAGTGAACAACCTACTCATATCCTAGTAGGAGATCCAAGTTCCAACTGGTTCCCTAATCCCATCTCATCTCTCTATCAGGGTCTTTGCAAACATTGCACCATGTTAGATACAGAGGAAGCTGGAAGAGTCTCCAGGGAAGTCTCTCCATCCCAGGAGAATGAACAGGATGGTTCAGAAGGAAGGGGACAGTGCTGCAAAGGAAAGAAAGGGGAGGCAAGTGTGCAAAGGAGAGTAGAACAAAGACATCTTGGGGAGCACATTGAAGAGGGGTCAGAAGGAACCCCCGCAGCTGTGCAGAGGTGGAGCACCCCCTGAGTCCAGAATGGAGAGGTTCTGTCTCGTATCACAGCTGCCCTCAACAGGGCTTAGCCCCCTTAACCCCAGTTGCTGCCACTGCTGCTGCTAAGTCGCTTCAGTCGTGTCCGACTCTGTGCGACCCCATAGATCGCAGCCCACCAGGCTCCCCCGTCCCTGGGATTAACCCCAGTTAAGGAACTGGAAAAAGATCCCTTGAATCACAAAATATATCCCCTAGTTTTTAAATGACTACTTTTTTCAGAACTCTTGAAATTGCACCCCCACCCCCCCCAAAAAAAGAAATTGATGGCAAACTGAGACAAATGAACCTAAACAAAGAGAAAGGGTTTTTTCTCAAGTGAGTTTGCAGCACAGCACTTTTAATGGACATCTTTAAAGGTTTAATTCTAGGGACCAAAAAATGACATATTAAATTTAAACTTCAGTCAGTACTTTTATAGTTTGCAATAATAAGTGCACAGATACCTTACAGCTGCTCACTTGGCACTGCATGATCAAGTAATAAGTAACTATAGGAATGACTGCTATGGGTTGAATAATGGTCCTCCAAGAGAGAACCACAACTTAATCCCTGGAACCTGAGACTAGCACTTAAAGGGGGAAAAGAATGACTTTGCAGAGGTGATCGAGTTAAGGATCTTGAGAAGGGGAGACTAGGCTGTATCATGCAGGTGGCCACTAAATGCAGTCACACGTGTCCTTATAAGATTGAGGCAAAGGGAGGTTTGACACCCACACACAGAGGGCGATGTGATCACAGAAGCAGAGATTGGAGTGATACAACCCTGAGCCAGGAAAGCTGCAGCCACCCACACTGGAAGCCAAGAAAAGATGTTCCTTTAGAACCCCCTGGGCGTGGGGGGGGCGCAGCTCTGCTGACACCTGGATTGCAGTCCAATCATATCGTTTCGGACCTCTGGCTTCCAGAGCTGTGAGAGAATGACTTTCTATTGTGTTATGTGCTATGAAGCATCACTACGAACAAAGCAAGTGGAGGTGATGGAATTCCAGTTGAGCTATTTCAAATCCTAAAAAATGATGCTGTGAAAGTGCTGCACTCAATATGCCAGCAAATTTGGAAAACTCAGGAGTGGTCACAGGACAGGAAAAGGCCAATTTTCATTCCAATCCCAAAGAAAGGCAATGCCAAAGAATGTTCAAATTACCGCACAATTTCACTCATCTAGTAAAGTAATGCTCAAAATTCTCCAAGCGAGGCTTCAACAGTACGTGAACCATGAACTTCCAGATGTTCAAACTGGATTTAGAAAAGGCAGAGAAAACAGAGATCACATTGCCAACATCCCTTGGCTCATTGAAAAAGCAGGAGAGTTTCAGAAAAATATCTACTTCTGCTTTATTGACCATGCCAAAGCCTTTGACTGTGTGGATCACAACAAACTGTGTAACATTCTTCAAGAGATGGGCATACCAGACCACCTGACCTGCCTCCTGAGAAAGCTGTATGCAGGTCAAGAAGCAACAATTAGAACTGGACATGGGGCAACAGACTTGTTCCAAATCAGGAAAGAAGTACATCAAGGCTGTATATAGTCACTCTGCTTATTTAACTTACATGCAGAGTACATCATGAGAAATGCCAGGCTGTGGGAGTGCTGGGGTGGGTTGCCGTTTCCTTCTCCGGGGTGTCTTTCCGACCCAGGGATTGAACCCAGGTCTCCCACAGTGTAGGCAGATGCTTTGCTGTCTGAGCACCAGGGAAGTCCATTTTATATATAGTACTGTGTATATGTTAATCCCAGTCTCCTAATTTATCCCTCCACCTATCCTTTCCTCCTTTGTAACCACATGTCTGTGAGTTTATTTGTATTTTGTAGATAAGATTATTTATATCAACTTCTTAGATTCCACTTATAAGTGATATCACATTATATTTCTTTCTCTGCTTTACCTCACTTAGTAGGATCATCTCTAGATCTGTCCATATTGCTGCAAAGGACAATAATTCATTCTTTTTATTTTGTTGTTATTGTTGTTGTTCAGTCACTAAGTCATGTCCGACTCTTTGTGACCCCACAGACTGCAGCACGCCAGGCTCCTCTTTATCCACTTTCTCCAGGAGTTTATTCAAACTCATGTCCATGGAGCTAGTGATGCTATATAACCATCATCCACTGCTGCCCTCTTCTCCTTTTGCCTTCAATCTTTCTCAGCATCAAGGTCTTTTCCAATGAGTGGGCACTTTGCATCAGGTGGCCAAAGTATTTGGAGCTTCAGCTTCAGCATCAGTAGTTCCAGTGAATATTCAGGGTTGATTTCCTTTAGGATGGACTGGTTTGATCTTGCTGTCCAAGGGACTGTCAAGAGTCTTATCTAACACCACAATTCAAAAGCATCAATTCTCTGGCACTCAGCCTTCTTTAGAATCCAACTTTCACATCACTATTGGAAAACTACACGTGTACCCCAATGTTCATCACAGCACTGTTTATAATAGCCAGGACATGGAAGCAACCTATATGCCCATCAGCAGACGAATGGATAAGGAAGCTGTGGTACATATACACCATGGAATATTACTCAGCCATTAAAAAGAATTCATTTGAATCAGTTCTAATGAGATGGATGAAACTGGAGCCCATTATACAGAGTGACGTAAGCCAGAAAGATAAAGACCAATACAGTATACTAACGCATATATATGGAATTTAAAAAGATGGTAATGATAACCCTATATGCAAAACAGAAAAAGAGACACAGATGTACAGAACAGACTTTTAGACTCTGTGGGAGAAGGCAAGGGTGGGATGTTCTGAGAGAACAGCATCAAAACATGTATATTATCAAGGGTGAAACAGATCACCCGCCCAGGTTGGATGCATGAGACAAGTGCTCAGGGCTGGTGCACTGGGAAGACCCAGAGGGATGGGGTGGAGAGGGAGGCGGGAGGGGGAATCAGCATGGGGAACACATGTAAATCCATGGCTGATTCATGTCAATGTATGGCAAAAACCACTACAATATTGTAAAGTTAATTAGCCTCAAATTAATAAAAAATAAATGGAAAAAAATAAAATAAAACAAATAAAATCAGAGAAATGCCAGGCTGGATGAAGCACAAGCTGGTATCAAGATTGCTGGGAGAAATATCAATAACCTCAGATATGCAGATGACACCACCCTTATGGCAGAAAGTGAAAAAGAGCTAAACAGCCTCTTGATGAAAGTGAAATAGAGTGATAAAGTTGGCTTAAAACTCAACATTCAGAAAACTAAGATCATGGCATCCAGTCCCATCACTTCATGGCAGGTAGATGAGGAAACAATAGAAACAATGAGAGACTTCATCTTTTTTGGCTCCAAAATCACTGCATGGTGACTGCAGCCATGAAATTAAAAGACCCTAGCTCCTTGGAAGAAAAGTTATGACCAATATAGACAGCATATTAAAAGCAGAGACATTACTTTGCCAACAAAGTTCTGTCTAATCAAGGCTGTGGTTTTTCCAGTGGTCATGTATGGATGTGAGAGTTGGACTATAAAGAAAACTGAGTGTTGAAGAATTGATGTTTTTGAACTGTGGTGTTGGAGAAAACTCTTGAGAGTCACTTGGACTGCAAGGAGACCCAACCAGTCAATCCTAAAGGAAATTAGTCCTGAATCTCCTTTGGAAGGACTAATGCTGAAGCTGAAGCTCCAATAGTTTGGCCACCTGATGCAAAGAACTGACTCATTTGAAAAGACCCTGATGCTGGGAATGATTGAAGGAGGAGAAAGGAATGACAGAGGATGAGATGGTTGGATGGCATCACCAACTCAATGGATATGAGTCTGAGTAAGCTCTGGGAATTAGTGATGGACAGGGAAGCCTGGCGTACTGCAGTCCATGGGGTCATAACGAGTCAAACATGACTGAGTGACTGAACTGAACTGAACTGATATTGCCAAGTTGTGGTAATTTGTTACAGCAGCCAGGGGAAGCTCATGCAATGATGTTAGGAATCTATATTTCTAGGGTCAGAGGAAAGATGTATTTATATAATTATGAAAATCAAAGAAACTGTTTCTTACTACTTACTATTATTGCTATAAGTTGAAACTATCAATATGAACACATGGGTTTTTAAACTAAGGAGTAATTGACATACAGCATTATATCAGTTTCAGGTATATGATGTGATGATTCAATATTTGCAAATATCGCAAAATGATCACCACAATAGGTCTAGTTAACATCCATCATCATACATAAAAACAGATTTTTTTCTTATGATGAAATTTTCAAGATCTGCTTTCTTAGCAATTTTCAAATATTTAATTCAGTGTCATTAACTCTTAAGAGTCCCTTGGACAGTAAGGAGGTCAAACTAATCAATCCTAGAGGAAATCAACCCTGAATATTCATTAGAAAGACTGATGCTGAAGCTGAAGCTCCAATACTTTGGCCACCTGATGCCAGGAGCCAACTCATTGGAAAAGACCCTGATGCTGGGAAAGATTGAAGGCAGGAGGAGATGGGGCGACAGAAGATGAGATGTTTGGATGGCGTTATCCACTCAATGGACATGAGTTTGAGCAAACTCTGGGAGTTAGTGAAGGGCAGGGAAGCCTAGTGTGCTGCAGTCCATGGGGTCTCAAAGAATCAGACACGACTTAGTGACTGTATCACAATTATTAACTATAGTCACCATGCTATACATTTTAAAATAGGATGTTGCATTGAATCTAAGATTCACCTTTTAACATCTCTGAAATCAGGATTTATCTTATGATTAATGACAATTCATACTATTGGTTGTGATCTAATTTTTTAATGTTATATGAAATAATGCTGCAACATATGATGAATAAAGCCTTAGTTTTGATGAAACGTAGACTGTACTTCCTAGTTTTGAGCATTGACTGAACGTAGGCATTCCTACTATCCAAATTTGTGACAATTTGAACAACAAAAAAAGAATCTCAATAACAGTGGATTGAAACACAGTGAATTAGTGAAAATAGGTGAGTCCATAATGATAATTTAAAAAGAGAGAGATCAAGAAAATTTTCTTATGCCACAATCTGCTGTAACTTATTTTGAAGTTGGTAATTAAAATGAGAGAATTCAGCATTTATCAAGTAAAAATAGCATTTCAGAGAAATCAATTATCTGGTTGATGAAAGAAAGCTCTGCTTTACAGAAGAATATCAGATAATAATGAGAAGGAATAATATAATTCAAAAATCAACATTCTGCAAAATTTATAAAGTCATTGGCCCAGGCAAAGATATTCAAATGATATGAAAACTATTGGGTAAGACTGATGGAAACTGGATGTTCATAAGATGCCCAAGTATCAATAGTAACACAGAGATTATATTCTCATATCAAGGAGAAATAATTTTACCAGTAGTTATCAATAATTTTACCATGGGGGAATCAAGCCATTATCATTGTAATCTGCTGGTCAAATTCACTAATGGTGTCATGAGACATCATGTGTCCCAATGCAAAATGAGGTCACAACATCACCTATGATGGTTTCTAATAAAAAATTTATGAATTGGATCTATTAATCCTATAAAACTAACTTCCAGTTTATAGGAAATAGAGGGAAGAAAGATCAAGTCCAATGGCATCATGAGAGACAAACCTGACAAATCCAGTAAGTGGACAGCCTGCTGGAAAGATGCTTAGCTGGCTCAGCAAATCAAGGTTGTGGAATCAAAGAGGGAAGTTGTGTCTGAGTGGAGAAGACTCGAGGATTCAGCAATCAGATTTGGTGAGTGGTCCTGGGTTGGGGCTGAGACTGAACAAACCAACTGAACTGGACATTTGAACACAAGTGGAAAAATCAGAATAGGGACTGTGTATGACATAAAATAAAAATATACTGTCATGGAAAGGTGATGTTACTAACTGAAAAAACACCTTACTCCTGACAGTTAGCATGAGTAAGATGATCTTATTTGGGCTTTAAAAGGCATACAAAAATACACATCAGATCAAATACTCACACAGAGAACAATATAGCCTAAGGTATTAAAAGTGATCCTCTCTGAATGACAGGAATAAGGTGTTTTTACTTGCTTATTCTTATTTCTCTGTGTTTTCTAACTTCCTAGGATATTCATTTGCAGCCTTTGCAATAATGAAAATTATATTTAAAATAGAAAATAAAACCCATCCAGAACATCCATTTTGGCCTGTATACCCTGGTCAGCTTTCTCACTGACATAACTACAAATTTTGAAAGAACAGAAAAACATCTTTAAATGTACTAATGAAACAGCAAAAAAGTAAAGACTTCTCAAAAGCCAAAAAAAAAGGAAAAGAAGGAGCCAGAAAATTGACTTCAATGTGCAAATCAAAATTTCAAAGAAAGACAGTAAAAGAATTGAGGAAGAGTGTAGAACTTCAAAACTATTCGTGAGAATATGGAAAAAGAAGGCAGAGATAAGAAAAACCAATAACAAGAATAAAAACTCACAGTAAATATTAACACAAATGTATGTTATGACAAAAATGTAAATGGGTTAAATGTTCCAGTTCAAAGCCAAAGATATTCAGATTGGACCAAAATATCCAACTGTGTATAGTTTACAAAAGGCACATATGTAATGAAAGGACACATGGATGTTCAAAGAAAAAGGATATGAGAAGATAGGCCAGGAAAATAGTAACAAAAGAGACCTAGTATTACTCTGCTAGATATTCTCTATAGAATATAGACAGATATGTAGACAGATAATAGATATGTAGAGAGATAGAAAGAATAGATATAAAGAAAGAAATAGATATTTAGATAGAATGAATAGATATAAAGAACTAGATATCTAGGTAAATATCTAAAATATTAGATATTTAGGTATTATTTAGATAGATATAAGTAAATGCATAGATGATGGGTATTTCTGGTCTAATTCGCTCCCCCCGCCCCAGCCTCCATCGTTCCTGGCCTGGATTAGTGCAGCAGCCTCCCAACCTGGTCTCCCTGCTTTCCCACTCACTTCCTTTCTTCCCCAACAATCCATTGTTAGCACAAGAGACCAAGTCATTCCTTTCCAAACCAGGCGAAATCACATCCCGCTTTCTCATCCTCCACTGATGCCCCATCTCACCCGAGCAAAGGTCAAAGTCCACCCAATGTCCAAGAAGGCCTCCCATGGTCTGGTTCCCCGGCTACCACTCCAAGTTCATCCCTCACTCTTCCTCACCCCGTGCCTGTTCCCACTCAGAGTTTGGGCACCTGTCGCTCCCTCTGTGTCAAACATTCACTCCCAAATATCCACATGGCTGTCTCCCCCATCTACCTCCGGTCGCATCTTCTCGTGGAGCTGTCCCTGACCCTTCCACACAGAGCCACAGCATTCCTCCCCACCCTGGCTCCAAGAGCCTAGCCTTCTCTGTAGCCCAGAGAACAGGGCCTAGGTGTGGCAGTCCCTCAAGGAATAGTGACTGTACCGTGAAGAAATGATGCTTCTCAATGCCCACTGCCTCCTGCTCAGACTTGAAGGAACAGCTCTCCATCTATCCTGTGACACCGACACAGTCTGACCCTGGGGGGTGGGGGCTGCCTGAGAGGTGGGAGATCTCAACCAGGAAGGAAAGAGAATTGTGGCCTGGACCACCCTAATCTATTGATACTAAAGGCCAGGAGAGGATGATTCTCCTCCTCTGTGTGCATGTGCTCAAGCAGTCATGCCTGACTTTTGCAACCCCGTGAACTACAGCCTGCCAGGCTTCTCTGTCCATGGGATTCTCCAGGCAAGAATGCTGGAGTGGGTTTCCATGCCCTCCTCCAGGGGATCTTCCCAAACTAGGGATCAACCCGCATCTCTTGCATCTCCTGCAAGAGGAGGTACCTTACCACTAGTGCTACCTGAAATGGCCTGTGGTTTAATGGGCAATATCAGAGAGTTTGATAAGATAGCCAAACAAGAAGATAAGAGAGAGAATCACCCTTGAAACTACCTGTGACAAAGAGAAAAATAGGATCAGAGAAGAAAATCTATAAGGAGAAGGATAGGTTTTGATAGATGGGGTTCCTAGAGACATCAGGTTCATACAACATGTTTTGGACCCAGCATTTTTTTTTAAAGAGCTATGGCAACATCATTATAACTTTAAGAAAGCATAATGTCTTTATCATTCATATGATTATTTCATTGTATTGAGGAAGAGAGAATGAACAGGGAAACTGCAAAATACATTGACAGATAATTCAAAATAGAAATGGGAGAAAGAGCAAAAAGCCAATAAACATGTGTTTACTGGAAAAGTCTGTTTAACTTCAGAAGTCATCAGAGAAACCCACACTAGAACAATCACAAAACAATTTTCCTATATACTGGGTGAGAGTGAAAGTTGCTCAGTCGTGTCTGACTCTTTGTGATCCAATGGACTACATAGTCCAAGGAATTCTCTAGGCCAGAATACTGGACTGAGTAGCCTTTCCCTTCTCCAGGGCATCTTCCCAACCCAGGTATCAAACCAAGGTCTCCAGCATTGCAGGCAGATTCTTTACCAACTGAGTTATCAGGGAAGCCCATACTTCCCTGGGCTATACTGTGTAGGATTATTAAACAACAAATCCAGTGAATTTCAGAACAAGCATGGTTGGAGTATAAAATTGACATAACCGTGAAACTCCAATATTTTGGCCAACTGATGCAAGGAGCCAACTCACTGGAAAAGACCCTGATGCTGGGAAAGATTGAGGGCAGGAGGAGAAGGGGACAACAGAAGATGGGATGGTTACATAGCATCACTGACTCAATGGACACAAATCTGAGCAAACTCCAGGAAACGGTAAAGGACAGGGAAGCCTGACATGTTGCAGTCCACGGGGTCGCAAAGAGTTAGACATGACTTAGCAACCAAGCAATAACAACAACGCTTCTAAAGGAAAAGTTGGTATTATATGTCAAAAGGTTTTTAAAATTCAGATTTTATGATTCAATGACAGCACATGTGATTTACTCCAATTCACCCACAATGCTTTCTGTACTTAAAAAACCATTGCCAGAGATGGGATTGCATTGAAGTCATCCAACTAGAAAGCTCAGGAACCTACCAGTCTTTCAGTCTCCCACAAGAAGGAGTGAGTCTGCAGAACTAGAAAGAGAGAATGTATAGGCAGAACTACTTTTGGTCTATTGGCAAATGGGATGGAAAATGTTTAAGTTGCTCTAAGTCACACTTTGACCTGCAGAACATCTGAACCCAGATGATTCCCAGCCAAGAGAGACAGTACACTGAGCATTTAAAAGCTCACGCACAGGTGACTTCTGACTTTAGAAACACATTACCAATTCGCACCACAATGATGTGCTTAGGAAGGTTATCTTAACCAGAAATTCCCTGACACCCACATGAATAAATGCATGTACACATCTGAATATATTTAAGATGCTCGCTTTAGAACGCTTTGCTAAAGAGAGGTTTAACTTGAGACGCAAAGTACCAATTACTTTGCAAGCTCAAGCTTAAGCAATTTAGCCTGATTTTGAAAGCCCTTGTCATAAAAGCAAACAAAAGACAAGACCGGCTTTGCGGGCATCTCAACCTCTCCCTCCAGTCAGCCCACCACCGTGCAATTTTACAAGGTGAGTTGCAAATGTGAATGAGACAACTCCAAGCAAGCTGTGCTCTCGATATTAATACATTTCGAAGTTGAGAGCCAGGCAAGTGGCAATGCTAATCAAGCAACTGACAGCATTAATCTCCTTTGGCTCAGCTCAAAATAGGTTTTGCCACAGGTGACCCAGAGTCCTTCCCTCCCCTTCTCAAGCCATTAGCCAAACATCATATTTCTTTCTGCTGCCAATGCTGGCGCCACCAGCAGCAGGATCCAAATGGGGAGAAAGAACACACAGAAGGAGAACAGCTTATTAACTCTGTCTGGGAATTTCTGCGCTCACCTACGGCTGGTTCGAAGGAATTCTCCTAATTTGCCAAAAGTAATGAGGGAATAGCTCACAGCCAATTACCTTCTCCAGGGTACAGGAGGATGAACAACAAAGAACACTAGGATTTAAAATTTCAATAGAGTGTTATAATGACCAAAGAGAGCCTTATGCCACGGGAAACTTCCAGAAGGGATTTCCATATGAATGAATCCTCAGCAAAACATAAGTATTCCTCTTGCATTGCAGGATCTCATCCACAACAAGGAGCACCTAAAATATAACAAGATATCTGATCTGCTGAAACCAGGACTATGTCTGCCCTGGAGGGGTGGTTTCAAGTACAAACTGGATCTGAATGGATCAATCATTCTCCACAAACCAGGGCTCTATCAGGAACCTAGCAAACCGAAGTGAAGTCCTGTGATCATCTACACAAATGGATAAATACCCTCAAGTCTAATTTCCATCCCTCCAAGTTCCAAATGCCCCCTGAATCTAAAGGCCAAGTGGCCGGCCATTTCCACATTAAATGTCCTTCACTATTTTATGCATATGTCCCTGTGGTCTTCTCTCCAGGGCCACAGGAATCCAGAATTCGGTCCCTGTGCGCTTTCCTCTGATCGGTTTGCAGAGAACAGGATTCTGGCTCCGAAGGACGTGGGCTCTGCTGCTGTTGCCAGCATTCAGCTCTTGTCAAGCACAGAACCTGAATCTCCACTGCTGATTTCCAGACCTGAAATGTATCCTTATTTGTCTTCTCCCTGGAGCACGTGTTCTCCATGAGCTGATGCCCTTCCCTACTGAATTGCAGACTCTAGCAGAAGTGTCTGGATCTATTCCCTTTGGAAAAGGAAGTTAGGGAAGAAATTACCTTGAAAGTACCTTTCTGCATCCCCTCCGCAGTGATTAACTCCATCAGACCAGTGAGGACCTGGCCCAAGGACAGCCAATCAGCAGGCTGGCAAGTGGCCTGAGACAGAAGCTCCGTGGCAGGGGACTTGGGGAGCATGTGTGGTTTGATAAAGGACTGTAGATGCAATTTAGAGTTGGAAATTTACAGCCAAAAAAGTTAATACCTGCTGTTTCCACACTGCTGCTCAGTCGTGTCGGACTCTTTGCGACCCTTTGGACTGTTGCCCACCAGGCTCTGTCCATGGAATTTTTCAGGCAGGAATACTGGGGTGGGTTGCCATTTCCTCCTCCAGGGGATCTTTCTGACCCAGGGATCAAACCCACATCTCCTGTGTCTCCTGCATTGCAAGCGGATTCTTCACCAGCTGAGCCACTGGGGACCACAAGCTATAAAACATAATGCTTGACAAGATTTCTGGGTCTGTGGAGGAACACAGGAGCTAGTGATGTGAGATTTCAAAGGGGGAATATTGAACAAGCCCAAAGAGAGCGAGGAAGGCCCAGTGGGTCAAAGAAAGAGGAAAGGAGCAGTGGGTTCACTGGCAGGTGGAGGTGGCCTTTCTGAGGCCCCAGGGTACATGTGTCCTACAAGAAAACCTTAACAGAACAGCATGGAAACAAGTATACTATCAAGGGTGAAACAGATCACCAGCCCAGGTTGGATGCATGAGACAAGTGCTCAGGGCTGGTGCACTGGGAAGACCCAGAGGAATGGGATGGAGAGGGAGGCGGGAGGGGGGATCAGGATGGGGAACACATGTAAATCCATGGCTGATTCATGTCAATGTATGGCAAAAACCACTACAATATTGTAAAGTAATTAGCCTCCAACTAATAAAAATAAATGGAAAAAAATAAAATAAAATGTAGCTTAAAAGTTTGTAATCCTAAAAAAAAGAAAACCTTAAACAAAGTAACACAACTGGGTCACTCTTTTAGTAAATGGCATTTAACACCTAAGAATTAAAGGGTGTTAAAATTAATCTATGACAGAAATATCATTACAAAATCATTTTTTTATTAGTAACTTACACTACTCTCCTTTAAAAAATTCCTTTTGTAAGAATGATGCCTACAGATTATAGATAGTGATATCTATTCCTTTAACATGCAGTTTCAGGCAGGGATTCATTTCCACTGTTACATATTGTGTATGTAACATATATACTGTGTACGTAAATATTTCCACCAGTTTACATACGGTATGTGAATTTCTCTGGATTGCATTTCACTGACAACAGATTGAAAATGGCCTGATGAAGAAAGGAAAGATAGCGGGACTCAACAGCATTTTAATAAAGTTAACTGACACAACTAGTGCCAATGATTGCTTTCAAGAGACTGAACATATAAATGGACAGTGGCCAGGTCATATATGAAAACAGAACTCTGACCTACAACCTACAACCGCCAGCCTAGGAAGCCAGCCTGCTCTTTAAGTCAAGACTTCTGCTGTAGGAAATCAAACCACATCTCTAGTGACTGATTCCAGAAGCCAACAAATAGCCCTATAACAATTAGCCGAAGATAGCCAGGACTTGGTTAATAATTGACAGCTTCCCTAATTTTTGTCCCCACATTCAGTCTAGGATCAACCAGAGAAGATGAATACGCCTGCCTAGTCAATCACATAGGAGACCCCCCCTTCCTATGTAAGCCCACCTCCCCCTCCCCAGGCCAACAGCCTCGATCAGGGCCAACCTGAAGTCATCCTATGAAATTTCCCTCAACCCCCAGCCTGCCTTTGGGTGTCTGCCAAACCCAGTGAAGGTGGCTGCCTCCCTCGCCAGAGTAAGTAAAGAATAAATAGTCTGTGCTTGCTCTCATTTGGTAGATCTTCATCTATTGCCACACTTTTATTGCCATTTCTAAAATGAATTCCTATAAAAACAGGCAAGACAATAAAGCAAAGAAGGTAAAGCTGAGGTGAAAAAATAAATGAAAGTTGCTCAATCGTATCTGACTCCTTGCAACCCCATGGACTGCTGCACTCCAGACTCCTCTGTCATTCACCATCACTTGGAGTTTGTTCAAACTCATGTCCATTGAGTTGGCGGTGCCATCCATTCATCTCATCCTCTGTCATCACCTTCTCCTCCTGCCTTCAATCTTTCTGAGCATCAGGGTCTTTTCCATTGAATCAGTTCTTCGCATCAGGTGGCCAAAGGATTGAAGCTTCAGCTTTAGCATCAGTCCTTCCAATGAATATTCAGGGTTGATTTCCTTTAGGATTGACTGGCTTGATCTCCTTGTAGTCCAGGGGACACCAGAAGTTAAAGCCCAAGCACACTTCCCACCAACATTCTGTGGGGTCTGGTCCTGCTGAGAACCGTGCTTTCACAATAAGCCTCAAACCTGTCTGCAATAATTACCCAAGAAGCAGAAAGGTAGCATTTTAAATTTTAGTGACACATTAATGCACGAGGTAATACTCTTGACAGATACAGGGGACGATTCACCCCGTGAAGCTAAGCAACGGCTCCTCAGATCAAAACACAAGCTGAGTAACTGGCCTTGGCAGGCCCATCGTGCATCAGAGCTGCACCTCGGGTAACCATGTTCCCTGCAGACGCTTGGCAGCCACTGACAGATTTACCGCTGTTATCATCCCTGGCGGCCCCAAGCAGACATCTCGTCTCAGAAGATTCAAGCCTTTGTCTTGAAGGGTTAATAGAATCCCTTAATTGCAGCATCAGTTATAACAAGGTCCTGCCTTTTTAAAAGCAATGCTTCTTCCACCCTCAGAATTGATCTTCCAGTCTGAGATGGTATCAGACAAAGGACAATGCTAGAACGTGAAAGGAATCAGGCTTCCCATGTACTAGGATATTTAGTCACAAGCATGTCCCAGATACATACTGTGGCACTTTGGCCAATCACCAGAGCCCGTGAGAGAAGGGTGAGTGGCACAGCTCCAAATTGGCCCCTGGCAGCTCCTCATGGTGGCCAGGTCTCGTGCACACAGTCTGAGCAGGAACTAAGCTCAAGATCGCTTTTAGGGTTGGACTGTGCCCCTCCATGTGTTGAGGTCCTGCCCCACCCCACAGCCCCTACACCTCTGACTGTGACCTTATCTGTAAATATGGTCATTGCTGATGTAATTAGCTAAGGTGAGGTCCTTAGGGTGGGCGTAAATCCAAAAGGACTGGTATCCTTCTAAAAGGGGGAATTAGGACACAAAGATCCTCCCACGCAGCCTCAGATCTCAGACGTCTGGCCTCCAGAACTGTGAGACAAGACATTTGTGTTGTTTAAACCACCCAGTTTGTAGTGTTTTGTTGAGTAGCTCCAGGAAACAGTCACCCTCTGTTGTTCTTATAAACATCATCTCAACTTCCAGTGACCAGTTGCATCACCATTGGTAGAAACACTTGATCCGGAGTAAAACCTGGGAACTTCTCCAAAATTTCCAGCACATTCTTCTTACAAGCTCTTCTTATATTCTGAAACTACCCACTTCATATTCTAAAACATTAATTTACATTCTAGCTAAGGGACTATGATCACTGAAATGTCAAGACTTGAGTATCCTGGACATTTTCTTGACTTAAGGTCATAGGTTTGTAAAGCCTCTCATTGAGGGATCAAAAGGAAGAGCTACAAAGAGCAAGACTACACAGTCCATAGGGTTGCAAAGAGTCAGACACGTCTGAGTGACTGAGCTCACACACAGAAAGAGAAGAAGGAAACGAGAGAAAATGTAAGGGAATTCTAAACAGTTACTCTCTTCACCCATCTAATCCTAATTAAAGTGGAAAATTGAGCTGCCATCTGTAGATGGTTGTTCTAAAATCTAAGATGTGTGCATGCATGCTAAGTTGCTTCAGTCCTGTCCAACTCTTTACTACCCTATTGTATAGGAGGCAGTGATCAAGACCATCTCCAAGGAAAAGAAATGCAAAAAGGCAAAATGGTTGTCTGAGAGGGCCTTACAAATAGCTGAGAAAAGAAGAGAAGCCAAAGGCAAAGGAGAAAAGGAAAGACATACCCATTTAAATGCAGAGTTCCAAAAAAATAGCAAGGAGAGAAAAGAAAGGCTTCCTCAGTGATCATTGCAAAGAAATAGAGGAAAACAATAAAATTGGGAAAGACTAGAGATCTCTTCAATAAAATTAGAGATACCAAGGGAGCAATTCATGCAAAGATGGGCTGAATAAAGGACAGAAATTGTTTGGACCTAACAGAAGCACAAGATATTAAGAAGAGGTGCCAAGAATACACAGAAGAACTATACAAAAAGGATCTTAATAACCCAGATAACCACGATGGTATGATTACTCACCTAGAGACAGACATTGTGGAATGCAAAGTCAAATGGGCCTTAGGAGGCATCACTATCAGCAAAGCTAGTGAAGGTGATGGAATTCCAGTAGAGCTATTCCAAATCCCAAAAGATGATGCTGTGAAAGTGTTGCACTCAATATGCCAGCAAATTTGGAGAAATCAACAGTGGCCACAGGACTGGAAAAGGTTGGTTTTCATTCCAATCCCAAAGAAAGGCAATGCCAAATAATGCTCAAACTACTGAACAACTGCACTCATCTCACACACTAGTAGTGTAATGCTCAAAATTCTCCAAGCCAGGCTTCAACAGTATGTAAACCGTGAACTTCCAGATGTTCAAACTGGATTTAGAAAAGGCAGAGGAACGAGAGATCAAATTGCCAACATCTGCTCAATCATTGAAAAAGCAAGAGAGTTCCAGAAAAACATCTACTTTTGCTTTATTGACTGCATCAAAGCCTTTGACTGTGTGGATCACAGCAAACTGTGGAAAATTCTTCCAGAGATGGGAATACCAGACCACCTGACCTGCCTCCTGAGAAATCTGTATGCAGATCAGGAAGCAACAGTTAGAACTGGACATGGAACAACAGACTGGTTCCAAGTAGGTAAAAGAGTATGTCAAGGCTGCATATTGCCACCCTGCTTACTTAACTTACATGCAGAGTACATCATGAGAAATGCTGGGCTGGATGAAGTACAAGCTGGAAATCAAGATTCCCAGGAGAAATATCAATAACCTCAGATACGCAGATGACACCACCCTTATGGCAGAAAGTGAAGAAGAACTAAAGGGCCTCTTGATGAAAGTGAAAGAAGAGGGTGAAAAAGCTGGATTAAAACTCAACATTCAAAAAACTAAGATCATGGCACCTGGTCCCATCACTTCATGGCAAACAGATGTGGAAATAATACAAACAGTGAAAGACTTTATTTTGGGGGGCTCCAAAATTACTGCAGATGGTGACTGCAGCTGTGAAATTAAACGATGCTTCCTCCTTGGAAAAAAAAGCTATGACCAACCTAGACAGCATATTACAAAGCAGAGACTTTACTTTGCCAACAAAGGTCCATCTAGTCAAAGCTATGATTTTTCCAGTAGTCATGTATGGATGTGAGAGTTGGACTATAAAGAAAGCTAAGTGCCGAAGAATTCATGCTTTTGAACTGTGGTGTTGGAGAAGACTCTTGAGAGTCCCTTGGACTGCAAGGAGATCCAACCTGTCCATCCTAAAGAAAATCAGTCCTGAATATTCATTGGAAGGACGGACGCTGAAGCTGAAACTCCAATACTTTGGCCACCTGATGCGAAGAACTGGCTCACTGGAAAAGACCCTGATACTGGGAAAGATTGAAGGCAGGAGGAGAAGAGGAGGACAGAGGATGAGATGATTGGATAGCATCACTGACTCGATGGACATGAGTTTGAGCAAGCTCTGGGAGCTGGTGATGGACAGGGAAGCCTGGTGTGCTGCTGTCCATGGGGTCGCAAAGAGTCAGACACAACTGAGCGACTGAACTGAACTGAACTGGACTGGACTGTAGCCTGCAAGTGTCCTCTGTCTATGGGATTCTTTAGGCAAGGATACTATAGTGGGTTGCCATTTCTTACTCCAGGGGATCTTCCCACCCAGGGATGGAACCTGCATCTCTAGCATCTCCCACATTGGCACCTGGGTTCTTAACCACTAGCACCACCTGGGAAGCCCTAAAATCTAAGGTAGCTGGTCCTCAAAGTGTGTTCCCCCTCAACTAGAATCAACAGCAATCTTGGCCCTCCTCCCCAGACCTATTAAATCAGAGGGAGTGGAGCCCACTTCCTATGTTGAAACACATCTTCCAGAGACTTCAGATGTCCACTAAAGTGAGAACCACTCTTGCATGCATGTGTATGCGTATGTGCTTGCTCAGTCATGTCCAGTTCTTTGTGACCCATGGACTGTAGCCCACAAGGCTCCTCTGTTCTCAGAATTTTCCAGGCAAGAATACTGGACTGGATTGTATCTCCTGCATTTGCAGGTGGATCCTTCACCACTAGTATCACCTGGAAAACCCGAGAACCACTCTTACTAGAGTTAAAGGCAGGAAACAAGTTGGTTCCACCTAACTGCAAATTCACTTGGGAGTGACTGCCCAAGAGAACTGTATTCAGAAGGATTCTGAAGCACACTCTGAGCTCTGATTTTAAAATGAGGAATTTCCTGGGAATAAGAATGGGATGGCAATTCGTAAGTCACTTAAAAACCAGCCCATGAGTTTCAGGCTTATAGACCATCACCACCATATCTTTCTTCATATCAGTGCTTCCAAATAAAACAGGTTCCACATTTCTGGAATGAGTTGGACCCTTATACTGACATAAAAATGAAAATCTTTTTCTCAATTCTGAGATGAAACTCAAAAGAAGTACTTGACAGCATTGTTCTTTCTTCTACTAAATATTTATTTCCCGCTTCTCTCTGCACACCATGTCTCTCTTTCAGGATGCCATTGCTTTAGTGATGGGATAAAAAAATGAAGTTGTACTTCACTTAGTTCAGGAAAGCGGGTGATACACAAAATTGAAACTTACAAGATAATTGAATTTGAAAGCTACTATTTTCACTGCATTTATATGATGAAAGATTCTCTTCATTTTTAAAAGGATTTACAAAAGAGTTCTTTAGAAGATTGTTTTCCTCTGAGGTTTTTCATATCTGATTTGATTTGTTTTAAAAATCACCTAGTGCTTCCTGTTGCCTTTGAGACTGAATTCCTGGAGATTCAGGGCTGCAGCCTGAATGCAGCCTGCCTAGCAAGCTTCTCTTCCCTCTTGATCCTCCACAGGATCAGATGGAACGACTCTCAGTTCAGTCACTCAGTCGTGTCTGACTGTTTGCAACCCCGTGGACTGCAGCACTCCAGGCCTCCCTGTCTGTCACCAACTCTCAGAGCTTGCTCAAACTCATGCCCATTGAGTTGGTGATGTTATCGAACCGTCTCATCCTCTGTCATCCCCTTCTCCTCCTACCTTCAATCTTTCCCAGCATCAGGATATTTTCCAATGACTCAGTTCTTTGCATCAGGTGGCCCAAGTGTTGTCTTTCAAAATGTTCTCTTTTATGCTGTTGCCCCTCCTGTTGCCATGGATACCTTGCCCTCAAGGATACCAAACCCAGAGAGCCTCCTCCCCTCCTTTGGACCCCTGACCTGGCCCCTTCTCCCTCTGCAGCCTTCGCTGTCCAACCCAGACGTGGCGCCTCTCCTCTCCCTAAGGGCTTCCCAGGCGGCTCAGTGACAGAGAAGCCGCCTTCAACCCCTGGGTCAGGAAGGTCCCCCAGAGGAGGAAACGGCAACCCACTCCAGTGTTCTTGCCTGGAAATGGGCCTGAGGACACGGCCAGGGGAGCCTGGTGGGCTACAGTCCGTGGGGTCACAAAGAGTCAGACACACCCATGCGCGCACGCACACACACACACACACTCTTGCCCTAAAGTCACGTACTTTGTGGTTCTTGCACATTCCACCCTCCGCCAGCCATTCCCTGAGGAAAACCATCTCCATCATATCTCCCACAGCAGCAATGCAATGATTGAATAGAATCCTTGCATGAATAGATTCCTTGCTGGGAGATTGCCTTTCACAGACTCCAAACGGAATGATTGGATTTCTTACCTGTCAAATGTTGTTCCCGGCACCAGGGAAACATTCAGAGCAATGGCTACCAGATAATCGAGTGAACAGCTGGGGAGGTTGTGCAATGTTCATAGACTGGAAAGCCAGGATATCAGATTCTTTCACTTGGTGGGCCCTAATGAAATGTCTGGCCTGGGGCATTGTCTCTGGCCCATGCTTTGGCCAAAGGGTCTCTCTTGTCCAATCTTAAGAGTAATTCACTTGAGGATCAGCTAAAATTCCTTAAAGCATCAGCAGACCTCAGCATGACCTGAACAGTATTATTAATTCTTTGCCCTAACCTCCTAAGATATTCCTCTAATCCTTATATATATATATTTTAGTACCAATGACAGGTGACATCTTTATCTTATTTATAGCTCTAAATAAATTGGTATGAGCATCCACCAAACATATTTATTTTATTTCCCAAGAAATATACCCCCAGAAAATGTCAAGGAAATGATCTTTGAAAAATGCACATCCGAACACAGTATAAAATATTTAAGGGAATGACCATGCTCGTGGTTTCCATTTTCTGTTAGATTAGTCTACAGGCTCCTGTAAAAGTCAAGTCAGTGCTTTTAAAGGCAGAAAATGGCCACGAGTTAAGAAAAGTCTTCAGAGCCCTGGGGTTCTTCTTGATTTCGCTTTTACTTTCAGCAGTTTGCCTTGAATGAATGACCTCAAATAACTTCGATATTCAAAAATTGATGGACAGTACTTACCAAAGTGAAACTCAAATAAAGATGGTGAGAACTAAGCCAGTCAGCAATGGCTTAAAGATCCCCGATCGCGTTTAGTGTTCCCCAATGAGGCATGTCTTCACGCCACTTTCAGTGGGTTCTCCCCATCCATCCACCTTCCCCCCAATCCTCTACCACTAAGAAACATTTCCCACATTTGCCAGCACTGTCCAACTAGCAAACCATATGGTCAAAAAGAAAAAAATTCTAGAAACAAAGATTGTTATTTAAACCTTAACATAAAGCCATTCAGTTGATCTAGCTGAGGAGCGAATCCTCTCATAGATTAACTCATTTATTCCTCCAACATTCCTATGAGGCATATACCATTTTCTCCCTGCTCTGAGAGAAAGATCCCAAAGCACAGATACGGCAAATCAATTGCCTGACAATGGCCAAGCCAGAGTTTGACCCATCTGGCCCCAGAGACTGGGTCGCGCTCATCCACCACGCCCCAACCAAAACAGTCATTCCATGTATGCTGATACGAGTCTCATAAATGATGAGTTAAATGAAAATGTTCGAGGAACTGAAGTTCATCAAATTCATTAATAAATTGCACTGATGCAAATGGCTGTTACAGAGAAGAAAGGTGAAGCCCGGAAAAAAAGACTTCCTTGGGATCCACAGAGTGGCCCCAAGAGGATGAGAGGCCCCAAGGGGACACGCCAAGATCAACTCTCATGGCCCAGGCAGGCAAGGAAGACACCAGTACACATAAGCAGCACCCTGCCCACAACTCCTGGATGGCTGTGTCCATGGCGGGGCTCCTCTGAGGGGGACAGCTGGAGGACCAGCCTGGGCCAGTGTTTTGGGCAGCTGTAAGATGACCTCAACTCAACCCTCATCTCCTCACCTGAACAGACTCTCTCGAGATCCCTGGCACCTTTATCAACACATTTTGCACTGGTCGCTTATCATTGGGTTGTTGCCATTTTTCAGTCGTCCAGGCGTGTCCGACTCCTTCTGACCACATGGACTGCAGCACTCCAGGCTTCCTTGTCCTTCACTATCTCCAGGAGTTTGCTCAAACTCAGGTCAGTGATGCTATCCAACCACCTCATCCTGTGCCACCCCCTTTTCCTTATACCCTCACTCTTTCCCAGCCTCAGGGTCTCAAGGAGTCAGACCAGCAGTTTAATGAGGTCCAGACATCACCCTGAGGACACCCTCACCCAGTTCCTGAAATTTGCCAGGCTGGCCATAGGTCTCACCAGCTGATAGGTTATTCACTTTGGGTCCAATCCAGTGGGCAGCGGAGATGTTCTGAGCTCAGGCGCTGGGGTCAGTATCTCTGCACTTACCACCTGTTGACCTTGGGAAAGTATAGATGTTCTTGGAGCCTCAGTGTTCTTACCTGAAAGAGAGAAATAATAAGACAATTCTGCCAGGTTATTGTGAGAATTACATGAGATGATACACAGAAGATATGGGGAATAGTGACAAAACCCTACATGTTAGCTGCTATTCCTCGTGTTGGTGTCACCTGATACCATCTCCATGTCTGGATTTCCCTTTAAAATACTCCAGATGCACCACATGATGGAAGTGTGCTGTCAGCATCCTTGTCAAGAGCACAAGAACTCAAGGTGGACCACTGGTGATCTGCTCAGGAAACCCAGACCCCAGGGTGGCTACTGCAGGCACTTCTGTTGTCATCAAACAAGGCTTGATGGAATAGCAAAGATGTTCCTATAAGTGAAATTAATGGCCTATAAATTATCATGTTGGCTGCTAGAAATGAGCTGCATATGGTGACCTTAAAGGTATTCAAGATAGGTGCAATGGTTGAAATATTTAAGAAAATGTCTCCACGCTTGCAGGAAGAGAATGCATGAATCATATGATGCCTGGACCCTGTCCATAGGAAGATATGTGGCAACTGCCCTAAATTCCCCCATGGAACCTGAAACTTGGAGGTCTTTGCTTGCCTGATGCAGCAATCAGGGTGATAGCACTGGCCTCCACATACATGGCATTAGCCTCAAGGCTCTTCCTGCCTAAGGGAAGTCAGAGCATCTAAGGGGCAGGGAGATGACCCTTCATTTAGTTCATAAAAAAATGTTGATGAGCACCAGGAGGCCTGCCAACCAGTTAATGCTTCTTCAATAAATGTCTCGTGTGGCTGGTTTGGGAGTTGCTATCACAAGCACTGGGGGACAAAATGTTGAAAGACAAATCAGCCCCAAATGCCTCAAACTTGTGTGTATCTATTGTATGTGTACACTGTCAGTCGTGTCCAGCTCTTTGTGACCCCATGAACTGTAGTCCACAGGCTCCTCTGTCCATGGGATTCTCCAGGCAAGAATCCTGGAGCAGGTTGCCATTTAGTTCTCCAGGGGATCTTCCTGACCCAGGGATCGAACCTGAGTCTCTTGTGTCTCCTGCATTGACAGGAGGATTATTTACCACTGAGCAATAGCTCTGCTCCCAAATGGACCAAAAAGAGCCCAAGAGATGTGCATGACCAAACTGCCTTACATCTCTTTTCATGGTACCTGTGTCTGTAATCACTGCGGATGGTGACTACAGCCACGAAATTAAAAGACGCTTGCTCCTTGGAAGAAAAGTTACGACCAACCTAAACAACATTTTAAAAAGCAGAGATGTTATTTTGCCAACAAAAATCCATCTAGTCCAAGCTATGGTTTTTCCGGTAGTCATGTATGGATATGAGAGTTGGACCATAAAGAAAGTTGAGCACCAAGGAACTGATAATTTTGAAGTGTGGTGTTGGAGAAGACTCTTGAGAGTCCCTTGGACTGCAAGGAGATCCAACCAGTCCATCCTAAAGGAAATCAGTCCTGAATAATCATTGGAAGGACTGATGCTGAAGCTGAAACTCCAATACTTTGGCCACCTGATACGAAGAACTGGCTCATTGGAAAAGACCCTGATGCTGGGAAAGATTGAAGGTGGGAGGAGAAGGGGACGACAGAGGATGAGATGGTTGGATGGCATCACCAACTCGATGGACATGAGTTTGAGTAAACTTCAGGAGTTGGTGACAGACAGGGAGGCCTGGCATGCTGCAGTCCATGGGGTCACAAAGAGTCGGACACTACTGAGCAACTGAACTGACCTGAACTGTGTTTGTAAGCTTTGCAGAGAAGGGTCCAGGACAAGTTACCTTTAATGTGAAGAAGCCACTCAAGCTAAGGGCAGCTGTAGCCATCCTCATGGGCTCAACAGGGGAAGCTCACCGAAGTCAGGAGATCGTTCAAGGGATATTCAAGGAGATTATTCAAGGTCATGCCCAAGGAGATGAGCTGGACGGCAAAATGGTTACAGTCAGGAATGGCTTCTCACTGGTGGTTCCTATACATGAAGAAGGGAAACCCCAACCAAAGCTCTTTTCCTCTGCACAAGGTGAATAGAACCCAGAAGCCAATGGAGGCAAACAGGAGTCTCAGAATTCTGGGTCCCCAGATCGGGGAGAAGCAGGTGGGGGGTCATCAAGCCCAGCCTCAGACTTCCTGTCCTTTAAGGACATCATTCATATCAAGAACCTGCCTTAAGCTCCATCCAGACCTGCTTTCGCTCTGCTGAGAAATGTGTGTATAAATGCAGCATTTCCGTTAAAAAGGCAAATGGCATACATAAGCAAATGAGGGTCAAGGGCTCATAGGAGACATAAGCTGCTTTTCTGTTGAGCTTCTATATAGAGCCCATCATGGCCACAGGTGCTGGAGCCCAGGTCATGGGGAATGCCGGCAAGGACATCACGGCTCAGGATTTCCAAATTCCAAATTGTGAGCTGCAGTAAGGGGCTGAATGTGCGAATCAGTCAGTGACAGGAAAATGCCCTTGCTGTGTTTAAATTTCCTAAAAAGACCTTGAAAGTGAAGAGCTTAATGATGTTCAACTAAATGATGAGCTCAAGCTAAATGATGCCACAGAAGCTCAGACGGTAAAGTATCTGCCTGCCATGCAGGAGACCTCGGTTTAATTCCTGGGTTGGGAAGATCCCCTGGAGGAAGAAATGGCAACCCATCCCAGGATTCTTGCCTGGAGAATTCCACAGACAGAGGAGCCTGGTGGGCTACAGTCCGTGGAGTTGCAGAGTCAGACATGACTGAGTGACAGACACTTTCATTTTCAAGAAAACCCAGATTGGGGTGGCGTCACGTCACGAAGGTGCTCCTGCTTGTGGAGTCTAGTGTGAGTTGGCGGTGCTACCACACCTCACAGTCATATATGCCTTCAGAGCACACAGCTGGCAAGGTGGCCACAGCCAGGAAACAGGGGGCCAAAGAGTCACATGGGATGGTTTCATCACTTCTGCCCATACTTCTTGCCAGTCCCACGCCAACCTGCCTGGAGGCAAACCTGTGTAACGGGAGTCAGTCCCTGCCCTGGGAAGGAAGAGCTCTGGGTGTGATATGTGTATAGGACGTGTCATATAGCCTGTGCCCCCAAGCCTTCCTCCCCCCATCCCCACTCATACACCTGAATTCCCAGAGATTCCTTCTTTGCAGGATTACAGATGTTTTGGAATTCATGACACTCCTAGACTATACATACCACCTGAAAAGTGAAAGTGAGAGTCGCTCAGTCGTGTCTGACTCTTTGCGACCCCATGGAGTATACAGCCTGTGGAATTCTTCAGGCCAGAATACTGGAGTGGGAAGCCTTTCCATTCTCCAAGGGATCTTCCCAACCCAGGGATCAAACCCAGGTCTCCCATATTGCAGGCAGATTCTTTACCAGCTGAGCCACAAGGAAAGCCCAAGAATACTGGAGGGGGTAGCATATCCCTGCTCAAGCGGATCTTCCCGACCCAGGAATTGAACTGGAGTCTCCTGCATCACAGGCGGATTCTTTACCAACTGACCTATGAGGGAAGTCAAGGGGTGAAACATGATTTTATCATGAATGACCTTTCAGGCACTGACATATGAGAAGCACATATATATAAATCTTAAAAATCATTCCTAGCCTAGGTCAGGGTCCAGAAGGTACAGGTAGGTAACAACAGACAAGAAGAGAGAGAATGTGATTGGGAGATGAATATGAGCCCAAGTGAGTCAAGACAGAATCAGTTCAGTTCAGTTCAGTTCAGTCACTCAGTCGTGTCCAACACTTTGCGACACCATGAATCGCAGCACACCAAGTTTCCCTGTCCATCACCAACTCCCGGAGTTTACTCAAACTCATGTCCATTGAGTCAGTGATGTCATCCAGCCATCTCATCCTCTGTCGTCTCCTTCTCCTCCTGCCTCCAATCCCTCCCAGCATCAGGGTCTTTTCCAATGAGTCAACTCTTTGCAAGAGGTGGCCAAAGTATTGGAGTTTCAGCTTCAGCACCAGTCCTTCCAACAAAAAACCAGGACTGATCTCCTTTAGGATGGACTAGTTGTATCTCCTTGCAGTCCAAGGGACTCTCAAAAGTCTTCTCCAACACCACAATTCAAAAGCATCAATTTTTCAGCTCTCAGCTTTCTTCATCGTCCAGAATATGAGCTGCTAAACCCACAGCATGTGCAAGAGACCAGACGCCACGTGAGTGCAGGGCTGGGGCTGGGAGGCAGGAAGGAGGAGGCCGTGAAGAAGCAAAGGAAGGAGCTGGAGTGCGGGGAAGACAGGGGTGCCTGCTCCCTGAGCAGAGGTGTCTGAGCATCACTGTCAAGAATCCAAGGCAGGGAAGGAGGGGATTACTGGCACCTCTAATCAGAAATCCAGGAATCTCGATGATGTAAGTTCAGCTCTGGATACTCCAACCCCCCAAGCAATCTATCCTAAAGGAAATCAATCCTGAATATTTGTTGGAAGGACTGATACTGAAGCTGAAACTCTAATACTCTGGCCACCTGATGCGAAGTACTGACTCATTGGAAAAGACCCTGATGCTAGCAAAGATTGAAGCCGGGAGGAGAAGGAGACGACAGAGGATGAGATGGTTGGATGGCATCACCAACTCAATGGGCATGAGTTTGAGTAAATTCTGAGAGTTGGTGACGGACAGGGAAGCCTGGTGTGCTGCAATCCATGGGGTCACAAACAGTCGGACACGACTGACCAACTGAACTGAACTGAACTCCGACCCCCAGCACTCTGAACCCTGCCACCAGACGTGCCTCTGTGCTGGCCCAAACCTCCTCCCTGGAACTGACCTCCAGGAATTTGGTCCTTTCTTGCCCCGAGAAAAGAAATCATCAGCCAGCACCTTTCCTATCAGCTGCCTCCTGGGTCTCTAGCTCTGACCTTATCCCCCTGTTCTGGTGTCATTCCCCATCTGACACGAGACTGAGGTTTACCTTATTTTTTTAAGTTGCTTAAAGTACAGGTCTTAAACTTGACCTTTCAAAAGAGTTCCTTTCTTCAGTCTGAGATTTCGAATTTTTCTTCAACCACTTCAAGAAAGTGTTCAGCTTCCTGTTCTCACTCTGCTATCAGAGAAAACCTTGATTCTCAGCGTGAGAACATTTATCCCAATGGGTCACTTTTTGGAAAAGGTTAAAGCAATTGAAAGAAACCTTTTCCTTGATATGAAAGCCATAGACTTAGATAATTTTTTTAGACCAAAAGAAACCCTCTATTAAAAAAGGAGGGGGGCATTTCCTCAAAAGAAAAATGCCTGCTGCTTTTTCTTAGCCCAGAAAATTATTAGTTCACAAGGTGAATCTCCCCATGAATAAACTCAGTATGGATGGGGAAATAAATCATTTGACTGTCTACATTTTTTCTTTTTGACAGTCATCTTGTTGAAAAAGGCCATTATTTTTTGTGTTAATGGAAGTGTCTTGCTGGCTGAAACTTAAACCTTATCTAAAATACATAGAAAGCTTCATCTTTTCAGCGCATTTTATTCTCTATAGCTAATAATTTTCTGTAGAAGTGCTGCAAATTAGGTTAAAGATAAAAATACCTGCATTTCAGAGGTGTGACTGTTAAGAAACCTTACTTGAGGTCACTTTCAAATGACTTTGACATTATCTTGGATTCTCATCCCATCATACACTGTACCAAGTGAATCAGTGAACTGCCATCCTTAGAGGGATGGACCATTCCTTAGCAACCACATGTTCCAGAATTTTCATCTGTTTTTGCCAGACTGTATTGTCCAAACAAGCTACCCTGCCTTTTTCCCCTATTTTTTTTAATTAAAAAAATTTTTTTTTAATTTTTACAGTGCTATGTCAGTTTCTGCCATGCGTGCATGTGTGCTCAGTCATATCCAACTCTCTGTGACCCCAGGGACTGTAGCCCACCAAGCTGCTCTGTCCATGGGATTCTCCAGGCAAGAATACTGCAGTGGGTTGCCATTTCCTCCTCCAGGGGATCTTCCCGACCCAGGGATCGACCTCATAGCTCCTGCTTCTCCTGCATTGGCAGATGGGTTCTTTACCACTGAGCCACCTGAGAAGTCCCGTTTCTGCCATCCAATAGTGAAACTCAACCATAATTAGACATAATCCCCTCCCTGCCTATCCCCCCTCTCCTCCCCCATCCTATCCCTCTAGGTCACCACAGAGCAGCAGACAGGTCTCCCAGTGCTTCACAGCAAAGTCCCACCAGCTGTCCGTCTTATACCTGATAGTTTATGTATGATGATGTTACATTCTCTGCTTGTCCCACCCTCTCCTTCCCTCAATTTGCCCAGCACTGTTTACAACGTCCGGGACATGGATGCGACCTAGATGTCCATCCTGCCTTTTTATTTGGAAAGTGTGTCCATCAGAACCACAGTCAGGCCTGAGATCAGTCCAAAGGCTTTGGGTCTCTACCAGCCTGCACCCATTCTGATGGGTCGGCCATGTGCTGCACCCATCCTTCAGAAGCTAGAATAGACCCAGGGTTCCTGCTCATCTGTCACCCATTTCTGTAGGTGCCCTCTGCTCCCTTCTCCTTGACCCTCACCAGCCTGACTTCTTTCTGTGATGCTCCATTTGGATAACTCTTTCAAGATCACCAGGGACCTCCGTGTTCCCAAAGGCAAGGATGGTTTGAGCAACAAGTTAGCAGCGGGACAACACACATTACTCCTTTCTCCTTCTTTCTTGTTTTCTCTGGCGCCACACGCCTCTGACTTTTCTTCTACCATTCTGACCCCATGCTAGCTCTTCATCCCCACTCATTCTTAAACGTTGCCATTTCTCAGAGTTCTTTCCTTCTGACCTGCTTGCTCTACACAGGTTCACCAACCATCTGACTCTAAACAATGAGCTCCAGATCACAACAGCCCTGGCAGCTCACTAGCAACTCTCCTTGGTCTGCAGCTTGCCGACTGCAGATCTTGGAACTTGTTAGCTTCCAAAATCCTGTGAGCCAACTGCTTATATGAAACCCCTTTCTGTATATACACGCATCTTATTAATTTTGCTTCTCCAAAGAACCAACCCAAATAGAGTGCTGTTCTACATGCTCTGTAAAGAAGATTTAAAACTCTGTAGAACTAATAATCTCCCCATCTGGAATTCATTAAACTCTCATTTTCTAAAAATTCCGCAAAGTTCACTGAACCGTGGGCAACTTGCTATGGGTTCACTGGTCACCCCCTTGGAACGTTATTTTTCTCTGGTTAACTCAGTTCTACATACCTTCTGGCACATTTGGACCACAACCAGAGGGAATGGAGCCAGCTTGCTTTTGACCTTCTAGAATGATATTTGACTTCTCCTAAACTATCCTCCATATCTCTATTGCTCTTTAAGTAAATAATGATGATAATTAATACCAGCCAAAATCAATGGCTAGAAGTTAACCATCTATATTAAATATTCAGCAAATGTTTATGTACGATTTTAGCACTGCAGTAGTCCTGCTCAAAAAGAACACCCATATGCCATTTGTTAGGGTTAGAAAACATTATTTTATTTAGGAAATCATCTCAGTTAATGCATGTATGTGTACTAAAAACAGACAGTAAAAAAACCTGCATCTATCCCTTATTATGTGCTCATACTCAAATATAACAAATTGGCAAATCAAGCCCAATGTTTTTCTATGAGTGCAGCCATGTGTCAGGATGGGAAGAATTCTTCTTAAAGTCATCGCCCCATGCTCTGAGCCAAGTTCTGCCAAGTAACCCTGTGAGCTTGAAGCATTTCCTTGCACATTTCTTTGGACCTCAGTTTACTAATTTTAAAATGGGGAAGGAAATTCCTTGATGGTCCGGTGGTTAAGACTCCAAGCTTCCACCACAGGGGGCATAGGTCCTATCCCTGGTTGGAGAACTAGGATCCCACATGCCGCATGGTATGACCAAAAAATAAAATTTTTTTAAAAAAATTTTTTTAAGTTTAAAATGGAGAGAGGAACAGATTCCATCTGATGGCCAAGGTTCCTGATACAGCCAACATTTCACAGTTTTGAGTATGTCTATGATGCAGTTCTCAAATGTAAAAGTGATTTTTCTACTCCTTTTTCAATTGGCAAATGACAAAAGTAAAATAGCATTTACACTGCCCTGGAATGAAATGGCACAGGAGAAAAAGAAGTCCGTGATTTTGGCATCGGGATAATTTTCCTGTATTCAGAAGTTAACAGTGAGGGGCTTCTCATTGTTCAATTGCCCAGTTGTGTCTGACTCTTTGCAACCCCACGGCCTGCAACACACCAGGCCTCCCTGTCCCTCACCAGCTCCCGAAGTTTGCCAAGTTCAAGTCCATTGAGTCCGTGATGCCATCCAACCTCTGATGCCCTCTTCTTCTGCCCTCAATCTTTCCCAGCATCAGGGTCTTTTCCAATGAGTCAGCTTTTCACTTCAAGTGGCCGAAGTATCGGAGCTTCAGCTTCAACATCAGTCCTTCCAATGAGTATTCAGAGTTGATTTCCTTTCAGATTGACTGGTTCGATCCCTTTGCAGTCCAAGGGACTCTCAGGAGTCTTCTCCAACACTTCTTCTTTATAGTCCAGCTCTCACAACCATATGTGACCACTGGGAAGACCATAGCCTTGACTATGCTGGTGATGCTTAATCACTTCAGTCATGTCCAACTCTGTGCGACCCTATGGACTACAGCCTGCCAGTCTCCTCTGTCCATGGGATTCTCTAGGCAAGGATACTAGAGTGGGTTGCTATGCCTTCCTCCAGGGGACCTTCCTGACCCAGGGATCGAAACCAGGTCTCCTGCATTGCAGGCAGATTCTTTACCACTGAGCCACCAGGGAAGCCCCAGTCTTGACTATATGATGGGCTTATATATTAATAGAAATATTCACAGGGCAGAAAGCTCCAAATAAACTGACTTAAAAGAATGCAGACCTTCAAGGATACAAGGGGAAACAGAGGGAACAGAAGATTTCAAGACAGAGGAATCAACAACAGTGAAAATTAGAGAAAACATTCCCAAGAAATGATCTAGCAAACTGCTATTCTCTCTGATATGGCTGTTTCATATTCCACTCACTTTGGTAAAAGTTCTCTTTATAGGCTTTCTCCCATTCCCAACTCTTCCAATGAGTGGGGCAAATGGCCACAGACAAGTGTTAGCTGTACCTACAAGCAAAAACCAGAAATCCTCTAATGAGCCCACAGTCAGATCAACTTATTTCTACAGCTGTTAAACCTGCCGCATTGGACACACTCATTTACAAGAAACACAAACCACTATTTCAAGCAGAACACAACTTCTTATACGGAACCAGGTACATATAAAACTTGTCAGAAGGGTTGGATGATAGAGCCGGTCCTCCTGAAATAACTCCCAGAACAAGATGTCAACTGAATTCACTCTGCCGTACACCTGAAACTAACACGTTAACTATAGTAAACCAACTATACTTCAATTCAAAAATGTTCTAAGTCTTAAAAAAAAATTAGAAAACAAAATAAATAACAATAATGAGCAAACTAAACCATCTTAAAAATAGCAGCAAACCATATGGTTACCAAAGGGGAAAGAAGGGAGAGAGGGATAAATTAGGAATTTGGGATTAAAATATATACACTATTATATACAAAATAGGTAACCAACAAGGACTTACTATAGAGCACAATAGCTCATAATAAACTATACACAATATCTTGCAATAAACCGTAAAGAAAAAATCTAACAAAGAATAGGTATATACATGTATATGAAAATAACAGTGTTAGTTACTCAATCACGTCTGACTCTTTGCCACCCTGTGGACTGTAGCCCACCAGGTTCCTCTGCCGATGAGATTTTCCAGGCAAGAATACTGGAGTGAGTAGCCTTTCCCTTCTCCAGGGGGCCTTCCTGACCTTCACTTTACACTTGAAGCTAACACAGCGTTATAAATCAACTATTTCTCAATAAAAAAATTTTTAATAAAATTTTTTTAAAAGATTAAAAAAAAAATTTTTTTTTAAGATGACAATGGCCCTGGGGAAGCTGCTATAACTCTGCCACAGTTAGAGGTGCAGCACTGAAAATGTAGCCTGGACCTTCCGCTCACTGCAGAGAAACCAACTCTTCTTGCTCCGAGCTATGGACACGCACACTGCTATGCTCCTGCCCCCAGCCCCCAAACAAGTGATGCCTGAACACTGAGCCAATGCCAGGGTGGCTGTGACGTTCACCCACCTTGGGAGGCCAGTGGTCACACCTGAACCACTCCTGCAGCAACGCCTCACACTCATCATGACCCTCCTGACAGCAGCAACAGCCGAAAGGCAGACCCAGGGGTTCCCTCTTCCTGCCCTTCCCAATCTCAGCGAGCAGCCTCCAAGAGTGGGAACCCAATTCACATTCACGATTAGAGCTGCGAGGGAGCTTCTAGGCTCTGCAGTATGGGAAGGCGCATTCCAGAAAGAAGGTAAAATGGCAGTTGAGTGCCAGTCCATCATGTCTAGCATAGGTGGGGTGGAAGACACCCTCTATAACCCCCTCTGATTCCTTATCACATATTTATCTAGATGAAGACACCACATTTATGAGATCAAGATTTTACAGATCTGTGTATGGTATAAAGCCTCAGGCCGTATGGACTGCCTATAAAATTTTTAACTTACTTTCCGCAGAAGGAAGAGGTGACCAAATAGAGGGACACCTTTGACTTCTTTCATTCACTTAAATATTTGCCAGGCTCCTACCAGGTGTCAGCGCTGGATGAGCCATGAAGATGCCAAGACAAAGGGAAGGCTTTAGCGAAGCAAGCTTCAGGTTGAGTCGCCTCTCTGTTGCTTACTAGTTACATGGCCTTGGGCAAGTTCCTCATGATTTCTGAGACTCACTTTATCCACCTGTCAAATGGGAATGATAATACTCACCTCAAGAGGCTGTCATGAGAGCTAAGTGAGATGATCCGTGTCTTGGTCCTGAGTGCAGTACTTAATCCATGAGTTAGTCAGGGTCTCCAGAGAAAGATTAATTTCAAGGAAGCAGTTTACAGGGTTGTGGGGCTGGCAAATCCCAAATCTGCAGGGTGGGTTAGCAGGCTGGAGACCCAGGGGAGAGATGATCTTGCAACTTGAGTCCAAAGGCCATCTGGAGGCAGAATTCCTTCCTCCTTGGGGGAAGTCAGTCTTGACTGTGCCACATGGCTGGTGGGACCTTAGTCTCCTGATCAGGGATCAAACTGGCTCCCACTGCAGTGGAAGCATGGAATCTTAACCTCTGGACTACCGGGGAAGTCTCATAAGTCAGTCCATTCATTCTTGAGGATTTCAACTGATGGTATGAGGTCCACTCACATTACGGAGAGTAATCCTCTTTAGTCAATGTCTACTGATTTACATGTTATTCTTGTCTTAAAAATATTTTCACAGCAATGTCGATTCAGATGTGTTTGACCAAATATCTGGGTACCATGGTCCAGCACAGTTGGTGCATAAAATCAACCCTCACAGCACATGGAGGGAATTCAGTAACAGCTGGTGTTATTAAGCCACAATGGCTGACTTGAAGCAGCTGACATATAGTGGTTAAAAACACATAACTACAATACCAGGTGAGCATCAAGAATAGATGCTCAGGATCCCATGAGTGTAGATAATGGGGCATGTGTGCACATCCAAGATGCAAAGAGGGTTCTGAGATGTAAGAAAGGATGTTGTGGTAATAGGTTTCTGGACAAGAAAGATCAGAGATGTTCATCCGTCCCTCACTAGACCCGGGCACATTAGGTCTGGTGAGAATTCCTCCCTGCTTCAGGAGAGTCCCCAAGCTGATTGAGTGGGGATGGAAGTGCAAGGCAACCAACAGCAGAAGATATACGGATGGGAGGTCAGAGTGTTATGGGAAGGTGGGCAAGGCCATGGTCAGGAAAATGGGCAAAGCCTTAAGCCCAAGGGAAAGTATAGAAACAAGACAGAAAGCTCCCCCGCCGGGAGATGGGAAGGTCAGAAGCAGGATAAAGAATGGAGACAGGATAAGCAAAAGGTTCAGAACTCAAGCTGCAAATGGCAAGCTTGTGCTATAACATGGTCCCACCCTCCATGGGATACATTCCTAACCACAGTGAGTATTATTACCAGAGTAGGGGTGGCAACAAAGAGATGGACAAGGGGAATTATGGTCCCAAGAACCAAATGCTGGTGGCCATGGTTGGTACCAAAGGATTCTGACTAGTAAAAGAACCCATTCCTCGAATGCAACATGAAAGTGAAAAGTGAAAGTGAAGTCACTCAGTCTTATCCGGCTCTCTGCGACCCCATGGTCTGTAGCCTGCCAGGTTCCTCTGTCCATGGGATTTTCCAGGCAAGGGTACTGGAGTGGGTTGCCATTTCCTTCTCCAGGGGATCTTCCTGACCCAGGGATCGAAGCCAGATCTCCCACATCGCAGGCAGATGGTTTACCATCTGAACCACCAGGGAAGCCAACGTGGAGGCCCCCAAGTCTGGAAGTCAAAAATGTGGCCAGGACTGCCCTGGGGAAAGAGCCACCCCATCCCAGGGCCTTCAGCCCAAAACCCGAGTGTCACATGATATATTCTTCCCACGAGTCATTTCCCCCAACTCCAAAAATTTAAGATTCACTCTTAAGTCAAAATTTCCAAATATTTTCCTGTCCATTAGCTATAACTGGAGTGGTTGCCCCCAGCTAAGACCCTATGCACTAAGAATGCTTTGGTGTCAAATGTTTGGCCCAAATCCCCGAAGACGTTCCTCTGAAGATGCAATTCTGATAGGTCTCGAGTAAGTGAAAATTTTTGGACAACACCCCAACATCTCCACCCCTGATGGCAAGGGGCACAGAGAGAGACCAGGCGGGTTCCTCTTGAGTGGCATGTGGTGGCAATCAAGCACAGCTTCAAGTTTCTCCGAGAGTCACGTGCGCAGAAATTGTAAAGTAAAATGAACAGCAAGCAGCCAAAGCCCTTTGAGATGGTTTCTCAAAATAAACAGATTTAAAAAACCCAATGTGCTTGGATGTCAGAAAAGAATGAAGATAGTTAAACTTTAAAAAGAGCCTAACGCAACCTATTTTACTTAAAGTCTCCTATATTTTTACCCTTCTGCAAATTTTAGGGGGATAAGTGAATAGTTTAAAGTCATTTCTGTCTTTTCCATCTAAATTTCCAATTATACCACCCGCAGGACCAAATGGATGGGGAATTGTAATCAATCTCAGAAATAAATTCATGTAAAATACATTTCGTCCCAAAGGATCCGAACAACAAAGCCATTTCGTTCAACCAGGAAATCAGATTGCGACAGCCAAGACTATTTTTTTTTTTAATTGAATTTATTTTTCAGAGAATTTATGCAAGAGCTCACTGCCACCAGGCACTGTAATGGAACCACAGCCAACCCACTGTTCCCATGTGGGCTATTTAAGAACGCGTTAGATAGACAGGTGACGTGCTTTATCGAGGAGGTGTAGACTCTGAGGACGTCACTTCCTCTCTTAGCCTGTGTTTCAGCATTTATAAAATGGGGCACAGTAGCTGATGCACCAACGGCCCAAATCTTCACCCCTGTTGTATCTTCACCCTTGCCAAGTGCATTAGCAATACTCTCCCAGTCTGACTCTAGACTTGGCTGCTGACCTTGGTCAATAGGATACAATGGGAATAAGAGGGCACCAGTTCCAAGCCTAAGCCAAGAGGTCTTGTACATGCAACCTGCTTTCTTGAACTGCTGCCATCACCATGGATGGACATGGCTGGATTCCAGCTGCTAAAGAAGGTGAGAGACGTGTGGACCAGGGCCACATGTGTCCTGCCACCCCTCTCCTGCCAAGTCGAGCCGACTCCTGTCCCACAGCAGCAGATGAGATGAACAACCATCCATGAGCATCAATAACTCAGAGTGATGTTACACAGCAAAAGGGATAACACCTCCTGCCCCAACTACCTTACGGGCACGTTGGAAAGATCAGTTGAAATCGTGGACATAAGAGCACTTGGAAGACTGCAAAGCTGCCCCCCACCCATGGACCCATGGGTAAGACCACATGCTCTGTGCCCCATTATGTTCTATTCTGTGTCTTGGGCAGACTCTCCAAGTGGACACTCCATTCTGAACTTGGTTTCCCTAGCCTGGTGTTGATGGTGGTGTTTAGTCACTAAGTTGTATCTTGACTCTTGGGATTCTGGTGGACAACATGCTTACTCACTACTTTAATCCCCATCCTCCAGCCCCCAGAGAGAAAGCTTCCTCTAACATCTCCCTTGGCTCCATGTTCTGCAGAATCCAGGGCTAGACTCTCCCCCTTCCCTTGACCTACTCTATTTCCCAAACCCCTGTCTTATATCCCCGGTCATGACTTAATCTGAAAGGAGGCTCAAACATAGGATATATCATTACTACAAAGCATCATGGCAAGATTAACTTTGTCCAGAAGAACTGTTTATTTTACCCTACTAATTGTCACTTGGAAGGTTTGTCGAATATTGGGTAAGTTAGCAGACTTACCCAAGGCTACTTACGGGTGTGTTTCTTTTTTATTTTTTAACTTTTTATTTTATATTGGAGTATGGTTGTTTAATGGGCTTCCCTCATAGCTCAGTTGGTAGAGAATCCGCCAGCAATGCAGGAGACCCTGGTTCGATTCCTGGGTCAGGAAGATTCACTGGAGAAGGGATAGGCTGCCCTCTCCTGTGTTCTTGGGCTTCCCTTGTGGCTCAGCTAGTAAAGAATCTGTCTGCAATGCGGGAGACCTGGGTTCGATCCCTGGGTTGGGAAGATCCCCTGGAGAAGGGAAAGACTACCCACTCCAGTATTCTGGCTTGGAGAATTCCATGGACTGTATAGTCCATGGGGTTGCAAAGAGTTGGACACGACTGAGCAACTTTCACTTTCTTTCTTTCATGGTTGTTTAACAATGTTGTGTTAGTTTCAGGTGCATAAAAAAGTGATTCAGTTATACATATACATGTATCTGGGCTTCACAAGCAGCTCAGGGGTAAAAGAAAAAAAATCCGCCTGCCGATGCAGGAGACATGGGAGATGCAGGTTCGATTCCTGGATCAGGAAGATCCCCTGGAGGAGGAAATGGCAACCCACTCCAGTATCCTTGCCTGGAGAAACCCACGGACAGAGGATCCTGGGGGGCAACAGCCCATGGCTTCTCTCAGGGCAGGCTAAGAACATTCTTAGAAGGCTACCTTCCCCACTCACAATTTGGAGACAGACAAGGGAAGTTCACTGGCCATCCTGGGACAAACTCTGTGCCTCTCGTGGGTAAACTGTGGGAGTCCATGCCAAGCCTAGTGAGGGCTGCCTGAAGAGACCCGTGCTCAGGAGCATGGTCACGAGGATAGGGCCGCCAAGGCTGTTACAGGATGAGGTGTGCAGAGGGCAGCAACTTTTATCCCAGTTAGTGACCACAGCCTCCCCCAGCCCCAAATGATGCGCAGTCGGAAGACAATGTCCAAGCAGAACCATGCACTGCTCACCGCTGGACTGGGCCCACCACAGGTCACCAGAGACGGACGGAGCTCTGTCAGTGGGCAGCTTGAAGAAGAGGCGCTCTCTGTCCTAGCGTCTCAGTCTCGGCTACTAGAGCCAACTGATGACCGCTGGTGGGCGCTCAAGCCCACCTGAAAGAAGCCCAGGGACTCCCCTGGGGCCACACTGGATAAGAATCTGCCTGCCAATGCAGGAGACACGGGTTCAATCCCTGGTCCAGGAAGATCCCGCATGCCTGCTTTGGAGTCGTAAACGCCCTGCACGGACAGCTGTTGAGCCAAGAGCTGCAACTAAGGAAGACCAAGCACCCTAAGGCCCGAGAACCGCAACAAGAGAAGTGCCCCCCCCATGAGAAGCCTGCACACCACCATGAAAAGTAGCCCTTGCTCGCCACAATCAGAGAAAGCCCGTGCAGCAGAGAAGACCCAGTGCAGCCAAAGGTAACAAATAAACTTGACAAAGAAGAAGAAACCCAGTGATGCCTGTGAAAATCTGGGTACCATCACATGATGAGATGGGGATATGGACTCAGAAATAGCAAAAATGGAATCTAAGGGAACAGCTGAGAACCTTATGACCAAACAGGCAGCACCCCCAAGAAAGACAGGGTTTCTTGGAACAAAGAAAAGAGCTTTCAGTCCATGAGTCTTGCCAGTTATCTGAGAGCATTTAGCCTTTGCTAAGACCCTTTCCAAGCCTGTTACAGGACCATGTGGGATAAATGGAAAAACAAGATGTATTACCTGCCCACAGAGGATTGTGAAACTGGTTTAGAATTCATTGCTAAAACATAGAAAACCAAAGACAAGAATAACACAACAAAACATAATTAAGTGCTAACACCTGATACACCAGTTGTTCTCAAATTCCAGTGTACTTCAGGATCACCAGGAGATTTGTTAAAAAAGATAGAAGCCCAAGTTCACCCCCAATACATCAGGATCTACAGGAGAGGGTGCAGGTGATGCACAAGTGCTCTGAGAGTTCAGAGGAGACAGGGCCAGGGGCATCCACGACCAAAGGCAACAGCAGCTGCCCTTGACCGAGACAGGTGCTTTAAGTGTTTGCTGTTGAGTCGTGTCCGACTTTTTGCGACCCCATGGACTGTAGCCCACCAGTCTCCTCCATCCAAGGGATTCTCCAGGCAAGAATGTACAGTGGGTAGCCATTTCCTCCTCCAGAGGACCTTCCCAACCCAGAGATTGACTCTAGGTCTCTTGCATTGCAGATAGATTCTTTATTGCCTGAGCCATGGGGAGGAGAGGAGCCTGACCCCCGAGTCAGGCAAAGAACTGCTGTATCATGGGGCTGGCACACCTAGGGTTATTTTTTAAGATAATACTTAATTCCTATTTTTTTCAGATTGGCCTTGAGCACTTCTGAATATAATGTTTGCTCAATTCAACCATGACTTAAACTGCCAAGAAGGAGGTGATCTGAAAACTCCCTATCCTCTCTGAAAGAACTACATGCCCTAAAACTATCCAAGCATTTCAAACCATGGCTAAGACAGGCCAGTGGACTTTGCGTCATCAAGTTCCCAACCACCCCAGACAGAAAGCTTCCCCAAATCTATTTCTATTTCAGTAAATTATGATCAATAGGAGAGACCTGAGACCTTGATGTCTTTCTGCTTTGGTATAGTTTGATTTACGGGCTTTTCAGGTGGCTCAGTGGTAAAGAACCCACCTGTCAATGCAGGAGACATGGGTTCAATCCCTGGGTCAGGAAGATCCCCTGGAGGAGGAAACGGCAGCCCACTCCAGTATTTTTGCCTGAAGAATTCTTTGGACAGAGGAGCCTGGTAGGCTACAGTTCTTGGGTCCACAAAGAGTTGGACACAGCTTAGTGACTAAACAGCAACATAGTTTAGTTTACCCTTGGTGGTGAGGAAGCACAAATTCAACAGAGGAGGCAGATTTCTGAGATGGCACCTTGGATCCCGTATCAGTCAGCTTGGGCTGACACGACAGAATACCGCAGACTGACGGACTTATGCATTAGAAATTTATTTTCACGCAGTTCTGGAGGCTGGAACCCCAAGAACAATGTGCGGTCAAGAACAGTGTCTGGTGAGGCTTCTCTTCTTGGCTTCCAAATAGCCCCCTTCTTCCTGGTCTCTTCTCTGTGCATGTATGCAGAGAGAAGAAGAGGGACCTCTGCATATCTCTTCCTCTTCATATGAAGACACCGGCCCTATCAGATCAGGGCCCCCCTCTTGTAACCTCGTGCGTGCTAAGTCGCTTCAGTTGTGTCCGACTCTTTGTGACCCTATGGACTGTAACCCACAGCCTCCACTGTCCATGGGATTCTCCAGGCAAGAATACTGGCTTGGGTGGCCATTCCCTTCTCCAGGGGATCTTCCTGACCCAGGGATTGAATCCAGGTCTCCCACACTCATTTAACCTTAATTACTTCCCCAGAGGGCCCATCTCCAAACACAGTCACACTGAGAATCAGGACTTTAACATTTTAATCAAGAGGGAAAGACGGAGGGACACAGCTCAGTCCAAAACAGATCCCAAAGGCGTTCTTAGACAATGCAGGTACACCCTGGCAAGTCCATACTTCCCCGCCCTAGAGGAGGCAAGTCTCTAGGTATGATGGAGTTAAAAAAAAAACATGCTTTTATTTACCAAACACATACAAAGTTTCTACCTCTGGGATGCTCTGTACAAGGTTCAGGGGAAGAAATGGCGAGAAAATCAGACACGGTCCCAGCCTTTTAGATCTTTTGACCTGGTACAATGGACTCTGCTTATCACCCAAGTACTGGATGAGGATGCAGCGGGGAAAGTGGGCAGCTGCTATGATAATAATCCCATAGAGCTAGAGCTTTCCAGGCACTGCCCTCTGTCTGTGCCCACTTCACTTATTCCTCCCAAATTAATCAACCAAATAGCTGTTCCAGTTTACACACTCTCACCAGCAGGCTTCAAAGGGTTCCCCTTGTTCAAGTCAATATTTGATATTTTCCAACTCTATAGCTTTCTACAGCTGGATGGATATCTTGACTTAATTTGCATTTCTTTGATGGCTAATGAGATTTCTTACAACCCATTAGCCTTCTCCTCCCTGAATTGCCTCTTTTTGCTCTTTACCATATTTCTACTGGTTTCCTGCCCTTTTCTTGTTGATTTACAGGTGCTCCTTAAATATTCTAGAAACTAATTATTCATCAGTTGTGTCTTTTATGAATGTTTCCTTTCAGTCTGTTAACTCTGGCTTTTATGTCGGGGTAGACACATGCTGTCCCCCGCCAAGGGAGCATTACGCATGCCTGTCCCATTGATAACACACTTGGCCATGTGACTTTTTTGGGCCAGTAAAATGTGAGCAGAGCTGATAGTGATCCTTTCAAGCAAAAGCTTCACGATGGGCACGAGGCTTCCCTGGTGGCTCAGTGGTAAAGAGCCCACCTGCCAATACAGGAGACAGGGGTTCAATCCCTGGTCCAGGAAGACCCCGCATGCCATGGAGCGATTAAGCTGGTGTGCTACAACCTCCGAGCCTGTGCTCTAAAACCGGGGAACTGCACTGCTGAGCCCACGTGTCACCACTCCTGAAGCCCGAGCACCCTAGAGTTCAGCAATGAAAGAAGCTACCGCAATGAGAAGCCCATAAACCACAGCTAGAGAGTAGCCCCCGTTTGCCACAGCTAGAGAGGAGCCTGCAAAGCAACGAACACCCAACACAGACAACAAATAAATAAATAAATAAAATGTTTTTAAAAAAACAAGATTCATGGCATGAAACTGCCTTGCACTTTGCTCTCAGAGAGGAACTGCTGCTTTGGATCCAGGAAAGAAGTCGACTCATGGAGCAGATCCCCACCCACCCACCACCTCTGCACGCATCAAACTTTGCTATTAGAGGTCACAGTTTGGGTGGTTTGGTTTTGATGTTGACATTATGGCAAAAGAGCTGAACAAGTTGAAGACTGATACCCGGAAGTAAGGTGCCACTGTAATAAACCCAAGATGCGTGCGTGAGTCCTCAGGTGGAGCGGCAGGTGATCAAAAAAGAGGCTTGATAGTAAAGGCTTTTTACGCAGGGGTGAAGCATTTGATGGAACTGTCACCTGAGATCATCTGGGAAGCACAGAGCGGCACTAATGAACTTGTGGGTTTAGTGGGAAAGGAGAATGCTGGTAATGCTAGTTATTTGCTAATGGCTGTTTTTGACAAGGCACAGTAAGAAAGAAACAAGTTCATAGAAGAAATGGCCATTTTGCAAGCAGAATCGAAAGAGAGTTTGGATAGGCCATAAATTTCATGATTTGCAGGTTAGAAAATAGAACTGCTTCGCATCTCTAACCAGTAAAAAGATAAAACTGGAGAGGCCTTCAGCTACTAAACCCAGTTAAGACTCAACCTCGGGGCAGTGATGAAATCACGTAGCCTGGGCTGTGCCCTGTTTAAGACTCTACCAGGGTAGAAATGCAGGGAGGAAATCAAGTCTCGTGAGGGAGCTACTCTTCACCCATCAGGGAGAGAAGTGATACAGCAAACACCAACTGAACAGTTCCGTAAATGGAAGCAAAAGCCCTTTTGTTTAGAAACACGGAAGCATAATTGCTTCCTAATTCTGTGTAACAAGTACCACAAACGTGGTTGCTTAAAACGACACCCACTATCTCACAATCTCCGTGGGTCAGGAGTCTTGGCATGTGGTAGCTAGGTCCTACACTGAGGTTCACATCAGACTAAACCAAGGCTGGGGCGCTTCTCCAAACTCACTGGTTTTTGTCCGAAATCCGTTAGCTGTGATTATATGACTAAGGCTCTCAGAGATTACCCACCATAGAGTTCGGGTGCAGATCATCACCAAAAAACAAAGGTAGAGGTAACTTTCATGAGGAGATGGCATGTTCATTAACTTGATGGTAGTTCTGATTTCACTGTGTATGAAAGTGAAAGTGTTAGTCACTTGGTCGTGTCTGACTGTTTGCGACCCTATGGACTGTAGCCTGCCAGGCTCCTCTGTCCATGGGATTTCCCAGGCAAGAGTATTGGCATGGGGTGCCATTCCCTTCTCCACGGGATCTTCCCCACCCAGGGATAGAACCTGGCTCTCCCTCCTTGCAGGTAGACTTTTTACTGTCTGAACCACCAGGGAAGCCCTAGCCCCATGTGTGTGTGTATCAATCATCATTTGTGCGCTTTCAGTTCAGTTCAGTCACTCAGTCGTGTCTGACTCTTCGCAACCCCATGAATCACAGCACGCCAGGCCTCCCTGTCCATCACCAACTCCCAGAGTTTACGCAAACTCAAGTTCATCAAGTCGGTGATGTCATCCACTTTAGATATCCACAAAAATTTGTAATTAAAAGGAAGCAAAACAAACAGTATAGTTAAAATAGAATACATGGGTAGATTTATCACTGGATAAAGAGAGTTATTATATATTAAAGGAAGACAAAAATCCCCAGAGGACTTGTTAGTCTTTGCTATGGGGGTCAACCATGCCAGAATATAGTGGCCTAAAACAGCGGTATTTGTTGAGCTCACCATTCTGAGTTGGTGATGTGGGTTGGGCTCAACTGGTCAGTTCTTCTCATGGTTCCAGCTGCGCTCAGTCTGCATTTGTGATCAGCCGCCAGGGGCTGCAACTAGGGTTGGCTGACTGTGGGCAGGGCCACCAGCAGCAGTGGGGATGGGGCCACGTGTGTCTCCTCACCCAGCAGGCTAGCCGGGGATGGTCACGTGGCCGTGGAAGTGGGAATCCCCAGAGCAGCGAAGCTCCAGCAGGCTGGTGCTTTTCAGTTTCTGTTTCTGCCATGTTTGCACGCATGCATGTTCATAAACAATGTAGCATCAAAATAACTCAAACTAGAGGGCTTCCCAGGTAGCTCAGTGGTAAAGAATCACCTGCCAATACAGGAGACGCAAAAGATATGGGTTCAATCCCTGGTCAGGAAGCTCCCCTGGAGAAGGAAATGGCAACCCACTCCAGTATTCTTGCCTGGAAAATCCCATAGACAGAGGAACCTGGCAGGCTGCTGTTCATGGGGTCACAAAGAGTTGGACATGACTGAGCACACATACACAAAAAGTCAAACTAGGGCTCTCAGAAATAGAAGAAGCAAAACACCACATCCATAGCTTTATCTTGAGTTTTTAATCTTCATATGGACAAAAGAATTAGGATTCATATAGCATAATGAATAAGGTCACCAAATATCAAATTTTGTTTTCTACAGGGAATATGCATCCTTTTTCCATATCTTTGGAACATTTTCAAAACTTGATCATACTTCAAGGCTATAAAAGAAATCTCAGTAAATCTAAAATAAAGAAAAGGAAAAAGAAGTTGTATAGGCAATATTCTCTGGCCAAATGCAATAAAAGTAGAAATTAGCAAAAGTATAAACAAGAGAATTCAAACCACATGAAAATTAAGGCTCTTTCCCAGATGACATGTGGGGTCTATAATTACAGACTATTTAGAAAATAAAAATAATGACAAAATCATGTATCAACAACTACAGAGTGCTCTATATTATAGATAATCAAACTTTTTCTGTAAAGGGCTACACAATAAATATTTTAGGTTTTATGGGCCATGGCTGCCTATCAAGTGTCAAGTAAAGTGTTAGTCACTCAGTCGTGTCTGACTCTTTGCAACGCCATTGACTTTAGCTGGCCAGGCTCCTCTGTGCATGGAATTCTCCAGGCAAGAATACTGGAGTGGGTTGCCATTCCCTTCTCCAGAGGATCTTCCCAACCCAGGGATTGAACCTGGGTCCCGTGCATTGCAGGCGGATTCCTTAATGCCTGAGCCACCAGGGAAACCCATGGATGTGTGTGTGTGCTGAGTCACATACACAGACATGCAGCTGCTCAATTTTGCCATGGTAGTGTGAGCAGTCATACACAACACACAAATGAACACATGTGGATGTGTCGAGAACTTTATTTACAAAAACAGGCCACAGGCTGGATTTGGCCCATAACCTTGGCTTACCAACCCCTGCTTTATATTAATTGTTAAGCTCTTAGAGAGCAATTCCTAACTCTACCTGTTTTTATTAGTAAACACAAAGGAATAGAAATCAATGAAGTAAGTAATGTACTCTAGAAACTAGAAAAATATCAAGAACAGCAAAACAGAGAAAGCAAGAATAAAAATATAACAGTAAAAATAGAAATTAATGAAATAGAAGACAGAAAAACAATACCATTGATAAATAAATCCAATATTTGAGAAGACCAACAAAATAAACAAACTCCAAACACAGCTTATCAAGAAAAATGAGGCAGAAAGCACAAATACACATTATTAAGCATTATAAAGGAATCACAACCATGGATATAGAAAATACTTTTGATAATCATAAGCAAATACTATAAGTGATAGTATGGTAATAAACATTTAACTCTCAATGAAATAGTTAATTGTCTAGAAATAGTCTATTTACTAAAGCCTTTGCCCTTTAAAGGGGAGCCAATCTGAACAGATCAATAATAAGAACACAGCTAATGTTTATTCAGCATTTGCTAGTATCAGATACTCTTTGGCTGTCTCAATCAGTACTGTCTCAGTTAATCTGCCCACCAGCTTTATGATGTAGAGCCTGTTATTATGCCTGTTTGTTCAGACGAAGACGGAGAAGTTAAGAAAAATTAGACACTTCACACCCTCCAATAACTGGAATTGGAGAACTTGACCCCGGCAGGTCAGTGACTGGCACCATTGTTGCTTTTGCAGTGCAGAAGATATTGAATGTTATGTCAAAGAGCAGCCCCCAAGGATGCAGGGGGATACATGATTTCCCCAGCAGGCTACTGCAAACTCTTGAGCAACTGATAAAGTTTGTGGGATTGAACTGGTTCAGAAAATAGCAAAGGAAGAAGTATTCCATTTTAAGAAGCCTGAGTCACCTTAAATCAAGACATGACAAAGATAACTGCAAACCAAATCTCACAAACATAGATGCATAAATTCTGTTATATAAAGCCTGGAAATACATTAGAATAATAATATTCCCTGAACATATATAATTTACAATAGGAATGTATAAATGTTTCCTAGTGAGAACTAAATTCTGGACATAATACATTATATTATCATATCAAGGAAAGAAAATGATTCTTTCTCAATAGTGCTAAATTTAACCTCCTTTCTGAATTTTTTTTAATTTGGAAAACATAAGAGTAGACCAATACCTCTTTTTAAACGATTTCTTTTTAACCAACAGCCTGCATGATGCTTACTGTTAAAATATCAGAGGAGCATTTCTCAAACTATGATTTATATAATATTAGCTTCAAAAGAAAGAAATTCTTATTCTACTATTGAAAGAATTCCATATTTCAATGAATACAGAATATAACACATAGTGTACTCCCATTTTGGAGATTCAAAATATACCTTACTTGAATAAATCTAGAAGAAAAGCAAAATAGCAAATAGATTCTGAAAAGTAGACACAAAAAGCATATTATAAATATTCAGTATTAAAATACTGTGGTAACAGTAACTGAAGGAGTAGACATAGTAACACATTCCACAAGGAGTAAATATAAGATTGCAGCCTATGATAAATATACCATTTCAAAACAAGGAACAAAGATCAGATTATTCAACAAAAAAAAAATTAGGACAACTAGAAAAGAAATATATCAGACCTCAAGTTCACACACACAAAAAAAATGCCTGATGGCTTAGCTGTATGTCAAAATGAAATCATAAAAATGTAAGAAAACATAGATGGACTTCAAGTGTAAGCATGATTAAGTCTGCAACTCTTTTTCCTCCTCGAAAATCATAAAACAGCAAGCAGCGTTACCAATACAATGCAGGAACTTCCTTCTCAGTGAAATTTGGAGAACAGTATAATCAATGAACTTTACAATATGTGTAAACCCTGGCGGATGCAGCTGACACCGAGCAGAAGCGGCAGAGAGGGAGGGAGAGGAAAAGCACAGGGAAAGGAGAGGGGCAGGGTGCGGCCGGGACTCAGAAAGCGCCCCCAGGACGCACCTCCTGAGCAGGAAGCATCGGTCCCTCATCTGCAGCAGCACTTGGGAAAGATGGGAGGTGGGCAGTCAGTTCAGTTCAGTCGCTCAGTCGTATCCGACTCTTTGCGACCCATGGACTGCAGCACACCAGGCCTCTCTGTCCATCACTAGCTCCCAGAGTTCACCCAAACTCATGTCCACTGAGTCAGTGATGCCATCCAACCATCTCATCCTCTGTCGTTCCCTTCTCCTCCAACCCTCAATCTTTCCCAGCATCGGGGTCTTTTCAGATGAGTCAGTTCTTCGCATCAGGTGGCCAAAGTATTGAAGTTTCAGCTTCAGCATCAGTTCTTCCAATGAATATTCAGGACTGATTTCCTTTAGGATGGACTGGTTGGATCTCCTTGCAGTCCAAGGGACTCCAAGAGTCTCCTCCAACACCACAGTTCAGAAGCATCAATCCTTTGGCACTCAGCTTTCTTTATGGTCCAACACTCACATTTCTACATGACTACTGGAAAAACCATAACTTTGACTAGATGGACCTTTGTCAGTAAAGTAATGTTTCTGCTTTTTAATATGCCTCTTCTTTTTAATATTCTGTCTAGGTTAGTCATAGCTCTTCTTCCAAAGAGCAAACTTCTTTTAATTTCATGGCTGCAGTCACCATCTGCACTGATTTTGGAACCCAAGATCCAGGGGATCTTCCCAACCCAGAGATCAAACCCAGGACTCCTGCATTACAGGTAGATTCTTCACCATCTGAACCACCAGGGAAGCCTGATTAATAGAGGTAAACAAGCTTAACTCATCTATGATGAATGGAAGGAAGGGAGAGAGGGAAGGGGGCGGGAGTAGGGAAGGGAAAGGGAGGGGCGAGGGGAAGCAACCAGATACCAAAGTGAAAAGAAAGTGAAGTTGCCAGATCCCAAAAGCGAGACCCAGGTCTAGGCTGTACACAAGAGCCATTCCAAAAACAAAGTACTTTATAAAGACTGGGAAGTCTTTTGACTTTTGAATAAAAGTTTTCCAAAACTCGAGTACAAACAAACATAAAAAAAGCAAGAGTTGTGATCTTTATAGCACAAGACCACTATTTTGTATTTATAAAAAGACAAAAATGAGCACTTTATTAAATTAAATGACACAATTTCACAGTACAGGTGTAACAACCCCAAGCACACCCATCTGTCCTTGCTACATAAAAAGGACAAGTAAATAAATAAATTAAAGAAGACCAAAATAGTATAATTAATAAAGTAATTAAGTAAATAATTAATAAATAAGTTTGGTTTGAAAAGTGAAAGTCACTCAGTCATGTACAACTCTTTGCAGTCCCATGGACTATACAATCCATGGAATTCTCCAGGCCAGAATACTGGAGTGAGTAGCCTTTCCCTTCTCCAGGGGATCCTTCCAAGGGGGATCCTTCCAGGGATTGAACCCAGGTCTTCCACATTGCAGGCAGATTCTTTACCAGCTGAGCCACAAGGGAAGTCCAAGAATACTGGAGTGGGTAGCCTATGCCTTCCTCAGGGGATCTTCCAGACGCAGGAATTGAACCAGGGTCTCCTGAATTACAGGCAGATTCTTTACCAACTGAGTTATAAGGGAAGCCCAGAAAGTGAAAGCTGCTCAGTCGTGTCCGACTCTGCAACCCCTTGGACTATACATACAGTCCATGGAATTCTCCAGGCCAGAATACTGGAGTGGGTGCCCTTTTCCTTCTCCAGGGGATCTTCCCAACCCAGGGATTAAACCCAGGTCTCCCACATTGCAGTCGGATTATTTACCAGCTAAGCCACCAGGAAAGCCCAAGAATACTGGAGTGGGTAGCCTATCCCTTCTCCAGCGGGTCTTTCTGACCCAGGAACCGAACCGGGGTCTCCTGCATTACAGGCAGATTCCTTACCAACTGAGCTATCAGGGGAGCTTTTGTGTATACACAAATATATTCACACATATACTCTGAAAACAAAGAAAATATTTTCTATTGAATTTCTCATGAAATTATCATAAAAACTGGACTCAAGCCGAAAACAAAATCTCCAGAAAGCAAAAACAGGACAGAAAACTTTCTATGATCACAACGAAAGAAAGGCAGAAACTGAAAATCAAATCAAAACACACAAAATCTCTCCACCCAGAAGGAAAAAAAAACACTTAAGTTCCCTTTGAGTCAAAGAAAGTGGACAAACTGAAATACATAACATCTGAAAAAAAATAATGAAATGGTCAGAGGTTAAAAATCCATAGGAAAGAGCTAAGCAGACTTAGCAGAAAACACTTGCATTCTATCCATTAAAAGAGAAGAAAAACAAAAACAAAGGGAAGGAAACTAATGGATTAAGTGCCCAATTCACAAAGGCAGAGGGACACAAAGCAAGCTAAAGGAAAGTTAAATAAAGAATTATTTAAGGAAAAAGTGGAAAATAATAAGTTAGAAGACAGAAAAACAATAGAGAAAATAAATCTGCAAGCCAATTTTGCTCAGAGAAGAGCTTCTGGTAGCTGAGTCATTTTTTATAGTAGTGTCTGGACTTAAATGCCTGCACGATGTTAAATGACCCTGCAGTCCAGCGGGGAGGAGGAAGAATTTCCAATAGAGGGACTTGACAAATCAGGAAAGTGAAGCGAAAGCTTCCAGGGAGAAACCAGGGCAGGCCAGGGAGATAAAGAGAGGACTGGATTACCTGGTATAATAAAGTGAGGGGGCCTTGTGGGGGCTTCCGTGGTGGCTCAGATGGTAAAGAGTCTGCCTGCAGTGTGGGAGACCCAGGTTCGATCCCTAGGTCAGGAAGATCCCCTGGAGGAAATGGCAACCCACTCCAGTACTCTTACCTGGAAAATCCCATGGATAGAGGAGCCTGGCAGGGTCCATGAGGTCGCAAAGAGTCGGACACAACTGAGCAACTTCACACACTTTCAGATGAGGGGCGAGGGTTGTAAAGAGGAGAGGAAACAGGAAATATGAGAAGCAGAGAGAGATGGAGAGACAGACAGAGCAATAACGATATAACGAGAGGGCTAAGGAACAATGCGGGTTTCCTCAATGGTTCAGTGGGTAAAGAATCAGCCTGCAATACAGGAGACATAGTGGATGAGGGTTCAATCCCTGGGTTGGGGAGATCCCTTGTGGAGGAGGATGGTTACCCACTCCAGTACTTCTTGCCTGAAAGGTTGGTCTGAGTTAAGGCTTCAGCATTTCTTACCTGAATTATCACATTGACTTCCTGGTTTCTCTGTCATTCACTATTCTGGGGCTCCCCAGGTAGTGCTAGTGGTAAAGAACCCACCTGCAATAACAGGAGACATAAGAGACTCAGGTTTGACCCCTGGGTCGGGAAGATCCCCTGGAGGAGGAAATGGCAACCCACTCCAGTATCTTTGCCTGGGGAATCCCAAGGACAGAGGAGACTGGCGTGCTACAGTCCAGGAGGTCGGACAGAACTTAGTGACTGAACAACAAGGAATAGTAAGCATCCGGGGGGCTCCACTTCCTCCTACTTTGTTGCTTGCTTGCTTCTTCCTCTTGGAGCGCACCCTTTAGTAACACTGGAAAGCACACTGTGTTCTTGCACATCTGAAAATGCCTCCTTTTGGCGTAGAATTCCACTGTTACTCTAGTGCAAAGTCACTTTCCCTCAGGATTTTCAAGGTGCTGCCCTATTTGTCTTCATATCCTGAGTGGAGCAGTTAGAAAGAAAGCAACAAATCAATAGGTATTAAAATGGATAGCGCTCCAAGGCACCACACTGAATGAACACTACAAGCCTCCCAGTCATTTATAAGCTGTGACACATTTTATATCAAAAGAATCTGGAAAGGGACCCACCACTGGCTCCAGGTATCACTGGCATTGTGAGAATCTAGTCAAAATGGGTGCTAGTCTTCGTATTGCCTACGTATTTCTCAATTTATCTTACAAATACAATTTCCTCACAAATCCAAAAAATAGTTTGAACAAAAATAAGAAAATAATATTTTAGAACTCTTAAAACCAACACTAATTCCAAAAAAGTTTTGACAAAAATTTCCTTCCGCTAGGAGTGCCGAAGAATTGATGTTTTTGAACTGTGGTGTTGGAGAAGACTCTTGAGAGTCTCTTGGACTGCAAGGAGATCCAACCAGTCAATCCTAAAGGAAATTAGTCCTGAATATTCATTGGAAGGACTGATGCTGAAGCTGAAACTCCAATACTTTGGTCACCTGATGCGAAGAATTGACTCACTAGAACAGACCCTGATGCTGGGAAAGATTGAAGGCAGGAGGAGAAGAGAACGACAGAGGATGAGAAGGTTGGATGGCATCACTGACTCAATGGACATGACTTTTAGCAAGCTTTGGGAGTTGGTGATGGACAGGCAGGCCTGACATGCTGCAGTCCATGGGGTTGCAAAGAGTTGGACACAACTGAGCGACTGAACTGAACTGAACTGAACTGAGGAGCTTAGTAAGTATGCAATACTATTTACTTCAGCTTGCTATTTTTATCACTTTTTCATTTGATTTTTTAATACAACTGGATTTATTTAGTTGTGTGGTATGACTTGTCTTATGGTGATATTTTTCCTATTTCCTTACCACTTTTCCCCACAACATTTATTAAGTATTCTTTCTCTTCCCTACTGATCAAAAACATCTTGTCGTGGCATGTGTCAAATTGAAAAAATATGTCATACGGAACCCAGGCTTCCGGATTCCCAACCTGGTGATCATTCTACTACTTCACCAAGTTGTTATTAAATTACTCTTGAATTTTTAATTTATATTGGAGTATAGTTGATTAATAATTTTGTATGACTTTGGATTTAAACACTCTTTTTTTTCAAGTTTTTAAGTATTTCACATTTCTAATACTAACTTTTGTTCTTGGATTTGGATCTATTTAGATTTTTAGCCTCTGCTTTAGGAGATGTTTTTTTAGGCTGTGGACAAGTGGTGGAGAGGAATGTTTGGGTTCATTTATTTATTAATTCAGCAAACATTCCTTGTGTCCTCAACAGACTCCAAGGACACTTCCCAACACTGAGGGACATTAGGAGATGAGAACAAGGAGCTGCCTCTTGCTTTGCTTTTTTACTTTGCCTTTTATTTCAAGGCATGTCAGTTCAGTTCAGTTGCTCAGTCATGTCCGACTCTGTGACCCCATGGACTGCAGCATGTCAGGCTTCCCTGTCCATTACCAACTCCCAAAGCTTGCTCAAACTTATATGTCCATCGAGTCAGTCAAATATATGTCATCAATGCCATCCAACCATCTCATCCTCTGTCATCCCCTTCTCCTCCTGCCTTCAATCTTTCCCAGCATCAGGGTCTTTTCCAGTGACTCAGTTCTTCACATCAGGTGGCCAAAGTATTGGAGTTTCAGCTTCAACATCAGTCCTTCCAATGAATATTCAGGGAAGATTTCCTTTAGGATGGACTGGTTGGATCTCCCTGCAGTCCAAGGGACTCTTAAGAGCCTTCTCCAAAGCCACAGTTCAAAAGCACCAATTATTTGGCCGTCAGCTTTCTTTATAGTCCAACTCTCACATCCATACACGACTACTGGAAAAACCATAGCTTTAACTAAATGAACCTTTGTCAGCAAAGTAATGTCTCTGCTTTTTAATGTGTTGTCTAGGTTGGTCATAGCTTTTCTTCCAAGGAGCAAGCGTATTTTAATTTCGTGGCTGCAGTCACCGTCCACAGGGATTTTGGAGCCCAAGAAAACAAAGTGTGTCACTGTTTCCATTGTTTTCCCACCTATTTGTCATGAAGTGATGGGACCGGATGCCATGATCTTAGTTTTTTGAATGCCGAGATTTTGCCTTTTATTTCAAGGCATGTAGCCTTTCCCCAGGCCTTTGCTGTTTTATTACACACTCCTTCTACCCTCTGGTCATGACTCTCCTGATGAGCCTCTGATGATTCTCGCTCCTTGGCTTGGGAAGATGGGTAGTTTTGACATTTACTGACTATTCCTTTGGTCCTCCCACTTCCCCCAGAAGCTAACTTTATCTAAGACTTAGCAAGACCAAAGCCTGCCCTGCTCCCAGGATGTATCTCACTTTGCAGAAGTGGGATCCATGGTGTCGTCACCTGACACTCTGTCCTTTTCCACCTTTACCTCCACAAAAACAAAAGCGTTGCCAAGGAGATCTACTGTGCCCTCTCCGAAGAGGAAGCGTTCTCTGCAACATAGATGACAGTCGGGGACCTTCTCCAGTTAGTTCTGATTTATCATACAAACTGCAGCCCTCCTGGATCACATGGTTTCATGGAACTCTCTGTGGTGTCCTGGATCTATAAACCAATGAAAAGATATTACATCTAACCACACGAACCATCTCCACTTCTGCGGTTAGCGTCACATGGGTGGGCAACATTTTTCATATAATAAGCTATCTAGAAGCAATAAGTGGCCAAAGCAAGAGGGAGACACTCTTCATTATATGTTAACTCTTGCTTGGATGAACTAGACTCAGTGGAAAATAAAGCAATAGGGGATTTAGCATTTGGATGAAGGACAAATCTAAAAAATTACCACAAAATATTGGTGTAGTCACTACACTTCCTTAAACAAGCAGGTTACCATTTGCCTTCAAGATAAGGACTTTTTGCTTAATAGTACAGACATCAACTGTGTGCATGACTATCTGACTAGTAAGTAATATCGATGCTACTTAGTAAATATAAAGATTTTGCTCCTGAAACAGCCCCTGAAAAGAGAGTTTCCCAAGTAGGGCACCATAGCTCAATGGCTTTTGGTAAATGAATTAAAGATGATTGTGGGGTCTGGTTTCCCCAGTTCCAGGACTGAGTCCAGACCCCTCACCTCTGGCCAAGGGCAGCAGCCTCTAGTTACCCCAGTGTTGGTACAAATGCTGTCATTTTCTGCACATACCGTGAAGTGAAAATAGGTTATGAAGCACTGCTACAACATAAGGTAAGCTAAGGACACTCACCTGAAAAAAGATTTTTACTACCCAGATAACCATGATGCTGTGATCACTCACCTAGAGCCAGACATCGTGGAATGAAAACTCAAGTGGGCCTTAGGAAGCATCGCTACAAACAAAGGTAGTGGAGATGATGGAATTCCAGTTGAGCTGTTTCAAATCCTAAAAAATGATGCTGTGAAAGTGCTGCAGTCAATATGCCAGCATATTTGGAGAAATCAGCAATGGCCACAGGACTGGAAAAGGTCAGTTTTCATTTCAATCCCAAAGAGAGGCAATGTCAAAGAATGCTCAAACTACTGCACAATTGCACTCATCTCACACACTAGCAAAGTAACGCTCAAACTTCTCCAAGCCAGGCTTCAACAGTACATGAACCAAGAATTTCCAGATGTTCAAGCTGAATTTAGAAAAGGCGAAGGAACCAGAGATCAAATTGCCAGCATTCATTGGGTCATCAAAAAAGCAAGAGAGTTCCAGAAAAACATCTACTTCTGCCTTATTGACTGTGCCTTTGACTGTGTGGATCACAACAAACTGTGGAAAATTCTTCAAGAGATGGGAATACCAGACCACCTTACCTGCCTCCTGAGAAATCTGTATGCAGGTCAGGAAGCAACAGTTAGAACTGGACATGGAACAACAGACTGATTCCAAATCGAGAAAGGAGTACATCAAGGCTGTATATTGTCACCCTGCTTATTTAACTTATATGTAGAGTACATCATGTGAAATGCCAGCTGGATAAAGCACAAGCTGGAAATCAAGATTCCCAGGAGAAACATCAATAACATCAGATATGCAGATGACACCACCATCATGGCAGAAAGCGAAGAGGAACTAAAGAGCCTCTTGATGAAAGTGAAAGAGGAGAGTGAAAAAGCTGGTTTAAAACTCAACATTCAGAAAACTAAGATCATGGCATCTAGTCCCATGACTTCATGGCTAATAGATGGGGAAACAATGGAAATAGTGACAGACTTTATTTTTGGAATTTCCAAAATCACTGCAGATGGTGACTGCAGGCACGAAATTAAAAGATGCTTACTCCTTGCAAGAAAAGCTATGACCAATGTAGACAGCATATTAAAAAGCAGAGACATTACTTTACTGACAAAGGTCCATCTAGTCAAAGCTATGGCTTTTCCAATAGTCCATGTGTGGATGTGAGAGTTGGACTATAAAGAAAATTGAGCACCAAAGAATTTATGCTTTTGAACTGTGGTATTGGAAGATTCTTAAGAGTCCCCTGGACTGCAAGGAGATCCAACCAGTCAATCCTAATGGAAATCAGTCCTGAATATTCGTTGGAAGGACTGATGCTGAAGCTGAAACTCCAGTACTTTGGCCACCTGATGTGAAGAACTGAGTCATTGGAAAACACCCTGATGCTGGAAAGATTAAAGGCAGGAGGAGAAGGGGACGACAGAGGATGAGATGGTTGGATGGCATCACTGACTTGATGGACATGAGTTTGAGCAAGCTCCAGGAGGGACAGGGAAGCCTGGCGTGCTGCCCTCCATGGGGTGGCAAATTGTCGGACATGACTGAGCGACTGAACTGATCTGAAGGAAATTCGCAGGTCAATTTCATAGAAAACAGAAATACTGTCAAGCAAATTGCCAAAGGTTGGGACATTCCCAATGTATTAATACAACTGACTTCCTGTTTTTCCTTCTCACAGTATGTATGCTGAGAAGACTCCCGTCTCAGATGGTCTGGGGCCTGGAGGTACAGTTGGATGATGCGACCTGCACACTCTTTGATGGGCGTCCATTGGTTAGTCTCCCCATCGCTCCTGCATGTGTTCTTTCTTCGTTCACTAAGTGTCCACTCTCCCCTACCCCCGCCCACTCTAACCATGCGTTTCGAGAGGGGATGCCAGTGGTTCACAGACCCCACGTCCTGTCTGTGCAGACGGGTCCACAGAGCATACCTAACCCGCAACAGCAAATCTAACGCTTCCCGCACAGATGGAGCCTGGTCCCCGAGGCAGGGACACTTTTTGGCAATAAAGTTTTTCTTAGTTAAGGTATGAGCCTTGATTTTTTTAGACATAATGCTATTGCACACTTAATAGACTACTGTATAGGGTAAACATACTTTTTACATGCACTGAGACACCAAAAAAATCATGTGACTCATTTTATTGCAGTATTCACTTTATTACAGTGGTCTGGAACCAAACCTGTAATATATCCAAGCTACATCTGTGCTGATACAAAACAGAGGAAACCCAAAATTGCTATGCTGAGAGAAAGAAGACTGGCACAAAAGGATGTATGATTCCAGTTGCATGAAATGTCCAGAATGTGAAAATCCATAGAGAAAAAAAAGCAGATTGGTGGGTGCTGGGGGGTACAGGAGGGGAGAACAAGAGCCACAACTTAATGTACGAGGTTCCCTTTTAGGGCGTTGAAATTGTTTTGGAACTAAATGAAGGTGATGGTTGCATAGCATTGTGAATATACTAAATGCCACGAAATCTTTCACTTCTAAATCTTAATCCACAGCGATTGCCAAGGGGCAGCGGTGAGAGCTGCAAGTTTGCACAGCAAATGAAAACTTTCGGGTGAGGGTGATGGAACGCTCTCTCTCTTGATTGTGGTAGTGACAATTGTTGTTCAGTCACTCAGTCGTGTACGACACTTTATAACCCCATGGACTGTAACCCACCAGGCTCCTCTGTCCATGGGATTTCCCGGGCAAGACTACTGGAGTGGGTTGCCATTTCCTTCTCCTGGGGATCTTCCCAACCCAAGGATCAAACCTGTGTCTTCTACCTTGGCAAAACTATTCTTTACCACTGAGCCCCCTGGGAAGCCGGCGGTAGTGATTAGCAGATGTATGTGTGTGCATGCTCAGTTGCTTCAGCAGTGTCTGACTCTTTGAGACCCTGTGACTGTAGCCCGCCAGGCTCCTCTGTCCATGGGATTCTCCAGGCAAGAATACTGGAGTGGATCGCCACGCCCTCCTCCAGGGGATCTTCCCGACCCAGGGGCTGAACCCACATCTCTTACATCTCCTGCTTTGGTAGGCAGGTTCTTTACCACTAGTGCCGCCTGGGAAAACCATCAGTGTATATATTTGTATGTATTTGTCATCAACAGGTATATTTAAAAGGGGTGCATTTTATACTCCAATAAAATTCATTTGTGGTGAATTCACTTAAATAAGAAACAGCATTTCACAGTAAATAGTTGCAATAATGTTGAATTTTTTTTCTTTAAAAAAAAAAAAACACTTTTCCTAGTGAGGAGTTTCAGTTTGCATTTCATAATCTACAATATTTCTTTAAATAAAATTGTTTGAATATTTAAATTTATGTAAAACATTTAAATCAGGTATTGATTTTTGCATATATTTTTGACAAAATGATATCACATTAGAATACAGTATTCTTCATCTGGTTTGATTTGAACATTTACAAAAATTGTCCCCCAAAAAAACTTTGTTAAGTGAATTTCACATAAATTTTTTTTAAAGGAAAAAACAAAAGCACCATCTTCAATGACAACAACATTAAATCAGGCACGTGGCCATGAGCATGTTGGTAGTCCTATGGTGATACCCATAGCCCAAACCCCATTCAGGACCCCGCCTCACAGAGGTTCACATTTGTCTTTCCACACCCCTGCAGCTTCTCTTGACTGTAGAAGCTTTGCAGAGTCTGATTCTGCAAAATATGGCAACTTCTATGCATACAACCCTGCTATACTCCTTCTCACTTCCAAGGGGTTCAAGGATGTAGGAAATCTGTCCTTAAAGAGGTAGCTACAAAGCAAGTGGGGAGGGTGTAGGTCCCAGAGAGAAGAGACACATGGACACGCGTAGCTGATTCACTTCATCGTACAGCAGAGACTAACACAACACTGAAAAGCGACCATACTCCAATTTAAATAATTAATTAATTAACATCCACCCTCCTCTCACCAAAGGAAAAAAAGAAAGACAATTGACTAGGAAAAGCAAACCAGGGTCTTTACTTCAGTATAGAGGAGCTCAAGGTTGTGTTCAACAAAAAAATAAAAAAGCAAAACGTATTTTGTAGTCTAAATATTCAGGGAAAAGCCCGTGGAAAGCTTCACAGAAAGAAGATGCTGCCAGGCTGGCGGGATCCTAGGACCCATCATTTATCACTTCTTGATAATTTACATTTCCAGCCTGCTTTATGATCATTTATGTGCTGCTTGAAACTGGATGTGACAGTGGGTGATTTATTACTTTAAGGAAGGAAAGAAAGGCACAAAAAGGTCAGTAAGACTTGCTGAAACCATAGACTGAGAATTAGAACTCAGAACCCTCAGCGGTAAGGTTCCGGGCCCCATTTGCCTTTCAGCAGCCAGGGCCGTCTGGTTGGTGGTATTTTTTGGAGCTGGCAGAGCTTTGTCACAGCACAGAACTTGGGGACACCAGCAGTCCACGGGGATATCTCTTCCTTCTTATTTGCCGGCTTTCCCCTCAGCTGACCCATCCTGCCCGCTGCTGTTCAGTCGCTCAGTCGTGTTCAACTCTTTGCAACCCCATGGACTGCAGCACTCGAGGCTTCCTGTCCTTCACCATCTCCCAGAGTTTGCTCACACTGATGTCCATTGAGTCAGTGATGCCACCCAACCATCTCATCCTCGGTCGCCCCCTTCTCCTCCTGCCCTCAATCTTTCCTAGAATTCGGGTCTTTTCCAATGAGTCAGCAAACTGACACTAAGACAATTCTTCAACACCTCTTCTGGCAAGTCAGGCACCCACAGGGACTCCCCAGGCCCGGTGCCTCTAGCCCATCCTGACGGCCTCCAGGTGATGGTACGTCGCCTCTCCTGACTTGGAGAGCGCTCACTCACCTCTGTACCGCACACCTCTGCTTGGCACCCTTCACACATGTCTGCCCATCTAGCCTCCTCCTGAAACCAGGAGAAACCCCATGGCACTCACTATAGAACCAAGAACCTCATTAAATACTTGAGTAGCTGCTTCTCTCCCATGACTGAAAAGTCATCAGAGTCTCAGCTCCAGCGAGCCCTCAAACAACAGAAAGACAAAACAATCTTCCACCTCTGAAACAGACCTGACAGTTCAGCAGCCTTGATCCCCAACCCGCCTGTGATCAGCTCCATAACCCACCTGTGAGTGCAAACAAGACCTCCCCCCTGCCCAGCCACCCAAGAAGAAAAGGAAGTTTCTGATCTTTTAAACTATACTCAAATAGCTACCCCATGGACAGAGAAGCCTGGTGGGCTACAGTCCACGGGTCGCAAAAGAGTCGGACCCGACTGAGCAACTAACACACACCCATTATTTTCCTGCATGTCTGTGATTAGTCCTTCGGTCGTGTCCGACTCTTCTGCGACCCCATGAACTGTAGCCCACAGGCTCCTCTGTCTATGGGATTTCTCAGACAAGAATACTGGAGCAGGTTGCCATTTCCTCTTCCCAAACCAGAGATCAAATCTGTATCTCCTATGTCTCTGCATTGTAGCAGATTCTTTACTTGCCAAGCCATCGGGGAAGCCCCATTGTTTTCCTGGGGATACCAAAGAGAATGATTACCCCCTGAGTGGCTGGAAACAACAGAAATTTTTTTTCACTTGCAGTCCTGGAGGTCAGAAGTCCAAAGTGAAGGTGCCAGCAGGGTTGTGTGCCCACTAGAGATTCTGGAAAGATTCTTCTTTGCCCCTTCCTGGCATCTGATGATGTTGTCAGCAGCACTTAGCATCCCTTGGCTCTTAAATGCATCACTCTAGTGTCTGCCCTGGTCATCACATGACCTTCTCCCTGTATATCTGAGCGCCCACTTTCTCTTATGAGGATCAGCCATTAAATAGCCATACTCCAGCCCTGCTCGAGTATAACCTTGTCATAACTAATTACAAAAACAAAAACTCTATTTCCAAACAAGGTCAGCTTCCGAGGCGGCAGGTGGACACGAACTGGGGGAGCAGGGAGGACACTATTCAATCCCATACAGAGGCGAAGGTAAGGGGAAGGAAAATGTTTAGGATTAGGATTGACAGAAAGGTGATTCCAGTTTCTATAACTTCATTTCCAGGGCTGACAAGGGCCCCCCAGGAGGACCCCCTGAAATTCTGGGTGACATCTCGGCCTTGGCTGTATCGTCCCTCCATTCTTTGCTGCCCGGATGAGTGACTGCCTTGGGTCGCTGGCTTCCTTTTCCATCCTGAAGGAATTTCCAGCCTCTGCCTTCCTGCCCACAGTGCTCGGTTTGCAGACAGGTATTAAATCAGATTTTCACCTGGTTCATTACATCTGGGTGATTCTGAGCTACTGGGATTTTCAATTTGAAAGAAAATATTTTGATGCAGCAATGCCCACAGGGCAGCTCTAGGATGAGGACACTTGGAGCATCCTGGGGAGCTGCAGAGTGTGGAGAGTGCACAGACATGCCCCCTAAAACCCACCGCTGACCTGCTCATTGGCCCATGGGGACATGTAGTTGTGTCTAAGAGTTATCATCAGAATTCTGGTGTAAAATGAGAAGCCTCAAAGGAAAGGAAGTCTTTCAAATTCTGTGTTGCCTCCCTCTGATTTGGTGCAGCTTGTTTTCATGCCAAGTTTACTAACAGCAAAGAGGCAACACAGGGCCTCGTGTGCAAATCAGGGGCTTTACAACATGATTCATGGTGAGAGCCTTGACTGGCGGGCCCATGCTGATTCAGAGGCTCCAGCTCTTTTTTACACTAATTGTTCTTAAGAGGATGGGCCACTACATCTTTCAATCCAAGGATTATTCTGGAGCAGATGCTCACCACTGATGACATGACATTGCATGTGCACGTGCGTCTTTTCCCGAGTCCACCATATTCTGATGATGCTGTCCTGAGTCTGACTCCCTCTTTATCTCTTATGGCCTTTAACAGAGTTTCTGCCATAGTGCTTTGTACCCAGAAGGGGTTTAGCAAATGGGGTACAATGAACAGAAGGAATAGGATGTGCTGGTGGGATTGTATTCACAACCAGAAAACCATATTCAGCATACACTGTATGCACAAACAGTAACAAGTGATGGGTTTCCAACAGTGGAGAGGATGCTGAGAAAAGTGGGATGTCGCTGAGATGCAGGCTTCTTCTCTCTCTCCTGTCTCTGGCCACCAACTGAGTTGTGCAACCCTCAGCTCTTTCAATTTGTAGGGACTCTCCACCCGTGGTTCTGGGGATGCCTACCGGAAGTGAATGCCTGGTGAGAACCAGAACAAGCCTCAAGCCCAGCTGCCAATGTGAGCAAGGCTAGATGAAAAAGAAGCTAAGCTATGCAGCCAAATAGATGGAGTCCAGACACAGGGCTCAAGGCAGATGGGAGGTAAGCCTGGAAGAACTTAAGAACTGCTCAAGAGCACACAGACCCCTGCTGTTATGGGCGGAGTAGGGCCCATCCCTTCCAAGTCATATGTTAGGTCCCAGCACCCAGTATCTCAGAATGTGACTTTATTCGGAGACAGGGTCTTTACAGAGGTAATCAAGTTAAAGTGATGTCATTGAAAAGTGAGAGTCATTCGCTCAGTTGTGTCCAACTCTTGGAGATCCCATGGGCTTTTAGCCCACCAGGCTCCTCTGTCTATGGGATTCTCCAGCAAGAATACTGGAATGGGTTGCCATGCCCTCCTCCAGGGGACCTTCCTGATCCAGGGATGAATTCATATCTTCTTCACTGCAGGCAGGGCAGAGTCTTTACCGTCTAAGCCTCCAGGGTGGCACTAATCCAATACGACTGGCATCCCTATAAAAACAGGAAATTTGGACACACAAACACACAGAGGGGAGATGATGTGAATAGACGGGAAGAAGACAGCCATCTACAAACCCAGCAGAGAAGCCTGGAGTACATCCTTCCCTCACAGCCCTCAGAAGGGACTAACCCTGCAGACACCTTGATGTCAGAGACTGGCCTCCAAAACTGTGGACTGATACTTTTCTGTTGTTTAAGCTCCCAGTCTGTGATTCTGTTACAGCAGCCCAGATAGATTAATACACCTAGGATGACTGTTCCCGTGATTCCTGCTCCACTGTAAGGCACATGAAGTGCTTAAAGGGCCTTTGAAAACTGGGATCCATGTCCCAGAAGCCTCCAACATGCCCTTTAGTGGTGATATCCTCAGTCTCCATCAGCGATGCTAATTTCAACCACATTTTATCTTAAGACATATGGTGCGGCAAAAATTGCCTGGCAATTTGGCAATATTAACCAAATTTTGTTAAGTGTGACTATTTTTTGATCCAGCAATTCCATGTCCAAGAATCCAGAGAATTTTCCCCAAAAAATACTGACTCAAGGGCTCAAAGACATCTGTATACATATTTCCTGCAGCCATTTTTTTGTCCCTTGCTCACTTTTTCTTGCCTTTTATTTGCAATAATTCAAACACACAGAAAAGTGGCAGGAGTGAAAATAGTATATAGAATGCTCATGCACCATTTACCCCGAATCTCTGACTGATAACACTTTGCTTCATTTGTTTTATCATCTTTAACTCTCTCTCTCTCTCTGCCTCTCTCAACCCTTTAACAAAGACTGCTTACATCATAGCCCTTTAATCCTAATTTCTTCTGTGTGTATTTCCTAAATGTAAGGATACTTACTGTCTTACATAATCACAACAGTTATCAATCTCCAGATGGAAACAGTACTTTTATCCAATCTGCTTTTCTTATTTCAGTTTTATCAACTAACTCAAAAATAATGTCTGAGAATTTTTTCCTCCACTACAAAATCCAACCCAGCACAGGTGTTGTACTTAGTTACCGTGATTCTTTAATATCTTTCCATCTGTAATAGTCCCACAGTCATTCTTTGTCTTCTATGACATTGACACTGTTATGGAATGAATGTTTGCGTCCTAAAATTCATTTGTTGAAATCCTGATCCCCAAGGTGATGGTATTAGGAAGGTGATTAGGTCATGAGGGTGGAGCACTCATGAATAAGATTAGTGCCCTGATAAAGAGACCTCATCAGGTCAGAGCCTCCAGGAAAGCAACAGGCTGGGGAGGCTGAGCTCACTTCCCAATAGGGAACCATCAGCCTCTGTCGGGCATAAGCATAGGTCACACCCAAAGCTGGGGAGCATCTGGAGAGGGACGCATGAAAGAGGAATGAAACAAGGACCCAAAATACCAAGCTGGGAGGAAAACCCCAGGAAAGCAGCATCTGCCTGCCTATGACATCTGGCAGCCAGGGCGCCTCTGTTGTAAATCTAAGTAGAAAGAATGAAGCTTGGCAGGGGTCCTGGTAGAGGAATTGTACATAAATGGGCTTGATGCTCCTTTTGAATCCAGATAATGGAACATCTGTGTGGGAGGAGAGAGAGAGAAAGAAAGGGAGTGAGAGACAAGTGTGTTGGTTTCTGAAGCTGAAGTAACAGAAATTAGATGTTTAAATGCATTATTTGGAGTGACACAGAAGGGCAGAATGAAATACATGATGTAGCTGTTGGGATGGGGAAGAAGGGAGAGCTGAATTCCCCGCCATGTCCCACCCCATCTCTCTCAGCAGAAAGCCAGTAGATGGTGTTCAGAATTGATAAATCAGGAGAGAGCCAGGTCAGTGCTTTGTTGAGAGACATGGAGGAACCACCAGGAGATTGAAACACAGAATCCCTTCAAAGCAGTTCTGTTAGAAGTATTCAACTAGGGTGAGGGGGCCAAGCAAAGCGCTGTCCCTTTTCATTGCATGGACCCCTGTACTATTTGGTTTCCTAAGCCTGTGTTTGAAACCCATTTTTATATAGCAAAGGAGATGGAGGAGAGAGAGAGGAAGAGGAACCTCATTTACTGCTGGTGGAAATGCAAACTGGTAGAGCCACTTTGGAAGACAGTTCGATGGGTTCTTACAAAATTAAATATAATATTACTATACAATTTAGCAATCATGTTCCTTGGTATTTACCCAGAGGAGTGGAATACATATGCCCACACAAAAACTGGCACACAGATGTTTATGGAAGCCTCATTAATAACTGCCAAAATTAGGAGGCAACCAAGATGTCCTGCAGTAGCTGAATGGATAAATAAATCATGGTATATCCAGGACATATACCTGGACATGTATATGTGGAATGGACTATTATTCATTCCATGAGTAATGGACAATGGGATATTATTCAGCACTACAAAGAAATGAGCTATGAAGCCATGAAAACACATAGAGAAATGTTAAATGCATGTTAGTAAATGAAAGAAGCCAATCTGAAAAGGCTAAACACTGTATGATTCCAACTCTATAACATCCTGGAAAAGTCAGGTAAAAAGTGATTGTTAGGAGTTGGGTATTGTGGGGCAATAGGCAGGAATGAGTAGGTAGATCATAGCAGGTTTTTAGGGCAGTGAAAATATGGGAAATCTCTTTATCCTCCTCTCAATTTTGCTGCAGACTTAGAACTTCTCTTCAAGTCTTTAAAAATATTTTTAATGTATTATGCTGACAGATTCTAGGGATCAGGAATCAGACAGACACAATAGGAACAACTTTTTTCTGCTCCAGGATTTCTGGGACCTCCTATGAGACACCTCAGAGTCTGGGTGCGACTTAATAACTTGGGACTGAAATCTTGAAATATCTTCACTCATATGTCTCATTCAGTTCAGTTCAGTTGCTCAGTCATGTCCGACTCTTTCCATCTTTGAAAAATACAATCTTCCATAAAACTTCTTCACTTTTCCCATATCCTCTCTTCCAGACTTCCCTGACCCTTAGAGTCATGTACGACTCTGCAACCCCATGGACTGCAGCATGCCAGGCTTCCCTGTCCATCACCAACTTCCGAAGCATGCTCAAACTCATGTCCATTGAGTCGGTGATGCCATTCAACCATCTCATCCTCTGTCACCCCCTTCTCCTCCTGCCTTCAATAATTCCCACCATCAGGGTCTTTTCCAATGAGTCATAAGGTGTCTCATGGTTAAGGCAAATTGCTGGCTGAGAACTTGAGCAGACTGTGCACCTTCGTATCTACATTGTTGGCTGAGATCTTGAGTAGACTGTGGGCCTTCGTATCTACATACACGGTCACTCCATGTGGTCTGTCTACCTGGACTCTTCTGGGCTTCCTCACAACACGGCCACCAGGTTCCAAGAGCAAGAGCACCTCAAGAATGGTAGAATCTCATGCACTTTTATGACCGAGCCTTGGAGGTCATAGGATGCTTATGCTTGTACTGCCCCTAAGTCATGTCTGAATCTTGGCCAGCCCATGAACTGTAGCCTGCCAGGCTCCTCTGTCCGTGGGATTTCCCAGGCAAGGAGTGGGTTGCCATCTCCTTCTTGGAGGTCACAGGATGCTCATGCTCGTACTGTCCCTAAGTCATGTCTGAATCTTGGCCAGCCCATGAACTGTAGCCTGCCAGGCTCCTCTGTCCATGGGATTTCCCAGGCAAGAATACTGGAGTGGGTTGCCATCTCCTTCTCCAGGGGATCTTCCCGACCCAGAGGTCAAACCCACATGCCCTGCATTGGCAGGCAGATTCTTTACCACTGAGCCACCTGAGAAGCCCTTTATATGGTTCTGCTTCTGTCTGAGGCAATGGCAAAGGCCCACCCAAGATCCAGGAGAAGGGGGCCGGCCTCCACCTCTCAGTGGAAGACCTTGTGTGATGGGAGATGTTTCCATCTTTGGAAAATACAATCTTCCATAAAACCTCTTCACTTTTCCCATATCCTCTCTTCCAGACTTCCCTGACCCTTAGAAACCTCAAATCCCTCCAACTTGATTACACAAAGCAAGTTATTGCTCCCTTTGTCTCTCCTGGCTATGCCCTAGGAAACATCCCCTTTCACACTACAGTATTTTCCTAAACACCAGAGTATTTTCCTAAATAGTCAGCAGGTGCTCAAATTTAGGTATGATCATGAAATAACCTAGCCAGAAAGAATACCTTCCAAAAGATGGACTGTGTGCCACTCAGGTGTGGAGATATTGTTTCAGTGTAATGGATGGAAGTTACATCTACAAAGCTGTATGAATACTTTACTCCAAGCAGGGGGCAAAAGCATTCAGTGAGTGAGTGGATAAATAAATGAATGAGTCAAATATGAACTAACAGCCAAGACATGGAAATAACCTCATTACTTGGAATTGAGTGCTTTAATGTTTTTCACTAAAATAGATTCTGTCTGTATTCGTGATATATGTGTGCTTGAAATTCACGGAGAAAATGAGCATTTTAATTACAAAGTGCTGAAATCATTAATAATTTAAAGATCGTCGTTCAGCATCCCTTTCTAAGTAAGCAAGTTCACTAAGCCCTTATAGACAAATCAGACAAGTGCAAGGGCACAGCTAAAGGGCAGGTATAAGAGGAGGGAGGAAGGGACTGGGCCAGTAGTCCCCCTGTGCGTGGACACTGAAGAGTTTAACCCAACATACCAAGTGTAAGAGGATGCTGTGGGAGAAGGGGAAGGACCGGGGGGTTCACAGGGACTTTGACTCCCTGGGGGATCTCAGAGTCTACTAAGAGACCATGCCACAACCCTTGGTCTAGACAGCCTCCCCCATCTTACTGCAGAGGGCAGCCGGCCTTCTCTGCCTCAATTCCTTTGTCTGCTTTGCCTCAACTCAGAGGAAGTCTCCTCTCCTCAATCCCTGCCAACTAAATTAAACCCACCTGCTGGGACCCCATAAAATGCCACATTCCCCCAAGAAGCAAAAAGGCCCCCATCAGCCAGCCAAGTGCTAACTTCACGCCTCTGGGCTCCCCTGTCCTCTATACTCTCTGCTACGACAATGACCTTGTTCTCTTGTCTCTAAAGAATCATAAAGGCCCAGCATTCAAGCCACACTTACTTGCTGAGTTATCCCCATACTGGCTCCATCTCATCCACTCAGAGGCCCCAGGAAGCACTCTTACTGATGGTCTTCATGTCACCGAACTCAGGCCAGAGGCTGGGTGACTTGTTCAAGGCCACGTGACCACTGTGAAATACAGGTGAGTCCTGGGGAGCCCACTGGGTCCAGTGATGGCCAATCCCAAGGTCACCTGGAGCAAGGGGGGGTGGGTGGACACGCTGGGGAGGTCAGGCCAGTGCCCCTCCATGAGGGCTCCTGTTTGGGGTCTAGTGGTTCAATATAGTTACATCCGCCCAGTTAGAGACACGGAGAGTGCACTCCTTCCAAGAGCAGAATGAGCAATGAAATAAGGTCCATGAGGACCTCTTGAGACCTCACACAGACTGATTAGCCAAGGCAAAGTGCTCACCACAGTTGTCATATATAAAGAGGTTCGTTAGACGGTACTTGCACCAAAAAAGTAAGTTTTCCCAATTGGCTTGACTTTAAAAACCACTAGTATGTATCCTGCTGTCATACTTTTGAAAAACTAGACACATTCCATCTGTCCCTTCAAAGGAAAAGTAACATTTTTTAAATGGGTATGAAAGAAAGAGCCATGTTATACAGAGAGCTTCTGAATACAGATAAATGGAAATGTCTTCATTATTATAAGACTTTACTGCCCCAAACAAGATAATACATTGTCCACTAAGCTCTCCTATCTTAAAACAGAATTTTCTAATCTGTTTAAAAGACTTACAAAAAACTATTTTGAATGGATTTTGACTCCACATGTTTTCAATTGCATAACTGGTAGATGTGATTTTTTTTTAATGTTTCACCAAGGACATGAACTCAATTTCTAGAATTTATCGTAAAATGGAATTTTTATAAATCTTTGCCAAACATCCATTAATACCTTAAACAAGACTTTTCCTTCTTCATGTGATTAAATGATAAAGAGGTGTCCGTCAACTATAAATGAAAATAGATTAACAAAGCTGGCTCTATGGTGAATTGCATATAAATAAGACAAGATCGAATTTTTAAAAAGTCATTGACAAATCTGCAGAAGTTACGGCTTAAGAGCAAAAAATTTAATTATACTATTTGCCACTGGGAGGGAAGAAAACTATCATGTACGTATAAGTTTTCTCTTTTTCCTAGAAATATCTTAATGGAACTTTAAAAATATGACTTCATAATTTTTTCTTCTTCATTGCAATTTTTATTTTTCATTTTTTAAAAATTTACTAACAATCATATAGGCAAAGTTCAATAAAGGAAAAATTTCATTGTCAAGAAAAAAAATGAATCTTGTGGTTTTTTAGTAAGCAAAACCATTTGGATCTACCTATATTTGGAAAATCTCACTCTCAGCTAAGACAACATTAAAACCCTTTTCAAAATAAACTGAACTTGGAATCTAGCCTTCAGATCACTGTATCACAACAAAGCAAACAAGATTTCTTTCATAATGAATATTTGATTATATTACTATTTTTAGAATTTCTTTTTGCCTTTTCATACTGTTCATGGGGTTCCTGAGGCAAGGATAACGAAGTGGTCTGCCATTCCCATCTCTAGTGGACCACGTTTTGTCAGAACTCTCCACCATGACCTGTCCATCTTTGGTGGCCCTACATGGCATGGCTCATAGCTTCATTGAGTCACACAAGACCGTTGACATGAGTCTGAGCAAACTCCAAGAGATAGTGAAGGACTGGGAAGCCTGCCATGCCGCAGTCCATGGACACAACTTAGCAACTGAACATCAACAAAGTTCTTAATGTACTCTAATGAGAACAGAAAGAAATGGTCTAGAAAGTTTCATACCATTAATAAACAGGAATATGCTATTCTTAATATTACATATTTTAGGTCACTTTTAATTTCTATTTCATATATTTCACATACATGTATTGTCAGTGCCCTCCAGGCAAAGCCACCAGAAATATACTTTGAATTTCTGGTAAACAAGTCACATGTATTATTCATTGTGAGGAGAGAGATCATGCACTGTGGAGAATTGGGGAGAGAAGGGGGTTGGATGGTCAGGAAGAGGATATTAGAATCACCTATAGGATTTGGGCTTTGATTTGGTGATCTGGATGAGGATGTAAAGGAGGGGTCCTCTTGAGATAGGATGCTCTTAGAGAGGGAGGCAAGCCTACAAGAGGCATCTCAATATACCTTCTCCGAAGAGACGGCCAACTAGAGTGCAGATAAAGGCGTAACTGGTAAGACAGCAATCACTCATGCTGTCCAGGAGGGGCCTGGGGCTTCCCAGGTGGCGCTAGTGGTAAACGATCCACCTGCCAATGCAGGAGACAAAAGAGGCGCGTGTTCAATCCCTGGGTCGGGAAGATCCCCTGGAGAAGGACATGGCAACCCACTCCAGTATTCTTGCCTGGGGAATCCCAGGGACAGAGAAGCCTGGTGGGTTAGAGTCCCTGGGGTTTCAAAGAACCAGACACAACTTAGCAACTCCATAACAACAACCACCACCTCATCACCATGTAGAATCTTTCCATTTGGGATCATAGTACAGCTCTCCTTTAGGCTACCTTCATATTCTACTATGAAATTTTATGGATTTGTTCATTTAGGTTTTAACATTTTTCAGGCCTTGCATCAGTTAGAGATGTGTTCATTTGTGAGGCAGAGAAAATCTAAACACCAGTGACTATAACAAGTGAGGTTCTCCCTCCCTCTCTCCCCTCTCCTGCCCACCCCCCTTCCTCCTTGCCACCTCTCTCCAACAAGCCCAAGGCAGTCCAGGGCCAATGCTTTGCCTCAGGCAATCATCAGGGAACAGATGTTTTTTCCACCATCCCCAGCAGGACGCTTTCATGCCGTGATCACAAGAAGGCAGCTGCACCTCCTAACATCTTGTCCGTCTTCCAGGCAGGAAGAAGGTGACATTCTCGTCTTATCTGGTAAGGAATGACCTCCCATGTAATTCTGCCTATATTTCTTGGAGCATGGGACTGTTATCACATGGACAACCCTAGATACAAAGCATGCTGGGAGATCAAGTATTTTGTTTTATAGAATATTGCCAACACAAACATAATTTGAGGTTGTTTAGTAAAGAAGGAAGGAGGCTGGCTATGCCCCTGGCATGGTCTATTCTCAGATACCTAACATACTTCATTGCTATTATGAAGCAGATCATTTTTCTTCTATTGTAATCTCTAACTAGTTATTGCTAGCTAAAGAAAAATTAAAGCTCTTTATATGTTCAGCTTACATTCAGCCTTTCTGTTGAATAAACTAATTTATTGGCCCTCATTGTTCACCAGGTGATTCCTTTGGTTTTTCAACTTGAGCAATTATAACATCTGAACCTAACAGTTTTGTTTCTTCCTTTAAATTTTTTATTTCTTTTCTTGAACTGTAGCTAACACATTATAGGAACAGTGACTACTTAAATTTTGTTATATCATAAAGTAAGGGGACCCCTATGATTTTCTGGTATATATTCTTTATTATTAGTTTAAGGAGCTTCCTTCTATTCAGTTTTCTCATGATTTACGTGGTGAACGAATATTTATTGTGGGTGGGACGGGAGATTAGCATCTATTATGAAAATCATGGAGGTTTGGGGCTTTTTCTTTTAATTTCAGGCAGTTGACCACACTGATAAATATTCTTTGTTGAAGCAACCCTAACTGGCTCAAGGTGTATTGTCCTATTAGTAAACTGTAAAATTCAATTTGCTAATATTTCTATGGCTTCTGCACACACATTCATAAGTGTAATGAGCCTTTGGGGGTTTTTATTCTTTCCTTGTGTAGTTTTGATGTTTTCTACTAACTTCATAAAATGGGTTGGTAAGCATTCTTTTTCTTTATTTTAATATTTTTATTTATGTATTTATTTGACTATACCAGGTCTTCCCTGGGATCACAGAGTCTTAGCCACCGTATGGCTACAGAAGTCTTTTTTCCATCTTTCTCTGTCCTCTAGAATAGTTCCCCCGAATCTAAGTTATCTTCTCCTTGATTATTTGGTAGAACTCATTTATTGGGGCTTCCCTGGTGGCTCAGATGGTAAAGAAACCACCTGCAATATGAGAGACCTGGGTTTGATCCCCGGGTTGGGAAGATCCCCTGGAGGAGGGCATGGCAACCCACTCCGGCATCCTTGCCTAGACAAGCCCCACGGACAGAGGAGCCTGGCGGGCTACAGTCCCTGGGGTCACAAAGAGTCAGACACGGCTGAGCGCCTAAGCACAGCACACAGCAGATCTGTTAGACAGTATGGACTTGGTTTTGTTCAGTCACTAAGTCATGTCCAACTCTGCAACTCGTCTTGCTTATTGATCTTTGTCCATCATTTCCATTTACAATTGTGTCACTGCTTGTTCTTGGGTCAATCTTGATTATTTGTATCTTAGGAACTTTTCAATATCAGCTACTTAAAGGATTAGTATAAAGATATTTAATGCTTTAAAATATTTTGAGTCAAAAATATTTACAACTATAGATCTTTTCTTGTTTCCTCATGATATTTATTTATATTTTTTCTTTTTTATTGATCATACCTGCCCAAAACTCACTGATTTTCTTAATCACTTTAAATAACTTGCTTCTGTTTGTTGATTAATGCTACTGGACTTTCTAGTTTTCTACTTCATTAATTTCTGCTCTAATCTATATTATTTCCTTCCTTCTACTCTCTTTAGATTTGTTTTGCTGTTTTTTTTTTTTTTACAGCTAAGAAAGCTTAGCTAATTTCTTTTCAATCTTTATTGTTTTCTAATAAATGCATTCCTAGCTCAAAATTCTTCTTTGAGTAACACTGTGGTTTTATCTCACAAGTTTATATGCACAGCTCGGGTAGTCTTTTGCTTTTAAGTACTATAACTTCTATTTTGACTTCCTCATTAAAACATGAATTATTTAGAAGATATTTTCTAATCTCCCAATGCATTCAGGGGATGTTCTGTCCATCTTTTTGTGGGTGGTTGCTGTTTTTATTGCACTGCCCCCAAAAGAATGAAGACTCAATGTCCTCAACTTGGGAAATTGCACATTTCCTTTGTGGTGTAGGACATGGTCAATTTTAATAAATTTTTCTATATATCTATAAAAAGGAGCACACTCGGATGTAGATTTAATTCCATTTTTCAACTCCTTGATATTCTAATTATTCTTTTTCTTAATCTGTTTATTTTTGAGAATTTTGTTTCCTGTGGCTGCCGTAACAAATTACCACAAACTTAGTGATTTTAAGGGCTTCCCTGGTGGCTCAGAAGGTAAAGAATCCACCTGCAATGCAGGAGACCCAAGTTTGATCCCTGGGTGGAGAAGATTCCTTGGAGAAGGGAATGGCAACCCAGTCCAGTATCCTTGCCTGGGAAATCCATGGACAGAGGAGCCTGGTGGGCTGCAGTCCACGGGGTCACAAAGAGTCGGACACGACTGAGAGACTAACATTTGCACTAGTAGCTTTAAACAACAGAAATTCTTTTTTCTTTTTAAAAATGTATTTATTTTTAGTTGGAGGATAATTGCTTTACAAAACTGTGTTGGTTTCTGCCATACGTCCTCATGAAGAAAACAGAAATTTATTCTGTCGCAGTTCTGGACACCAGAAGTCTGACATCAAGGTGTCATCAGGGCCTTGCTCCCTCCCGAGACCCTTAGCGACAATCCATTGTCTGTGGCTCCCAGCTTCTGGGGGCTGCCCACACCGGCTGGAGACCACCTCGCTTCGGTCTCTGCCTCCATCTTCACGTCGCCTCCTCTTCTGTGTCTCCAGCTCCCCTCTGCTTCTCTCTTACAAAGACACTTGCGATGGCATTGTGACTGCACTTAGAGTCCACCTGGGTAATTCAGAAGGATCTCATCTCAAGATTCTTCACTTTATTACACTTACAAAGACTCTTCACGAGTAAGGTGGTATTTAGAGGCTCGAGGGATCAGTATGTAAGCATATCTTGAGGCCACAGTTCTCCCCATTACAACAGCAGTGTGTTAAAATCTCTTCAATTCTAGGCTAGTCAATTTCTTTTTCAAAGAAAATATTTGTAAATATTTCAAAGATGTGGCTAGATAATGGCCCTATTGTCAGGTTACTTTAAGCACTAAGTAGACACTGGAATTTAAGAGGAGAGAAGTCAAGTTGATCCATGGACTATTAATTATACAAAAATAAGGCATGTATACAGGGCTTCCCAGGTGGCACCAGTGGTAAAGAACACACCTGCCAATGCCGGAGACGTAAGAGACACAAGTTCGATTCTTGGCTTGGGAAGGTCCCCTGGAGGAGGGCATGGCAACCCACTCGAGTATTCTGGCCTGGAGAATCCCATGGACAGAGGAGCCTGGCGGGCTACAGTCCATGGGGTCACAAAGAGTCGGACATGACTGAAGCACCTTAGCACACATGCTTGCAAGGTATGTATACAAAAGTAATAAATTGCTTTTGTATACTATAGGAAGGTACGTAAGCCTCTCACCAGAAAATCCCTCATGGTCTTTTAAATGTAACTACTTCAGGGGCTTTCCTGATGTCTTGGTGATGAAGAACCTGCCTGCCAGTGCAAGGGACATGGGTTTGATCCCTGGTCTGGGAAGGTCGCACATGCAGCAGGACAGCGAGGCCCACGTCCCAGACTACTGGAGCCTGTGCCCCACACCAGGGAAACCACTGCCCTGAGCAGCCTCTGTGCACGGCAACTGCAGAAAGTCCCAGGCAGCCAGCAGTGAAGACCCAGTGCAGTTCTAAGTAAAAATAAATGCATCTTTTTTAAAAAACAAAAATACTTCAATTTTTACTTTTTCAATAGGAACTGAAAAGGACTAAATGAATTGAGGATGTTGACATGGGGGGGGAGGGCACTAAAAACAAGAAAAAAGTTGTGGTAGTAGTTTACTGTGTCAACACTGTTATATTTCGTTGGTGCAACTTCACTTTTATTAATACGAATTGTCTGTGTCTGTCCTTAACACTTTTCATTTCACGTTCTAATTTATCTGTATGAATATTGCTACATTGTCTTTTCAATTAATTCTAAAACTTTCAGAGTCGTTTTGTTTCCGCCTTAATTTTTATTTTATCCTCGCATCATCACAGCTGATAAAGTTGGGCCTCTCTCTGCCATTACGACATATTTTTTCCCTTTGCCCCACTTCCTCTAAGCTCCTTTCAACCCTGTCTTCCCCAAACCTGACTTCTGTTTAGCCCTCTGCACACCCAACGCCTTAGCCTCAGGTGTTTGCAAGTTCCACCACCACTCCCAAGGTAGATTCAGGTTCTATGAAGAATGCCATCATTCTTGTTTAGTGGCTAAGTCGTGTCTGACTCTTTGTGACCCCATAGACTATAGCCGCCAGGCTCTTCTGTCCATGCGATTCTCCAGGCAAGAATACTGGAGTGGGTTTCCATTTCCTTCTCCAAGGGATCTTCTTGACCTGGGGATTGAACCCACATCTCCTGCAGTGCAGGTGGATTCCTTACCATGGATGACCAAGGAGGTCCTAAAGAATGCCATAAGTGCCCCCAAAGCGCACAAGTTCTGAGAACTGAGTGAATGACCAGTTAGCTACTTTTTCATTTCATCGGAACCCACCATTATTCCCAAGGCTGCAGCAACAAAACCTCTGGGTCGATGTTCCAAGGGCACAGACTGTTTTAAAATGCATCTGGTCACACTGTTCTTTTGTTAAAAAATAATAATAATACCTTTTAAAACATCCTGTAGACACAGCCAAAAAACACACTTTGAAAGTTAGTTAGGAAAGGGGCGCGATTTTAAGGACAGCTAAAGAAAAGTGAACAAATCCAGTCATTTGAAATTGTTTTGTCGTTCACTGACTTCTTTTTTTTTTTTTAACCACGCTCAAGCAGAGCTGATTCCAAAAAGGACAGCGTTACAGAAGGGCACCAGTGTGCTAAGGAGAGATGGCCTCGGAGGCGGAGTGAGACCATCTCTCGGCCACCCGAGCAAATATTCTTGGCTCAATTCAACTGCAGCTGCTGAGCTAGTAAAATCCCCGAAAAGAAGGAACAGGGTGAATAAAGAGACAGCCATGAAAGAAGAAAGCGCAGCCAAGAGAATCTCCAGATAAGGCCAAGGCATTAGAGAGAAAAGGAATTTATAACCCAGAGAACAGACTTCGCTGAGGCTTCTCACATTTCTACTATCTGGGCTGGAATCATCCGGGTTCACATAAAAGGATGCTCTGTCCCAGTCATCATTCATGTGTCTCTAAAAGGCACAAATTCCAGCATAGGCAATTTCGGTGGGAACTGAACGATTTATTTACTGGAGTCTTGCTTACGACTGGTGTATCAGGCGAGAGAAAAGATCCGCTCACAGGGAAAGCGGGGGGCTGGCGTCCTCCCCGTACCACTCCAGAGGGGGTCTCTGCCAGACCCGAAATGAGAGCCAGTTATAAAACCTCAGCAAGGCCAAGGGCAGCGCCGCTCAGCGAAGGAGGCCATAAACCAGATGGAAAGATACCCTCGCCCCACGCTTTCCTGGAACGTAATCCTCAGGTCTGGGGTTTAAATCACTCTATGAGCCAGTTTCCATTTCTCTAAGCAGGTGACCGGGCATCCACGAATTCAGAACTGCCAGAGGAAAAAAAATTGGTAAGGTGATGAGACCTACCCGGCGTCGTCACCCGGAGACCAGATGCCTCCAGAGGTGCGGGGAGGGATGAGAAGGACTCAGGGAGAAAGATGGGCCCTGGGAGGGCTGTGGTCCCCACCTGTCACCCCAGTTCCCTGAATGGCCCAGCCAGGACCTTTCTGGGGACCAGTATCCCCAGCTATGAGAACAAAGGGGAGCGCACCTGCGTCATTTGCGCATGCGGAGCAGAGCAGCTGCTGCTTGCGGTGGCCTGTCCATCCCACCCCTGAAACTCTCAGCGAGAGACAGAAAGGAGGCCAGGTAAGGGCTAGCAGTCTCCACCTTCAAGGAGCAAGCAGCTAAAGCCACAAGGCGCTGCCCTTCCAGTGTGCAAGGTCCTTCAAACCTCCTTGAGAGGTGACTCCAGGGCGCTAGGTTCTTCCGGCACACTCTGCAGTCCTCTATGGGAGGTGAGGCCGTCTCCGAGAGCTCTTCTTCTCTCTACACGTCCACACCCTCCTCCTTCCTGCTCCCACCCAGGCAGTCAGGACCCAGGTGTGCTCACCTGCTCCCCGGACTACCCTCTGACCCTGCCTCTCCCGGGGAAGCCGTGACCTCACCCCAACCCCAGGAATCCACCACCCATCTCCCTCCAACGGCACTCATGTCCCTAGAATCGACATCTGTCATTTGGATGACTAAGCAGTCATCCCCTTTCTAAAGAACCAAGGTCTCCTTCCGAGGAACAGCCTCTCACGCCACCAGCCTCACCATGTGTGGTCCTGGCAGGTCGGCAAACGCAGGTGCAGTGAGGTCCAAACCACAGGAATGGATGCTCTCACAGTCCTAAAAGCCGGATATCTGACATCAAGGTGCCAAGCTCCCTCCAGAGTCTCTTGAAGAGGATCCCTGCTCACCTCCTCCAGCATCTCAGGGCTGCCAGCATTCCTTGGCTTCTGGCTGCATCACTCCAGTCTCTGTCTCCCCACAGCTTCCTTTTCTGTGGTCTACCTCTTTCCCTTCTGCCTTTTACAAGGGCACATGTCAATGGACTTAGGGCCCATCTGAATAATCCAGAATGATCTGGTCTCAAGGTCAACTTAATGACGCTGGCCATGACCCTTTTTCCAAATAAGGTCACAGTCAGGGGTTCATGGATTAGCATTACCACTGGGGAGGCCACCACTCCCAGCGTTTACCCTGTGCCTGGCACTTTTCTCTATTCAATCTCATCCTCCCACCCTGTTTATGACATACAGACTGCTGTTGTCCCCATTTAACAGATGAGTAAGTCATGTCCCTGAGACAGCACGGAAGGGCGGACCCAGGATTCAGGTCCAAGCTGCCTGGTCGAGAGCCCACAGCCTTAATCACTGCAGACACCCCAGCCCTGGGGCAACGTGGGGGCCATTCACTGAGTGCCTTCTCTCCTCTCCCTGTATTCCTCCCAACCATGGAGGTGCTGGGGGGGTTATTCTTTGCATTTTATAGGTGAGGAAATAGGACTTTGGGGTTGAAGACTAAAGCCGCACAGCCGATGAGTGGCAACGTTAGGGCTTGAATCCAGGTCCACCTGACAAGGAAGCCGTGCTCACACTGACTGTGCTCATCAGGACTTTGTGTGACCACAGGCCAGGCCCCATGGCTTGCCCTCTGCAGGCCACCGAGGCTGGTGCATCCACCCAGATGGAAAGGGGGTGGGAGCAACACCTCTTCTCAACTGCTTGGCCCAGAGTCACACGCTGCTCTTCCTGTTCTCCACTGGCCAAAACTGGACACGCCCACGGGGGCCTGGGCCACTAGGCAATGGGCCACCCCCTACACGTAGCGGGACTGCTCCCAAAACCTCCCAACTTCTCAGGGTTTGGGCACATGTGGGCACCGGATAACTGTCAGTGAATAAATGAATGCATGAACGAATGATGTCAACCAGGGGAAAATGAAGGTGCCTCCGCAGCTTGGCCAGCAGAGAGTGGGCAGGTATAGCCCAAGGCACTGCTAGCTCATATGGCTATTTCCTGCAAATTCTTAAAAGGTGCCCCCTTCCTCAAGATTTCCGTTATCCAAAAAAAAAAAAAAATCATCATAATACACTAATCTTTTTTAGAACAAAACAGTTTAGCGCCATCTGCTGTAGTAAAATATCTGCACGGTCTGTGGCATGAGTGGCGCCTCCTGGGAACAGGCATTGCTGTGCAGTGTGCAACCTGCACAACTGTACAGAGCAGTTCTGAATCTGATAGTGAGACCAGATGAGTCACAGTGACCAGGCCAGTCAGGAAAGTGGTCCAACGCTGTGAGGGGATCTCCGGAAGGACCTCATGCAGCCGGTATCAACCCCTCACGATTCAACTGCTGGTGGAGAAAAGATATGGGGAGTGAAGCATAGGCTTCCTCCACTATGAGAGGGGCAAATGTGTCTAGTTTCCAGACTCTGTGGTCTGAAAATGGGTTGACCAGATGCCCCAAGGAGCAAGCGGACTCATGCTGGTGGGTTGTCGGTCCTGACTGGGCTCTGGTTCCAGGAAGGCAGCCTGGCCAGCAGATGACTCCCACCAAATGGTACCATATTGGTCTCAAAGGTTTGGTGGATCAGTGGTAAAGAATCTTGACCACCAGCGTAGGAGACGCAAGAGACACAGGTCATCCCTGGGTCGGGAAGATCCCCTGGTGGAGGGCATGGCAACCCACTTCAGGTATTCTTGCCTGGAATATTCCACGGACAGAGAAGCCTGGCAGTCCACGAGGTCGCAATGCATCCGACACAATTGAGCACCCACACAGGCTACCAGAATGGTGCTGACGTGCTGATTTTGGAGATTCTTACTCATGTCAGACACAGGGCGAGTTCAGGGTTCTGAGCTCACGAAGGGCCACTGCTGATCCTTGGACTGGAGCCAAGAGCATAGGTCTGTGGATTGGCTTTTGCCCATCTGTGTTCCAACTACAGTGCTGCCTCTGGTCCTTAGCACCCAGGGGAAGCTGGGGTGGTGTCAGATGTCCTTTATCCTGGTGGGCAGGAGGGTCACCCCAACTCTCCCACAATCTCCAGGTCTGTCTCCATGTCTGGCAGTCCTAAGAGGTGGCTGTACCCATCTCCTAGGACCTTCCATATCATTGCCCCATGCACCGTGTGACTTTAAAACATCCTCTCCCACCTATGTTAACATAGTGACATCACAGTCTTCTGAGTCAGTATTTTCCCTATATTAGTTTTTTTTTTTTAGTTTTAGGTTCACAGCAAAAATGGGCTAAAACTACAGAGCATTGCAGAGGACGAGATGGCTGGATGGCATCATCAACTCAATGTACGTGACTTTGAACAAACTCTGGGAGATGGTGAAGGACAGGGAAGCCTGAGGTGCTATAGTCCAGGGGGTCACAAAGAGTCAGACATGACTGAGCGACTGAACAACATCAACAGTGCTTTGCAAATACTTCCTGCCCCCCCCCCCACACACACACACACAGAGCCTCCTTCACCATCAGTGTCCATTTGGAAAATTATTACATCCATTGTTATATTTTTTCACAAAGGAAAAATAAAATCAACATCAAAGTACACTTCACAAATGGGTGCAGAAAATTATGAGAACCACGAAGCACTTAGAATAACTCACAGACACACACAGGCACAATGGCCAGAATATAAGAACGAGATTTTTATCAACTACTGGGCTCTTGGACAATTCAGGATTTGTCAAGATTCCCAGTTATGTGAGAATACCTTGTGCATTGTCTCTGGGATAACTCAGGAGACTATCTGCAAACCGTCAGGTTGACATTTTTACAGAAATAACAGTAAATCTAGAGGAAATCCTTTATGGCTTTATCACTTTCCTAGGTGAGTGTAGGATAAGGGACAGATGCTCTTTGAGCCAGGAGACCACCCCTCTCCCCCAGCCCGGCCCCTGGGTTGTGGAGGAGAAAGCTGTGAGTGACACTGCGAGAGAGCACATCTCAGCTTGCAGAGACAAGCATCTAAAGAGTTCAAGACACAGAAGATGTGCTGTTCTACCTTAAGCTATAAAATCAGCACATTGAACACGACCACAAAGAAGTTATCATCCAAGCATTGCTGCATCCTCTGGGGAAGGGTTGCCTTCCTAACCATCATTGACAAAGCACAGTAACACCTTGAGATTGTCCCTGGAAGCCAGTGTTCCCGGACGGCTGGAGGGACGATGTCCATTGTGTCCAATACAGTGTGGCCAGCCCTCAGAAAGTGCCCCAGGAAACCGCACGGGCAAGATGAAGTGTGTTGTTTCAGTGTAAACAGGTTCCGAAGAGCCAGGTGTTGTGTGTGACGGCAAGGTGGGGGGTGTGAAGGGATCAGGAACTGGTCATGAACACGATGAAGTGATGGTCCCTGGACCTGAACAGATAGAGATGATGCCTGGAGAGGAGGAAGCACCTTCACACGCACTGATTGGAAAAAAAAATGGTCCTCAGTATCTCTTCTCTGCATGACTCTAAACCTTCACTGATAAACCGACACACCTCAATGGACCCATGCATTTTTTAAATATTTATTTCTTTGGCCGTGTCAAGTCCTAGTTGTGGCATGCAGGCTCTTTCACGGCTGTGCACACTCTTGAGCTCTGGTGTGTGGGCTCAGGAGTTGCGAAATCTGGGCTTAGTTGCATGTGGGATCTTAGTTCCCTGCCCAGGAATTGAACCCACATCCCCTGCATTGCAAGGTGGATTCTTAACCACTGGACCACCAGGGAAGTCCCATCGTGCATTTTTGAACACACATTTCAATCAACATGGCCAGAGGCCTCACAAAGACTATTTACCCCAGATCCCACGCAAGCTAGGGGAGGCCTTGGTGAACACCACAGTAAATACTGCCTGATGGGCTTCAGGAAAAGAAATTAATGGGCTCATAGATGAGAGCTGGGAGAAGCCAAGAGCATACATCTTTGGAAAATAGACAATGTGATGATACAAATGAGATTTTTTTAAATAATAATAAAGAACTGGAAAAAAAAAAAGAATTATAGCATGCTTTGCATTTAAGAACAGTTTTGTTGTCCCTCCATCTTATATTTTGGACAGAAGAAAAGAAAATCAGTTCTACACCTTGCCAGAAAAAAAAAAAATACATTGAGATTTAGAAAGTATACACACGACTGGGACATTTTCTACTCCAATAATATATCACTAACCTAGACAACAAAACCAAGAGAGACATTAATAGAGGTTTAAACAAGTGTATCTCTCAGGAAGATCCTTTAATTCCTTTAATTTTACATTAGGACATAAAATTGCTCATTCTAATGGGTTTGTAAATGCCTAGTCCTTCAGAAGCCCCATTGACAAAAACACAACACAGGCAGAGGGAAATATACTGTGGTTTCTGCTCCGGCTGTATTTCCGTTTCCTAATAACAATGATGAACTTGAAGCATGGTGTTTGCATACAGATAGGTCTAGATTCCCGTTTTGCTGTGGCTGTACAGTTAAGCATGTCACTGATATGCACTTGCCAGCCTCAAAACACAATTTAAAGACCACTTTATGGAGAGTGGAATTACAGCAACGTGCTTAAAGCATTAGGGCTGAGACTCTTCCCAAAAGTGCTGGCAGTAGGGCAAGGTTCTGTGGCACCTAAAAGCCGATCACACAGTCCTGAGCTGTTACAGCTCATGGATTCTGACTCTTTTTTAAATTTCTTCATGCCCCCCCCATCTACGGTATACTGCCACCCCTTCCGTTTCCCAAGTCCCGCCACTATCCCTCCCTCCACCCAGTGACAGCATGCACAGCGCCTGCCTTCCAGCAGCTCGGAGACTACGGAAGTCACTGGAAGAGAGGCAGGTGAAATACAACGTGAGTCCGAGTGCGCTCCTGTCACCGCGAAAACGCGGAGAAAGCAATGTCTGCCAGCTGCCTTCCCCGACGGCTCAGTGCTAAAGTATCTGCCTGCCAATGCAGGAGACTCAGGAGATGGAGGTTCGATCCCTGGGTCAGGAAGATCCCCTGCAGTAGGAAATGGCAACCCACTCCAGCATTCTTGATTGGGAAATTGCACAGAGAGAGGCCGCAGTCCATGGGGTCATAAAGAGCTGGACACGACCTAGTGACTGAGCACGAAGCCTCGATGAACACGAATTCAACCAGCAAACAGCGAGATGGGGTATGAGAAACGGCATCCCCAGCAGGTACAAAAGCACAGAGTTGTGTTTAAAAACAAAGCAAACTCACAAATGCACAGGTTTCTCAGGAAACAGGGGCAGAGAGGCAGGCAGAGTGGCTGCATCGTAAGATGGGAAAGGCGCTGGAAAGTCAGGGCCAGAGGACAAGCATCCTTTACTATGAATCCAGGAGTTCACCGTGCAGGCAACGGAGGGCCACTGAAGAGGCTTTGTGGGTTCAGTGGGTTAGTCGGTTGCTGCTGTTGGTATTGCTTCCATGCCTAGAAAGCAGGGATGGTAAGTAATCTATGGAGCAGCAACGTAGAGCATGACTGTGTTGGGGATAGAAAAGAGGAAGAAAAGAGGTGAGGGGACCAGCCAAAGGCCACCCCTGTAGCTGGACACCAACCCCAAGTTCTGAGTGGAGGTGATAGACAGAGATCCAGGGCTATGAGTGGTATTTAAGAAGAGCTTTCACCAAGGGCTTGGTGTCCAAATGAATGGCAGGAAGAGGAGAGTGAAATATGTCCGCAAGTCTCTACCTTGAGTAAATAAACAAAACGTGTGTGTATGTTAGTCACTCCGTTGCGTCTGACTCTTTGCATCCCCATGGGCTGTAACCTGCCAGGCTCCTCTGTCCATGGGATTCTCCAGGCAAGAATATTAGAGTGGGTTGCCATTTCCTCCTCCAGGGGATCTTCCCAACCCAGGGATAGAGCCTGAATTTCTTGCATTGGCAGGTGGATTCTTTACTGTTGAACCACCAGGGAATCCCAGACCCAGACTTACAAATTCACAAGGAGAAATGCAGCAGTCGAGTGGCCTAAACCCTCTGTCTCATGTGGTCATTGCAGTCTCTGCTATGTGTAACCTGGGCAGAAAACTTAGGAGTGGTTACTGGTGAGCAGGAGGTCAGGCCCTGTGACCCATGTGGTCTCCTGTGGCAGGGGGCAGAGGCTGGGGGTCTGATGTGCCCCAGTCTCCAGGGCCTCCTCCCTGGGCACCCTGACAGGCACCACGAGCATTTGTCTTGCCCTGGTCTCCTTTCTCTGTTCTCCTCCGGACAAGGTCTCTGTTGTCCCTCCATCAGCTCACTCCCTAAATCCTACCATTTCATACCAGCATCATCCCCGCTCCCTAGTGCCAGCAGAAATGGAGCCCAAACACTGTCCTGAGGCTGTCTGGGGTCAAGCCACATCTCACCCTTCCAGACTCACTTCCTTCAATAGGAACTGCACACGTCTGACGCACTACGGAGGGTGGTTAGCTGTGCTATCTGCCTCCTGCTCACTCTCAAGCCCAGGGTCCTCTTTTTGGTTATAGTAGTGATGACTGTCTGCATCAGTTGAGCCCCTTCTCCGGGCAAAGTGCTGCTGAATACCTATTGATCCATCTAGTTTTCAACCCTAGGGCATTATACAAGCCTTTGAATCCAGCCCTGAGCCTGGAGTCTACACTCTCAAAGATTCCACCATCTGGAACTTACACGTCTGCATGGCCCTTCCATGGTCCACATGGAACTATGTATAATCAACATGTGAATAGTTCAGATTTCTACTGTGAAAAAACATAGATTATAATCATGAAAGGTGGTGCTAGCGGTAAAGAAACTGTCTGCCAATGCAGGAGATGTAAGAGAGGAGGGTTTGATCCCTGAGTCGGGAAGATCCCCTGGAGTAGGGGGATCTTGGCAAGCCACTCCAGAATTCTTGCCTGGAGAATCCCATGGACAGAGGAGCTTGGCGGGCTACAGTGTATAGAGTCACAAAGAGCCGGACACGACTGAAGCAACTTAGCACCCACTTAGCATCAAGACCCTTAAAATTAAATGCCTCAGTATTTTTAAAACCAGTTACTTACTTTACAATAAAGTGAGATTGTCAAGACTTCTTGCCTGATTTTAAAATCTGTATTTAATTTACACACATCTCTTGGAGATGTCAGATGGCATTTCTTTTCAAACATCCTGTCATTCAGATCATTCCTTCCCAGATCTCCAAAGCAGTTTGAACTGACGAGGTTTTACTGTGTGAAAACATCTCCAGCTGCCACATGGCATCAGGCAGGGCTAAGCGTCTTGACTTCAGTTTGCCTTCTTGAGTGTAAAAGCTGGCTCTGCCACAAGCTTGCTGAGTGATCTCTCTGTCATTGTTCACTCACTGAATCATGTCTGACTCTCTGCGACCCCATGGACTGCAGCACGCCAGGCTTCCCTGTCCCTCACTATCGCCCAGAGTTTGCTCAGATTCACATCCACTGAGTCAGTGAAGCTATTCAACCATAACCTCTCTGCCTCACATTTCTGCATCAGTTTCTGCGTGGTGATAATCGTGACCATCCACCCATCATTGGTGAGGTCAGCTGATAACCTTGGTACAGGGTGGCAGAGAGGAAACACTCAGTAAACACCAGCAGTTACTATTTTACACTATGTTTTAAGGACACAGTTAACTATTTTATTTTTTTAGAATGGGATGTAAAACTGTATGGCTCAATTCTATTCAAGAAATTCTTGGGAAGTTGTAATAAATAAATATTAAAATAAGGTCAAATCACACGCTTGTTTTGGATAGCTGGCTAATCTCTTTGTTTTCTCCTCCATGGGTCTCTTGAGGACTTCTCTGATAGCTCAGTTGGTAAAGAATCTGCCTGCAATGCAGGAGACCTTGGTTCGATTCCTGGGTCGGGAAGATCCGCTGCAGAAGGGACAGGCCACCCACTCTAGTGTTCTTGGCTTCCCTTGTGGCTCAGTTGGTAAAGAATCCACCTGCAATGTGGGAGACCTGGGTTCAATCCCTGGGCTGGGAAGATCCCCTGGAGAAGGGAAAGGCTACCCAGTCCAGTATTCTGGCCTGGAGAATTCCACGGACTGTGTAATCATCCACGGGGTCTCTTGAAAGAGGGAACACTGTGAGCCTGTGCAGTTATCAGCAGCGCTGACTCACGACTAAAAGAGAGGAAAACTCGGGACTCTCAATTCCGAATCTTTCAGACAGTCTCACCTTTCTCCAAACACTGCACCCACATCTTGAGATACTTTAAAATCAATAAAAATAGATTTGGCAGCAGAAGGTGATCATTCACACATTATCTGAAAACAATAAGGTAAAATATACTTTCCATTCAACTTTTGGGACTCTGTGTATTACAGGTGGGTTTTTATTTTTAGCTAACTTTCCCCTTAGCTAACTTTTAGCTAACCTTTTTTAGCTAACTTTTCCCTCTTTCTTCCCTTTCTGCTCCAGTTGCTAGCTTCCGAGGGTCAGAGAGAGTTCAGCTGCACAGAGAAGAAAGTACTGAGCGCTGGATGGCTCTGTCAGGCTCCTGTATTTAAGGAGACAGAATTGCATATTACAAGAAAATGATTGTTCTGCTACCTTTTCATTAACAATTTGTCTAAAAGGAGACAGATTTAACTGCTCCTATTGAAACTGGGAAGCAACAAATTGAATGTGTTCCATAAGGATTATGTCATACTTCAAACATATGGTGAGCTACAAACACCAAGATGGCGCATTTGGAAATACTTGTGAATTCCTTGTTATTTGGTGACTGTTTAATTGAACAGCCATAAATACTACTAAAAAAAAAAAAAAAGGAACTTGTCAGTATCTACACAATCTCACATGAAATATTGTAATGATTTTCTTTTATATATATATTTTTGGTCCCTGACACATCACAGAAAAATTTCTTTAGGAGACCTATACAGAAGGTTGTTAAGAAAACAGTAGCTACAAAAGGTGTCCCAGGTCAGCATTATCCAGGGCAAGATCACACCCGTGGCTTGAGGGAAACAGAGGGTGTCTTCAGCCATAGGAAAGTCCCTTGGGACATTAGAAAGTCTGGCAGGACACCAGGCAATCCTTCCACCAAAAGGACTGCCCCACACTCTGCAAGACAGTGTCGCTGGGCCATGCTCACTAAATGCTATCAAGAGCAGAGGCCCTTCTATTCGTGCCTGGAGAATCCCATGGACAGAGGAGCTTGGTGGGCTACAGTCTTTAGGGTCGCAAAGAGTCGGACATGACTGAGGTGACTTAGCACACTCCCCATCATTGTCACAACCAAAAATGCCCCCTCCAATTTCCACAGTGTAGCACCCCTGAGGGAAAATCACCCTCACAGGAAGCCATGAGAAATACACAACTAAACCATAACATCCAGAGAGAAAAATCAAGGAGATGGGTGGGCGGCAGGGGGGCGCACTTATCTGGGATTCTGCCTCCTGCCAATCAAACAGCTCAGGCTCCACCTCCAGGCCCTTGCCCAAGGAGAGTCTCACAAGTCTGGGAACACAAGCAAAGGTTCCTCTTGGCAAAGCCATCTCAGGACAAAATTCAGATTTCATGCTTTAATTTCTTTGACATTCAATTTATGCTCTGCCCCACGTACATCCCTATCATGGAGTTAAACTTACTTAGGACACTCTGCTGGTTCAGCAGGTAAAGAATCCACCTGCAACGTAGGAGATGTGGGTTCCATCCCCAGGTTGGGAAGATCCCCTGGAGGAGGGCACGGCGACCCACTTCAATATTCTTGCCTGGAGACTCCCAAGAACAGAGGAACCTGGCAGGTTGCAGTCCATAGGGTCACAAAGAGTCAGACGGGACTGAAGTGGCTGAGCGTGCACTTGAAAATGAAAGGTTTCCACCTCAAAGGAGCAAAGCACAAAGCTGATGTGCTGTTACACCAGTGAGGGAACCATCCTTCGTGATGGTCCCCAAATAATCACCAACCTGGAGAGACTCAGTCTGCCAACAGCGGGCACTGACCCTGGATGGAACTTGAGTGTCTGTGCATTTTCACTTTGTGGTTGGCATCTCCCTTCCTGCTTTGCAGAAAGTGCAGCCACCTAGAGGTTAAAACATAACTGCCACAGTTTCAATAGCATAACCAGGCTCTCTAACTTTCTCTAGAGAGGCACCTACTAGTGTTCAGAGGCAACAAAGGACCAAATGAGGAGTTGCCTCAAGGAGAGAATTACCATGAAACACCCATCAGACACTAGTTATCATCTTACCCATGTGCTCTACACAAAAGGAGAGGGGCACTGGGCTGCCTTTCAGGGATAAGTCCACATGAGAAGGATCTTTAGAGGTCCTAATGCCAGCCATTTCTCTCCGCCCTCATGCCTTAATATGCATTTCTTGCACAATGATGCGTGCTGCTACTAATACTAAACACTTAGGATAAAAATGAGACCCAGTCCCTACGTCCAAGCAGTGCCAACTGAGGCTGCTGATGCTGTAACAGAGAAACACAGCATCCTCGAGAGCACCTCGGGTAGGGCAGGGACAGGGGTTGGCAGGAGGCAGTGATAACTTCCGCCCAGATAAAATGCCTGAGATCCTGAAATGATTGGGGCAAACGGGTGTCATATGCCTGAATGACCGAGAACATTAAAAACTGGAAGCAAGTTTTGTGTCTAGACAGAGCCGAGTCTAGGAACCTATTTGATATGCAATTTTCTACTTAGCAGAGCAGGTACACAGAATTCAATTTGGGGGTGATCTGTATTCTATTCAGTTTCCACAATAGCATCCAAAGGTAGGCAGGGACAAGGGAATTTATCTTCCTGCAAATTCACTCCCTAGGGGTCCGCTGGCTCACAGCAGGTTTCAGTGCAAGCTAGGAGGACGGCAGAACAGACAATAGCAAGAAATTGCAGCCACAAATCGCCCTGCGGGAGCCTCACTACTAGAGCCACTGGCTTCTGCCTGCTCCTGTAATTGCAGACCCCAAACTGAGGGAGAAGGGATAACTAACTCAAAAAAAAAAGCCTCTTCCACTACCTACAGAGCTGGTATTGCTCTAGTCTAGAGCAGAAAATCTTTTCTAACATATTTCCTTGAGCTAAAATATTACCATTTCATCACATTTTATCATTTCTATAATTTAGAATGTGTTTTGCAAACAGCACATTTTAAGCAATAGTATTTTGTTCTCAACACACCAAAAATACTGTTATTTAATTGATAATGTGTTTTACAATCAGTGATATCTGAGGATCTAGGAAATTCAGTAATTGCCATGAGTTAAGAAGTATCTTACAGAACAACTAGAAAAACAATACTGAGTGTTGCTAAGCTACTCACTTAGCTCAATACTGAGCTAATAGCTAAGTGTTGCTTCCCACACACATCCATGTCATCAAGAGTTTTTTTGTTTTTATCCCAGCAACCCTGTGGTTCAGCTTTTGGGATTTCCAGGGAACTATTAGACCTACCTTACACTTGGGCTTCCCAGGTTGCTCAGTGGTAAAGAATCTTCCTGCCAGTGCAGGAGACTCAGGTTCAATCCCTGGGTCTGGAAGATCCCCTTGAGGAGGAAATGGCAACCCACTCCAGTATTCTTGCCTGGGAAATCCCACGGACAGAGGAGACCAGCGGGCTACAGTCCACGGGGTCACAGAGTTGGATACGACTCAGCGACTAAAAAGCAACAACAAAACCTTCACTTAAGTCCCTGCAAGGTAGACCTCCTGACCAAGCTCTTCCCCCGAGGAAGAGCCCCCCTCTCGTCAGTCAGAGGGCACAGCAAGCAGAGACAGGGGGTGGAGTTAAACCTCTGAGCTCAGCCCATGTCACATTCTCGGTTTTAAGAAAGGAGCACCCCAAGACCACCGCTGCCTCCAGTAGGGCCCTGGGGACAGTGAGTCAGCGTCCCTGCTGCAGAAAGCTCAGCCGCCTCCTCGTTCAGCAGCTCAGCTTCATGAACGACCAGGCAAAGTGGTCCATTTCTTGGAAGGACGTGACTCACAATGATCATCTTGGAGAAAAAGTATCCAGAGCCCAAGTATGATGTTGACCTGGTCCTCGGATGGAGCTAACCGCATAGTGGAGGTCACCTGTAACCTTTCATCCTCTGGTTCATTCATCCTCCATGGCTATTAAATCTCAGACCTCTCATCTTGGGCCTCAGCATAACTCACTAAGAAAGAATTGAAACGATGCACTGTAGACATTTCTTTTCAAAGTCTTGATCCCAGGACTAGGGAGAAATATTTTCCCCCTAACCAATCTAGGATTTTCATGAAAGTGTTAGCCACTCAGTCAAGTTGAACTCTTCGCAGCTCCATGGACTGTAGCTCGCTAAGCTCCTCTGTCCATGGGATTTCCCAGGCAAGAATACTGGAGCAGGTTGCCATTCCCTTCTCCAGGGGATCTTCCCAACCCAAGGATAGAATCCAGGTCTCCTGCATTGCAGGTAGATTCTTTACCATCTGAGCTACCAGGGGATCCCAGGACTTTCATGAGAAGCAGCAAAATGCTGAACAAGGTTCAGAGAGCTTTAGAAAGGGCTAGAAACTTCCCCACCCGTGGCCAACAACCTTGAAAAGGCCAGCGGTGACTTGAAAGCTGAGTCCATTTAAGGAGCTGTTAATAGCCTGAACAGTAACACAGAAAAGCCAGGAAATATCCATTCTCCACGGGAGCCTGGCTGAGCCAGGCAACTGTCAAAACCTACAGAAGCAACCTTGAGGTGGGAAACGAGAGGAGAGCAATGAAAAACAACAGACATTGTCAAGAAATGCAGTTTTACTGAAAGAAAAAAGCTAAAGGGAAATACAAGGCTAATATTTGAGAGTAAGAAAAATATATGGTTTCTCTGCTATTGTTTGGAAATTAAAAATTGGGAGACACAATAAACCTACGTTAAGCTTTACAAACTTCATTTTCTAAAATGTCGTTAATGGCATTGTTTGCCAGACAACATGAAAAGATGAAAGTTGCCGTGTGTGAGTACATTCATGGGGAAAGATGCTGCTGCTGTTGTTCAGTCGCTCAGTGGTGTCCGACTCTTTGCAACCCCATGGACTGCAGCATGCCAGGCTTCCCTGCCCTTCATTATCTCCTGGAGTTTGCTCAAACTCATGTCCATTGAGTTGATGATGTCATCCAACCATCTCATCCTCTGTCGTTCCCTTCTCCTCCTGCCCTCAATCTTTCCCAGCATCAGGATCTTCTCCAATGTGTTGGCTCTCCACATCAGGTGGCCAAAGTATTGGAGCTTCAGCTTCAGCATCAGCCCTTCCAATGAATATTCAGGGTTGGTTTCCTTTAGGATGGACTGGTTGGATCTCCTTGCAATTCAAGGGACTCTCAAGAGTCTTATCCAGCACCACAGCTTGAAAGCATCAATTCTTTAAAGTTGGACCATAAAGGGAAAGATGGGATTCCAGAATAATGAAGAGGCCTGACTTTGTGTGGATGGCAGCTACATGCTGAGGGCTCCAAGGTCCCAGAGAACAGCAGAAGCACAAGGCAGAAAGTGCCGGGGGACAAATGCCACCCACCACCTGGGAGCCCCCAGGTGGGCTGTCCCATGAGTGAGCAACAAATGCCTGAGACTTAGAGGTCTGCTTGGCTGGAAGATGGTGTGGCTCTAACAGACACACAGCTCTCTTTCTACTGAGGTGCCATTTGACATGTC